>NW_023604972.1:136129077-136729077 GCF_014898055.3 Talpa occidentalis | reverse complement strand
GAGGGCCGCATCGCCTTCTATTTTCAGATGGGGAGAAAGAAAAGTCAACCCAATTGCATATGGTCAGTAGAATAACGCGGCCCTTCTGGAAGGGCTATAATTACCGAGAACTGTTTTCACCAACTGCCCGACCAGGCCGCGGACTGCAGCTTGCATGGGGCCTTTTTTCCCCACCAGCCACAAACACTTCTATTTTTGTTCTTCCCCAAACATAAACATGAATACATTAAAGACGCGAAGGGACAGGAGTCCTAACCCTCTCTTTATGAGCTGGGAATAAATATAAGCCTCTTTCCAAATGTTGAGTCTACGAAAGGACGAGGGTGACAGAAGAGGGTGGCGGGGGCCGTCCGCCCAGGAGCCGGCATCAGACTGGAGACCTCACGACGGCGGGCCCGGGGCGAGCAGGTCTCCTGGTGCTGGCCCCATGCTGACGGACACATGCAGACGAGCCGCTGGGTGCCCACGCGAAAGACGAGCGCACAGAGCACCACTCGTGTCTTAAAACACACAAGATCAAGATTATTTCGCTTTATCGAGCATCGCCGGGCACATGGTACAGCACAATAAGGACGCATATTTCTGGGTAACATTCCAACCTCGCTTTTTAAGTGAGGGGGCGGGAGACACAGACTGCTGACCGGGGTGCACGGTTTCTTCTCCCCCTGATGCCCCCAGCAACTCGGCACGGCACCCCTCACACACACACACACACATGCCCACACACACTCACGCATGGTGGGAGCTCACGACCCATCCTCCCCATCGGAACTAAGGGCCGGAGAATTTCAGGGGCTGACCTTGCAGCCACTTCTCTGCTACCCCCGCCCAATGGCTGGTGGGCAGCTCAATCGCCTCCTGTGTCTGCTCCCTGGGCTGAATGAAAAGGTGGCGGCACAGCCACTTTCTAGAGCTCGTGTGAGGACTGAAGAGCGTGCGGCAGGCAAGGGACCCACACACACTTCTTGTCGGGCTGTGCTTTCCATGGGGAGGCACTGCTGGAACTCAGGAGTCTCTGCTTTGCTCTTCTCTTAACGTATCAGGATTATCAGGGTCACTGGCCTGCGGTAGACTCCCTCTGGGACACACTGGCCAGAAAAGGGACTTTCCAGAACGTTCAGATTAAAGCCGAAATGACCAGTTGGATGCCCATGGACCTTACATGACCCTTTTCCCGCTGGAGGACGTGATGTGCCTTCAAACCGTAAACACGATTCTTGTAAACCAATCCTGCCCTTTCCTGGAAACGGTTCAAACGGCCCTCAGTCCCCCTCGGTCGTGTGTGTTCAGGTCTGGCCGGCATCGTGTTGGCATGCTCGGTGGTAACGTCTGACGTTGGCATAATTCAAGCATTTTCATGAGGGTGGGGGGAAATAAACCAAAATCATGGAAAAATTCCCTTTTGAGGAAAAATATCCACCCAGTTTCATAGGAACCGCTGGGGCAGAGGAGGAGGCGGGTCGGGATAAGACACGTGATCTGAAAGTTCCTTTGGCGACACTTGGTGGGTGATTCTCCAAGGGGAGAGAGCAGATTCTTGGGGTTTTGTTCTTCTCATTTTACAGAAAGCTAAAGAGAGATTGCCCTCGGGAAGCACTTAATTTTAAGATAAGCAAGAATTTCATCTTGGAACCGTCTCTCAGCAATGGTCTTTGAGTTCTTTGGAAAACTGCAAGCATCAGCCTTGGAGGATGGACCGTGGTCACCTCTGTTGTGGGCCATCCTGTCCACTCTGTGCTCTGTGGGCGCCACAGGCAAGTTTGCATCAGTTATGGGCACACGTTTTTGGAGTCATTCTCGTACAGGGCATTTTATCCACAAGAATACGGTTTTCATTCTGTTAGCAACCCTGACAGAACACAGAAAGCAAGATCTGAAGACATTTGAGAGATTAAAATGTTTCCAAGGACACGATATTTTAATAGTCTAAAAATCAGTAAAGGTAGTTTTCAAAATATCTATGATGGAGTAAAACAGGGGAACTTGAAAGAGAAGTTAAAGGACAGAGACTCAGAAAAGATGAATTATCTCCATCGTACCCTCCTCCAAAATAATTTTTTATTACATCTCATACCTTGTATTTTTATAACAAGACAATGGCTTCCAACGGAAATGAAGTTTACTATGCAGTAATTTTATTTCAGATGGTGGTGAAAATTATAAAACTGCAATGAAAATACCACCAATAATGATATGTATTGAGTGCAAACAGCAATCTAAACACTAAGCTAAGCAAGAAGATGGGTATTTTACATAAACTTTATTTTACATAAAGTTTATTTTACATAAACTTTCCTATAAACTTTCCTAAAACTTTGAAAAAGCCACGAAGGCAGATATTATTATTCACCTAAGAATAACGCGAACTCTAAAGCGGAAAGACAAGGACACACAGACACAAATGCTGAATGCTTTTTTATTATTTTCCTTTAACAATCTGCTATTTCTCTTTTGAATGCTTAGTTTTCCTTTTTCTTCATCCAATCAGAGAGAGAAAGCTCTTTGAGAGCTGAGAATTAAGTATGCGATTCCACCAACATCACTGAAGTGCTTGTTTTGGGTAAAACAATGATTAAAACAGAAATCTCACCCTCTCAAAATCCAGGATCACGCCAGGTTGAAAAGAGGAGCGGGTATGGCTGCTTGCAGAGAAGGGAGAGAGTGTCCCAAAGCAGACCAGCAGGACTCCAGTACTTTCTGTGACGTTTGAGTTCTAGACAAATGCATACATAGATTCCTTACTCTAAGATCAAATATGAAGTCAGGCCTCTCTACGAATGGCATTCTCCCAGATTTCCTCAGAATCTTCTCCACCCATAATACTCTTGGATGCTGCATCTATTTTCTGTCTCATCTCTGGCCACACTGATTCACCTCGGGTGTCTCTTACACACTTTATGTCTGCTGGAGTTTGGTCTCCAGTGTGGGTGTGGGGGGTAAGTTCAGCACTACTTGTGCCTGCTGATCCTTTTAGAAGCATTCATTGCCTCATTCCAGAACATTCTTCAACTCCGAGAGCTCAACTTTGCAAGTTATTCCCTCAAGAACCATGATCCAGGATCCATGGAGGCTCTGCTAGAAAGCCAGACTCTCCAGTGCCTCGGCACGTGGGGTCTGGTGTTTGCTTGTCCACATCAATGTCTTGTGTTTCGACACCTCCCTGGCAAGGACGATACGTGTCTGGGTCCCAAGTGGGAGTGCAGAGACTAGGGTTGGCATCCTTCTGTACTAAGTATGTTTCCGCCCACAGAGCTTCCCCCTCTTCCTAGGAGGCTGGGACCCACTCTTTTGGACTTCCGCTGTGGTTAGGACAGCTCATCGTGGCTTGCGGCTTTAGGAAGTCAGGCTTCTGCTCTCTTCAGGCATCAGGAGGGTCCTCCACCCACTGCTCCCATCCTTAAGCGTGCTGTCAAAGCCCATTCCCCAAGGCCTTGCAACTTGGATTCCTCCAGAGGATCCTATGACACACCCTTCTTTTTTTGATAGCTGTGCAAAGTGCTTGCTTTTGCAGTGGTTCCATCTTTTTAATTTTTTTTATTCTTTTTTTAATTTATTTAAATTTTATTTTTATATTCCCCATACAATTACAACTCCCTTATTGTGACCCCAATCCCTCCCCTCCCTGCCCCCCAGCCCCCATAGAGTGTCTCTGGTTCACAGTTGTTTGTTGATTTTGATTTTCACTATCTTATAGTTATTCATTTTCCTGGTCCCTTATTTAAGTTTTCTAGATCCCTGCTATGAGTGAGACCATCCGGTATTTTTCTTTTTCTTTCTGGCTTATTTCGCTGAGCACGATCCCTTCCAGCGCCATCCATGTTGCTGCAAATGGCATGTGTTTATCTTTTTTGAATGCTGAGTAGTATTCCATGGTATATATGCACCACATCTTCTTGATCCAGTCATCTATTTTTGGGCATTTGGGCTGTTTCCAAAGCTTAGCTATTGTAAATAGTGCTGCTATAAACACAGGGGTGCAGGTGCTCTTTGGAATGGATGTTTCTGTGTCCTTTGGGTAAAAACCTAGGAGTGGAATTGCTGGATCATATTTTTTAAAGGCTGTTATAAGAGGGTGAGGAATTTCTCCCATCAATCCAGGCTACTGTTTTACTGGAACTCTTTCAGAGGAACTGCCTTCTCTATGCTTCCTCATCGGTGCTTCAGTAACTAGGAATACTACTCCAAATGAAGAGGGAATTCATTAGCATGCTCCCCAGACATCTTCCTGTTGATAAACACTAGCGTTTTAAATCTTCAGGGAAGAAGCATGTAATTTTCAATCCCTATTTTCTGTTTTACATTTGCCTTTCATAAGACAGAATGTAAACTACTAGTTAAATATTATCTCACCATTAATTATATCCCAAAAAGAAAAAGAGGGGGCCTCCCCGGTGGCGCAGCGGGTTGAGCGCAGCACTATGAAGCTGTCTGCAGTCTCCGCGGCACCAGTTCAATTCCCACCCAGCCAGGGAGATTCCCACATGGCAGGGCAGACCTCTCCTGTCTCCCCGATGCTCCTCTCAGCAGTGTATTTCATCAGTCTGCCTGTTCTGCTCCCTGCTCTGTCTCTAGTGGATTCTCTTACCCTCCCATGCCTCCGGCCTGTACCCCAGCCCTTGTATAAATAAATAAATCTTTAAAAAAAGAAAAAGAGAACAGAAGAGTTCAAATGAACTCAATCCACTTGCCCCATGATTTGGGGGCAAATTAGGTCTTTTTATTAGGCCCCTGTGCAGGGTAAAGTGCAAACATGAGATGATGTCGACACCAAACAGCCGAAATTAAAATAGAAACTTTTTCACCTCCAACTCCAGTCTTGATTCTATGTGCAAAACCCGGCCGATGCTTACAGGGGGTGTGACGAGTTGCCTGGACACCATGTGGCTCACCGGGGCCGGGAGCCCGCCGGACAGCTCACCACGCAGGTCAAGGCGGCGTGTTTGTGAACGCCTCTTGCCTTTCTCGTTCACTTCTTAAATTTATCTTAACGTGGCTAGAAAATCCCACTCATTAAAGACCCAAAGACTCCACAGCACCTCTCACTGGAGCAGAATTGCTCAGGAGATCTTAACTCACATCCAGTTCTCTGGACACAGCTTTGTTTGTGTGGCTTACGCCGCCAGGAGTCTCAGAGACAAGGTACGGCCCTCATCTACGCGTGGACAAATACAGCACATACGAAATCATAGCAAAGTGCTGATACCATCTTTTCTGCCTCACTCCATCCAAAGAGGGTGGCGTCCCTTCCACGCACGCAGGCCCCTTCCAGTTCCACAGATGATCAAAGCGAACAGCAGCGAGGCAGGTGAGTCCTGAGCTGGGGCTGCGGCTCAGCCACTCGCAGCCGCTGCCTCACCTAGCACAGAGCGAGAGGAGGCCGCAGTAACTCGGCCCAGCAGGAATAGGTCAACAGCAAGTTGCGGGGGTGAGGGGAGTTCTAGAAGGTCATGTGGCTGGATTGGCTGCAAAGTCGCTCCAGCACCAGCAAATGTTTTTGCTTGGCTTGAAGTCAAAGAAAGAGCTGTGGCCGCATAACAGAATAACACCTCCTTGGGGAGCGATCCTTCTCTCACTTGGAGTGTGACATTCTTGGCTAAATCAACTGAAGCTTCAGTTGTAAGTTTGGAGCAGGGGCAGCCCAGAGCATCTGAGAACTACAAAACATCCCACAGGCCAGAGAGGACCTGACTGGACCCCCAGCCTCCGCCCAGCAATCGTGCACAGTTGGGCCGAAAGAGGCGGTCGGTCGTGTGAAGGGTCAGACGCTCAGTAGCAACAAAAACAATGTTTAGCTCATGGAATGGGATGCTTGAATCAAAAGTAAAATTATGTCAAAAACTACAAAAAGGCATTTCAAGGAGTAAAGAAAATGAAGCTGCTAGAAGCAGACAAGGCAGGAGGCAGAATGTTACTGGGACAAACGGTTCCATTGACTACTTGTAAAAAGGTGGCTTAAAAAACGGAGGGCCCCAGGGTGGGTCAGGAGGTAGGAGAGGTGTTAAGGACAACCGTCTGGATAAACATCCCCAAGCTCACTCTCATCTTCCCACCTTTTCCTCCACTGCTGTGGAAGCTCAGTTTCCTCATAGCAGGCACCTTTAACAACCAACTATGAAAATTTATTTCCATATGCTCTCCCCACTTCCCCCTAAATTCCAAGCAGTGCCCTCAAGAGCTTTCAAAGTTGAATTAAATCAGAGAAGACAATAAACAATTTCGTGCAGACACCTTTGAGAGATTAAAGAATTTATATCTTAAAAATAGTGTGAATAATACATTTGACCCTTAATTCCGACTTATTCGATAGCCTTGCATGAAATTCCTCCTATAGCGCAAGGCTTGAAAGGACTGGATGACACGTCTTCATATGAAATTGCCACTGAAGGAGCGTCTTCTATATTCCCAAGGGACACCACGACAGAATCTTGAGCATTTTTCCCAATAAGAAAACATTTGCTTGTATCACATCCCTTGGGGGACCTAACGGGGTTCAAATAATCACTTTGTCATCATTAACTAATAGTCAATCAAACCAAAGACAGAGTAAGGTTAAAATGACAAGAAGGGTGAGTTTTTCAGCACCAGCTTTCAAATGGTTTAATTATAATACCCACAACTGAATGACGTGAGTTCTTAGAGAACACACTTAGTCATTCTCTAAGACAGACACATCCCCACTGTCCATTTTGAGAAACTCAAAAAGGCACCAACAGATCTTTCTATTCTCTCAACCTTTTCATGAATCATCTTTTAAATGTCAAGTCATTCAACAAGATTTCATTCAAAATATGAGAAAATATAAAAAGGAGAACTTCTTCAGGGCAAGTTTCTGCTTCCTGTCGAGAGAGCATCTGGCCAGTGGTCCCATCAAAGATGTGTTGAGGATTCATCTTCAGAAGGAGCCGCTGAGGGAAGCACAAGGTCCAGCACACACTGTGCTGTCAACCAGGGCTTAGATTCTAAAGGAGAGGCACGAGGCAGATGCATCCCATGCCTGTAAGCCAAGAAGCAAGCTCCAAGAAGGGTATCTGAGGTCACGCCTTGGGAATGTTCGCAGTGCAGACACCAATGTCCCAGCCTGGAAACGAGGCCCTCTGCCCAACGCCGCCTCTAGCTAACAGAACCCAAATTTGTTCAACAAGGGGCTGGAACAAAATTAAGGCATACAATACCTTCCCCTAGACTGCAAAATGTAAGACGGTACCAAAACAACACAACAATCAAGATGAATAATACTTGAAGACAATATTTTTAAAGATCAGGAAAAATCCAAGCCAACACACAGAGTGTTGCTAAACTATTAACAAAAAGTGTTGATAAACTAACAAGACTTTGATTCAAAACCCTGGAGCTCCGATAGCCTGAGAGGGCTTGGCAGGAGACTGCCCTGACCCTGTCCTTATTTAACATCTGGATGGCGTGTTCATCATGGATTTTTTTGCCATTAGTTTTGAGTTTTTTAAATATTGCATTAATGTAGAATTTATCTTGATGACTGAGGTTTTGTTGCCGCTTAAATGTTGCCCTTCGGGTGAGTTCTTCGCCTCACCCTATTCTCAGGTTTACTAGACTCGGGATAAGCCATGATTGTCCCCGTTCCCTCTGCCAAAACTTCCTCCCCTTTATACCTAGAGGCCATCACGTGACAAAGCCCTGGTGGCTTGCACACCAACAGTCCCGCACGTGGCTCCCGGAAACCCCCTGCCCTGCCTTTGCTCTTGATTCCTGCTATGAAACAGGCAAGCAAAGAAGTCGGTAACCCGCCACGTACTGTAAGAGCAATACAGATATTGTGACTTATCTTCACATTGTTGACACTGACAACATTTTTCTCCCACATGTTCAGTGAGGGAAATGAATATATTTTGTGTGAAGATTCATTTGATCTTTTATTTTCAAACATTTCACAACTCGTTGACATAGAGAGTAGAGTCATACTCACTGTAGACTTAGCACTTTTTTTTTTTGCTGTGTAGAAGCAAACAATTCAGAGATGAAATATGAATATATATTATAAATCTTTACTGCAGTGAAGCTTAGAAATTTTGGAAGCTCACTGGCTGTGAAACTTGCAATATCAAATAGAAATATCTTGGCCACGAGCAACAGAAAACTAACCTAGTCATGGCTTATGTCACAAGGCTATCTACTGTGCTAACTGGAAGTACAGAACGAGGCACCCAGGGGCAGGTCAGAGGCTCAAGAGAGTCAGTGAGACCCAGGCTTGGTCATCCTCATGCCTCCTAAGGCCCCATTTTAATTGCTGGGAGTGAGAAGGAGAAAAGGCCCATCTACGGGGACTCGGCCCCCACGAGGAACAGAGCCCAGCACATGACAGCCAGAGGCACTGAGGTTCAGGTCTCTGTCCTCTCCTCTCTGGGAGTAAAAGCTGCTAATTCCAAGAACTATCATTATTATCTCTTAAATGAAACAAGACCTACCTACAAATCAGCAGGTCTCAGATGCGATGACACATAGGAGTCAAAGATATTTTCCTCCAAAGATTACCCTTGGGCAGTGGCAGTGTTCAGAGAAGAAGCTTTTTCTATAAATTTCCTCTCTTGTGTCAAATTAACCTGAACAATAAGGTCCTCCGCTCTTAAAATACCACTGGGGGGAATCTTTACTGCTTAGACAGTTCCTGTGCTGGGCTTCCACTAAACTCCGGAATATATTGGGTTTTCAGTAGCTCTGTTGAGTGACACAGACATTCTGTTCATATTGCATAACACATTCATAAATTATCTTTCTCTCTTGTTGCAGAGCTCTCAGATAATGCTGCGCCTCAGTACCGAGGAAAAGGGGCGCTGTGTTTTGACAAACTCAGGTGATTTCATAAGCCATGTGGTGACTGGCTTCTACATCTCTGACAAGCCCATGCTTCTCTGATAGCATTGGAAATGACATAACTGCTTGAATTAGCTCCACCGAGGTATCATTTAGAAACAATAACATTTACCAATTAAAATTCAGTGACCTTTAACAAACGTAAACACCTGTCAGGACCACCTGTCTTGATAGAAACGTGCACTGGCAGACACATCCCCTCACAAACCTCTGCAGCGATTTCTTCTCCTGCCTAGAGACCGGCAACTATTAACCGGCACCCATTACTAACATTTTGTCTTCCATAAAGTGTTGCACAATGCGATAGTACAGAATATGTGATCTTTCCTAACTGGAGTGTTTTGCTTAGCATAATATGTTAGATTTATTCATTCTGTTATCTGTACAAATGGTTTTGTTCTCTCTGTTTAGCATCCTATTTTCCATCATTAAGCACACTTTTGAGCTTCTGGGTTTTGGCCAGTAGGGATGAAGCTCCTCGAAACCTTGGGGTACAAAGCTTTCTGTAGACTTTTTCAACATTGCATTAGCCTTGGACAAACAACAATGAGCTGCTTTCCTAGGACTATGGTAAGTGTGTGGTTAACTTTCAAGAAAGTTTTTTTAGCATCTTATATTAGCAACAACAAAGCATGTTCTGCTAGATCCTCATCGATAAAGACTATGGCTCCCAGGTCAACAAGCAGGCCCCTTGAGTACCGCTCTGGGGGCCCCAGTTCCATCTCACCTCCCAACCAAACCACTATAAGGCTGCCAAGGACCTTTCGCCAGGAAAAACCGGACACCCCTTGGGGCATTTGGGAATACCAGCAAGCCCCCCTCAAACCAGCCTGGAGTTCTGACTTCTACAGAGGCCATTCTCCACCTGGAGGCCAAAAGCCGGCACACCCCAGACTCAGGTCTGCCTCCGGGTAGACAAGATGCCCCACCATACAGCTCTCCAGCACAGACTTGGGTTTGAAACTGCATCCGATTAAGCCATGGGAGCCGGGGCCTCTTATTCTGCTCCATCCACACTCACCCTATGACTCCCAGGTCGACAAGCAGGCCCCTTAGCTCAGCTCCGGGGCCCCAGTTAGACCTCACCTCCCCGCCGAACCAGGATTAGGCTGTGAAGGACCTTCCACCAGGAACAACCAGACACCCCCTGGGGATCCCGGGCCTCTAACTCAGATCCATCTGCACTCAGCCTGTGGCTCCCAGGGCGACAAGCAGGCTCCTTAGGACTGTTTCGTGGGTCCCAGTTCCACCTACTTCCCGGCAGAACCAGGATTAGGCTACTGAAGACCTTTCATCAGAAGAACCGGCCACCCCCTGGGGCACTTGGGTATACCAGCAGGCCCCCCTCGAATGACTCTGGAGCTCCTACTTCCATGGAGGCCCCCACTCTAACCAGTTCCAACCTGGAGCCCAAGAGCCAGCACTCGATGGACAGGTGATGGTTGGTTGTCCTTAATTTTACATTAGCTTAAATCACTAGCCCATTTTTAATTTCCATTATTTATTTATGTTTTTGTTCATACATGCAGGACATGAGACCTTTAGGAGATATGCCTCTGTAAATATTTTCCCATTGAAACTCACTCACTTTTCAATTTTCTCAGTGGTGTCTTTGAAGAGCAAATGTGTTTCATTCTGATGTGATCCACTTTATCAAAATTTATTTTCTGTACTTTCACACCCTAAGGAATCTTTGCCAAATGCAAGGCCTCAGAAACTTTTTCATATTTTTTCTTCTAGATGCTTTATCATTTTAACCCTTGACTTAGCTCTATGATCCATTTCAATTCAGTTTTGCTTACAGATACTCAATTTTTCCAGTACCATTGGTTGAAAGAACAATCATTTCCTCATTATATTACCAAGGACACTTTGTCGAAAATTAACTGAATATACCTGTGGGTCTATTTTTAATCTCTGCTTTCTGAGACCTTGATTTTTATGCTTATCTTGTGCAAACAACCCATTGTTTTGAATTTAGGAACTATAAATCTTCCAGTATAACTCTTGTGTCTCAAACCTGTTTTTCTGAATCCCATGAATTTCCTTTGTTTTAAAACCAGTTTTTGGGCCTCCCTGGTGGTACGAAGGGTTAAGCATCACACTGTGAAGCAATCCACAGTCTCTGCAGCCCCAGTTCCATCCCCCGCTGGCCAGAGAGAAACCCACATGTCGAGGCAGACTTTTCCTGTCCTGCTGCTCCCCTCAGCAGGGTGTTTCAGTCAGTCTGCCTATTCTGTTCCCCACTCTGTCTCTGGTGAATCCTCTCACCGCCCCCCCATATCTGGCCTGTACCCCAGCTCTTATATGCATAAATTAATAAATCTTTTAAAAAAACAACAACAGTTTTTAACCCACTCACCTGCCATAGACACTGAGGTTGTCTATATAACTTGGCTGTCATAAACAGCGTTTCCATGAACACAGGTGTGCAGACATCCCTTCTCACCAGCATTGTTGCATTCTTGGGATAAATGCCCTTTAATGCTCACAATGCAGACACAACTATATTTGGATTGGATTGGTGTGAGTCACTAGATTACAATGCATATGCCATAGTTGAAGTGATACCTTAACAACACCGGATTTCTGATTTATGGGTATTTATCGCCATTTGTTTAAAATTCATCTAAATTTTCTTAGTAATATTTTATAGTTTTCAATGTTTGTTTCCTACACATGGTCAAATGCACCTTATTTTCTATGTATGATGCTGGTGAATTATAATTTAATTTCAACCACTCATTATTAGTTCACATTACATCACCATGCAATTTATTTTGGCCTATTCACTATGCATTCCAAAAGTATGAAAACTAATTTAATCATACTAATTGTTCTTAAATTTTTGAATAGACTGCTTTATATATTTATATATATATAAATATATATAAATATATATAAATATAATCTTGTTCACAAAGAAGAAGAGGAAGGAGGAGAGAGTGACGGGGAGAAGACAGCTTCAATATTTCCTTTCTAATCCGTATGGCATTTGCTCATTATATTACTTTTACTGTATTAATTTCTATTATTACCTTTCTCAATGGCTAATACAATGATGACTAAATGTGGTAAGAGCAAACATGCTTTGGAAACAGCATCAGACTTTCCCATTAAGTATCAGTTAGACCTAGATTCTTTAAGGAGACTGTGTCATGTTGTGGCAACACCTGTTACTCCCAGAGTTCATCATGAGCTTGTGTGACATTTTGTCAAATGGGGTTTCTATATCTGCTGAGATGAATTTCTCAAAAAAAGATTAGTCAGTTAATATATTGATCTACACCGACTGAATTTTCAAACTCCAATTTCATCCAATCATGTATTTACAGGATAAAACCCCATTGGATATGATGTATTACCCTTTTTTACAATTACTGGATTCAATTGTTAAACTGTTGCCAGGGATTTTGTAACTAAGTTTGTGAGCAATATTGGTCTGCGGTTTTAGATTTGGGAATGTCTTATTTAGTTTTGGTAAAAGACAAATGACTTTTTAATAAGCTAAGAAAAATCTCCATTCTCTTCTACTCTGGAAGAGTGAAATCAACCATCATATTTTCCTTAAATATCTGTTGAAATTCACTATTGAAGCCACCTGGATCTGAAGTTTCCATTGTTGGATTATTGTTAACTATAAATTTGATTCCTTTAATGACTGTAGAATTACTCAGACATCTGTCTTCCCTAAAGTGAGCGTGGCTAGACTACATCTCCAAAGTGCTTTTCTACTTCAACTTAGTTGCCAAATTATTGGCATAAAACTGTTCATTTTTTCTGTTACTATGTTCTTACTTCTGTAGGTTCCATTGTGATGGATCCTCATTTGTTCTTAACATCAATAAACATGTCTCTCTTACTCCAAATCAGTCTGGTTAGAGGCTTATTGATATTATTGGTCTCGTGAAAGAATGTCGTTTTGCTTCATTGATCTACATTAGTTTCTTTTTTTCCACTTAGAGGATGTATTCTCTTATCTTCATGTTTTTCTTCCTTTTATTTACCATAGATTTGATCTACTTTACATTCTGTTTTTACTTCTTCCATCTGAAATCATTGGTATCAGATCTTTCTCGATCCCTAGTATAATAAAGTAATGTTAAAACATCTGAGGAGGTGTGAACCTATTCTTCTGAATCATATACAGTGATGTAAACCAATGTTACCACAGATAGAAGGATACAGATAGATAGATATAGACAGACAGTATAAAATTCCCCTTGAACTCTACATTAACTGCATACCACTAAGTCATATAAGGTGTGATTTTAATGTCATTTAGATCAAGGTATTTTAGGATTTCCCTTTTGTATTTGCTCTTTGGCCTATGAGCCATTTAGCATCATGCTGCTTAATGTCCAAAATGATTTTACAAATGTCATTCCATTATTGATTTCCAGACTGTTCTGGATGTGCTCACAGATCAACCAGACATGATTCAGAGCTGCTCAGGGAGCTGGCACTTGTCCTGCGCTGCTGTGCCTGCAGCGCCATCACTGCGCTCCCCCTGAACATGTCTCCCAGTGAACCGAGGTAATCACAGAGCTTGTCCCGTTCACATCACTCTCTAAGTAATCACAGACCTGCTCTGTCCTCTGCCTCCTGCCCATTGTCAGAAAACTGCGATTTCTAATCATTTAGTCTGATTTTGTGTTTGAAGCAGGAGGTAAATCAGCCCCTCTTTTCCATCATGGTCAGATGGTAAAGTCCCTTATATGATTTTTCAACTTAAAATTTAAAACCCACGTATGCACTACATCCTGGTGAAATAAGAGACACATAAAATGGAAGCTCTTTGACAATCTGTGTTCAGTTTCCAAAACCAGTACCAGATGATGTGCATCAGATGATGTGTATGATTAAAACTCAGCCACAAAAGAGGAATACACACACACATACATATTCTGCTTTGCTTTGACTTTGTGTCCCCAGAACTAATGAATTTGGGTTTGGACTCATAGTTTCTGTTCCACCACTGTGAAGTAGGGGATTTATGATTTTAAATGCTCAAGTTTTATTTTTGCAGAGATACTTTTTTTTTTGACCAGGGCTGACCCTTTGGAATTAAGAAATAAAACCTTTCAAATAAAATCTACAGTGGAATGAATTTTGCTTTATATCAGCCTACCCCATTTTTTTAAATTCATCAAAGGCTTACATCTGATTTAGAACATCCATGAAAAATTTCCCCTTTAACTCCTAAATGAGAATTTCTTAACAAATCTTTGCATTATACAAAAATCATGAAGACCAAATATTCAGAGTTCTTGCTCACATTATCTCTGTTAGTTCCTCAAAGCACTGTGCCCGATAGGGCTTTCAAAAAATTGCTGGTAGTTAGGAGTAGCATGTAATGACATTTAAGCACAAAGTCAGCTACTTTTAATATTGGACATAATGACATATGACACTGTAGGTCTTTATACTTACACACACACACACACACTCATGTGCACACACACAGTCATTCCCCCTATGCAATAACCCTACAAAGGCAGCTTCATCGTTCTTTTTTTTTTAAGTGTGAATGGAGGCACAGACTTATTGAGTAAGTTGCCCAAGTTCACAATTTCCACAAACCCAACGCCCTGACTCCCGAAGCTACTGCTCTTTCTACTCCTCAACAACTGGAGATAAGACCTTAGCTAAAGAGGCAGATCATCTCCTCAGATTTCCCCTTTTATGTGCACTGACCTCACCCCTACTCTCTCTTGAAGATAGGCAATTCTTTCTTTGCCCACCAGCCAAGGGAGAGTCCTATTCAAACCACCACGCAGGTGCCACGTTGACCTGAAGTATCGCAGAGATTCTCCTGCTGGCCGGGTGGACCCCAGACCAGGATCAAAGACTCTGGGTCTCTTCAGTGTCCTCATACATCCATCCATGCTGGTTACTACTGACCTGCTTGCCTGTGTTCAGAGCCAAGTTTTCAGCACCCGAGGCCCCTGTGAAGGGAGTATTTTCTTCACTTGGTTTCCAAGATCTCTCTGAACGTCCCTTCTCCATCTTCTTTGCTGTCTTGTTTCTCCAAACTCTGTGTACTGAGCTGCTCCTGGGCTCACTCCGTGAACTTCCTTTCTTTCCCACCTACACACTTTCTCCCAGAGATCCTGTCCAGTCTCATGGTTTCAGATGGTCTATGCTGATCTTCCCAAATGTCTCCTTCCAGCCAACGTATCTCCTAGAACTTACATGTGCACCTGGCCACTCAAATGTCTACCTGGATGCCAAGGAAGCCCTCCTGCTCAACATGCACACACTGAGCTCCTGACATGCCCTCCAGCGTGGCTCTCCTGCGAGCTCCCTCATCCAGTAAATAGCACCTCCACCTTCCAATTCATCAAATCAAAAGTCTTGGAGTCATCCTTGCCTTTCTCTCACAGCACATTTGAAAGGAAATGCTGGGAACGTGGCCTCCAAAATAGGCTCTACCCAGAATCTGATGAGCACTTGCAGTGTCCACACTAACACCCTCCCTCAGCCACGACCTCTCCAGCCTAAGTTACTCGCAGCCCCAAAGGGTTGCCCTGCCCTGCACCCCATCCACCACCAGCAATCCAGTCTTTTCTCACTCAGCACAGCAGCCAGGCAGTCCTTTTAAATGGTGTTAAATCACATCATTCCTCTACTCAACATCTTCCAGAAGTTTCCCATATCACTCAAAGAAAAGCCATTATTCTCACAGGCCCTACAGGACCAGCCCCGCCGACCTTCCAATCCCGCCTCTGTCACTCTCCCCAGAGGTCCACTCCGTCCTGGCCATCCTGGCCTCCCTGCTGCTCCTTAAACCTTTAAGTCTGCTCCTGCCTCAGGGCCTTTGCACTTGTTTTTCCTCTGCCTAAAACACTTTCCAAGGTTGTCTCCATGATCTGCCCCCTCCTTCCTTTAAACCTTCTTTGAAATGACTCATGATCCAGGCAGAAATAAAGAAACCATCCCAGGTGCTCCAACTAAGACATTTTAATGTAGGGAATTGGTTGTAAAGGTAATGTAAGAACTAAAGAGGCCAAGGAATAGGCTTGGAAGCCAGATGGAAGAGAACATGATGCAAGTTGAGGAGACTAAGCTGTTAAAAGGTGGGCAGGAGCCACATAGCCTTGTCCATTTACAGGATGTATCCTCTGATCTTCATGTTTTCCTTTCTCTTTTTACCATAGATTTGATGCACTTTTCATTCTGCTTTTACCCCATCTACCAGGGACCCAGACTCCATCCAGACGGAACTGCCCAAGATACCACCTGAGCCCAGCTGGGGAGTCCTCTGGCACCGCCCTCCTCAGCCCTGCTGGAGCCATAGCCATGATCTATGCTCCAGCTTCCTGGGCGCCTGCCCGTGGCTCCCTTCCCCTGCCTCCAGGAGCCCTGGGCACCAGGGCCAGGACACGGGTCAGGGCAGAAGCAGCAGGGCCAAGCATGGGGCAGGAGGCAGCGGGTCCAAGGTGGGCACACCCGATGATTAAAAACTGCCAGACCCCCCTCCACAAAACCCATCCCTGTCAGACATTGTCCCTCTGCCCTTGCCACTGTGTGATCCATCCCGCACTGTATCATTTTTTTATGATCCATCGCCCCTAACAGAATGGAATGGATTTCTACCTCTTTGTTATTGGGGTAACCCCAGCCACTGAAATCATCCCTGGCACGTCACATGAGCTCAGTAATAACTGACTGAATAATGAATGAGCGCCACCTCTCTAGTTTATGTCCAGACTTGCCGGAGCGAAATGTTCCCCTGCTGAAGCCGGGGAGCCCAGTGGCACAACAGGGAAAACCACAAGGAGGGCGGTGGACCAGCCCCTCGCCCTCCGGCTCGGGCCTCCCGCGCCACCTCACCTCACTGAGGGGCATCCACCGCGCATCACACCTGCCCGCAGGTGCTGTCAAGGCGGAGGGCCACGGCGCTCTGCCCGGCTCCGGTGACTCCGGGCCTGGGGGCGTCTGCTCTCCCCTACGTGGGCGCAAGGCCCGCTGCCTGGCCCGTGGGAACACGCCTGCCAGGGCAAGCACTGGGGGGCGCCCGTTCCCACAAGGGCAACCGGCAAGCAAGAGCGACAGTACCCAGCATGGCCCCAGCCAGAGTCTGCTTCTGGCCCTTCCTCCCTCAGCTCTGAGAAAAGCCTCAGGGCCTCGAAAGTCATGGGCTGACTGAATTCACGGTCAAGCTGACTAGGGTGTCAGAACCTTGAAGAAGCATTCCCCTCGGGGTGTGGGAAACAGAAAGCAACAGCCCTCGCTGAAGAGGGGGTGACGCTGTCTCTCCAGGGACCCCAAACTACCGCCCTCGAGGTCAGAGGCCGGAGGACACAGACGCGCGGGGCGCTCATGGACTGAGCTGCGTTCACCCTCCACGGAAACCCAGCTCTTCCTTCACACACAAGACCAGGCTAAGGTCCGAGCTACCTCCTGTGCAAGAAATGAACGATTTCCCATTTAATGCTTAGAAAGACTATAATACGCTTAAAGATAAATAAAATACAATAACATACCATCCGAGGCCAAATGAAATGACTGTTTTAAATCAGAATCCTGTCAAAAACTTTCCAAAATCGTATTTCCAGTTCGAATGTGATCCCATGGAACCACTTTACTTATAAAGTATTCATCCCTTTGAAGACTGCATCCACCCAATCTTAAAATAATAAAAACGATTTCTCCACGGAGACACATCAATAAAGAACATTGAAATTTTATCTTACGTTAAAACACAGATATTCCATCTTAAAAATTTTTTATGAGTGGCCTAGACCATGAAAGTAATAGTTATTGATAATTCACAAAATTCAAAAGATCATTTTCATCAGAACCTAATAATTGTTTATTAAAAAACCAGACAACAGGACCCTCTCAGCTCCTGTCTTTAAAGATCAATAACAAGGGAAAAGCACAATGTAGATACTGGAAGCAGCTCATTGGATTTTACACTGTTTTCCCTCGGACACTGCTGTGCTCTCATGAATAACCACCACGTAACTTCATTCGAGAGTTAAAAAGTTTAGTATTTTTCAATATTCCACTTTTCAGAGAGCGAACTAGCAACAGGCTTTAAAATTTTAAAACTATCTCCAAATGCAGCGTTAATGTAGAATCAGGCAGTTGCTTCACTTGCAAATAGATTCAAATATTTTTCCTGTGTGATTTTGCCCTTCGATTACATAAAACATTCAGTCAGCCCCAGTCTAGTCACAAAAGTCAAATTTTCTATGGAACAATGGACTTTTAAGAATCCATAACTACTCTTTCCTGCCCAAGTAAAATCGCAAGAGGGTAATTCATTTCCTGTTACGAAACCAAAGAGAAACTGCTTTATGTAAACTTCAGTTTTTACAAAGAAAAGGGTTGCGTTCAAGACAGTTTCCAACAATTACCAGTGCCTTTCTACACTTTAATCAGATTCATAGGAAAATATTAAAACTAAACATTAAAATGAATTTCATGCAATCTATTTTTAATTAAAATAAATTTTCCTAATTCCTCCATGGGGAAAGTAGGCCACTGTTATGCAATCGCACACATGTATGATTTATTAAGGTCAAATGACAAATCTGAGACTCGATGAACAGGGAGAAATACCAAAAGCAATTTTAATCAAGGGTTATGTATGCAGAGACTCTGAAATCTTACAGGGACGCTAAAATGGTCTGCTACAGCCCCTTCTGCAGTGTGGGAGCTCGGGATCCTAGAGAAGAGATGAAACCCAGGCAGGGCCTGGGCTTCTAGGGGCATCAGACACCAGACAATCAAAATCCAGCGAGAGCAAGGAGCTGTGAGGGCGGGCAGGGAGCCCGGCCAGGCTGGGAGTGCAGAGCTGTGGGTCGCTCATGGGCTTGTGGGACTCGCTTGCAGAAGTAGGACTTGCAACAAGTGATGGTCTACATGGAGACACGGACAGTGCACGGAGCCTTGGGGTGTGCATGGAGCCTGGGACGAGCCACAGGATCCAGGTGGAGCCCCTGGAAGCAGTGAGCACTCATGGGGCTGGGGGACACCTTTGGAGGCATGGGCACAGAAATGATCCCTTGGCTCCCTCCCAGGGTCCCCATCCTTGAGCTCCTAAAGTCACAGTTCACCATGCCTGGGAGGGTGACTGAGGCTGCCCAGACTCTGCCAAAGCTGGCAGGTGAGAGTCAAGGAACAGTCAGGAAGTCAGGGTAGGAGGCAGGCGGCCGGGCAACAGCAGATGCCTGCAGAGAGCGCTGGGGTCTGTCAGCAGTGGAAAGGGGCTGGCGCCTCCAGAAAGTTCCCATGAAAAAGAGGCAAGAGAGAGTTTCAAGACATGTCAACTGTCCTTGTCATCACTTCTGACAAATAGATGCTTAGAACGCAATGCGAGGTCAGTACACGATTGGGAAGAAAAATCTAGCATCTGTGCAAAATGCTCACACAGCTGTGGCGTGAGAAGAGAACCCGAGGTTAAAACCCTGCATTGGGGGCCTCCCCTGGTGGCTCAGCGGTGGAGCGCTGGGCTGCAAAGCTGCCCGCAGCCTCTGCAGCCCCGGTTCGATCCCTGGCTGCCAGCGAGGGTCCCACATGGCGCGCAGACCTCTCCTGCCGCCCGCTGCTCCCCTCAGCAGTGTACTTCGGTCCTTCTGCCTGTTCTGCTCCCCGCTCTGGCTCTGGTGAATTCTCTCACCCTCCCGCGCTTCTGACTGTACCCAGTGCTTGTATAAATAAATATTTAAAACATTAAAAAATAAAATAAATCAATAAATAAAATCCTGCATTGGGCCCTTTCGGTCAAGGTTGTTTTGACGAACTACGGTTTCCCTGGGGGTAGGGGCAGCTATTGCACACGAGGGCCAAGGGCCATTCCCAGCCCAAGTGCAGGGACAGCCCTGCTGGGACCCATTTCCTCTCCTCATGCCTTAGCCAAGATCTGTGTCCAGTGGCGCTAACCCTCCAGGCAGGTCCACAGCTCTCCTATGATCTCCAAGCCTTCCTCAGGCCTATCAGAGTGTCCTCAGGGAAGAAGTTACCAAGGGTTTAGAGGTCTCACTCACAGGACCTGAGAGTGGGTGAATGGTCCCCTGCCTGAATCTGCAGACAGGACTCGCCCGAGGCACCGGAACACAGTTCACACTCCAGATTAGTTGTGGAGGGAGACTCCAGGGAAAGACAGCCAGAGCGTGGAATGCCTCCACCCACAGGGTCTCCCCTGTGCATAACTCCCCCAAAACCAATTCCTACAACAGGAGCTTGCTCGCTCCACAGCAAGCATGCTGGGTAAACCTTAATCAATAAACAAACAAAGGCAGAATAGGGCACTATCGCCTTACGTGGACATTAAACATTTAAAACTCATTTCAGAGATGGTGTGAGGCGCAGTGAGCACGCTGGGAAACACGCTGTCATGCAGGGGAGCTGGTTTTTTCTCTCTTTATGGAGCAGACATTTAAGCAAATGACAAGGGCATGACGTGAATGGAGCCGCAGTAATGGGTCAGGGTGTTTTCCTGGGCAATGCGCACTCAGGGATAAATATTCCAGAAGGTGCAGTCAAGGGAGTAACCTTGCAAACACAGCAAGCTGTGCCAGCATGTTGAGCGATGAACTCGCTAACAGAAGAGGAGCCGCAGCGGCAAATATTTTACCAAAGCTGGGAAAAAAACCACCCGCCAGCATCTTCTGCCCAGCCAGGTACCCTGAATCACAGCTTCCATAAAACCTTTGTTCTGCGCTGACATTACCGGGACATCAGATCCAGCGCATTAATAGCCTCTCGTGCAAGGGTCTCCAGAGTCTAAGACTAAATTAGGCAATTTTTAATGTTCCCAGAAATCAAGATTTTAAAAGTCAAGATTCCTCATCGCGCCTTAATTTCTCCCTGATCAGTGTTTCATCCTACTCTTTCCATCTTTCTTGGAGAGGCCTGCCCAGGGGTAGCAGAGGCTGTCTGGTCAGTGTAACCTGAGCCCTTTAGGGTCTGACTGAGCTCCTGACAGCCAGGAACCTCTGTGCTGTGCTTTTGATCCCTGGTCTCCTGCCTTTTTCGGAGAAACACTTCCCCCTTCCCTGCTCCCTGACAGTCCCGGGACCCCTGGCCTGTGGCCAGGCCCCTTCTCAGCCAAGATGGACCATCTCAGAACCCCCTCCCCTTCCTGCCACCCACCCACCACCTTTCCTGGGTGCCCTCCCCCCACTCTGGGTGCCCTGGAGGTGGGCCTGCTTCCTGGAAGCTAATCCCCCACCTGTGCTCCATATCCTCTCCCCTCCCACAGCCCAGGCAGCCCGAACAATGCTCTCCCCTCTCTCCCTCCTCGTCCTTCTTCCCCTGGCTCCTTCCCATCCACATGTAGGGATGATGCCGGATTGTTCTCTGAAAAGCTGTCCTGGGTCCTCACGTCCCTGCTGGCAGGGAAGTGCACTTGTTTCTCCACCTCATTTTCACCCCTCCGCCATCTAGTCCCTTCCCTCCGCCCCGCCTGAAACTGCTGGGGTCAATTCCATTTACTTTGGGTCCCATCGTGTCCCCCCAAAAGCTACGTGGACATCCTCAGCTCAGATACCTGTGAATGTGACCTTATTTGGAAATAGGGTCTTTGCAACGAAGATGCAGCCACACTGGAATAGTCTGGGCCCTAAATCCATTTCGACTATTTGTCCTTGCACGAAACGGCACAGACACGCGGAAGGAAGGCCAGGCGGCAGGGCGGGGAGGGTGTATCTCCAAGGCCAGGACCCCAAGGGTTGTGCCAACCCTCGGAAGCTAAGAAGAGGCAAAGCTTCTTTCTGCAGCGCCTTCAGGGAGAACATGGCACCTGCCAGAACCTGCTGCCCACACCGCCATGTTGAACCTCTAGCTCCCAGAAGTAGAGAAGACATGTGAGTTGTTGAAAGTCATTCAGTTTGTGGCATTTTACTTCAGCAGCACTAAGAGCCTGATACACGCAGAATTTCCAGGAGGGTGACCACCTTCATGGTTTCCCCAGAACCGGGGACTCTCAGTGCTAGACCAGGAGCATCTGGGAGGGCAGGATGAGCCTGTCACTGCGGCTTTCTGACAGCAGCTGCCTAGGGCGCTGCCTCATGGGACACGCTGAGGCCACCTCCTGTTGCAAGCTCTCCCCGCTCGCTCCCGCAAGGCCTCGCCTATAACTAGCTGATTCCGTTTGATGGTGGTGAGGAGCCCAGCGAGGCTGTCTGCACCCATGCCGCCACCCTGTCTCTCCTCCATACAGCCAAGATGTGGAATCACACACTGAGTGCCTCCTCCTGCCCTACGCACTGTGCCTCCTCAACGCTACCTCTTGCCGGTGTCTAGAATCACTCAGTTCTTTACATTTCTGCTGCCATCTCTCGTGCGTTCCTTTCTACTGCTCCCTTTGATGCCAGCGGCAGCCTGGAGGGGCCGCCATCTTGCTGCCCTCCAAGCTGAACCCATCCCAATAGTTGGGGAACTTTCCAGGCCATGAGTCGCAGAACCCTCATTCACCACCTTTGTGTCCTCTGCCTGCACCATCCTCTGCAGGGACAGAAGCATCTCGTGACTCACTCAGGTGACACCTGCCAGGACCTGCTGTGTCGCCTTCCTCCCCTCGGGGCTGAGACTATTTCTCCTTTTTCCTCCCCACCTCATCTTTGCGAGTTTCATAGACACCTTTCACCCACTCCCTGGGCCCCAGCTCCAGCACTGCCTTGCCTTCCTCAACCCTCTCCTACAGCCCAGGCTGCTCCTGAGGCACCCAGCAACACCCGGTAGGACTCTTCGAGAATGTTGGTGTAAAATCTTAAAGTACCAAAAACCCTTACTAGGGAAGGCCTTTTCTGTCTGTATCTCCTCCACCTTTGGCACAGACCCTCCTCACCGTGGGCACCTATTAGATGTTCGGTGAGTGTTCATCCAAATTTAAAATATTCAAATTGAAAATATGCTGAGATGCCATTTGGGAGCTCTGAGATTGGCTCAGCTCCCCAAGCCTGACCGTGCATCCTGCTAGAGAGGCTGGGGTCACAGGGACTTGCATCCAGAGCCACGAGGACACAAAGGCTCAACCCCACAAAAGGGAAGCAGGCACCACAGAAGCTTCCGGCCATCCCAAGGACTCTCCCCCAGCACAACGGCAGCCTCGCAAAACTACTGAAAGGTGCGACTCATCGTAACACTATCTGTGATGGCAAACGATGGGAATGACCCCAACCACCCCAGAAGGGTAGAGGGGTGGCCTTGGCTCCTCGGGAGATCAATGTGGCCAGAAACCTGAAAGTCTAGGGAGAAGACTCCAGAGAACATCACAACCTCAAAACGAGCTAGCCAGGGAACGGCCTGCATATTTGACAACCTTTATCTAAGAAAGGAGGGCATGAACATACACGCACATGTATGCATATCTCGGTCTATATCAGAAAGGAGCACACTTCATTCAATACAAGTCAAAGGTTAGCTCAACGCGGATGGGAGAAGGGGGAGCAGATAGCAAGGGACGAAAGCAATTTCTCTGCACACCCCTTTTTATTCATTTGACTTTGAAACACTGTATAATGGTATAATGCAAATTTTAAAATCTCTAAAACTCAAAAGTAAAATGAAACAAAAGAAATCAACTGGGTTTTGTGTTGCTAGCATAATCACATAAAAAGAAGTGACATCAAAGAGCAGTCATTTTGCTTTAATTTCCCAATAAAATATATACTCTAGGGCTACGAGACAAGGAAAATCATCTTGAGGGGTTTTCGATAGTCGAAAGTGACTGGAGTTGCATGAAATGGATATTCTGAAATGATTGTGTATTTCAGGAAAGGACGAAGGAATTCTCATGTCCTGAGGATTCTGCATGTGGAAGAAAAATCCATAGGCCTAAGACGGTGGGGGGAGTGTTAAGAAAGACGCCAGAGTTCCGGAGATGCCCCGGAGTATCTGGAGGAACTCAGAGAGCAGATTTAAAAATGCTTTTCTTCGTTCTGTCTGCAAACATGTAGCTGGGAGAACCCCACTGTCAGCTCCATTAAAGACGGTTAATTCTCAGAGTCTACAATTGGAAACAGGTAGAGGAGTCAGGGGCATCTTGCCCTCCCGGGAGTCAGCACGCACCAAGACAGCTGGCACCGTGGCAAAGCTTTGGAGGCTCCCACCAGCCAGGAATGAGACCACCTCGCTCCTATGAGCAGCAATTGATTGAAATACATCAAGTATTTGCATTTAGGCACTAACAGTGGTCCTAGCAATCAAGGTAAGACTGAAACACAAAAATCAAACAGAGCATCTTATTTGTCGCTTTTGGATAGTGTTAGAACCAACTAACCATTTCCTAACAAAAATAAAAACTAGTAGATGGGAGGGAAGAATTTTCAAATAGCGGATGAGGAACAGTTCCTTGATATATAAACATTCTAGCCATTAAAGGAAGAGAGGAAAATAAAATAGAGAACCCCAGGCCAGCACCCAAACTGGAATCGGTGGTGCGGGCAGGGATCAGCAGCGCCCTGTCTCTGAAAGGAAGGACACGGTCCTGCCCGTGAGATGCAGTGACGAAAGGATTCATCCAGGACCTCAGGAGCCTCTCTATAGCGCGAGGAAGGGCCAGGAAAGCTCAGGACAGAAGAACATTCGAAAGACACCAGTGGGAACCTCTCAAAATCCAGACTACGGGAAACTCGACAGCATCAAGAACTCAGGGTTCCTTTAAAACCCAGTTTGCAAGATGAAGAACAACAGAACAGTGAAAGATGAGCAAGAGCGAAAAGGAAAGCAACCAATCACACGTCTGCAGCTCACGTTAGCTCCGGACTTAGTGTTTACAAGAACAGCCTCAGAGTCTAGGAGACTAAAGGGTCTCGAAATACTCCCTAGACATGGATTTTAGGAAGCTGCTTTGTTTATTTGCTTGGTGTGATAATGGTATTGTGGATCCTTATCTGTGACAGTAGTCATGAACGCAAATATGACAGATAAAAATTATATGTTTTCCTGTGTTTTCTTCCAAGTAATGCATTGGCTATGTTGGTGCGGGGGTGGGGATTGAGTGATAAAAGATGAGTTGTGAATTAATAAAAGTGAGGACGGAGTGTGCCTTAGACTAATTTACTTCTGTTTATAAAGGTTTTCATGATACAGAGTTGAAAAAGTAATAAAACATAAAAGTTTCTATGGAAAGAATTATTAAAATACAAGGTCTGATTGATTTTACGTAGCTTGGTAATGTAAGTGTACGTCCCTTGAAGACAGAGACTCATTTATTTGCCATCTGAATGCTCACAGTGCCTGGGGTGGGAAGAACCCAAATAACTAGATGAGTGAATGACTAGTGGAGGGACAGACATTCTCGTGGGCTAATCCTGCAGATCCACGAGGCAGCTGAGACACTAAACCAACTCTGTCCACCATGCAAGGCCAGACGCAAAGAGTAAGTTCTCTGTGAAGACCAAGGCTTTGCTGGGAAATGCCAAAGTGGAGACTTTTTGGTTTCGTATAATTGATTTTGTTGTTATTTCTGTGGGTTCCACTTTCATTCCCCGCTTTTCGCGCCTGGGGACGGCAGCCCCGGCTCAGGAAGGTGGGATTTTCTATTCCTGAGGACTCTGATCTTGGATTCTTCTTGACAGAGGGATCTGTTTCTGGGTATGAAATTCTTGGATGGAGGAGTTTGCATTCTTGCTCTTATTTTAAAGAGGGTCTCGAGCAAGGAGCCGCTGAGCAACAAGCAACAAGCAGGGCAGCGCCCCCTCCTTGACCACAGCCACCCCCGCCGCCCGCCCCTCACCTTTGTAGGAAACGACCGGGTGCTCCGCGCGCTGGCACTGGGACGCGTCGGGGGCCGGCTGGGCGAGGCCCCAGCACCCCAGGCTGCAGAAGAGCCACGCCAGGAGGCAGGGCCCCTTCATGGCGGCGCAGGCTGGGACTCGGGCTGGTCTTCTAAGCAGAGGCTCGTCTTCCGGTCATGTGGGGAAAGTGCCTGGAACACACTGAAGAGAACACTCAAGTGAGCAGGCGCTCAGCTGTGCTTTTGATGAAGGCTGTCACTCACATAAAAATAAAAGTAAGAAGGCCTAGATAACACCCCTTTTCTCGGTGACATTTCAGGTGCGTGCATGTGTGTTCACCTCCATAGAGACCTCTTTAGCCCCAAAATTTTATGCAATCACCCATTGATTGGAGAAGTTTTCCCATTAGTCTCTACCAAGTCACACCTAAAGAATGAGGCTTGAGAGCTACAGCTATGGATTGGTTTTGCGTCAACCCATCGTCTTGTCCACCATCAAATACAGACTTTATCTGGAAACGCGAGGGGTCCCGTTCCTAAACACACTGCTCAGTAGGGCGCGGTCACTGTCTTTCACGAACAAACCAAATAATGTGATGCAGTCCAACTCTTAAAAATGTCCATATTCCGTGAATTTGTCCTTCGAAATGCACAGGTGACTTGCCTGCAAAACTTCTGTCTAGAGGTCAAGTGTGAATCAGACAAACCCACGCTGGGCACCTACTAGGTGGAACGAAACTACTGTGCTGGGACCTATGAGATTTTCAAGATTATGAATAATTGAAGAAATCAATACATTTTAAATAAGATAGACTTGTAAAAATAACTATAATGCAAGCTGTTAGAAACCATCAAAAGCAGCAGGAGAGGCGCGGGGCTCGGAGAGAACAGCGCCGTTTCAAGGGAACAGGACGGGCCGCAGCCGAGCTCCTCTCTGCGTTCAGCCCTGGAGGACAAAGAGGATTTTAAGGACGGACGGCGGTTCCTGGAAGCACATTCCAGCCCAGGGCAGGGGACCAGAAGACGGGCTGGCCGGGCCTGAGGAAGGCGCCGGCAACCGTTCACTGCACTCGGCCCAGACCCCGGGGGCCGTAACAGGAGCAGCTCAGGGAGCAGGTGGGTTGAGATTTGGGGACAAACTAGACAAAGGCCCAACATCTCTGTGTTAGGCGACAGGCTACCGTATCCGATTATCAGAGGAAACATATCCACGACTGTTCTCAGCACGGCACACACAGGACGCTGGGTGGTGGGCGCACAGGGGTGGAGAAGCCCATTTGACGCGCCAGGGAGTGCTCAGAAGAGACGTAAGAGAAGGGGAGACTTCAGGCAGTGACAGCGGGACTAGAAATTCAGCCCATCAATACAATCACGCAAGGGAGATATGGCTGCTGAAAGGCCTCCCTTTGGAAGGCGGGTCTATGCCCCTCTCTCCAGCGGAGTTGCCAGGTGACAGCGCGGCTCTCCCAGAAACAACAGCAGCGATGGGCGGTGGTTTCCAAGCCCAGACCTGCATCCTCTCTCTCAGGACGAGTTCCCGGGCACTGAGACACCAGGTTGGAAGGGTGACACCTCGGGACAGCCATGTCAGAGACGCCATGGGGGTCCTCCTGGTGACATTTCTCACGAGTCCAGGCTGCCAGCTGTCCCTGCCCAGAACCTGCTATGAGAACAAAGCTGAAATCCACTGGGTGACCAGTAAGTATCCTCAGAGCAGAGCAGGCGCCCAGAGGGCCCTCGCCGATTCCTGCCCCCAGCGGACAGGCATCATAGCGTGGCCGTGACATAACAGACCGGCTATGGTGCAAGCCTGCCCAGTGGGGGAGCAGACAGCAAGGAGGCAAGGATGGACCCGAGGTCAACTACACAGAGACTTCAAGGACACTAACGTTGCTTATTTACGCGCAATAATCCACAGAAAAGTTCTGTTGAGACGAGAATATGAATATTTGCTTTTGTGCATGTTGGGCTTAAAATGATAATAGTGAACAAAGCAGCAGAGTGTTGAGAATCCAGCATCAGTGCTCAGAAGCAAAGAATTCAGAGACAGTGTAGACTATCTGGAAGGATTAAGACCACGAGTTAAGTTTAAGATTCACCAGGGGAAAACACAGCTAAAGAGAAATGTTTGTTCAGATGTTGCTATTTAAAAAGTCACCACACAAAGATGACAGAGGGGGACAGAGAGGGAGTGTCAGCATGGCCATGTGGGGCGCGTTAGGTCCAAGTTTAGGAAGAACACCTTTACACACAAGTCTGGCCACTGGCACCCCCCAGGCAGAGCCGTGACCACTAGCTTTGGTGGTCAGAGCCAATGACCAACCCGGGGGGACAGTTTCAGCAGAACAGGAGACAGATTCCAGGTAACAAGCAACCAAGATGGGGACAATGGAGCCAGAATGGGGGAGACCCCACAGCCCTTGAGTGGGAGGCGGCAGAGAAGATTCAGTGATACCCGATAAGCACTGAAAGGACGAAGTTAGGAACGATCCAGGGTAGAGAAAACATCATTCCCTGTGGCTTCCTGAAGAGAAACAGTGAGTGGAGAAGCGATTGTAGGGGAGGTGTCGGATGGAAGCAGATCCAGAAGACACTGAGGTGGGGAGCCGTTAGGTGATGCAAGGAAGCCCATCTTTCTTGTCCTTCTGACCGGAGACGCAGACGCGAGACGTGGAATTTCATCACGCAGCATCTCCAGCGCAGGGCGAGAGGTGACTTACACGTAATTCAGTTCTGTTCTGACCAAAGAGATCTGCAGTGTCCTCACGCATCCAACTGGGGAAGGCTGCAGGGGGGTTAGCCCAACCTCACAGTACGACAAGTCAGCAGTGGGAAAAGTAACACGGGAAGCTAACGAGAGCAACGATAAGTCCTCGGTGAGAGCTGCTCCGAGGCAGACGTGACACCAGGCGCTCAGCGTGCCGGTCCCCAAGGGGGCCCAGAGCGGCAGTTCTGACTCAGGGACCCCCACAGAGAGGGTCCGAGAGATGGATGGGGACCACCCCGCCGAGCTCCCAGACCCAGCTCATGTCAACCAGGCACCGAGAGCAAATTCTTGTCTTGCACATAGTTTTGCAAAGTGCCAGGCACCAGCCCCCATCAAACCTTCTGTCATCTGTGAAAGGAGGACCCACTGCCACGTGGCATGACCACGCTTTACAATCGCCACCTACTCTCGTCCCAGCCCGATGACTCTGCCTCCGAAGCAGAGGTGGAGAAAGAAAAATAATGCAGGCACCCAAGATAGTCTTTCCCCGGGGGTGGGAGGCAGGGGTGGAAGGAAATGCCGTGTCAAGGAAGAAGATGCTCATAATGGAACGTTGGCTTGTGATGACACGAAATTACACGGTGGCCAGGTTAAGCTAAGGGAAGTGCACTGACTCCTAACAGGTGATTTTCAAGTTTATAATTTTCAGACGATAACATGTTGCCTTTTTTCTTAAAATAAAGCAGCTATAAACAGTCATCAGGTCCGTGCCAGGGCGGACATGCACGTCTTTATTCGAGAGTGGGCTTCTCGGCGCATCCTCCCAGGCGCACAAGCTCCTGGAATAGTCTTTGACTCCAAATAGACTCGGCTCTAAATAGCAGATCCTGCCTCGTGGGAGCGCAACCCCACCTTCCATTGAGCTCCCCATCCCACCCCCGTTAGCGTAGGGGAGGCATACTGATGGCAGGGCTCATAGTGCTTGGTCTCAGCACTGTTGACTTTTGCAGTCAGATCATTCCTTGTTCTAGGAGATGTCTGCGCATTTACCAGCACCCCCCCCCCCCGGGCTCCCGCACATCACACCACCGAGGAAACCCCACCCCACACTGATGCCAACAGAAACTGCCTCCCAACATGGCCAAGCCACTCTGGTTGAGATGCTCTGCTTTGTATTCTCAAAATGCCTCTCCCTCCTTAGAAACACAATAAGCAATCATGACTTGGAGGATTACTTTAAAAATATGCATATATAAATCACCCAACCGAATTTGTATTGAGTTATTTCAGCAAAATTTCAATGAACATGGAAGTCACGTTAATTATCATGGAAAATTATAATTAACCACTTCTGGAAAATTAAAAATATATTGGGGGAACCGATACTAAACAAACAATTTTGCCCATAGGAAGCTCTGTCACAAGAGACCAATCTGAGCTACAAAATAGAAGAACTTAGGTGGTATTGACTTCAAAACCCCTGAAAACTTCCTTTCAGTTTCCTGATGTGGGAGGGTCTCTCCATCAGCACAACAGAAATAAGCAGAACTCTGTGTATAAGTGTCTTTGCAATAAATAACATTCCTGCTCCCACCCGCACCGCCAGTGAATAGGCTTTGGGGAACAGAAATAAACTGTTCCTTTTAGTGAAAAAAAAAATATTGTCAGATAAAAAAGAAATAAAAGAAATAAAAGCTTACACAAGAACTTTTGTTCAGGGAACAACGTCTGGCCCGTCATTAATAACAACAGCTCCCCAGTCGGGTGGCTGTGCCTCTTCACAGGGGAGGCTGGGGCTCTGCTGCGCCTCTGCCCTGCCGGAAGGGTGGAAGTGGGCAAACCTGGGGGCACAGTTCAGAGTTCAAGAAGCCCTCTCTCCCTGCCCTTTCCCTCCCTCCGCCCCTACCTGTGGCCTCCTCCGGACGGGTGCAGGAGAGGCCCTCCGGGGGAGCCAGCGGGGAGCTGTCCTTAGTTTGCAGGACTGAAGCCCAGGCGGCAGGAGGCTGCTGCAAGGAGCCCGTCGTCAGTCATGCAAACTTGTCCGCGGAGCATCAGAAGCGCCAGGCTTTGCAGGAGAAGGGGGCAGCCCTCCGGAGAGACTTTTGTGTTTGAGCTTTTTGTCTCGGGATTTCATCCTCGGGCTCCTGCACCGCTCACCCAGAGACCAGTCTCGGCCTCACTGCAGAGCACGGGGCATCCTTCCACCGCCCAAGCCAGCTGCCGCCTGGTCCCCTCCCCGCACTCCCTGGCACAGCCAAGGGTGGCGTCTCTTGCCCAATTGGCAGCGGCTGCCAGGCAAACAGCCCTGCCCCGTGGAACTCCGCGGAGTTCTCTGCTGTTTCCAAGGAAAACACGCGGCGCGGCAGCCAGCTCTCTGGACAGCACCCCCTCCTCCTGCTGCCAGGGCTTCCCTCTGCCCCCCACCCCCACCGGCCCAGCTGGGGTCCTCAGGGGGCCCTGACACTCATGCTGATGCCACCGCCCCACACCTGTCGGGGCCACCCCCCAGCAAGCCAGGGCTGCCACCCGCTGCTGCTCCCGGGGCGCCCGTCCCGGACACGCTGGCCAGGGAGCCCCGCGGCACCAGACCCGGGCGGCCTCCCGTCAAGGGCTGCACGCCGAGCCCCGCAGCCTGCCCTGTGTCTAAGCCCGAGTCCCCCTTCTTATGCCCAGCGAGCACGGGCTGGCCTCCTAGGTAGGGGCCCAGGCGTATGTTCCCGCCCGCTGAGCCGGGCGGGCACCAACCAGAAACCACGTCACAGTCGCTCTCCCTGGCACCGAGGGCCTCGCCCCTCGCCATGGAGCAGGCACCATGGAGGGGTGGCTTACTCCCCCATGTCAGACAGGAATTGAGTCAAGAACCCCCTGAATGTGAGAGGTAAAAGGGGAGAGCAAAGTCCACAGTGTCTCTCGCTTGGGGTCTTACAGGTGGGTCAGGTGAGGGGAGAACGGCCAACCTGCCCTGGCGCTCTGTGCCCATGCGGACCCGGCACCCCGTGACCACTCGGCTCTCACTGGTGACGCCACTCCGTGACCACAGGACGGACGGACAGACTGACTCATCCCAGGTACACAGCTGTGTCCCCGGAGCCAATCAGGAGGGGAGAAGCCGAAGGATGGAAACAGGATGGGGGACACCACAGGATGTCCGAGGGGACATCACTGACCCACCTGCCGGCAAGGGACCCCCCTCCGACATGGGGAGCAGAAGGACAGAGTCGGGGTGCTCACTGAACATAGTGCGTTGTCAATTTTTACATGTTTCTGAAAAATTTGGGGCTACTTTATATAATTTTAACCCAGCTTAGAATACTCAAGCAAGTAAAAATCTATCTTTTGGTAAGTATCAAATAGACGTTTTGAGTCTTACGTACCCAGAAAAAGGAGGAATTCCCATTTAATGGGGAAAGCAGAGAGAAGTTGGCTTCTGAAGGGGTTCAAGGTACGCTGTTCAAAAGGAGCAGGAGGACCTCCCTGGTTGCCTAGGGGTTGAGTCTCAGGCTGTCGCCGCTATAGCTTGAGTTCGATCCCCGGCCAGGGAGGTGACCCACAAAGTGCAGCAGTTCAGTCCATTCACCTGTTCTGCTCCCCACTCTGTCTCTGGTGAATCCTCTTATCCCCCTGCGCTTCTGGCCTGCACCCCAGCTCTTCCATGCAAAAGGAAAAAAGAAAGGAGCAAGAATAAAAGATGCAGGAGCATCAGCTCCACGGCGTTCCAGGTGGAAGAAGCCCCTCCTCTAAGTCGTTCCCGCTCAGCCCCGACGGCAGCGAGCAGGGAATGGCATTAAATGAAGAATCAATAAAACAATACATTTAAGTCAATGCACGGTGCTCAAGTAAATACACTCTGCTAACCTTTTCTCAAAAACAGCAACCGAACGTTTTATTCCTTAGGAAATGAAGTGAATTAGGGCTTCCTTGTTAACGTCTGAGCGAGGGTGTCCATGGAACAGCTTCCGTCGTCAATTTTTGCCTACATTTCCGCAAAGTGTGGATCCATCTCTTAGTATTTTAACCCAGGTGCCCTGACAGCTAATCTCCAGCCAGAAGAGGTTTAACATCTATGAGCTGGTCAAACATTTTCAACGTGTTAATGAAAACACGGCCTGCCCTGAAGTACAGGCGCTGGGGGTGCCGCCTTCAGGGAGCGAAGGAGCGGTGGGCCTCCCTACTCGCAGAATTTCATCAGATCCCCACCGCGATGAGACGCAATTTTATGGCTGTATAAATGACCTCACGGTATAAAATGGGAAAAAGCAAACATTAAACTATTTTATACATTTCAATAATGGTTCGGCTCCAGTGACCTTCTTTTATATCTCTCTTCAAAGGGAATTGTTATTACACTTTTGCCTTTTTCCCCTTGTTTAGCTCCAGATTGCCTGGAGGAACCATAAAAATAAATGAAGTCCATTAGATAAAATTATTATTTACACAAAGGCGATATTAATTTTATCTGTCAGCAGGTTTTAAAAGGAAGTGAAGTTCAGTCGATCCACTCTTAGGTTAGCTAAGCCAGCAAGAGGCCTTCCGACGACAGACAGAAAGGAAAAACACATCAAGAACGGGTCCCTCCGAGGCAACGGAGCTACAGTGACAGTTTCTAAAGGATTTTCCAGGGCCTCTCCTCAGGCAAACGCGTATGGACAGGGTAGAATAACCACGTTATAAATGACTCTCCCGGGGCGAGATGGCTCTGGATGGCAGGACTTCAGTCAAGAGAGGCAGGACTTGCAGGCGCCTTCCTGCTCTCCCTCCAGAAGGGGGATGGGGAGCGATGTCAACGTGCTACAAGCGTGCGTGCAGGGGGGAGAACAGGCTTCCCGTCCAGTGTATTCTCTAGCCAAGGCCGCCGCTGCCCACAGATGGCCCGACCCCGAGCCAGCCCTGGACGGCTGTGGTGTTTGTGCTCCTGACCCTTTCTCCTGGGAATCCCCAGCACCCCTCTGGCCTGTTTCCCAGACACCCCATCTCTCTGGCTCCTACGGTCTCCAGAGCTCTTACCCCTGCACTCCCCTTTGCAAGAAGGAGCACCCCACACCCCTGAATGTCCATTTCTCCTCAGTCTGCACACTCTCAAACTCACATGAATCCCCATGCTTTGGTGACTCCCAAACCTACACCTCTCCCCGAAACCTGCACGTAAAACCCAGACCCATCAGTCCAAAGACTCACCTTTCTTGGATCAGCCAGGGGCACCTCACTGAAAGGTGGCCTCACCTTCTGCCCTTCCCAACCCTCTGCTCTGCGCCTACTCCCTCCCCGGATCAGCACCCCTGATCGCTCAGACACCCTAATCCAAATCTGAGTCCAAGGACTCCCCACCATTCCTGCTCCTTTGTCTTCCCAAGGCCCGCCGTCACCCTGCCCCACGTCCATCAACTCCTGCCTTGCCCGGAGCTGGAACCACGCCCTCCTCTTCACACTCGCCTGTTCTCCCGCATTGCTAGATTTTGACAGGTTTCCCCAGTTCCAGCCCCCACGCAGAAGCTTCTCCCCTGAACGGCCCACTCTGATTTTCTTTCCACCTTCCCCTCGGCCCCACCTGGCCCACCGTCCATGGACCTTCATATCTACCACAGCCTTGATCGCCTGGACTGCAATCACTGTGCACCTGCTCGTGGTCAGCCAAGACTGAAAATCTCTACTGCTGGATGCAGGACTCGTGTCGACAAACCATCACCACCTCGGAAATGAACTGACGGACAGAACCCATATGCCAACCCGCCTGCGCGTCTCCGTCCTCTTGACGATATTTATGCCTCCATTAAAATGCTGTTCATGCCGCCTTTTCGTCTATGATGCTGCTATTCATTGTCACAGATGTTTTATACCTATATTAAAATTCTCTTAACATCTGGTCCAAAACAAGGATTCTCATGGTTTTGAGAAATGTGCTTTCTAAATGTCATAATTTTCCAATTAATGGTCAAAAGGATGAAGGGATTAGTACAGGCAGACAGGCTCAAAAGAGGAAGTCTCCCGGGCGAGAGCAGAAAGCAGGAGGCGGTTCAAACAATGGATGTGAACCCCCAGGAGTTCGGGGAAGTTATTCTGGAACACTGTGATTCCCTGGAACGTGCCAAGTCAAAAGACACAAAAGGAGGACATTATAATTCATAGCATTCATGGTTTCCTCAAATTCATGATTCTCGTGTGAACATACAAGCATCTGAAATATCACGGATAAATTTATAGAAAATAGATTGCTGGTACACCTGGACGATCAGCACCGAGGTCCTCACTTGGGGCTTGGGGACTCTGCTTGGGATCGACCCTGTGCCTGACCCTTGAGTCCACATGGACGCAGCTGAATCTCTCACCATCTTTCGCCTAGGGAAAAAAATAAAAACGGGTCCCAAGAGGACCGATGGCTATATTTTGGTCAGTCTATCAAACACAAGAATAAGAAATCCTCCCTAAATTAAAAAATACAAGGGTTGCACTCATCAGAGAATCATAAGTAGAAGAAACTGCAAAGGCTAAGTAACGTACCAACACAGCTCTTATTTTCCCGAAATAAACCAGTAAAACCGGCATTATCCTTTCTTCTTACTTTACAGGTGCAGGGACAAGACTCAAAGGGACCCCACAAGCAATAGAAGAACTGAACTGCCAGCAGGTTAGCCCCCGGCTCCCAAGCCCAGGGTGGGAATCACTCAGGTCCATGTCCCATTTAACCCAGTAGGATAGAAGCCCTGGGGGCCCTGAGACTTGGCCTGACTTTGTGGGTGGCCCACGGGCCAGGTCTAGAGACTAGAGTGACTAGAGGACCAGAGTGACCGAAAAGCCACGGTGGAGGCTGGAGCTGGAGGGCAGGGAACGGCAGAAGCCCGCCGCGTCCTCTGGCTGCTGAGCTGCGCTTATGGTGACTCTCAGAAACATCTGCGGAAAACCACCAGTGAGCTCGCGAAGACCAGCTGCCGGGAGCGAGATCAGAAGAAATCAATGAAGACTCTGCATTCGCTGCCACAAGCGTGGCATGATTAGCCCGGGATGCGGGGCCGGGGGAGCAGACGCGCTGCCATCCGTCGCTATTTTATTCTTCGGCGGATTCGCCCCGGCTGGGGAAAGGATGACACCAGCGCCATCCCCGGTGTTCTCACTTCTGGATTGCAAGACCCTGAGAGCTCCATCCTGGTGGATCAGTCCATGAAAGAACAATTCCTAAATGAGTGCAGAAAAGCGACGGCAAACACAGCGGCGGGCAAGGCTCCTCAGCCACGGAGGGGTGACCCAGCGCCCAGGGCACCGGATGGCTGCTTTGGCCTCCGACCCGCCTGCCCGCCAAGCGTGGCTCGGAGGAGGCAGCGCTGACAGGCGCCAAGAGCACAGCGTTCCTGGGCCCAGGACCAGCCTACGCCTCGGGTCCATCCTCTGTGTGACGGTGACAGAAACCGTTGCATATGATCACAGGCGCTCACCGGGAGAGCGCAGGGCACGTCCCCGGCCAGGAAGCAGCACGCACATTTCAGGAAATAGAAATGCATAAGGACTGTTTCTTTGGTTTTTTCCCACTATGATAGCAAAAGTGAATTTTATTGTCATAAAGTGGTCAGGGTACTTATCGAAGCTGAATAATGTCACTGAGCAAAATCAAATTAATATTGATGACCTATATAATCTTTAGAATATTTTAAAATGTCCTTCTTTAATATTCTTTATTAAATTTCTAGAATATTTAAAGTATTCTATTTTATTTTTTGTTAATTTTTTAAAGAGAAAAATGCTTTTTAAATCTTATAAGAGGGCCTCCCTGGTGGCGCAAGGGGTTGAGCACAGCACTACGAAGCTGTCCTCAGCCTCAGCAGCACGAGTTCAATCCCCAGACTGCCAGGAAGCTACCCACATGGCACAGCAGACCTCTCCTGTCTCCCTGCTGCTCCCCTCCGCAGTGTGTTTCAGTAGATCTGCCTGTTCTGCTTCCCACTCTGTCTTGGGGAGTCCTCTCAACCCCCGTACCTCTGGCATGCACCCCAGCTCTTGTATGCATAAATAAATAAATCTTATAAAAAATAAAATAAATCTTGTAAGAAAAACATCTCTTACAGCCTTCCTGCAGCGAGATGCTAAAAGCAGTCGGAGGCTTGACGAGCGGGGCTGCCCCAGCCTCAGGAAGTCCCCACAAGTGCCCTGAGAACGTGTGATAGAGCGTTCCCAGCACTGTCGGTCATGACAGCAAAAGATCAGAAATAACCAAGTGTCCACTGAGACAATGGGAGTCTTCGCTGTATCCCTGTGACGGAGGATAGACACCCACATGCACCGTGAACAAAAATTAAGGTCCAATCCTCCGAGGAACCAAGTCAACAATGATGTATAACAGCCAATCAATACTTATCGCAACAACAACAACAAAAAAGAGGCAAGATGAAACCACATTCTGAATTTGTTAAAACTATATTCAAAGGCAAGGACATGAACACTGAATTTCACAGTAGGGCCAAAGTAAAATGAATGACTGTTGGATGAGCTACAGAAATAGTTCTCCACCTCACGCTGTCCACCTCCCAGACGGAGCCAGGGCCCCGCTCAGCCTCCTCGGCCCCTCACCTGCCCATCGGCCCTGAAAACGTCCCTCCACCTCTGACCCAGAGCCTGATGCGCCCTTGATGTCCCAGTCACCAGCTCGTCCAGCCACGACGATGACCCAGTGAGAAGCCAGGAGGCCTCGTGAGCCTCAGGCGCCATGACATCTCTGTGGCCCTGGCGCCCTCTCCAGACAGCCTGGCCTCTGTCTGTGACATGGCAACTGGCCATACTGGGGACATGAGAAACAAAATGGGGTCCCACAAACAACTGTAGCCCCGAAAAGCCCACCACAGCCCCTTGCAAGTAGAAAGTAAAACACATTTGTCGAATGAATGGGCCTCCCAATTCTAGCACAGGTGGAGAGAAGTGTCAGGTCAACAGGGGGCTTTGGGGGAACAGTTGAGTTTTGCAAGAGTGGAAATGATGTCCGTGAAAAAAATGATCACACTTGGCAGGGAAAGGTGGAATGTTCCAAGACCAGGGGTAGCAGACACGTTTGCATGTTGGACATGAAAAGAACAGAGTTATAAGTGATGAGAGCAAATAAATGATGACACCTGCATACTGGTAAATGTTACTCAGCTTGTAAAACCCATGTAGTAAAACTCTGTACACGGACATAAAACTCCACTAATGATGTGAGCGAAAAAACTTTCAGAGATCTATTTATCTACAAGGAAGAGAGAAAGAGAAAGACCCAGTTTTGGCTTTCCATGTCTTATGTTTGCAGGCCCCAGGAAAAGCCTGGCCGCTCCAGGCAGGGGGAGCATTCACATTGGTCTCAAGCAGATTGATTTTTTTCACCATCATGTCTTTATTTTGTAATTTAAAGTAAGTACAGATACTTAGTTCTAAAATAAACGGGTAAAGTGAAGTTTGTTTTATGGATTAACTAACCAGACAGGAGCCTCGATGCTCATGTTTAGATCCAGGTCTGATGTTCAGGGTGTCAGTAAGTAAGGGGGGGAACATGGCAAGACAAAATCAGGGGGACTTCAAAGAGGCCATGGTTACAAGGCACAAGTGTGCACAGAGCAGAGGCCGCTCCCCATGAGTCTTCCCAAACCCACCTGGAAACCCCTGTCATTGTCACTTCGAGTCGGGCGAGGAAGAGCTAAGGCGAACACAGGGGTATATCGGGATAATGACTGAAATGTCTAGAACCAAAACCTCCGACCCCTTTTCATGATGAGATTCACTTTAACCAAGAAAAAGCATCATGATTTTTAAGGTCATGCAATTGTTTTTCATCAGCCTTAACAGATAAACCGTACTATGCAAAGCCCCTGCTTCTCCTGGCAGGACCGCTCAGCACACAGCTCTCACAACCAGTCCGAATCCCATGAGGCCCTACTGTGCGCTGGTCAGGAGAGTTGCCACAGTAGCTGTCTGCAGAGCACATGCTTGTGAACCCAGCGCAGGAAAAGTTCACCGATGTTGGCTTTGTCCATAAGTAATGGAGGTTATTCCCAGTGAGTGTGTCTTTGACACACTCTAACATTCTCTACGTCATAGGAAGAGGCAAGCCACTGTGCTTAATCTCGAATCTAGAAGATTCCTGCAGCCCAAAGACCACAAGCAGCAGTTCAATAACCACGGAGGAGAGGCCGGAGGTGATAGGACTGGGCTTTACTTCCCAAGAACCTCACTCTGGAAACTCAGGTGTTTCCCCCAGCACAGAGATGGCTGAGGACACAGCGGGCGGTGGGGCACAGACATGTCCACCAAGGACTATGCATTGGCTGGTTGTGGAAGAAAATCACCTATTTGAAAAATCCACAAGCTCACCCCCACTTGGCAGAATCTGGCATTGCTCCCATGACCGCCATTTTTGAAATGCCAACATAAGGCAGCTGGGGTTTCTTGAGTTTTGTCCAAAAAAACCTCACTGTGTTGATGCAGCACACCCACGGGTGCATCCATGCAGCACACACATGTAAGGGGCTTGTAAGTATTCACACATTTTTCCTTGTTTCGTCTCCAGGACACTCCCCAAAGGAAATCATCACCTATGTCAACAAAGACGACTAGGGGCCTCCCTGGTGGCCTAGGGGTTGAGTCTCAGTGCTATCAGCTATCACCCCTACAGCCTGCGTTTGATCCCCAGCCAGGGAGCTGACCCACATGGCGCAGCAGACCTCTCCTGTCTTGCCCGCTGCTCCCCTCAGCAGTGGATTTCAGTAGATTCACCTGTTCTGCTCCCCACTTTGTCTCTGGGGAACCCTCTTACTCCCCACCTCTAGCCTACCTACACCCCAGTTCTTGTATGCATAAATAAATAAAAATAAATCTTTCCCCAAAAACATGACACAAAGATATTCTTTCTCCCAATCTGATTAGCAGGCATTATACATTATAACCATGATGTGGAAGCTTCTATTCAGGGAGGGGAAAACGGTTCTGTATACATGAAATACATCATGAAGAAAGGTTGTTATTTTTATGAGAAATTTTATGTACATGAAAACCGCTCAAGGTAAAATATGAAATGCCAGAGCAGGAAGCTAACTGTATGGCATCTAAACCAACACTCACACATACACACACACAGCAGCACGCCCAGCCGTGTGCTCACGTGTGTGGACACACACAGCCACCCCCACATAGAAGTGCAAACACACACGCTGGAGCCGGGGCCCTGGGTCTGACTGCAGCTCAGCCTCCTGCTCATCACACAACCTCCACTTCCACCCGCAAGGGAGGAGAGCTGTGGTGCCTGCCCCCTACGGTTTGCGGGGAGTCCATCTTCTCCTCATGTGGACAACGCAGTCCCTGCCAGCAGGCTTGGTAGTTGTGAGATGTGGCTCTTTGCTGCTTCAGTGATGTGGGGGGCAAAATGCACCCACAGTCAGAGTGCCCCAAGCTGTGTGGTTCTGGACTATGTCACCGATATTTTGGAGGGTGATTTTTGCAAGCTCCCTGCAGATGGGATCATTGTCACCAGGCAAAATGCTTGTGTTACTTGGCTGAGAAATTCAACACAGAAGATGCAAAATGAAATGGAGATGGAAGACCCGACCTGTTTGTGACACACATGCTCGTGCTTGAAGACACCGGCAGAGGGAACAACGGTTAATTCGGTTCGATAGGACCTAAAATCTTGTCAGTGCTCAAACACCCTATAAAGAGCGCCCACTAACTCCAGAGCACCAGGGGTCCCCCAACTCCTGCAGCACCTGTCCTGGTAGGAGAGGATCAATGCTCCATCCCAGCAAAAAATAAAGCAGAACAAGATAATCCACCTGCTTCTCCAGAGGAAAGTCCACACGACTAAGATTTTACTCTCAATAGGAAACTAGAAGTTAGATCTGATTTTTCACCTAAATAACACAGCCAAAGACCTGTCAACTGATGTCAGCACAGAAAAAACAGAAATAAAGAAAAACAATATGATGTTGCAAAGCCTAGAAAAAAATATGACAACGATGGGCCATCAAGTGCCAGATCAGATGAAGGGAGGAGGGAGTGGTCATCCTCATCCTACGCCCTACTCGGTCTCAGGGCTAAAGTATCTACAGCTGGATTCTTCGCTTATCTGGTGAGTTTCATCCACACACCTCAGCAAAGATAAAATACAATGAGATCATAACCTTTCAAGAGCTTCCTTTATTGTCCAGTATTTTCCTCGAGCAGTTAATGGTGCTTCTCGCAGATCAGAGCAGGAGAGATTACAGGAAGAGGTGAGCGTGCAGGTACATTGAGAAAACAGCTTCTTAACAGAAAGGAGCACAGCAGAGCACAGGCCTCGAGCACAGCACAGCATCCTGGAGAACCGCAGTCCAGGTGTGGCAGGGACAGCCCTTCAACCCTCAGGTAAGAAGTCTCCACTTACCAAAATTTATCCACCCCAATGTTAGTATTTTCTGCAAGCAGTGACTTGAAAACCTTTGGGGAAAAGTTCGAGAGCCTGAGACTCAGAAACCTGAATTTAATCCAAAGAAGAAACTATGATTCATCGACATCACCCCGCTAGCCCCAGGCCATCGTCAATCTAGAAAGTAGCGCCAAGATTCGAATTTACGTGGGTTTGATTCAAAAACTACCTTGCAATCCTGAGTCGCCAGTGGTATAAAGACTGACTGCTTTAGGTAAGCTGGAAATGTTGCAATCACACTGCACCAATACCATTGGAGAAAGCACCATGTATGTAAACTTTGTAAAGCATATGCTGTATTTTAAATGTAAGATGGTAATAAAATAGTTGTCGCTCTATCAAGACTCATTCCAATGGTCCAGCAATTCTAATCCTAGGTATGTACCTAATAAAAACGTGTGCATAATTTTCTTGGCACCACTGTTCATAATAGTCCAAAAAATGGAAAGAATTCAAATCTCCATCAATTAAAAGGTAGGTAGCAGAAGAAAGTGGTATATCCTACAACGGAATATTATTCAGCCAGAAAAAGGGAAAAGGTACTGACTCGTGCTACAAGTGGGCGCAACGTGAAAACATTATACATGAAAGGAGCCAGTCACAAAAGTCCATGCATTGTATGACTCCATTTGCATGACATGTCCAGAAACGAAAAATCCCTGGAGAAAGAATACAGAACAGGAGATGAGTGGTGGCTGATGAGGACAAGTTTTCTTTCTGGACTGATGAAAATATTCTACAATTAAATTGTGGTGGTTGTACAACTCTCTGAATATACGAAAAGTGCTGTAAACTTTAAAAGGGTGGATTTTATTCATATTTACAGATCAAGGAAAGCTTTCATTAAAAAATTCTAAATTCCAAGTCCGGCTATCAGGTTCTCATGATGATTCCAGCAGCAGAAGCTTAGGGAGGGAGATGACCGAAGAAGAGCTTGTCCCCAGGCTCTGGAGAGCGGGCTTGGCAACGGTGTTTGGTGGAACCCTAAGAAAGGAGGGAGCCTCTTCAAACACCACGTTTTCCACAGGCTGGGTCCCCACTGGCTCGACGTAAAAGGGGCACATGGTGGGTGAGCCGCAGATCTGCAGGAAAGTTAAAAATCTGTACAAAAACCAACGTGAAATTGACATTCATTGGCTCGAGCACAATGCACATGTTTAGGATGAACTAGTTACCCAGGTACTTCCTTGCCACATACATATTCATGAAGCAATTCATTCTAAGGCTACTTAAATATCTTATACCATTTATAAATAGGAATTATTTTATAATTTACATTAGCTAGCATTATAAACCGCCTCCTCATTTACATTGCTGGCTTTATGGTTTACATAATAATTGTGTTGGTGGAGGCGAGGGGACTCACTTCCTCTCCAGCACGCATGGAGTGCACCCCCTGAGATGTGCTGAGACACCCCACACACGCTTCTCCCAAATCTACCCAATAGAAACTTCCAGTCCCTTCATGGTGTTGCCCGGTGTTAAAATACTTAGAGCAGAGAGCTAAAGCCAAGTTTTTTCTAGTATCCACTCTCCAAAGAGAAGGGTAAGATGGACGCACAAGTGGGGCCAGTTCTCATGAAGCTGGGCCCAGCCCTGGGACACGCACTTCAGCACGTAGGCGAGGCTCATGCTCTGGTCGTGGCTGCAGAGTGCTGAGTCCCAGGGACTAAGATCCAGACCCAGGGTCAGCCGAGGACCGTACTTCTGGCACGTCCACCCTTGGTTATTAAGCATGCTCTTCTGGAGGGTCAGAGCGGTCCGGGACCAGCCTTCTGTGACCCTCCACCACAGACACCTGTGGCACTGTGACCCTCCACATTCCCACAGCACGCGGTCAGCCTGAGCTGTGACCAGCCTTCGAGACGACACGGCCGTCATGCCTGCCCCAGCTCACAGTCCTGGAAGTCTTCAGCAAGCGTATCTTCCCAATTAATTCCTTGACCATGAGCAAGAGTCTCACCCCGTGGAGATTTTCTGGGCAAGCTTCGCATCCCAGCGGAGTTCTCCTAAGGAATGTCAAGGATGAGAGCTGGCCCAGGGCTGCGGGCTCGGCCCAGCAGCCAGAGCAGCAGCTGCCTCTTCTCTTGATGGCCGCTGGGCCCTCCGTGCAGGACCCGCAGCCCGGGCGCCGGCGATCAGTCAGATGCAAGCCTGCCCCAGCTCAAGCCCGGCCTGCCCAGGGATCACCAGATCATTGTCTGTGCTGGTTTGCAGCATAAGTCAGGGCCTCATAATGATTACACACACACACGCACACACGCATGCACACATGCATGCACACAGGGCTCAGCTGTCCAGACCATTTTCTCTTGGTCCACTCTCTTCTCTTAACCTCAGCCCACACAGGGGGACCCACCGAGCCCCACTTGTCCTTACGATGAACGGTCAAGGCGACGTAGCTCACGCCGCAGGCCAGCTCGCTCCCCCGTAAACACACGCCCCTCCCGCAGGACTGGGTTCCTCATATCCTCTATTGACACCCCCTCTCGGCTTCTTGCCAGTGGCATAGCTCAACCTCACCCCCCATTTCAGGAGGGACGCTCAGACCCCCTCTCCTGTCCTGCCCGCAGACAAGATCCCTGTGCGGCTCCTTGGAACAACTTCTGGATCCGGACACGTGAGCCTGATCTCCCCCACCCGCCAGCTTGGGGACTTTCGGGGACTTCACTCACTTTTGCCAACTCTCTTCTTCCTCTAAAATGCTAGCACCGTCTGCTGAAGTCTCTGTGAAGACAGGGAGGCTCCCGCTTCCATGGAACGCAGCGTCGGGGTGTCAGTGACTCCCACCAGGCACCCGCTGGGTGTCCTCCCTCCTGCCCAGGCCCTTTGCAGGCAGAGTCATCGCCGACTCTGCCCCTGTTTCTTCTGTCTGAGCTCTGCATGGCCGCTGTCCAGGCCCCTCACGGTCTCTAGGCGCGGCCAGGAAGATGCCACACATCTCGCCCCACACCCCTAGCCCCGCCGGCACGCGCGGGTCGGCACCTGGAGCACCCGCATCCTCAGGCCACGTTCTCCAGCCACCCCGCATGGTGCGGGCCACCCCAATGCCCCGGGCACCTTGTGTCCCCATGGAGACAGAGTCCTCCTCCTTCAGCCTCACTCTCCTTCACCGCGCGGACAAAGCGGTGTCACTCCCCACACTCGGCCCCGCACGGCCCAGGCCCGCGCAGAGACGCCCTGAGGACCACGTCTCTGGCCACGCGGAACGCGCGGGGGCTTTACGGGGACGCACAGCCTGCGCTCCTGCGCCAGCGGGGAAGAGCTGAGGGGTGAGAGCCCGCGCCCCCGGGGCCTGCCCTGAAGGCCAGCGATGCCGGCTGGTGAGGCTGGGCCGGCGACTCTCCCGCCCGAAGCTCCTCCATCTCATCACAAAATGAGGATATTAATTGCGCTTCCTCTGCGGGTTGCTGTGGAGATTATAATATCCAATTCTTCACACGCATCAGCTCACTCAGCGCCCGTGCGATGATGAACACGCTCCGGCTGCCACGTGGTGAGGAAAGCTGGATCCCCTAATTTCAAACCGTCTCGTACGCCACTGAGAAACAGAATCATCTTCTTTGCTGAGTCCTCCTTGCCAGGGCTCAGAGGCTTGCGCCTTGGAAACCAAACTCCATAAAATAAAAAAAGAGACTAAGAGCGGAGAGAAACAGAAACTGTGCACACGCACACATGCACACAGCACACACACATGCACACGCCACACACATGCACACTCCACACACATGCACACTCCACACACATGCACTTGCATACACACATGCACGTGCACACACACAACCTCTCCCCTCCTGCACAGGGAAGGGGATATTCTACTAGACAGCGTTTACATCCAGGCTCTAAGTCAGGCCCAGGGTCCTGTCAATCATCCTCAGAAGACTGTGCTAATGTCCCCACGTATGCACGCAGGGTAGCGACACACACAGCCCTAACACGACAGGTCACATTTCCCCAAGGTGTGGTGGCGCAGGCTTTCATTGGCCGCCTGTCCTCAGGTGAAACTAAGCAGAAGACACAAGGACTGTTTTTCTACACACAGCCACAAAGTCAGTGCCGTCAACCAGCGCTGCCCACTACCTGCACAGATCCGCCTGTGCGTGCACCTGTGAGCGCCAAAAGCGCTCAGGTTACAGCTTGGGACATCTCTCTGTCTAACAGCAGGAATAAATCTTGAACCCCTTGACAAGTCATGGTAACAGTGCAGGTGTCCAAGCTCACAGCACTAGACTGCTGACTGAATCAGACTATCCACCTTGTGTATTTGCAGGGACGAGGGATGACCCGGCTCTGCTCACAGAAGGGCCTGCCAGTGCCCCACTGGCACAGAATTTGAAGATAAAGAACTGGTTAGGGGCAAAAATCACGGCTAGAGTAATCTCTGGTGTTAGTTCTTGAGATCACAGGGAGAAAACAGCCATGAACAGGGGCGTAGACACAAGTCCTCAAAGGTGACCATCCCAGGTGAGCACCAAAGACTAACTCACCGGAGACGACACCTGCATCGCCTGCGGAAACCAAGCAGCCGCACGCCTGTCACTGTGTCTCTCCTGCTGAACAGGGACTAGATTCCAAAAGGGAGCATCCCGCCCCCAGTGAAGGGGGGACTCTAAGGTGAGCAGCTCTCCAAGCCCGCGTCCTCGCCCAGTCTAGTCAGGAGCTATAGGATGAGGAAGCAACTTCTAGAGTTACCAGTGCTACACGAGGTGTCTATTACTTTATCCCCCATGGAACACAGGCCCAAGCAGGCAACCCGGGATATTCGGGGAGATGCGTTTGTACAGGTCAGGAAACAAAGCCAGGCACTTCCCGGCTCGTGACAGCATTTCAGGCCTTTCTGAGAATCGGAATGACGCTTAGAAATGGCTTCAGAGAAAGACGGACTCCCCAGAGACCCAACGTTACCCACAGCAAGGTACCCTGCATATCCCAGGAAAATCTCCATGTTCCCCCTAACTTGGGGCTTGCCAAGCTTTCCGTTCCAAAGGCAACACCCGTCTTCACTCCAAGCAAAACTGAAAAAAGGCAGCAGCCCCAGGACAACCTTCCTTCATGGTCTGAGGCACCTTTCACCTTCACTGAACTGAAAAATCTATAATAAAAGCCAAGAGGTTGTGCTGACAGGCACAGCAGGGATATCACGCTCGGGCTGGGCAGACCAGAGGCCACTACGGAAAGAAGAACTCGGCTGAGTTATTTCAGCTCTGTGAGATGGCACTTTGCTGTGGGTAAAGTAAGGATGCCCACAAGCACCTGGCTGGATGGTGTGCAGGGAGTGACTGAAGCAATGCCTGCGGAAGGTGGCCAGCACGCTCGGTGTCCAGCCGAGGGTCAAGAATCACAAAATAGTATAAACAGGCTTTTAAAAACTTTTAAAGGGGGGGGGCTCAATAAGCAGACCCTCCTCCACTCTTTACTGCTGAATCAACTACAGAAAGTTGTGCAGGGATGTCCACTGAGTCCAGAGGAGCAGGCACCAAGCCCACCACCAGCAGAGGCACTGCTGGCACTTTCTGGGCACCCGGGGGGTAGTCAGGGAAGGGGACCAGCAGGCCAGCAGAAATGACCCAGCCTGAAGAATAGCAGGGACCTCTCTGCACCTGCCAAGTCATAAAGGACTTTGGGTTTCTAATTCCCACAAGGATGCCCCTGCCTGACCTCGCTCGGTAAACAGACGTGGGAGAAAGAACTTCCCTGAAACGCACTAAACAGAACACAGTTAATGGCGCCACCCACCACCTCTGTGGCAAAGGACTCTCCACGCCCAGAAACAGGGTTGTCGACACACACGTTTTCTGGAGGCAACTACTCACTCGTAAGCAAGCCCAGGGGGCCGGGCCGCTGGGTGTACCGGGTTAATGAAGAGAACCCGTGTGGGCTTCCGCGAGGCGGGCCCGCGCCACTGTCGCTTGAAGCATTTGCCCCGGGTTTCTACAATAACAAATACAGTCCTGAAGGCCTAGAAAAGCAGAGAGCTAGAAACACTTCCCAGACATGAAACTAACTGTCCTGGTGTCCGGATTCAAACCCGGTGAGCTGCGACGCGCGTCTGCTCTGCGCGGGCAGGAGAGGCGGCCCCGGGTCTCCCTCTTCAGTGAAAAGAGTTACACACGTCACGAAAATAGCTTGATGCGTGCAAATGCACCAAGAACCAAGCCTCACATCCACCATGCATTGGGTATGTAAAATAGATGTAGTTCTAAATGACGTTTGTTAAATGATTCGAAGAAATTGTACACGATATTAAGTCACTTAAAGCCAAACTGGGGGAGAAGAAACATAAGTTGCCTTGTAGGACTTGAGAAAAACACCAGGGCGGGAAGCCTGGGGTCTCTGCGGGAGGTTCCGAGACAAGGAGGTTCCTGCAGCGCACAGGTTTCAAGCAAGTCCTTATGGAAATGTCACCTGGTTCTCATGGCATTTGGAGAATGGACAGGAAGGGTTTTGAGAAGGAGGCTACAACTCTACCGAGCTTCTCACAGAGTAGACACCACATACCAGGGGTTCTTAATCTCAGCTCCACTGGTATTTGGATGGGGTGACTGGTGGTTGTGGGGGTGTCTGAGCAGGTGGCCAGCGACACGGTTTGCCTGTGCCCACGTCAGTAGCACAAGACAGCAGCGTCAACAATGAGAACGTCTCCGGATAGCGACAAATGTCCTGGGAAGGGCAGGCAAATCACCCCCGTCCCATGGAGAAGCCCCACCACCTGCAAAGCTAAACTCTCACAGAAATGTTTGCGAATGGACATAACAAAGGGCTCCGTGTAAAAGGCCAAGTCGAAGCTCACTTCCCAAACTCTGATTGTCGTGCCTACCTCGTGTGCCAGTGTGATCCCGGAGGCAGAAAGGGCGGCACATCTTCACCACCGTATCCTGAGTCGTTGCAACCCACCATTCCCCCACCATGGAGTGTAGGACACTGCGCTTCAGTCACTGCAGTCATGAGGACAGCACAGTTTGGAAATGAAATGAAAACTGTCAAAATGAGTAAGCATCATTGCGACCACCACCTCCATCACCGTCACAATTATCACTACCACCAGCTTCATCCCCCTCATCAGCACCTCTACCCATTACCACCACCATCACCACCACCTCCACCATCATCACCACCATTTCTACCACCCCCATCCCTATCACCACCACTGACAGGTGCGAGCAGCACCCTTGCATGAAGGAGTCCTGTAAGCCTCAGTGGGCTCCAGGACAACCTTGCCCTCCTTGGACACAAGCTAAACTTCCCAGGTTCCCCTTTTCTACTGCTAGAATGTCTGTATTTCCAAAATGTGCTCATCTGTGCTCTTGGCCCGCAATGGCCTCACTCCACAAACGCTTAAGTTACCAACTTATTAAACCAAACAAGTAGACATGCAGGAAACACTGAAATTTCTCATAACTTGCAGAAATTCTCTTCACATTGCAAAAAAATTTCCAGTGAATGAGCATCCACTTATTTCCCTCCTAGGCAGTGCTGATCGGTGCCAGGTGCAGTTCTCCTTCCTGGCCTCGGCTGGGCAGGGCCTTTAGACACAGAGGCTCCTGGGCAGTGGCTCTGGAGTGAACTTCCTGGCTGACCTTCAGGCCTGCAGATCCTGACCCTTTCGTGACTTAGTTTCTCCATGGGGAACGAGCACCCCTCCCAGGGAGGCGCTGAGACATGAGCACAGGCGCCTGGAAGCCAGGGAGGGGGCGCCTGAGCGGGGCAGGTGGCTGCGTCCCAGGAGGGGGCAGCTACACAGTCACTCATGCAGCTCCTGAAACCAAAGTCCTAGGGGGATCAAATGGCTCCTGAACAATGTGATGTTCACAAGGGAAGAGGCCCCCACTGCTCCCTGCGCCTTACGGAGACTAAATAGGAGATTCTTTTGCTAATAAGGGCTTTTCCCTATATTCTGGCATCATGCAATCTAAATGTTACGAAGGTATGCATGTTCCCGTGAAGACAATTTGATGGGAAGCAACACTTTCAGCTTTTGTTTTATCAGGTTTACTTTCTTTTAGAAACTGTTAGTTAAACGTTAATGCCAGAGGGCCTCCCTGGTGGTGCAAGGGGTTGAGCACCACACTATAAAGCTATCTGCAGCCTCTTCACTACGAGTTTGATCCCCGGTCCTCCAGGGAGCTACCCACATGGCGCAGCAGATCCCTCCTGCCGCGCCCGCTGCTCCCCTCAGCAGTGCATTTCGTCAGTCTGCCTGTTCCGTTCCCCACTCTGTCTCTGGTGAATCCTCTCACTCTCCCGCGCATCTGGCCTGTACCCCAGCTCTTGTGTGCATAAATCAATAAATCTTTAGAAAAAACAAATGTTAATGCCAGAAGCCTTATTTCCCCGTATTTTTCATTTGTTTTTATGCACTACGCAAATAACACATAAGCATGAACCTATCCTATCAGAGGGCCAAAAAACGTTATTTTGTGGTTCTATCTATTGAGAAAATAAAAATAATAATAGTAACAAGGAACTCCAGAGAGATATTAACATCTCATTAAAAATATCACACTTTTGATAGACTGTCGTCGACATCACACGGCTTCCGAAGAGGCAGGACCTGCAAGTCCCCTTCTCATTTTTTTCCACTTTCCTGGGCTTGTTTTAATGTCTGGCTTCCCCGGAAAGCCAGCAATCTCCCCAGGACTGGGATTTTCATTTCTTGGTCTTTAGTCTTACAAAGCGCCCAGGCTGTTCTTTTTACAGATTATAAGCAGGTAACTAAAACAACCTGCAAGTAAATAAAAAAGACACACACGCTGCCGCCATCACCGCACACCACGCTGGCCCCTCTCACGGTATCCACACCCGTGACGATGTCCATCTAGACTATTTTCTCACAAAGGCCTTTCTCATTTCAGCCTGTGATCATTTGAGAAACTGTGTACACTGCGCAACCATGAATAAAACAGCTTACAACACCCTCCAAAGCCTGTCCTCCGCCTGTCTGTATGCTAAGCCGGTTCCTCCAGCCCCGGCAGAAGACTCGGGTCAGATGGCTGCTCGGTGGAGGGGAGAATCAGATGGCCCATTTCTTGCACACCCCCTGCAAGGCTGCCGATTATCCTGTAGGGCTCCTGAGTTAATAAATCTTCTTAATTGGTCACCATTTCTATTAATCATTAGGCTAAAGTAAGCAAATAGGAGATGAGAGAGGAGCGTGTGGGCTCGGGGCTGAGCTAGAGATGGGTGCCTTCCGAATCCAGCCACGTCGGGGTCCTGCACCCCCAGCCACATCCCAGTAGCACCAAGGGAAGCAAAAGTGGGTTCCCAGCTACACAATGATGAAGACACACTGAGTCCCAGGTGCACCGTGTCCAACAACAGCAGCTGGGCCTTCCTGTGTCACCTGTGAGCTGGGAGCCCAGTGACACCATCACGTCTCCCCCATGGCTAGAAGGCGGCTCACCCCAGTCCAGACACTTCAGCTGTGCTGGTGAGCGACCCACAGGGAGGGTGAGAAAAGTAAATACCTGTGTCTCCGAGATAGAAAACCTGACACTAAACATTCCCTCTAGATTAGAAAATATCATGACTTCTAGACACGTAGGTTAGGGCGAACTGCGCCAAGTAATACTGAGACAGCCAGGACCACAGCTCCCGTTTAGGATGAGATATAGGGTCTTAGCTAAACAGACGCAAGGTGTTCCCGGAATGAAAGCGCATCTCCTTCGCAAAGGCAGAGCCCTTCCCCAATAACTGACAGGCAGGACAGCAGCCGTGTCCTGGCCCCCAGAGCCTCTCCTTCACACCTCCTTCTTCTGCTTGTTGTACGTAAGCCCTAAAGAACTATTTCTGTGAGAACAAAACATCGTCTACCGCTTTTAAGGGGATTCTAGAAATACATGATTCGTCTTTGAAAAACTACTTTGAGTGAATAATAGTTTTTAGATTTTCAGATCAAAAGGGACACATAAAACAAAGAACCAATGAACAGCTTTTAGCGTATTTCCTCCACCATGTGACTATATGTGTCTATACCACGTGTAGACATGTTGCTACCCTTTCAGTGTTTAAAGAGAGTCCATCACCAGAGCCAAGAACACACACAGCTACTCATCAGCAATCTTAGGGTGTCATTCACAACGGCCACCATTCCACGGATCCCCCACATGAGGGGAGTGAGGAATACTGGCTGCAGGAGGTGAAACCTGCACTCCCAGCTGGGGTGCCGAGGACAGTGGCCCGGCAGGCGGCTCCCGCAAGTCAGTGACTGGCCAGTGCCCAGGAGAGAGGGACATCAGCTCATCCAGCGAGAAGGCAGGAGCCAACCTGAGGCAGGACACTTTCCCCAGTGTCCCAGGAAGAAGAAAGGGCTTAACTGGAACACCCCCCTCCCCCCACCGTGGCAAAGTGTCACGGGCAAAGGCAGGACCAGCCAGATGCGAGGATGCGAGGCTGAGGGGACAAGAACTCAAGTGGCTTCTGGTGCACAGACAAGATTAGAGACCCAGGCGAAGAGCATGCAGTTCAATGGCGCGCCTGCTGGCCGGGCGAGATGGAGCTAGGGCCGGGGGAGATGGAGCTGGGGTCGGTGCGCGGGGCACAGGCCAGCCCACTCGCAGCGGGCCTCGTGCAGGAAGACAGCGAGGCTGCGAGCACGCAAACTGGACAGTGTGACGGTGCCAGCGGGGGGGTGGCCGGAGGGCAGCAGAGGAGGGGAGCCTGGAAAGAGGGTAAGGGTGACAGCTTCAGACGGCTACATGCAATGGAGACATGGACCCCCCTCTTCACCACACTGGTCACACACAGGTCACATGGTGCAGAGGGTGCCTCCTCAGGGCCACCGAGGACGCGCTCCACCAGCTGGTGTCCTGCAGTTCCTCTCAGTGCTGACTCCATCTGCATGGAGATGGAAGGGCTTCACCTGCAGATGCCAATCTCACACCCCATCGCCAACTCGGCTTCTTAATGAATGATTATAAAACAGAGGCTCCCACAACCCCTACCCGGAGTTCACGGAACTTGCGGGAGGGGCTCATGGACCTCAGGAAGCACTGCAGCTACTACATGACCAGCTTATCATAAAAGGGCATGGCTCAGGGACAGGCAGGCGGAAGAGACACCTCCGCCAGGACGCCCTCCACCCTGCACTAAGGCGGAGGCTTTACGAGGTGGGACTAGTAACTCACGGCCCATCGATGGCGGAATTCTATCTCCAGTCTCACCCCCAGGGGTCTGGGGTGGGACTAAAGGTTCCAACCCTTTAATCACAAGGGGTTCCTGGCAACCAGTCCTCATCCTTAGGTGACCCAGGGGCTTTCCAAAAGTTGTTTCTTTAACACAGCAGAAGGCACCTTTATTGTCTTATGCTTCGGAAATTCTAACGAGTTTAGGAACTTTGTGTGAGAAACTGAGTTGAAGACCTATATATATATAGGTCTATATATATATAGGTCTATATAAGACCTATCATATATATATATATAAATATATATATATATATGAGATAGATGATTGAGACACAAATATACATAAATATATGTATTCCCTACAAATCATAATATCATGATAGGGAAAGCAAATGATAGCAGACATCATTGCACGATATTTTTGTTCCACATAGGCAACAAAAGGTCTGTAGGTTTAAGAAAATTCAGATTACATAACCACAATTATATGTCTCTGAAACATTTCTCCTTGTATTTTGAGTTTCCCTAAGAGGCTAGATTTTATAAAGTTTATGAATTCTTTAAATGAATTTCCCTGAATGCAAGCAAGGTAAGTAGTAAAATAGGCCTGCAAAATTTCTTTAAGGGAAACTCATCTGCTGAAATTAGGAGAGAACATTCCTAACACCTTTCTATCTAGGAGAATCTGATTCAAAATTAGCATTTACCGTGTTTCTTGTTTAGCTGGATGAGAACTAAAACGATCTCCGACTCTCTGTCACTGTGCAATGAAAATTTATTACGTAACTGTTTTAGGAAAACACATATCACATGCATAAATAGACATTATTATAATCATCATATTTCATTGAAATAATATTTGAGACGTCAAAGGGTACCATGGAACAAAATTAATTTCATTTACCATAAATGAAGCATACGATAGGGAACTCTACTCAGCTGTGTTCAAGTTCTAGTCATTCACTGTAAGTCAGAAAATATTACTTTCATCTAAGATGATAGCTTTTCCCAGGCTCTTTCTGGGGATGCCTAGCTAACACAGCCTCCTTAAATGAGCACACAATTTTAAAATGGCCCTCTGATGAGACGATATAACACAGATATACGTTCGGGCTCTCTCACAGACCCTGAATAAATAGGAAGGAAATGGGCCCATTTTCAAAGTTTAGAAGGCGCAGGAATGATTGATGCTTTCGCTGTCTCCTAATCACAACTCGAGAACGTTGGTAACATGCTTTTCTAGAAACCGCCACACTAGAGCAAGAAGAAACTCAGCCAAACACTTGAGCAGAATCGAGCATATCCACTCATCAGAAGAAAACACCCACATGGTGATCGCTCGCGACCAACAGAGGAAAAGGGTAGTTATGCTCCAGGGGCAAGACAGAGGAGCAGCTCGGGGCGCGGCTGGCGCTCGGAAACCACCTGGCTGAGTCTAGTAAACAGGAATAAAGCTTCTCACCTGCAGGCATTCCCTCACAACCCACGTTTGAAAACACCCAGTTCAATGCCTGACACACAGCAAGGCTGCAGTAAATGTCACCATTTCGTGGGATGGTGGGGTGGAGAAGGGTAGTTTCGTGTGACTCATCACCACCCACAGCCCCGTCCACCCGATACCACAATAGGTCACCATGACATAGTGGCAGCTTGAGACACAGGGTCACTGAGCCCACAAGATCCAGAGATTAGTATCTGCCAAATGCTAAATCAGCCACCACCAAATGCTTCCGCTGTGTGGCTACTTTGAAGACACGGCTTTAAGATCACTTCTTTCTTGGGGCCTCCCTGGTGGCGCAAGAGGTTAAGCAGCAGCACTATGAAGCTATCACCAGCCACTGCAGCACAAGTTCGGTCCCCGGCCAGGGAGCTACCCACATAGTGCAGCAGACCTCTCCTGTCTCCCCGCTGCTCCCCTCAGCAGGGAATTTCAGTGGATCTGCCTGTTCTGCTCCCCACTCTGTCTCTGGTGAGTCCTCTCATCCCCCACACCTCTGGCCTGTACCCCAGCTCCTGTATGCATAAATAAATCTTTAAAAAAATTTTTTTAAATCACTTCTTCCTTTAAGCAAAAGGCTCTTACAGAATGGAAAAGAGCCTCTAGCCCTCATGGAAGAAGCTGCTCCAGCCACGGCCTTGACTGCTCGGTACCCAGGCGCCTACCTGCGAGAACGGTGGGGAGCCCTGGACACGGACACCTGCAGACGTGAGGCCTGAGAGGCAGGAGGAGGACAGGCAGGCGGCACCGCACGTGCAGAGTGCCGGCGACCGCGGGGGGCCTCACTCAACAGGCACCAAGAGATGAAAAATGCGCATTTCCTTTAACATGAATTGCATTCAAATCAGTATTTTAATAATTTTTTTATCTCTACTTTTTTCCTTTACTTGGCAAAGTGTCAAAAGGCAATAAAAAGAAAAGGACTTCCAGATGGTGGGTCTAAGCAAACTGGGTGGAATTTTCCTTTAAGGAAAATGGAAAATATATGTCGTGGAGCCCGGCTGGACACCTAGCAAATCACCGCAGCTACCATCCGCCTCCTTGTAACTCACTCGCTGGTTTATGGCCTCGCTCTATTTCGGGGTTTCCTGAATCCACACCGTTCTGCAGGGTGGCTTTGTGGTCAGAGCTGGGACGCAGCTGCAAGATGTGGACTGAAATCTCCCACTGTTGGGGGACTCTCCTCTTTGGAACACGTTTGGAAAGTTGAACAGCAAGAAATAAAACTGTAATAATAATTATATCTTTCAATGTGTCCAACTGGAACCATCATGCACTCGACTACATAAACCCTGCAGCTGTCAAGATCACGCCAAGAAGATGCGTCCTACACCAGCCCGGGCTCACGCTTCATTCTACTCCTTGTGCTGCTTCAGAGAGTTGTGGGTAAAATTCAGGAACACAGAAGAAATGCTGGTGGTGGGTCCTCACCGCGTGGACTAACTCTCCAAGCGCCCCTCTCACGATTAGTTACTCTTCATTCTCAACTGGGGGTCGGATTTTGTTGGCTCAACCCTTTTGCTGTAAAGTCCGAGAGTGTGGGGCCCCCCTGGTGGCGCAAGGGGTTAAGCCTCAGCACTATGAAGCTGTCCACAGCTACTGCAGCACGAGTTTGATCCCTGGCCAGCCAGGGAGCTACCCACAGGGCACAGCAGACCTCTCCTGTCTCCCCGCTGCTCCCCTCAGCAGTGGATTTCAGCCAGTCTGCCTGTTCTGCTCCCCACTCTGTCTCTGGTGAGTCCTCTCACCCCCCACACCTCTGGCCTGTACCCCAGCTCTTATATGCATAAGTAAATAAATCTTAAAAAGAATTAATAAAATCTGAGCGTGTGAATGAGGGAAAGCACTGAGAACTGGAAATGGGAGGAAGGGGGAGAAAGATGAAGGTTGATGGGGACAGAATTCATCCACGACATCATTTCTGGTCACTGACCACACCACGATGAACCCCAAAGTCATGGTTCATCAAAGGTAGCCAGGTGGCTACCTCCAGGTGGAGGTGAGCCTCTGGAGCCACCAGGAGGGGGGGCAGACGTGGCCCGGCTGTCCTGCTGCCTCCCTGGTCCCCAGGGCACCATGCCAGCTCAGAAGGAAGGGCATCGCCAACACCCAGTAGGACCTGGCCCTCACCCTTGTGTGGCTGCCCAGGGACACACGATGCTGTCAGTCTCCCGTCTACTGCTCTTAACTGAGTCCAGCAACCAGAACCAGAGGCAACGAACCCCATGTCTGGGAACATTTGGAATATACCACTAGTATCTAAAGAGGAGAGGCCGGGGGTGCGGATACCCATCCTGGCGTGGCTAGGAATGCCCCATAAGGAGAAACTACCCAACCCAAAATGTCAGGGATGCCTGGCTGAGAAACTGCTTTAGACTTTAGCCTGGGGCAGGGTGGAGGGGGATGAGATTCACAGAGCATTGTGCTGTGTAAGGAGGGAAGGGCTAGTAAGACCAGCACCAGATGCAGCAATCACACCCCCTCCCACAATTGCAAGCAAAGTCTTTCCAGTTGCCCAGAATTCCTGTCGCCCCACTGGGAGTATCCGTTTCTGCTAAGAAAACCACCCTCCACAATCCACAGCCCTCAGGACGCAGAGAAATGTGATCTCTACCTCTGAAACTTCTCTCCACTGCTAAAATAGGAACCTGCACAGTCATGGACGACTTTCTAATTATTTTTTATATCCTGTACAGATTCTGTCTTTATTCTGCCATGTAAAAATAAGACAGGCAATTTATAGCACGCATTTCAACTCTCTGCTGTATTATTTTAAGCTGCTGCTGCTTTTACATTTTACCCACAAGAAGTTTCACTAGAATAAATAAAGCCAGTTGGACACAATTCACAGACAATTGCTTTTCAAAGACTATTTTTTTAATTATAAGCCACAACTTTTAATTAAATATGAGGTCCCACTCGACCATGGATGCGGAATGTATCTAACACGTCTGCTCATACACATCATCTGTTTCACTAAATTATTTTTTTTAATTTCTCACACTAATCTTCATTTGTTTAAGCCTTAAATGGGATCCCAGTTGTGAATTTTTCTTCTCAACTGCCCACATCATACCAGCGGTTCTCTGGTGTGGCCTGTGATTTGCAGAGATAAGGGACAATTAACACGTGTCGCTTTTAAAGTCAAGAAACGGGATGATCAGGAAGGTCTCGTCCACCCCGATACTTCCCTTCACCCCTGCGCCTCTCTCTAGCACCGCAGGCCTGGGAGCCACAGGTGCCTCACCTGCTGCCCTGGGACGGACGGCTTCATCTGAGCAAGCACGAGGTCCCTCCCGGCTCAGCCAGCTGAGGTCGCTGCATCAAACCGCCAGAGACTGGTGGCTCCAACATAGAGGACTCTACTTGCAGGTTTGGAGACTGCAGCGTCGAAAAGCAGATGCTGCAGATGTGGGGGCCGGCGTGGACCACTCCCTGGATCCCGGCTGCTGCTGTTTGCTGTGTCCTCACGTGACAGAGGGGAAGCCGGGGAGCCATCTCCTGTGTCTCGGCTATGAAGGCCCTAAGCCCATGCACGAGCCACCCCAAGCTCCAATGGCCTCCCCAAAACCCCACCTCCCAATATCATCACATTAGGCTGAGAAATTCAAGATGTTATTTTAGGGGAGCCCAAACATTCTGCCCATGACACCTGCTACGTCAAAGCTCTGTCATCGCCCAGTTTCTGCCACTCAAGAGGAGCATCCTGAACCTCCGCCCACGGCCACTGCCCCACAGGGGTCTCAGATGCCGGGCAACAGGAAGCACCTGCTCCGTAAGTGCAGGAGTTCTGCTGTCGTGTCTTTGTACACCAGCCGGTAATGCACGGCCCTAAATAAGCTCCTGATATTGAGGAGGACACATAATGGGTAGAAATTGCCCAGGGGCATCTGTAGGTATCTAGAGAAAGAGGCTGAGGCAGGTAACAAGCATCTTAACCATTTCAGGCAAAGTGAAGGACAACAGAACACATCCTGGCCAGATGATGGGCCTCACTCAGGCAGCAGGGGCAGAGGCAGAAGACAGGGATGCCAGGTCCTGTGAGGGGACCCACAGGGCTCAGCAAGGGCCAATGGGGACAGGTGGCCACAGTCTTTGTAACCTGCTGCCCTGGCTCTAGGTGCAGCTTCAAAACTTCCACAGACCCAGGCAAGCTCTCCCAAGAGCTGAGGGCATGCACAACGCAGACCCCAGCCTACAGCCAGTCCGGCTGCCTTGCAGCAGCAATGAAATGGGAGGCTCCACCTTTGGTCTGCACCTGCTTGCATGTGCACACAGGAGATCTATAAATTTACATCACACCAAAGAGTCTCCTGTTCATTTGTCTAGCAAGCACTCCATTTTCCTCAGGATCAGTTACGGCCAGAAAGGGTTAACTAAAGCAACTTTACCCAGCATCAACAAACTAAGTCTTCAGAATGGCAAATGAAGATCCACTTTTGTTTGTCTGTGGTGCACATAGAGAAGAGGTAAGGCCAGAGCAGGCACTCTGGGGTGCCCTTTGCAAAAGAACATCTCTGGCCACCACTGGCTTTGCGACATCCCAACTGGCCGTGGCCGCCATATTGGTTCCAGTTGCAGTTCAAAGCAAAGAAGAGTTGCACTATCTGCTGTCTTGTGCTGTTTGCTGGTACTCAGGCTGCAGCCCAGGAGCTCATCAAACAAAGGCTCACGGGTGCGTCACCAAGCAATTCACTGTGGCTTCTTCCCACCTCTCCCCCCACCAGCTGTCCTCCTTGTAAGTAACAGCAGCAAGATTTGCGCCCACAGGGGTGCTGGAGGCTGTATTACAGATACTCCTTCTGTTTATACAACATCTCTTGAATTAAAAGTTAGGCATTTACCATTATAATTTACCTTAATTATAGTATTTGTCACTACCCATAGCACACAAGAGAATAATGCTATTTACATGCATAGAAAAAGAAGAGAAGATTCAGAAGCATTTTTCCCTCATCCAAGGCCCATCAGTGCTGGAGAGAAGGGGAAATATTAAATATCTTACATCAAATACCTAAGGGCAAACTTAAGGCTTCTAATCCAGTGATGAATGTTTATCTTCAAAGAGGGGACACATAACAGGCAAATGAAAGTTATCAGAAGGCAGAAAGGATTCTCAATTTAAAGAGGCACAGGGTTAGAGAAGTGTCTATGTCCTTTGTAGAATTTATTTGAAGTCCTTTCAAGAAATGCAAAGGCCCCGCAACAGCTTACTTATAGCTGACCTCTGCCATGTCCAGAATAATGGGGTATGAGTTTAGGGTCCCCAAACTCCCCAATCTTCATATTTTGCAAGGTGATTTCTTAAAAATTGCTTCTTACACACACACACACACACACACACACACACACAACCACTGTTAACAATCTAGTGGACCCCCTTCTCCATGTTCATATAATCACATACACACACACACACACACACACACACACACACTTGAGCGATAAAGACTTGGGCCATGATGCTCCTTCTACTTTATAAAATGATTCTAATCCTTTTACTTAAAATGCAGTGACTATCGCTCCATGGTAACCAGGAGTGATTTAAATTAAACTGCTTCATCCTATGTGAGACAATCTTAGAATCTAATTGAGACATGATCTATAATCTATTGATGACTGTTCAAAACGTGAGATTGTTTTTTGGGGGTTTGCTCGCTTGCTACTCTGACACCCTAGTCCTTATCCCCTCACTTAGTATGTTGCTATCTGCACTTTTATGATCTGTACTCCCAGGAGTGGTACTGGTGGGTCAGAGAGTTTGTCTATTTTTGGCAAAGGGATTGCCAAACTGCCTTCCCAAAAATGCAAACAATTCACTTTTCCATCAGGAGTAAGAGTCCCCTTCATCAGCATCCTTAGCAAAATACTTTCTTCTTTTTCTTTCTGTCATTCACTCAGGAGAATGGTATTTCATTTGCATCATCCTACCAAGAGTGGCTAGAACATCACTTCATTTACTCACTGGGCATCAGAACTTGCTCTTATGTGAATTGCCTATTCATATCTTTGCCCATTTTCTCACAAACTGAATTTTTCGTATTGATTTATAGCTCTGTATATGAGAGATAGTGTGTCTGTCACAGGCATTGCAAATACTGCTGCCAGCTAGTACTTGATTTGTTAGATTATTTAGGTCATCTTTTAGTATAGATTTTTTAAGTGACAAGTAAATCACATTCTGAGCCTCAGGTCCAGAAACAGGAGTGAATCAGCAGAAAATTCCCCATCCGAAATTGCTAAAATTAAGGCTAAAAAAATCCACTGAAATACAAACTTGGACAGCCTCCAGTATAAATAAAACTACATGTACAACATGCATTCTTGGCCCTTGACACAATACCACTGTTGCCCTTCTGTGGCTGAAAACAACCTGATCACCCGGAGTCGACAGCGGCAGGTCCCGCCCGCGGGGTGACGGTGAGCGTGTGCGGCTCCGTCTGCGCAGAGCCCTGGTTGGGACGTTTCAGTGTAAACACACTCTGCTGAGTGCAGGGGGGGCTCTTGCCGCACGACATGGATGTGGAGGCTGGGTGACATGCCCCCTGAGGAACTATGCACCACCAGGAGCTTGGGACACCAACAGGAGAGCCAGGAAAGGTGCGCATGCAGTGGGGTGAGCAGGAGGGAGGAAAGGAGTGTCTGCCCTGGACCAGCGGCCCGCGGCGGCCATGCTTTCCTGCACTTCTGAGGGAAAAACATGGCAGCTCCTGATGGCGCACAGTCCACCAGAGAAGCGGGTTCTTGCGTGTTTACTGAGAGTCCCTGTCTGCCAGCTCTGCCATCTCCCAGTGTTCTGCAAGGGTTGAAGTCGGAGCCTTTTTTGTTAGGTAGTTAAGAGGGAGCAGAATATATTTGTCATTCTACCCAACTCGCCCGAACATCTTTCATGTGGTTGGGATTATCTTGTTAAACTTGGTTGAAAATAGTCGAACCATTATTGTTTGGACAATGAAGATGTTTTATCGTGTTTCTAATCCCCACAACAGTGGGAAAAAATAAGCGTTAAAAAGATAATGGAACCCCACCCCCACGCCCCCATATGTCAGAGGCCTAGCCTGAAGGTCTGGGTCAAATGTAAAAGTCATATTCTAATCCCCAATGACCAGCACCCTGGACTCATAGTCCACTCGCAAGCAGCTTCCAAGCCCAGCAATGGAGGCAAACTCCCCATTACATGGCAGCGGCTTCTTCGAGAGGAGAGTGACGTACAGCAGAGGGGACAGCGCGTCACTTTAAAAGGCAGCGGGGCGATGACTCAGGGCTCTGAAGGCTGAACTCTGATCCTTTGCCCAACTTTTTCCAAATGGCATCCTTGAGAAGTAATTCCTAATCTCTAAAAGAACGTTTACAATGGAGCTACTACGCGCCATTCGTGTCTAGAGCTAATAAAATATTATTTTGTATAACAAAAGTGTGCTAAGAGGGCAGATCTAAGGTTAAGGGCCTTAACAAAGTGTAATAATAATAATAATACAGGGGTGAGGGGAAACTTGGGAGGTGATAGATGTCTACGTTCTGGATGGAGGTGATGATTTCATGGGTGTATTCTTACCCCCACACTCAACGAGAGATGTGAAATATCTAGAGGTTTTTAGATGTCCACCATACTTCATCAAGTAGTTTAAGACAAGATCTTTGGGATTATTTACTATTTTCTGTATTGGCATTTTGCCAAAAAAGCACCCCCTGTGTGGGTGCTGGTGGCTCCAACCCATCACTGCCTCACCCTGGAACACAGACAGGTGCCTCAGGAGATCGCGTCCAGAGCCAGATCTTATTTCCACGAACACGAGCTCTGTGAGCCTCCAACTTTACATCAACCAGCCAAATGCATTTCTCTTTGATAGAAAATCAAAGTTCTAAGCCCCTGATAAAACCGATGACATCCTGAGCCTCCTCGCATTGATCCTCTTACAAAGGTGCTAACAATGCCAGTGGGGTTAGCTAAATTCCTCACAGGGAGCCGCTCGAGAGGCGCTGGGCCCACACCACGGTGTGTGCGCGATTATTAACAGCAAGTCACAAGCATCTCTTCCCAGCACACCGCAAACACTCAGAGAGATTCATCTCATCAGCAAGAGGCCCCACTGCTGCTGGCACTGACACGAGCACGTGAAATGCATTGGCAAAAATAAAATACACCGGCGGGCCTCTCCAATACCCAACGTCCTCTAGCCCGCGGCCCCTGGGGAAAACAGAATTACAATAATTGAAAGAGCACAGTGCCGGGTGAGAAACCAGCAGGGTGATTTTTTATGTCAGAAAGTGGCACTTTGGTAACAAGGGAAACTGGGAAAATGGCGAAACCCCACGTGCAGCCTGGCCCCGCGCCTCCCCAGACTCAGGAACCGGAAGAGGCTGCCTCTGCAAACAGTGAGAGCTGAGCTGCTGGGGGGGAAGGAAAAAGCAAAACAGAGGCTGAAAGCAGCCCCCACCATGCACTTTATTGTAAGAACGCGGCCTCGTTCCCTGGCACCGGAAGGGCGCTGCACGTGATGGCTGGGGGGATTCTGCTGCGAAGATGGTGAATGAAATCCCCCAGGGGAAAATCACCTCTGGGGCTTTTCTCACTTTCAAGATGGCTACTGGGGGATCAAGCACGGGCGTAGCAAGTGAATTATGAGGAATTCGCCTATGCCAGCCATGGGGGATGCCCACACCCCACTCAAACCCTTTCTCTCTACATTCTCCCCCAGGTCAGAGGCTCCTGACAATGTGACATGGCCACAGCTCCAAATCCACATCTCCAGCCCGTCTTTCCCAGACGGCCCAGACTCCAGGACACAGCTGCTTATTCTTCATTTTTCTCCCATGCCCCTGCAAGCCCAATCCATCAGAGCTGCACTGACCTTGTTGCTTAAAGTGCCCTAAATACACCCCCTTTTCTCCAGCTCTTCCAGCTGCCTCACAGGTGCCAGCACCATGTCCTTCTAGGCCGTGGCCTCCCCGCTGACCTTCCTGCCTCCCATCTGGCTCCAGACAGTCCCTCGCCCAATGGTGACCATGAGCATGTCGATGACAGTGGAAAAATACAGACAAATCCTGACGCACGTGGCTTCTTCAAAAGTTCCCGGTGCCCGTAATAAAGAGCCACACTTCCTGCCCTGCCTTAAAACCCCTCGTGTCAACACTAATGATAAAGGACTGATCACAAAAATCTGCAAAGAGCTGATGAGACTCAACAACAGCAAAGAAAATAATCCAGTGAAAAAATGGGCAGAAGAGCTAAAAAGAAACTTCTCTGAAGAGGAAATGCGAATGGCCAACAGGCATATGAAAAAATGTTCAACATCACTTGTCATCAGGGAAATGCAAATCAAAACTACCATGAGATACCATCTTACACCAGTGAGAATGGCACATATTAAAAAAACTAGCAACAACAAATGTTGGCGAGGGTGTGGAGAAAAAGGAGCTCTCCTGCACTGCTGGTGGGAGTGCAAACTGGTCCAACCACTATGGAGAGCTGTGTGGAGATTTCTGGACCTACTAAACATAGAGCTTCCATAGGATCCAGCAATTCCACTCCTAGGTATTTACCCAAAGGACACAGAAACATCAATTCCAAAGAGCACCTGCACCCCTATGTTTATAGCAGCACTATTTACAATAGCTAAGCTTTGGAAACAGCCCAAATGCCCAAAAATAGATGACTGGATCAAGAAGATGTGGTCCATATACACCATGGAATATTACTCAGCATTCAAAAAAGATAAACACATGCAGTTTGCAGCAACATGGATGGCGCTGGAAGGGATCATGCTCAGCGAAATAAGCCAGAAAGAAAAAGAAAAATACCAGATGGTCTCACTCATAGCAGGAATCTAGAAAACTTAAATAAGGGACCAGGAAAATGAATAACTATAAGAAAGTGAAAATCAAAATCAACAAAAAACTATGAACCAGAGACACTTTATGAGGGGAGGGGGGCGGGGGGGGAGGGATTGGGGTCAAAATAAAGGGGTTGCAATTGTTTGGGGAATATAAAAATAAAAAAATTAAAATTAAAAAAAAAAACCCTCTTGTCCCCACTCTTGCTACCTCTTGGTCTCAGCTCACTGCCTTGCACAAACCAGCGCAAAGTCGTCCCTGTCCCTGCTGTCACGGGGCCCTCTGCTTCATCTGCTGAGCGCTCCCACCCTCCGAAGGCTTCCTTTCTTCATTGTGATCAGTCATTCTCTATGACCTGACTCCCTCCCTCCTACCGTGATGCTCCAGGAGGCCTGGAGACCGTCTCCCCGTCTGCCAGCCCATCTCTGCCCCTGCCACCGTCCAGCACAACGTGTGCACTAAATAAGTAAATAAATAAGTCTCTTCTGGGGGAAGCAGGGTGGGTAGAGGTTATTTCTCATTGCCACAGTCCTTGCAATTTCCAAGAAAAGCAGCGGTGAGTTATGTCAATAACAGAAACATGATTGCGAGTCAGATGTTGTTGGGGGCACACAGCCCTTCATGACCCAGCGCGCAGGAGAATGTGCTTCAGAGGTACCGCTGGTTTTTACAGATGTTTCCCCATGAGGAATTTTTGTCTGAGATTTACCACCAAGCATGTGTTTTCTACAAAGAAATTACAGTGAGTGTGGGTTCCCACCCTCAAAATATTTGCCAGCTCAGAGAAATAAAACCAAGAAGATTCTATTTGCAGAAATGTATAGCTGCTTTCTTTCGCAGAAACTTTTAAAATAGGTGGGCTTCGCTGCTTTATAATTATTTTCCATAATATTCGACCACAGGGTTCCCTCAGTGACCTTAAGAAAATAAAGTAGGTGGTCACACCCCGATTAGAAAGCTATATATCATCGGCTGGGCAAGGCCTCTGAGTGACCTTGGCAAGTTTCCTCGCCTCTGCCGGCCTCCGTTGACTCAGCTCTAAACTGGGTAATAGTAGAATCTACTTTGCAAGGTTGTGGGGAAGCAGAACGCTCTATATGGGCAGTTACTCCAGCACCCGGGACGCAAGGAGTGCTATTACGTCTGACCACTAGGCTGGTCCCATTGCTTTAGAAGTAGTTTTATAGCATGAGATTTTGGAGAATCTTGTTAAACCACTGCTGTCTCTGCTCCATCGCCAAGGACTGTTGAGTGCTTGTGGTGAACTGGACCAAGTTCTACCTTCAGGGGTGAGCATGGTGACCACTGAGGCAGACAGTGACCAGAAATGCTTGCAACCACTGCTTCTCCACCTGGGAGCTGGGCTCATGACAGGCCGCTGCAGCTACCCCACACCATGACATCCTCCCCAACCACGCCCGGAGTTAGAGAGGTCAGGTCGGGTAGATCTGGCCATTCAGAATTCCCTTAGAAAGGAAACAATTGCAGGTAAATGCTCTGCCATCAAGTCAGAACTTAAATAGAAAATGAGTCAACACACACATTATAATCACACCACTGAAGTCTGAGCATCACCGTTCACTGTCTTAAGGTTGCTGCTATTACGACAACCCAGAAAAATTTGTAAGAACTTTATAGACATATTTCATGTCTGGACACTGAAATAATCTTACAAGAGCATAACGCTGTGGAGAAAACAGAAGTTATGAGAAGAAATGTAATCATCTCCTAGAAAATGCGCTGGTGGAATCATAAAGTGAGCATATAATGCGGGATCAAACTGAGTTAAGGAGGGAATTCCGGAAAGATTAGAGAAAAGTCAGTTATTTGGAAGAAAAGAGCCAGGCCTGCCCTCTAAAAAGATGCTCGCTTCAGGGATGCCCTTCAGAGAATGCCGTTTAGAGGACTGAGGTGAGAAACGTGGGCACAGGCTTCTCTGACCTTGTTCCTTCCTGCTCAGTGCCTCCTGCCTGCCAGGCCCGTGGCTGCAAAGTGCCCTCCCCCTCAGCTGTGAGCACAGGGGGCGCCCAGCCCACGATGAGACTGTGAGAGGCAAACGTGCGTGCAGGCTCTCAGGGGCTCACGTACGCACCATGTCAGCAAACAATCCTTTATTTAGAGGGTGCTGCCCAGCTGTGGGTCTTCTCTGTGAGGTAGATGCTTCAGCGTCTATTAATTAATTTCCCAGAAATTCATAGTTGAGCCCATAGCACACGTTCGTGTGCTCTCTCACTCACGCACACGCACGCTCTTGTTCTCTGTCTCTCTTTCTTGCTGCCAGCACTGTGCAGCCAGCACATCACAGACATCATAAAGACACATTCCAGGTAACTACATTACAGGAAGTTCAGGGTTTTGAGTTTGCTCAACCCATGGCCTGACAGCTGTGTTGTTTTTATATACGTACATGTGTATACACGTATTTTATGCATATGTTATATGTGTACCTTGAAGATGCTACTGATGAAATTCTATAGCCTGAGAGTTGGTTCAAATGCTCCACTTAAGAAATGCTCAAAGCCAGGCAGGAGTTGACCCTGATCCTAGGGGAAGGGGCCGCTGGTTTGGTCCATGTGTGACTTGATTACCGGCACTGTCCTTTCCGGTGACTTCCTACTCACAAAGAACCACTAGGGAGATACAAACCGGAGGGATGACACTCATTCCTCTCTAAGCTGCACTATGAAGGACGCTCACTTACCCTGAAGAACAGCAAAGACTACTCGGGAACGCAGTAGAGTGAATGGTCTCTACTGGAAACTATGGTGACATCCTATAATGGTTACTGCAAACCTAATTATCTAGTGATTATGAAATCATGAAATAAACATTTTAAATCAAACATAGCACCAGTAGACCAGAGGAGCACAGTTTTATCACAGTCCTAAGGACTATTAGATTATGTTATGTTTTACTTTCAGTCTCCATCACCTCATTAAATAACATGTATTCAGCGCTTAGTGCGTGCCCAAGTGTGACGTACTGGGCAATGGACACAACCAAGCTAATGGCCTCCCAGCCTAGAGAGGAGAGGCTGTAGGTACAGGAGAATCACTATAGAAAATCCAGCTTTAAATTGACATGTCCAGCGCAGAGGAGCCCGGGGAAGCAGAAGAGGACACCTGAATCACCTGGACATGGACTGGAGAGACAAAGGTCCACAGACACGGTGACATGTGAGCTGAGAATTGGTGAGCAAATAATGCTCCACTGCTGGACAATATGGAAAAATCACACTCAATAATTTTATTCCCTCCTCTTACAGACAAACTCATAGACTTCCAGCTCCATTCCCATATTAGAAATGATTTTTTTTTTCTTATTCAATTTGAAAACTCTCAGAAGATCCATGTGCCCATCCATCTATCCATCCATCCATCCACCCACCCATCCCTTCCTCCCTCCAACATACACTCATCGACAGCTACTATGCATGAGGCCCCTTCTATGCCTAGAGATGGTGCATTGATCAAAAGAGGCAGAAATCCCTGCCCTTGTGCAGCTTCTACGGGGGAGGGCAGAAATCATACAAATGGTGAGCCCGGTGGGAAGGGAGGAAGGTTAAGGCGCTGAGCCCCAGGAGGCCGCATTTTTGGAGGGCGGGGACATGAGCAGTGGAAGTAAAAGGGAATGAGCAGCTATTAGGATTCATGCCAGAGAAGCGTGTGGTCCTGAGACCAGACGGAGACAGTGCTTCAAGGAGGTGAGCGGGATCCCAGGACAGAAGCCCCTGACTCCATCTGCCAATAGGGCGCTGAGTGACCCTCCGCCCAGGCTTAGCAACATGGCGGCGGCTGGGGATCTGGAAGAGGCAGTTCTGATCTGCGAGGGCAGGTTCGGGGGAAATGGAAACAGAGGAATAGAGGGAAACAAATACAGAGAAGCACTTTAAGGAGTTTTCCCATAACGAGAAGAGTGTCATAGCCGGAGCTGAAATGAGAATCAACAGTCAGTTTTGAAAGATGGGAGATGCTTGAATTCCCACTAGGAAGAGGCAGCAGAGAGCAGGAAAGAAACATGGATGATGCCAGAAAGGAAAGGAAGAACCGTTTTAGCACCATGTTAAGTAAGAGAGAAGGAATGTGTGACTTGATTACCGGCACTGTCCTTTTCAGTGACTTCCTAACTCACAAAGAACCACTAGGGAGATGCGAACCAGAGGGATGACACTCGCTCCCCTCTAAGCTGCACTATGAAGGACGCTCACTTATCCTGAAGAACAGCAAAGACTATTCGGGAGCGAATAGTGGGAGCTGTGACCTCAGCTGGGGTCATGGCCTCAAAGAGACTGAATCAGTGCTACGGGGTGGGTGGGTCTGACTGGCCAGCTAGGGCAGGTGCTCCCCCTCAAGCCATCACGGTAGCCAGGTGAGCTGCTGTAGAAGGAGGAGGAATTGTTCTCCAAAAGCTCACAGCCCATGAGCCGTGAGCAAGACAATCACTGGGCTCCCCACAATGAATCTGAGTTATGGAAACAACTTAGAGCCCCACACCGAACTCCTCAACAATGGCAAAGTAAGATCTGCTCACTGCTTTCACAGACGGTTCAATGAATTTGGTGGCATTGACTTCCCAGAACCCTCTGACCACCTTCCCCAACTTTTGCTGTGTCTGCTTTGGTTTAACCTACAGTGGTTACTGCTCAAGCTTTAAGTAAAGGCAAACGAAGCAAGATGACTGATCCCTTTGTGGCCTGGGAGGCAAAAGACGAGACACAAACACATGAAGACCACATGAAAGCCCCAGTGGATAAACACGGCTGGGTTTGCAGCTGCAGCCCAGAAACCCCGACAGTCTGATCCGGAGCCACAACGCAGAACTCCCGGTCCCGTGAGACCCAGCGCCCCAAACTCAGGGCACTATCACGCCCATGTCCTCCGTGCATGCCAGCCCTCAAATCCCAGCAAGGAACCCCACACACTGGCCCCTTAGCAGGCATCTGAGAACAAACAGCACACGCCGCCGCTCCAGCCTGGGAAGAGAAGGGGCATAAAAGGATGCTGGTCCCCACACACCCGGCATCCACGAGCAATGAGAGCAGCCCTCACACCGTGACCTTCAGGACAATCACATAGCGACAGACGCTCACCTAAACAAAGGGGGAAAGTCCAGAACCCCAAACCGAGGAGAATAGAGGAGAGAGAGAGAGATCTTCCCAGTCCCACAGTGGGTGCAGGGCAGGGAGATGAGTCGGGGATCCCGACCTGTCCTGACATGGACGGGAGCAGACGGCGCCATGTCGGTGACCCTGGTGTCAGATGATGTGACAGAGCAGATCACATCCGCCGGGACCTTTACAGATCACCTCAGGGGCTCAGACACGACCAGGCAACAGGGCAGAGAGGACAAGGTGGGGGGACCCCAGCTCGGTATTGAGAATGGCAGGCTCGGTCTTTATTCCCCATGTGGCGACTCAGCATGTCCAAGCCTGTGTCAGGCACATCCACGAATTTCTGCAAAATCACGCAAAAAATCCCCCTCAGCCCTGCAGGCCAACTAGGGACGGACAGCAACACAGCAAGCACGTTTCTCTTCTTTTTCTCTTTGAGGTCTCCAGTAACTCAGGCTGGCTCATAAATACCTATTATCCCTTCCCACTCTCAAAGCATGTCCTGACTTTTGTTCCCACTTTATAGCCAAGAAACTTGACTGAGAAAAGCCAAGATGGAGGGTCGGGTTGGGGGGGATCTGTGCAAAGCAGGCCCCCCACCCCAAAAAAGAAATCTACTGAGTTCTCCAGCTCCTGAACTTGCAGACTCTGAACCCGACCTGAGGCCCAGCCTGACAAGTACCCTCGCGGGTGGGGCTCACGACTGAGCGAGGAAGACGTCAGCCACGACAGCAGCCTTGCGTGGGTCCTGGCCCTCCGGACACAGCCCGTGCACGCGGCGCAGACACCAAACACCAGGAGCAAGAACGGCACAGAGGAAAGGCTCTGGCACACGACAGTCGTGTTGAACATGATGAGTTAATTGCTATTGAATTAAAAATACTGCAATATAGTCATTAAAAATATAGATAGAGGCTGTAGAACCTCACAGAAGGCAAAAGTTGACTTTTCCCAACGCAAAAGAGGAGTAAATAAAAGAAGGAAAGAATTCCCGGTGTCTGGCTGTAAACTTGTCTCGAATTACAGGAAAGAGCAACAGGCAGGGGAGATGTCTCATCCGTCCAAATATTTTCAAAGTCTGAACATCCTCATTTAATTAAAATTGGGATTTGATTTTTGACAGTGAGGAAGAGACAGAATACAACTATGAGAAGAATTCTCAACATCAGCATCTATTTTTGAATAATTGAACGGTTCCCTGAGCGAAAGACTTGACTATTTTTAAACAGATCAGAAGAAAGTAAGGAAAATTTTTAACTGAATTTCTAAGTAGCGCTTGAAATAATTATAAGGAAAAATGGGGATACAATCAAATAAGCGTCTTTAAATTCAAAGGAGAATGTTAACAAGCCAATGAAATGGGAGGTGGGGAGACAACAAAGTGTGTAGACCTAAAAGCAAAGTCTATTAAATTTGTAATGAAATGCTGACCCTCAATGGCTAAACAAAGTAAAATTAGGTCAAAGTCTCTCACACATACTCAGTTGTCTCTTCGCCCCACCCCTTTTCAAAATAATGACTAATTACCGCAACAAAAATTTTAAAACTCAAATAACAAAATGAGTAAACAATGAAACATACAAAAAGAAATAAACCCTATCAAATTTCCAAATTGTCGGCACCCCTGGTAGCACCCTGGTTAGCGACGTGTGAGCAGAACTGACCGTCCCGTCCAGGTGCGGTGTGACACCTCCCAGCTTTGTAAAGCAAACTAACAGGCCTTCCTACTCAGCGCCTCGGTTTTGAATAAGAAAGTTAACAACAGTTATTCTGGCCTAACAAACTAACCTTCAACTGAAAGAAAACTTTATAATAAGGGTTGCCTATTTTTATCAAACATCGATTTTGTGCACTGAATTTCTACTCTTCACAGCGCACGTGACCTATAAAAATCTAGAGAGCAGCCACGGGTGTCCAATGTATGTGTTCACCACGATCACATCAGGAAATGAGCCTTGTCTGTGATCTTTGTTAATGGAAATAAGGTAATAGTGAATTACATTAGTTTGTCTGTACATGATAGAACATTACGTATGCATTGAAATGAGATTTACTGACAATTTTCAATAATGCACTATCAATATCATACATGCAAAATATAACAAGTATGAGCAAGTGAAAAATCAGTATTCAATATTTCGTGTCTAGTGTTATTTCAACTCTGAAATTACTTATCAGAAATATATTATCAAATGACAACCATGGTTGTCTTTGGTGGAGGCATTATGGGTAAATTTTTCCTTTTTTACATATTTTCCATAATAACATTCATTATTTTAATCATTTTTTCATTTAAAAAAAAATGGTACCTCCTTATCTAATTAAAATGTGGGATTGATTGCTGCGAACCTTTAGATATCGAATACAGGGCTCACAGACAGCCAACATCCCCAGACTATGAGATAATCTGTTTAGAGTTTCGTATACAGCGATATGTGCTAGCAGACTTTATAAACACACGTACTTGTGTGCAAAGATCATATGTGTGTGTGTTAAAGATGAGTGATAGCATATTAAATATATTATTCTACAACTTGCTATTTCCAGTTAATACAGCACTATATGCCATTTTCTATTATATTTATAATCAGATAATATTTTTTATAAAAGAGAAGGCCACCTCCATTACTCATGGAGCAATGCCCTGGGGGTCAGCAGCTCCTGAATGTGGTGACTCTCCCAGAGCTCACGACATCAGGCTCCTGGGCCAGTTACAGTTGATGTCTGTGAACGCTTGCCCGAATGAACAAATGAATAGAGCAGTCCCTGAAAGGAACACAAAATAATTGATTTTTCTTGCAATCTTTTTAGATGATAGCCAGTACAGTGGAAATTCAGAGTCTCTTGTTGTAAGAAAACGTTAAATTAAAAAACAAAAACACCAAGTCACAAAAAGACCCATTTCATTTGATCTAAGTGGCAAAGGTTATCACCAAAATACCCCATGATTTAATTTAAGTATGTCAGTCCCATTCACATCTGGCTTTGCTCATAATAAAAGAGGAAGGTTTGCTACCAAATTCTTTTCTGAAACGTAATTATCAGACAGTAGCAGAATGCATAAGGGCACAAAATTAAAGTGCTACATTTAGAAACTATCCAGATGGGAAATGTGGGCTGAATTTATTTTTAAGTGGAGACCCTTGACCAGGAAATGCACTGAGGACCAGTGGTCATCAGGCTGAGGCCAGCGCAGACTCACACACTGGATCCCAGAGAGAGCACCATGAGGAGTCCCCACGAGGAGCTCCCCAGAGGTACAGGGGACCAGAGAAAGTTCCAGAAAGGAACAGGAAAGCAAGAGGACAATGGCAGGCAGACCAAGTGAAAGGGGCAGAGCTCAGAATTAGCTGCAGCAGAGAATCACACCATGGTCCAGGTGGGCTGTGAAGGTGGGAGGTGCACAGCAGGGGAGGTCCCTCTGGGGATGTGGATCTCCCAGGTGATTTCATGGTGTGATGGTTTCAGAATGATTTTGTCCTAAAAATATCGTTTTTTCGGAAAATGTTTGTTCACTGCCATACTTAACAACAGAGAAAATGCCTTCATGAGCTCTCGCGATACCTCAATCAATAGAAATGTCGGTTCCTCCACGTGCCTGTCTGTGTCTTACTTACCACGGAGGCAAGAGGCAGCTGGCGACTCTGTATTCCTGCTCATGAATCACGGCGAGGACCCACCGCCAGCAGGGCGCTCAAGCCCAATTGCACACCAACGCCTAAAAAAGAAAAGAAAACAACAGAGATTCAATTAGCCAGTTTTCAAAGTGGCTGTGGTCATGGCTCCTCCTCGGTTCTAGAAAGTTCCATGACCGCCCCACAAAGCCTCGAAGCTGCTTTAGCAAAGTACACAGGACAGCCGGGAAGGAGGCACAGGTGCTCTCCTTTAGCACCCTTGGGTGTCCTTCTTCAGAAAAGGAAAATAGAAGTTCAACTGCTATTGACCTATGCAAGCAACCTCAGGAAGCAATCGAAAGAAATATCATCCCAAACCCATTTGAATTACTTCAAGCACTTTGAAAATCAAGTCAGATAGCTTTTGTGAAGTCACATTTTAGGAGTCTCTTTCTTGCCATTTTGGGGAACACAGTACCGCATGTACGACATTTCCAAAACAGGACATAAAGGCAGAATGTGTCAAATAAATGATCCCAGGAATTAGAGTTTGTGTTTCTATTTACATATTAATGTACCTGGAGCACAACACCTTATAAGAAAAAAAAAAACTGAAGACAATAAAGAAATTTACTTTATTAAAACCATGTAAATCCACCCAAATCTCCCCATTCAAGTTAACGTACAAAAATCCTGAAACTTGATATTGTAAAGTAATAGGAAGACCAACTGCAAAACCTCGCCCTCCCTAAAGCCAGGTAGCCCAGAAATTGAAGAATGAGCTGCTTCCTACTTCTTACTCCTAAGGGACATTCGCCCATCGTTAGCTAAGTTTGGCTGTTCCTTCAAACACTTCGGGGCCCACACTTTTCTGTTGACCCAGTTTGTGCAGTTTCTGCTCTCCCTCCTCTGCAGCCTCTGGCTGCCATAACCCTGGAGAACACGGACGCTATTTGCCCCACAACACTCTTCTCCAGCAGCTGAGAGTGATGACTAGAAAGGGCGAGAACTTTCCAGAATATTCTGGAACATTTTGGTTCTTTCTCTATGCAATGATTCCCACACTTTCTACTTCAGTAATTATCTCACGGCCATCTGCCTTCAGAAAATAAATTAAACTACAGCATCCGGAAATGTGTAGTTTTATATCTGCTGAAATGCCATTGGGAGGTTCTGAGGCTCAAGTCCAGGGGCAGTGGCTGGACGACACTGCTCCGGAGGTCCCCTGACCCCAGGCAGTGCCTTTGCAAGTCCTCGGGACTTGAAAGGGACGTCCAGCAACACATTGGGAACTGCCAGGGGGGCGCCCGCGCCCAGGTGCGCTCTGCCACGGCCACGTCCCAGACCCCAAAGTGGCCGCAGCTGTGTCTTTGAAAGTCCCTGACATCATCCTTTGGAAAGAAGGAGGAACAGATGCAAATCCTTGCGGCCAGAGGAGGTTTCAGGAAAGGAGCTGTCCCCAAGGTCAGAAGACATACTCAGTCCAGGAGAATTCCTGGGAGCGGCCACTGCCTCTCTCCCAACACCGAGGATGCTTCCTCGGGGTGTGGCAGCAACTGTGTTATTCACTGGACGCTGTTATTGAACAGCTGTTTAACTTCTTCTCTGGGGCCTCATACCTGGTTCACAATTAATTCAGTTTTTTAAATTTCCCTGTGTGTGTCTGAATCATAATCGGGCCGATCCACTGTCATGACCATGAACCCCTGGCAATTTCTACAGCTTCCCAGGTGTCAAAATGAAATGAAAACTGGTTTGGTCGTTAAGTGTGGAGGCTGAGCTCTCCTCCCGCACTCCGCGAGGTCCCAAACCAGCCGATGGGGCCTGAGCTCGGCCAGCGGTGAGGACATCCATCCTCTAACTGGCCACAGAGACAGAGGCCAGAAACGACATGGTAAGAATTCAGAACTGCTGCTACAACCAGCTAACAAATTCTGCTGGGAGGAGAGAGACCCAGGCAGCGACAGCCACAGCTGGACAGCAAGACACTCGAAACTCAAGCTTCAGGCCTCAAAACCCAGCCCTGCCTGTGATGAGGCCACACTCAAGTGACCGAGGTCCACCACAGAGCTCACACGGCTGGGGGCAACGAGCCTCCTCTGAATCTGAAGTGCAAGCCGGATGCCAACACCTGCAGCCAGGATTGGGGCTTAGACCCCAAGGGCTTTTTCTCTGTCTGTGTTTACATCCAGGGTGAAAAAGATATGTCACCAGCCTGGCCGGGGGACACCACCAGGGCCTTCTACTGGGAGGGTCAGGCCCTGCTGATACGGGTTCCCCTCTCTAAAGACATTGACACCATTGGACACGTCCCCACATGTGTGAGCTGTGTAGTCCCAGCAGTGGAAACCACAGCAACAAAGCAGTGACCTTGAATGGGAGCCACGCCTTCAGCTCTGGAGGTCAATGTCAACATTGTCCAGCGATGTTAAAACTTAGCTGGTGCGCAACCCGATAGCCTCTGACAGAGTTTCTAGAAATTGAGGAGAAAGTCCAAACATAAAGAAACGATGATGGCTCAGAGGCTGTTCTCAGACTGCAGTGTGGACATGTTCCAACCGGCAGGAACGACCCACACAAGGAGAAACTGCTTGAGAGACAGCCCTTCAGGGGTCACCCAGTTACCAGTCCAGCACACCCCTCCCACCCCCAGCCAGGCTCCCTCGGTGGGTAGAAGACAAAGCAAGACCCACCTGTGGATTCTAACCCGTACCTCTGCCCCAGCCGCCCCCAGCATCCCGAGAGGCAATTCCAGCATTTGAGAAGAAACATGAAGGTGAAGAGCAAGATGCCCTTGGGATGGGGAAGGAGACACGGGGGTGGGGCAGGGGGCAGAGGGCAGCCCGCACAGCCCCCTCCCTGCAACCCTCCACTGGGGGCGTCAGAGGCTGCCCTCGGAGCAGGTCCATTTGGATCCCCCAAGTATACGCTGTGCGCTGCTTTACAGTCAAGATGGGCTCAGGATGCAAAGTGAACTTGGCACTATGTTTTCAGCCAGGATGGTGATTTATTCCCTCTCACATTCTCAGACTTTCCTGGCCATGAGGACGTGTGCATGTGAGCAGGGCAGGGGTGGAGAGAGAGGAGGCACAGGACTTGTTCTCCTTTAAAAGGTGTTCCCTCAACCCTCCTGCAGGGGGTCCCCACTGTGCTCAGCCATGCCCGGTGGGACCAACGCAGTCCAATCAGCTGTGTTTCCACAGAGAGGGTCAGTGCAAACATCTGCGGCTTCAGAAGGAAAGACGTCTGACCCCAGAATGGAATACGACAAATGCATATGAAGGAGACACATTGGAAAGCAGGTCTCGAGATTCCGAACCATGCAATCACACGCCACCCCAAGAAGCAAATAAGCGGGAGCTCCACCCCACCTATCCCAGCATGAGGCCACTCAGGGATGTCCTGCATTCCAGCTGAGGACAGGAAGGCAGCAGATGACATGCAAAATGCCTCTGTGCAGGAAAGGCCTCTGTGTTCAGGGAATTTACCCTCTGGAATGGCTTTCCCTGATTCAGAGCTGATCTCGTAGTAATCAGCTAATTATTCTCCATTCAAATAATGCCACCTACTAATCAAGACTGTTTAATAAAGAATCTCCTGGATAATTCTCTTATGGACATTTAAAAAGCCAATGTCGGATGTGAGAACTTCTCTTCCGTGGCTGTCTAGCTGGCCTAGGGCCCACGTAGGAACACCTGGGAGCCAGGCCCAGCGCTGACCACAGGTCCAGGCCGTGGTGCCTCCCGAGGGGACATGTGACCCTCCCCTGCCCCATTTAGGTCATTTAAAGATGCAACTCCTAGGCTCTGAGACCAGCAGAGGCAAACCCCACCTCCCTGAACAAAAGAGAAGATTCTTTGAAAACTCTGCCCAAGGAAGAGGAAGAGGCACAAGGAAGAGAAATGCTTTCTGCAGGAAACTCCCACACCAGCTCCATCTGCAGAGCCCTCCCTCCCGGATAGTCCCTGTAAGCTGGGATGCTTTAAGAATGGGCAGAAAGTGGAGCTGGAAGCCAAAGGCTTCATTTCTCAGAGCAGTGACTAATCCTCACAACATTTGGGAAGAAAGAAATGCAATGGATTTTCATTTAGTTTTCGTGCAGAAGATCCTTCGCCGAGTCCTTCAAGCCAGCAGGCACTGCTGCCCTGGAACCAATACATTGCTTTGTAGCTAGAATAAAGCTCCCCTCCTCCCACACGAGACAGCGCCTTGAGCTCCGTGCTCCTAAGAGGTCTGAGAACAGAGAGCACGACAGAGTGAGGCAAAAGGTTCTTTAGTAAAGCAAACAGTGGCCGAAACTGAGCAATTGCTGCAAATGAGCAATTTCTGAAATGGGCTCTCTGAGGACCCCAAGGTCTCAGCATAGGGACGACTTTCCTCTTTGTCCCTCCCTGCGCCAGCTGTTCACAGGGCGGCTTGCTTTCATGCAGCGACTTCGAAGGCTCACACAAGGGTTCATTTGCAGAGGAACTGGCGTCTCAGTTTTCACTTTGACAGCTAAATTGATCCATCCTGTGTAGACCATAGGCCCGGGACCCAAAACAAGAAGGGTGTCTCCAGTTTTGGGGAAAATGCGGCCTCTCTACAGCCCCTAGTTCAGAGCGACACATCCCACCAGACTTAGCCTACAGGCAACAGCTCGCCCGCACCAAAGAGATGCAAGATGAAACTCTAGATCCAGATTCGAAATTGAATTCTAAGGCCAAGATTTAACTCTAAAAAAATCAGTCCGCTCCTGTGGCTATTCCCTTCTGCTAACGCCAACATGACTGAACGTGGGACAGGGCTGAGCCTGGCCCCACAGGGCTGAGCCTGGCCCCACGTCACGGGCTTCTCCTGCGAGCGAAGGCACCAGGAGGACGAGCTCGGCTTCCCAGTCCTCGCGAGCGCTCTCTCCACAGATGCCCCATTTCTACGCGCTGGAGAGTCAGCAGCCAGAACAGTGACGTGTGATTTTGAAGACAGCTGCTGTCCTCAGTGTGCCTTGGGGAAACCACCAGCCCACGGTCGGTGGCGGCAGGGAAGTGGTCGCTGCTGTCCTCTGAGCGAGACCAAACTCCTGCCCCCAGTTAGGTCTCGCCTATGCCCACAGTCTGGGGGACACAGGGGTCTCTGCGCAGAAGCCAGAGAGATGCAAACTCATCTTAAGCAGCCTAGGAAGAGCCAGGGGAGGACCAGACACAGCCCAGGGGTGAGGACCCGTCCGTCCTCAGGGAAACTCAGCGCTGTCAGCTTCCCCGCCGCTCCCCTCCCGGCAGATCGCCCTCCAGGTAGGACGCCTCTACCTGGCAGGTGTGAGCTGCAGGCAGCAGGGCTGGCTCCATGGAAAGCACCCAGGAAAGAGAAAGAAAAAAGCCTCATGCGTGACTGAACGGTGCGAGCCTGGCACCTAACTGCTCCGACGCCCAACGATAAACTCCGTGGAACGAGGCTTCACTTCACCCCTTCTTTCTCCTCCTCCAGTGGTTTCTTCCCTTTGCCTGCCCTGGACCGGCTCTCCGGGGCCCCTTCCTGCCACTGGCCTCGAGAGAGAGAAGGAACGGCAAAGAAGGGGGCGCAGAGTCTTGCTCCCTGAAAGCCACGCTCCTGAGACCCTCAGCGCTCGGACGGCACTTTCATGCGGGTTGAAATCACCCGAGAGAGGCCCCTTCTCTGCGACCCCAACGTCTCTGGGCAGACACGGGCTGTCGAGAAGCCACCTGCTTTCCAAGCACGAGGTGGCACAGGCAGGAGCGCAAAGCTGGACTCGTCACAGAGGTCACAGCTGGGGCGGAGCCGGGGTCAGGTCTCAGCTTTCCACGGCCTTGACAACCGCCCCCTTCCCCGCAGAATGCACCCACCCAGTCAGTCCACGGCTCCTCCCTGGCCCGCAGGCCCCGAGGCTGCACGGTGTCGGAAGGAAGGGCCTCAGCCCCGGCGGGCCCCACACGTAGCGCCATATTCTCCAGCCCAGACCCGGCGACGCAGTCTCCTTACCTCCAGACATGCTCTCCTCCAACAACATGTGCAAGGAGACAGTGGGGCGAGTGTTAAACTGCCGTAGCCACTGTCCACACCCCACGCCAGCCATTGCAGAAGCTCCACTCCGGCTCCTTTCCAGGCCAGGTGGAGGCCCTGGAGATGGGGCGCCGGCTCACGTCAGGGGCCAGGCAGGAGGGACCCCCAGGGAGCCCCCCCGTCCCCCGGAAGGACTGTCCTGAGAGCCACTCAGAGGCTGTGAGTTCGTCCACGCCGATGCTGCTGACACCAAGGACCCAGCAATGCACAGCCCCACTCGGGGGCCGCACGCCTCAACAGCCACTTGGCCCAGCGGGATTCAGAGGCCTAGGAGTCAGGTAACTCTGGCCTCGCTCCTTTCACCCAGGAATGGTTATTGGTGAACAAAAGCAAAACAAAATCTATCCTCAGTCATGCTTCCATCTCTGTGAATTCACTGACTCATTCAAATGTACTTGCTACCCCAAAATGCGCAGTTGCCGCGAGTTCATAGCTATGAATCAACTCTACTAAACAAGGAGTCTTCAAGCAGAAACATCGATCAACTAAGGTTCTTGGTGGCGCGAACCATGAAGATGCTGCGACCAGCGGCTCCAGGAGCCCAGCCCTGGGCCCCCAGGAACGAGGGTTCCTGATTGGGGGCTTGCGAGGACCCCGTAGGGCAGGTGCACCGTGAGTACTGAGGACAGACTGCACGTGACAGGAGCGACAGAGAATCCCCATGAACAGCCTGCCCGGCTCTGCACAGGGTACTGACGAGAAGGTGGGCGCATCCCACGGGAGCAGCCGCCTCGCTGGCGGGGGTAGGAGTCGGGCAAGTGACCCACGGGCACCAGCTCCTGCTCTTTCTGAGAAGCGCAGCGTCGCCCGCTAGCTTCAGGGGAGCACAGAACTGGCCCTGCCAGCTGCCAGCTGTGGGAGCCCCGGTGCCTGCACATCTGGAATGAGGCGTCGCGGGCAGAGACCTTTCTCAAGTGACCCTGGAGTGAAAATTAGATCCCAAAGACATAGAACACTGGGCAATTATCAGGCATCAGGATGACAGGCTGTGGCCAAGGTCACTTGCTGAAGGGAGGCCTGGCTGGGCAGGCAGGAGCTGGGAGCTCTCATAGAGAACATGAAGCAGATCCCCGTCTTCTGCCTCCGATAATGATCTTTGCTTCCTTCATTTAAGGGATGATTACAGTCCAAAGGGCTGATGTGTCTCATTACATTGCTGATCATATATTCTTGACAACCGAGGCTATTAACTGGAACTTCCAAATACCGACGCACGCCACTTGGCCCCCTGACATATTCTCCTGCACTGTGGGTTGACAGGAACGTGTGTCCTCGCTACACAGCGTATAAAGGAGCAAAATTAAACTGGGAAGCGGGCGAGTGTGGTTTACCAGTCCAGGAAGGTCCTGGAAGGTCTTCTTATCTTAATTGAGTCCCTCTCAGTACACTAGATCTTTAACATGAAAAAATAAAACGGCAAAGCAATTCATAAATGTCATGGAAATGAAAAGACCTAAGTCCTTCCTTCATCGCTTCCTGAAGGTCTTGCAGTGACTTCTTCCCTTCTATTATAATATTAAACATTAGAACTGCTGCCTTTGGGAATGGAATTTCCTTTTTTATGGTAAAAAAAAAAAATGAGCCTCTTTCTCCACCTCCACACTGTTAGCAGCCAGTGGAAAGGGAGCAGAAACAGTGGCCTCGGGCTAGGGAAGCATATGAGCCAAGCACACACCACCCTCCAAATTCAAGAACCTCAGCATCTACCTTGATGACCAAAAGCTTCGAGGTCGGGGGCACTCTTCCCCATGAGGATCAGAGTCACTCGAAGGACTCCGGAGTCCTGGAGAGTAGACCGGCGCCGGGATTTTCTCTCCACCTGGCTCGGCCAGGCCTTCCTGCACCCTGAGATGGTCACAATTGCAGACCAGCCACACTGCCCTGGCCTGAGTCCGGGTCCGCTCGTACCCTGTCTAGTACCCTGTCTAGTACACTGTCTGCGATTTCCAGGGAGACATCAGGACCAGTGGCCGGACGGGTGGCCAGCACGGCCGGGCCAGAACCTGTCAGGGCGCCCAGCCGGGGCCAAGCAAGCTTGTGACCGGTGATGGTGAGAACTGAGGAGTTAAAAAGAATGACTCTTCCATCTGGCTTCCCAGCCACGTTCAGCCCTGAAACTCCCCTGACGGCCGAGGTACCGGATGCTAACATCTGCGCATCGGAGCTGGCCCAGCGCTGGGGGACCCGCGGCAGCGGCAAAAAAGGGAGGCGTTAGCGCCTCTAAAATTTTGGAACTCTAATTTTGAACTGAAAAGCTGAGATGGTTGATATTTAACTAGAACTTCCAGAAGACCCTTCTGGGGAAGGAGGGTGTGTCACAAAGGCTCAAGGCACCCGACAAGACGTGAAGAGTCTCTCGGGAGGCCCTTCCCAGGGAGCAGCCCCGCGGCCGGCCCAGCAGGGTGGACTCCTGACTCCCTGAGGCCACAGTTACGGGGCTCTGACTGGACGTCAACTCTGATTGCAGTAAATCTTTCTGGGCTCCCTGCAGAATTACCACTCACCAACGGCCTCCTCCTTTCTTTCTTTGTTTTTATTGCATTTTTTTTTTTAGTATAGTAATGTTGGTTGACAACACCGTATGTGACCTGAAGGTACAGGCTCCCCCCTCTTCAATGCAGGTGACCACACCTGGCCCACCACAAAGCCCTGGTCATCCTTCGCACAGTCCCCGGGCCCCGCAGCTCTGGGCCTGGTTCTGCCATGAGACTTGCAGGGTTTGCCTTGGTTTGGTTTTGTCTGTTCCTTTGCTTTGTTTCTCTGTATTCCACATGTGCGTGAAGCCACCTGGCATTTGTTTTTCTCCTTCTGACTTTTTTCACTTAGTATCCTCCCTTCCGGCTCCATCCACACTGTCCCAAATGATGAGTTCATCTCTTTTCATGGCTGAGTAGTATTCCACTGTGCATGCAGACCACAGCTTCTTAACCCACTCCCCTCCCTGGGGCCCTCAGTTTGTATCCACAAGTTGGCTGCTTAAACAGTGATTTGCAGCTCTGCTCTCCAGCTGGGGTGCCTTGCTGCCCAGCCCCACAAAGAGCTGCCTGTCCCTAGCCCAGCCCAGTGCATGCCGTGGTCACAGTGTGCCTTGCTGGGAAATCTAATCTCCCTTCTGCAAGTGGCTGCAAATAATTACTTCTGTAAAAAAGCCAGCGGCAGGCTCTGGGTGCAGGTCAGAAGCAGGTCTGAGGACACGAGGTAATTGGAAACAGAGAACAAAACATAACAAAATGAGAAACTAGAAAACCCTAGCTTTGCGGGGAATTCAAGAAGGCAGAGAAGGCTGAGGACAGGGAGGAAAAAAGAGCATTTCTCGGGGGTAGGGGGAGGACAATTAGGAAAAGCTGTGATTTGAGGAGCTAACAAAAGCAGCTGTGTCCCTGGCCTCAGCTTCCTGTCCCCCAGCCGGGCGCTGATGTGGCCTGACTGGACCCCAAACCGCAGAAGGGCTGGAGGAGAGAAGCGGCTCTAAGTCGGTCCAGCTGGAAAAACAGCAGAAGGACGGAAACAGCAGAGCGTTTAAAGTGAAACATGGCAATTCAAAGCAAGGGGGAGGCTCTGATCTGGGGGAGCTGGAGCCGGGACCCCACCAGAGAGCATCCTAAACACCACTTAGGAAGTGCCTTCAATGAGCCAAGTGACAGGGACCTCCGCAGAGACGCCTGCTGGGATGCTCCACAAAGGGGCCGAGCCAGCCTGTCATCTCCCCGGGGAAACGTCCTCGGTGCTGGGTGTGCCAGCGAGCCCCCAGGACACGGACACTTCTAGAGTTTTGCTACGGTTCCCCCTGACGCTTTGAAATCAAGCCTAGCAGATTCGCCCAGGGAGTGCCTGTGCGGAGCTCTCGGGAAGTCACCGCTCCATGTTCTGGGTTTGAGAACTTGCTGCCCCCCAGGCTGTCGCCAGGCTTGTGGCCTTGGCACAGCTCACGACGAGGGAGGAGGCCGGACCATGAAGGGGTGGCCATAAGCCTGGAGACAATGACCCACTTTAATACAGGAGCAAAGCTGCTACCCCGGGAGAAACGGACTCCCTAGACCCAAACACCTTGCGACTGGCCTGCTCCACCAGGTGCCCCGGTGCTGGTGAAATGCAGATTGTTCCAGAATAAGATGTCGTGCCCTTCAGGCTTCATAGCAAAGACTTGTTCCATGGCCTTTTTGGGACACACAGTCCCTCGAAGCCACACGGGGGCCCAGTGGGTGTTTCTTGCATCGATGCTCCTTTTATCCGGAAGAGATGCAAGGAGAAAACCGAGGCTGTAACAGGCAAAGAATGAAACTTTCATTGCAAGATGAGCTTCTGCCAGCCACACACTTTGCTCAGACTTTAAGCCGCTTTGCTCATAAGTACGTTGCTTATAATAAACCTGTTCCCGGGACACGGACGGCAGGTGCAGTTCCCTGCAGGCCCAGCATGTGAGGTGGGTAGCGAGTCACAGAAGCAGCAGCTCACGGGGTCTGCACAAGGCTCCTCAAGGATGCACGAGGGCAGGTCTCCACAAAGAATTTCGTGTCCAAGTTCAAAGCCAAGCCCTCCGGGAAGGCACCCAGGGGGTCCGAATGCAGAATGGGAGTGTCCAGTGGCAGTCCCTGGACAGATGCGACCCAGCGCAGCTTCCCAGGCAGGGGGAGGGGGGGGGGCGTCCTGGCAGGAGGCTGGCAGCTGACACACCTCCTCACCTGATCCAGACCTGCAGAGGCCTCCACTCCACCCATGGAGTCCTGTGGTTTCGCTGGGGGAAGGCGGACTACACTGACCGAAAACTGATTCGGCAGCCAAAGAAGAATCAGCCCTTGTTTTGACCAAATTTCACAAGATAAAGTAGGAGCCAGCAAGACTTTCATCAATGCCAGTGCCAATAACGACATAAACAGCACAGGTTGCATTCCACGCACGTAAGGTTAGTGGCTCAAAGCCGTTCTTTTATTCTCTTATTTGTCCATAAGCACATTGCTTTCTTTAAGAAGTCAGAAATGTCTCCCAGAGAATTTTGATGGGTCAGAGACATTTCTAGCAGCACCAACCACGCCCCCTTGGGTTCCCACCCCTGCTGGCTCCCTGGCGGGGAGGGGACCTGTGACCTCCTCCACCAGACGACACAGCAAAGGTGACAGGGCGGGAGTGACAGCATGGGTGTGTGCAAGTGGCAGCAGCCACCCAGCGAGTTTCATTTCAAATCAAATGCCCTTGGGGACACGCAGCAGACCTTGGTTTTGAGGTCGGTAGTGGCACTGAGGAGGACTTGGCTGTCTGACCAGCGTGAGCAGGCTGACCCCAAGCTGTGTCCAGTTATCCGTTTGTGGGTCAGAACAATCATCAAGAGTCACAGGAATACATGCCTGTCTCCAGGGAGGCAAGCTTGCATGTTGTGTGAAGATGAAAGCATCCACACTTCAGTAAATATCTCGCTATTACAGCCCATAAATACACTCCCAAACATGAAATTGCATCTCCCGCTGGAGTGACAAAGTGCCACCTACCAGGTGCCTTGAATAATAGAAACTTATTTCCCATAGTTTCGAGGTCACAGGGCCAAGACCAAAGCACCTGCCCGCTCGGCCACCTCTTGCTGCGTCCTCGGCCACAGAAGAGCAGAAACACTTGGAGTCTCTTCAAAGGACACTAATCCCACCACGGGGGCCGAGCCTCGTGACTTCCCCGACCCTAATCGCCGTGAACAGCCCATCTCCAAAGGCCACCACATTGGAGTTAGGGTTTCAACATATGAATGTGGGAGAGGGGAGGGAGGCCATTTGGTCCCCCCAATAAGTAGTACAGTTTTTTTTAAAAGAAAGTTTATGAGTTAATTTAAATCCTATTTAAATTGGTACATTTAAATACACAATTTGAATCTGGATTCTATTAAAGATACTAAAAAGGCATATAATAAAATAAATACAATAAAATCCAGGGTGCTAGACATCCAATAGGAAAATTCTGTTGCCTGCCCAAAGGAGAGTATTTTCGATGACTTCTTCACTCTGGGGATCAGGGGAGTAAGGGGAGACGATGCTGTCCTCATCTTGACGTGTTTATCACTTTGAAACGGAATGAAATGTTCCGAGTTTCTGTTCTCCAGCTCCGAGAAACCATGTCACTCCATGTTTCATTAAACTCGTTCTTCTCTGACCTTTGAAAATGCACAGTACAACCAAGTGAAAAGAAGCATTCTATTAAAGTCACATTTCCTCCACCGATAGGAAAGTAATAAACTTCCTCGGCATGCTTTGAAAAATTTTAGAGTAGTTGTTGTTTTAAGAAAACTTGGTTGGTTCATGGGTTAGCTGATTTCACTCTTCTTAGAAAGAGCAGGCCTCCGACTGCCCCTCCAGGTGCTGCTGTTTTCAGTTTTCCTAAATCTTTTTTTTTTTCTGTTGATTGTTTTCCTTTTATTTTGTGTGTGTGTGTGTGTGTGACTGAGTTATTTCATTTATTTTTTAAATAAATTTTATTTTTATATTCCCCATACAATTGCAACCCCCTTATTTTGACCCCAATCCCTCCCCTCCCCGCCCCCCACCCCCCATAGAGTTTCTCTGGTTCACAGTTGTTTGTTGATTTTGATTTTCACTTTCTTATAGTTATTCCTTTTCCTGGTCCCTTATTTAAGTTTTCTAGATTCCTGCTATGAGTGAGACCATCTGGTATTTTTCTTTTTCTTTCTGGCTTATTTCGCTGAGCATGATCCCTTCCAGCGCCATCCATGTTGCTGCAAATGGCATGTGTTTATCTTTTTTGAATGCTGAGTAATATTCCATGGTGTATATGGACCACATCTTCTTGATCCAGTCATCTATTTTTGGGCATTTGGGTTGATTCCAAAGCTTAGCTATTGTAAACAGTGCTGCTATAAACATAGGGGTGCAGGTGCTCTTTGGAATGGATGTTTCTGTGTCCTTTGGGTAAATACCTAGGAGTGGAATTGCTGGATCCTATGGAAGCTCTATGTTTAGTAGGTCCAGAAATCTCCACACAGCTCTCCATAGTGGCTGGACCAGTTTGCACTCCCACCAGCAGTGCAGGAGAGCTCCTTTTGGTTTTCCTAAATCTTGCTGAGCAAGTGGCATATGGCTTCTCCTTGGACCGTACTCCAAGATGCCTAAGAAAACTGAGTGCAGATGGTCTCACTATAATTCACATCATTCCTGGCAATGCTTATTTCCTTAGTCATGGGCTTCTCCCATAGACATGCATGTAACACAAAGATTTCCTAGCACAGAAATGATATTTAAAAGCTCCTGTTGGAGGACAAGGAACTTGGAGAAGCCAGGAAGAGTTAAGTTGATGCTGGGAAAGCTAAATCCCACGTTTTGCTTGTGACTCGACATGTTTCTCCTCAAGGTCTATGTGTCACTGGGCTTTCCAGAGTATCCAGGGACATGGGGGACCCACAGGTCATCACTCAGGACAAAGGAAATGTGACGGGGGATGGTGGGCTCACCTAGCAGATCCTGAGGGAAACATCTCCCATGCAACCCCCAGCTGCAGGGACATCTTGGCTAGCCGGTCACTACTGACGGTCCAGTTTCAGTGAGCTCTTCCACAGGAGACTGAAAACAGCAATTCTTTGTGGCCACATAATGGTGGACCCAACACTGGAAAGGCCTGGGGAGGACACAGTACGATTTCACGGCAGAACCCAGCCAGGCCTGTGCTCAGAAACCCCACCGCCATAGCACTCAGGCCCACCACTTCCTTCGCCAGAAGATGCTCCTTTAAAAGGGGTGCCATGAGAGAACTACACAATGAACTAAACTTGGGGGGACCTCCAAGTACGAGGCAGGTAACCAAGTACTTTTTTCATTTTAATTTTCTTTTTTTTTTTTCATTTTCCAAAAGCTTTTTTATTAGTAAATTTTTTGAGGGAACACTGAAATTCAAACGCTGCCTGCCTTCTTTTTTTAATTTACCAAAATGTAATGCAATCTGAATTGTCTGTTGTATTCACATACATATGCATGCGTCCCCCAAATGCTTGGCATTTTCCATCTGGGACCTTAGAAAGGGATCCCCATGCTATCCTACAATCTAAATAAGTATTTCTAACCAGGAAATTGGGGACCAGAGAAACTCAGGGGCTACTGATGCCCAAAATACAAAAAACACAGATGTCTTTATCACCCCCACGAGGGTCCACCGCTAGGAGGGTGGAGCTGCTTGAGTTGTACCACGTGGCTGAAGAATTGCTTTGACATCTCGGCCCCACACGTGCCCCCCCACTCCAGCGAAGAAGCATGTGTGTCCCGGGCCTGAACTACACGCTCCTCTGAAAAATAAGGACGCATCTTGCACCCGAGCTCCCAAAAAGACACGTGCTGTGGGGACTCTCGATTCAGTTCAAACCAGAAAGTCTCGTTTGGGACAGGGATTGTCAGAGGTGAAGGGAGGCTCCCTACAGCCAGCGTGAAATACAAGTTCCCTGCACAACTGCAGGGAGAGCGGAGACTCGGGGATCAAGTGCATTTGAGGAAGCCGCTCCAGATGCAGGAGCAATCACAGGGACCTCGGCGACACATGCATGCGCTGAAAGTCAAGGCTTCCACAGCCCCGGGGGGCCGGGCGCGCAGGAGAGACTCACAACCACACAGGACTCTCCTAGCAAGCGGGTTTGTTTTTTCAAAACTTTGTCAATTGCCATTTGCTGTAAAGAAAGGACCCCTTTCCTGGGCTTCAAGCAAACACGGCGGAGCTGCTCCAAAAATAAGGCAGCCAGACCCAAACCAAGAAGGAGCTCTGGGGCTAAAAGCAGACACTCTCTTTCTGCCTGCATAATGACAGGTTCAGCAGGTGCCCAAGCCACAGCGCCTCCGCGGCCGGGGCGGCTTCCTGTGTCCTACAGCAGCCCTCGTCCTCCTGCAGGGCCAGGGACCGGACAGGGAGGCGACTGCACATCAGGGCTTCACGCGCAGCCCACCGGACCACAGGACCCCCGACCCGGGGCGCTCCCCGCTCAGCCCCCTGTGGGAAGCTGCGGCCCTCCTGCTCCCGAGGAGCTTTTGCTGTTTGTTCGTGACTCGGGGGGACACTAGGGACGTTGTCACTGGCTGGCCTGCTCCACTCCAAAGGCAAAATCCACTGTTCATTTAAAGATCAGTGACTCAGAGCAGGCTGTCCCGGAGGCAGAACTGACCCTTGGGGTCAGTCACTTTTTCATGGTGGGTGCTGCCCTGGCCTCTGCATGCCAAAGAGCACCAGACTGCCCAAGATGGGCAAACAAAAATGTCCTGAGACTTTGCCAGACCCCCCCCCCAAAAAATCACCCCCATGGAGGCTCTGTGCAGACACATAAGCCAGTGAACTTTCCAATGCAGGCAGCGACAGCACAGAGCGAGTCGACTTGGCACGGACCATGTCTGAAACAAGGGCAGCCGGAACCAAGCAGGGCCCCAAAGCACCTACGCCCCACGGCCCATGCAGAGCCTACAGACACCTGCCGCCCGCAGCTGCTAGAACGTTTCTGGACAGGAGCTTGAGGCTCCGCATGCCCCTGCTCTGGGGAGGAGACGGCCGTGTAAACCTCTCCACCGGCTGACCTGTCGGCCCTGCGTGTGCTCCTTTCCAGGCACATAAAATAATCTGAATAACCCAAAGTGTTACGAGGCTGACGCTCCTTGTATCTAAAAGAAAAACCTAGGATTTTTATTTTGCTTTCTATTGCAATCCAATTGGATTTTAAACAGGGTGCTCCAATCCACAGGCACCTCCAAACCTCCCCAGAGGGAGCCGGGCCCAGGGTCAGGGCCATCACAGCCGGGGTCGGCAAGGAGGCCTCGACCCAGCTGCCTGCACAGCTCCACTCCCCCGTCTTCCTGACTGTCAGCAGTCCCTTTTCCTAGAATGTCTGCTTTTTAAAAACCTACAACTGCAAAATCTGTCTCTGTCCTTTTGAGATACAGATTGTGCCCCCAGCTCTCGCCAGCTTTGTTTTTCTCAAGGGCCTGGGTACCTTCCTTCTGAACTGTGATCACCGAAGAAGACAGATTCCCTCACTGCCCAGTCTGTGTGTGTGTGTGTTTTGGAGGGTGGGAGAGGGGCGGTGGGGGCACCCCAGACTTGAGAAGCACCAACCAGAAGCAGAGGTGTCTAATCGCCTGGCCCACCTCCAGCTGGACATCCTCCAGAGTATCTTCCACCAGCTCACCACAGCACTTAAAAGCTCTCCTGCTTTTTTGCCCCGCTGGGGCTGTGCTCACTCCCCCTCCTGAGGAAGCCTCCTCATCACCTCCATCTTACACAAAGTCTAACTCACGATTTTCACAATTTGCAACTTTTCCTGGACACTATGGAAAGGACCGGGTGTAAAGAAGGTGTTTCCAACTTTGCCTCAAGGAATGGGAAACCATGAGCTGGAATGCTCTGGACGCAGGGACCTGGGTGCTGCCCATGGAGGCGGCCTGGGGGCGGCCTGGGGTGCTGTCCAGCGTGGGGTGTTGGGAAGCAGGGGCTGAGCTGGCGGGAGTGAGCATCAGTCTAGCGACTAGTTGAAGAGAATGGGAAGGGAAGTCTAGAACATTGGTGGTGGGGTTACGGATGACATACAATTTGGAGGCTAGTGATCGGAGAGAGGGTGTGAGAGAAAGGGTGGAGTGGAAAATGAGTCTGAGATTTCTAGCTTGGGAAATTGGGTGAATGAATTTATAGGTAAAAATAAGGAAATCCAATTACCCAAGAGTCATTAGATGAGTACAATCTGCTCTTATGTTACTATAAAGCTATTCTTGTCAATGTTTATTATAAATATTTCAGAGTTAATGATCTGGAGTTGGTTTCACCTGAGTAGTTGGCTGATTCTCCTCATTCCTCCTGTTCCCACTCAGCAGTAAATCACAGGCAGGCGCTCCCAGGGAGTATTTCTAAAATACTCTTCAAAGTCACTGCCAAGAGGAGGCTGGGCTCTGGGTCGGCGTGTCTCGGGCTTATCACAGGAGTGGGCAGGTGTGCGGGGAGAGGAGAAAGGTGTCTGGCAATCAGGACGCAGGGCGGGCTTCCTTATTCCCCGTGAGAAGCAAAGGTGGCAAGCAGAGGCATCCTCACTGACGACTGTCCAGATCCACCCTCTGCCCCGGACATGCCCTCTGTCTCTGCCCTTTCATCTCAGGAGCCAGATAAAGAAAAGGACCTGGAGGCCCAGGGGCTGGGGAGTGATTTGCATGAACTGCCCAGGACGAGCTTAGTGCCTGCTGCCCAGATTAGGACTCCGGGTGCTTTCCACTTCCACAGGTGGGAGCTTCAGGGCCTGTGCTGGCAGATTCCAAGTCCTCCTCAACCAGGCTAGTTTGCAGAGCTTCACAGCTGGCAAGGTGGGCATCCCTGGCAAATACATCTTTGCTCCCCAGAGTGGACTGGGGGGCTGAAAGCATGGGTGGCTTCACCTTGACAGAACTGGGTGAATGAGCCACAGGAGCCAGAATCAAGTCTCGGCAGGTCGAGGGAGCTTGGTGCCCAGAGCGGGAGCCAGGCTGGGCAGGCAGTCTGGGCAGGCCTGAGCCAGTCCCGGCCCTGCGTGGGCCTGGCATCCTGCCTGCAGGAGGCCTGGTCCTTCTGCAGAATTACTAAATGCTACAAATAAGGGAGCACTGCAGATGAAAGTTTTACAGGTTTTTTAGTAATAACACCATCCAGGGCACTAAAACTTCAAAGTTCTTTAACGAACAAAGTCCAACTAATCTTCACAACACCCCGGTGAGCTAGGAAATCTTTATAACACCCCGGTGAGCTAGGCAAACAAGTGTGATTGCCCCCATTTGATAGAGTGTGGGGAGAGGCAAGAAGCTTTGCTCTGGGTGACAAGATCGGAGCTGCTCACGCACCATCGCCGCCAAACAGACCCCACGGAGCAGCCCCTTCCTGACTGACTCAGCCACAGGAGACTCAGCCACGTGGGGAGGGTCCCCAGGAGGCTCTCGTGACTCAGAATGGAACTTGCAATTAGATTTTATTTAAAATAAAACAAGTAGACATTGTTTTTTGTTATAGATTTAATAACAGTAAATGACAGTAATTTTGCCAAATTAGCAACGTCTGCCTTGAAACGCAGCAGACCCTCCATTACTAGAGCACAGACTGTGACGCTGGCAAACCCCATCCAGCCGCCTCCCCGAGGGGAGACCCACATTCCACTACTTGCCATGGCAACTTGAAAAGGTTAGGTGCGAGCAGTGAACATTCCTAAGTGTTTTTGTTAATCTTCCTTTAAATAAGTTGTTTCTGATTTTTTTTAATTGTAAGAAATATCAGAAACTACAAAAGGTCAAAAAAAAGTAACAGCAGTGAGTAATCTCTGGGTGGTGATTTGAATGATTTCTGGTACCATCTGGGGGTATGTTCAACCTGTGCATCCTCAGGCACGGAAATACACTTCTGTGATGTAAAACTTGGGTGACTCCACCTATTTTTACCCAGATCTTCAAATAGTAGCAAAACTTAAGGCTCACACAGCTAAAGCGGAATCCCATTGGGGCCTCCTCCATTTGTCTATCCCCTCCCCAAGGACAGGCTATTTTGGTGGCTTCCAATTACTGCTATGCTGATAAACACTTCCTATAAATCTTTATGATTATTTCCTTAGGGAAAATAATGATGAATCAGAGTCAGTGGATTCATACATATTTAAAATTCACACCTACGAACACATTGTTCTCGAGAATATTCCATCAATCTCCCCTTTAACCTGCTTTAAGGCAAATTTTTTCTGTGCCCTCTAAAATTTCTATGTGAAGCCTGGCAGATGGAGGAGAGACGGGTCACAAGCGGAGCACACACGAGAAACAGACACTTGGCGTTTCCAGCAGAGATCCGCGGTCTTTGTTACTGACGTAACTGAGCATGTGTCAGTCTCGTTCGGCAGATCTGGGGGAAAATTCCCAGTTTTTGATGAAGACACGACTAATCATGACTGTGAAGAGGACTCGCAATTAGAGCAGGGGCTGGGAAGAAAGGCCATTCCAGAGCAAGAAACGCTGAAGGCAAGAACACGAACTGTCTGTGTGCAGCTTCCTCTCACGGGGCTCCTCTGCAGGTGCGCCCAGGTGAATGGCAGGTGGACGGCAGGTGGATGGCATGTGGGGTTCCACAGGGACCAAGAACCCCTGATGGTTTTGGGTCCCCATCAGCTATTCATTCCCAAGGCACCCACATCAGCCTTGTGTGGATTTATGGGTGTGATGTGTGGATGCAAGAAAGTCACACTCCCCCAGTTCAAGACACAGGCCTTCCCCAGGGGAGGGAGCCAACCCCTTCCTGGGCTGTGCAGAGACAGAACAAATGCAGCCCAGCCGGGGCGCACAGCCTGCGTCCCAGCAGTTCCCAGTCACGGGCCCCTGTCCACGAGGAGAGGACATCGCGGCCTCCTCCCGCCACAGGCCAAACCACCAGAAAGACAGGGCCAGCTCCAGGCCAGGTTTAGAACGGGCCATGACTTCAGAAAATTCAGAAATTGTTGCCGAAGCAACTGACTTTTGGTTCCATTGGAACAACAAGCCAGAGATGTTTTGAACTATCCAAAACATGCACCATAACTAAGTTTCATCAGTCCCGTGCAGCATGTGGAATGCCAAGTGCGATTAACAGTTTCCTCAACCAATAGTCTGTGTGCGTGCCCTCCAACAAGATTCATTAAACAGCTAGCTGGATGATACAGTTATAAGCAAACTCATTTACTCAAAATTAAATGCTCGGTGGTACATTTTTATTTCCAATTTTGCTTGAAAGGAAAACGCAGAGAAGTAGAAAAGTAAGGGCCGGCCACTCTGAGCAGGACGCCGGCGCCTCCTTACAGTGGGAGGTCCACAGGCAAGTCCCCCGAATGAGGCGATTCCACACGTCATTTTAAAAGACGCCATCAACTCCCTGCTTTTTTGTTTCGCAAAATACCTGGAGCTGATCACGTCTTCTAAAGGCATCTGACTCGCGGGAGAGGGTTCTTCTGCCCTTTCTCTGCAAGTTCACGAGTTGGTTTGGCTTTGGGCTTGGTATTGCTTTATTCTCCCCCCGCCACCTGCCTCTCGACACATTTGAGCATAAAAAAGACATCATTGAATGCTCTGGAAGGGGTTTTCTTTTGATTTTTGGTCTTTTGTGGCCCCCTCCCAATAGCATTCCATGAATCTGGGAATCAGTTCTGCGCTGTGGCATAGGTGTGAGGTGAAAAGCTCCTGCCCCGGCTCAGAGAAGAGCAGACATCCACTTGGGTCTGGTCCACGCATCCCTGGGTTGTCGGAGAGCACTGAAATTACCCTCAGCTGAGTCTGGGGCAACAGCCCACAGGATCACCTGAAACAGCAGACCCCGTGGGGAAAGGGTTGGCGGTGGGAGGGAAGACAACAAAATAAAGTCCTCACGCAGTGTCTGATCCCCCAGGCACGTTCTCAGTGCCCCGCCGCTTCCTGCCCTGCATGGTGCTGTGGGCCTGAGAGCCTGGCCAGCCTGCAGGGGCCCAGCTGTGCGTCCACACCTGGGCCGGGGGTCAGCAGCCCGGGGCTGGAGCACCCACAGGCTCTCGTGAGCTGGGGCAGACAAGAGGGAGTCCAGACGCTGGGAACCAGCCATCCCAAGACAGGGTCACCATGGGAACAAGCCCATTGTGATGCCGAGGAGCCCGGGGTGCCCCTGAAAGGCACAGTGGCAGCACCCTCCACACAACAGGCCACACGGAGCACGCGAGAGGTACACCAGGGAGGTCCCCTGCAAACTACAGAATAAGAACATCCCAGGACTTGAAGTGCTGGGAGGAGGTGCAGCGTGCGGGAGCAGAGGTGCCAGTAAAGCGGTGGATTTGCCAGGAGAAGCCCCCCAGGTGGAGAATCCAGCCCCTGGGGCTTGAGTCTGGGCTTCAGACTCATCTGCAGCACAGCAGCTCCCACCACGCAGGGGCGTCTCAGGAAAGCCCGAGGCTGACGGCGCCGCAGCGGAGGTCAAGTCTGAAGGTGGCGTGCAGGGCAGGACTGAGCCCGCAGCAACAGTTACCCCAAAATATCTGCGAGTTACCAGGATCGGGAGAACCAGACACACGGGCCCGGCTGGCAGACACGGCAGGGACGAGGTCAGGCCGTCCTGCGCAGCCAGAGTCTGGGTGGGAGAAGCGGGTGGCCTGAGGGCCTGCTGTGAGCACACGCTGGCGTTTCTTCCGGGCGTGTCTGCACGAGTGGGGGAGTCTCAGCCGCTGAGGGGGGCGCAGCACATGCAGCTGCAAGGCACTGGGGTCCTCCCTCTCCGCGGGGCCTCTGTGCCCATCTTAGCTCCCAACCTCACTTTTAAAGATGTGGTCAGCGCCCGGTCCCCACCTGTTCTCTAACCAACCAGGCGTTCACCGGAGGTTCACCCGGAGGTCCGCGCGCCCTCCCCGTCAGCAGCATCCCGGAGCTGCGGCGCGACAAGCGCAAAGTGAGCGCCGTCTCTGGAGCAAGCCGCCGTGCAGAAACGGCTGCTGAGGTGACAGTTTTCTTTTTCATAATATTAACAAAAACTTTCAGAAATGGTTCAGAAATATGCAGAAGATTGAGCACCAGCACAGTGTCAAAGAGGGTTTGCTTCTGCTGGACTGTAATTATGCCGAGCCAGAGCCAGAGTCAGGCAGGACCACGCAGAACGTGGGACAATTTAGCCACAGGCACTTCTGCAGTTTGACGGGACACCCCCCGGAGCAGGAAGAAATGTGTCCCGTTAGCACTCTCCGTGCTGGGCACAGCAGCCGCCAGCGACGGGCACGCAGGAAAGCGTGTCCCGTCGAGTTTTCCATTTGAAGCTAAGATGGGGCGGTGACCCTTAAGTACAGAATTACACAAGTGAAAAGAAAACCTCCCTCCACTGCCCGGGCCAGTCCACTTCCCAGAGGCCACGGAGAGGACGGGCTGACCTCTCGTCTTGCAAAGCGCTTGGGGTCAAAGCTGCACCCCAAAGGGACGGGACCTCTACCCCATGTCCGAGAAGCACATCTCCACCTTTGCACCGAGAGGCCCCGTTCCCTTCACAGACCCCGCACTACCCACGCAGGTGCCGGCCTGCAGACACTGGGGTCTTTCCACGGTTAAGATCTGCAGCAGCCTGGATGGAAGCAGAGGGTTGTGATGCTGAGGGAGGTTGGTCAGACAGAAAGACAGACGCGGTAGATGTCGTGTGTGCCCACGGGACGCAGCCAGTGGGTGGATGAGCGCCACAAAATAAGCAAACTCAGAGTTGAAAAAGAAAACAGCAGAGGGCAGGGGGCGAGGGGCCGGGGGGTCTGGTGGAGGGCCTCGGGTGGACGCTGGGCCAGCTCACCCATCATCCCGCGGCAGGCAGGGCCCGGAGCACAGGGCGCTCCCGGGCGACCCGAAAGGGAGGCCAGCGGGGTGCATGCCCGCCAGGGAGCTCTACGATAAAGCCGCTCCCTTTTCTCCTTCAGACACTGTTTAAACCAGAGCTGCTCAGCCAGCACAGGGTAGACCTTTGGCAACAGGTAATTCTCTAATTGGGGCGGGGGGGTTTCCTGTGCATTCAGCACACCCCCAAGTTGTGGCAACTGTAACTGTCTCCAGACATTGCCAAATGTCCCTGGGGGGCAAGAAGGACCCCCCACTTCAGAAACACGGGTTCAGCCTATGAGAAAACAAGCAAATACATTTTGTTTATTAAAAAAATGAAACTGGAAATTGCTTCATTTCCACTATGTTCCTGAATCCAAAGCAGCCTTGAAGGCTGAGCCGATAATCTAAGCTGAAACTTTGCAAAATAAGTCATCAGGGCTATTTACGACTGATTGGAGATGATTAACCACCTGAGGCAAATCCGTCATTAGCTGATGCCCATCTGGAGGGTCAGCGTTAATAATTCAATACAGGAAGGCTGCTGGCAATAAAATCTTAGGGTTATTTATTTAGCCAATTAGATGCGTCTTTGGTGGCTGCCCTGCCTTTGTGAGCATGAAGGAGCCGTGCGTTTTCTTCAATTCATCAGGAAAATTGGAGGCTGCAAATCTGCAACTAGGGCCTCTCCCCTGAAAGATGCCACAGCAGGGGGGTCCCCCAGGTGCAGAGGCGGGGAGACTGGCTTCCAGGGCGGAGCCTGTCACACCCACATGGACAGGCCACCGAGGGGAGCGTGAAGAACCCCCGGGGGCCACAGTCCTCATGGCGGCGCCGTCTCACCTGGCAAACTGAACAGGTAACGTTCAGATCCACCTTGCACGGGCCCCTCCCTGAACCCCCAGAGCCGGAGGCTTGGCTGGGGGAGCTCCTGGTGGCAGAAGCTGGGCCCCTGTGGACAGCTGTCACCGTCAGGGGTGGGACTGGGGGCCTGAACGGGCCTCGGGAGGGTTATTTTGGTTCTGGTCACAGTAGGGAGATGTGTCCCTGTCACCCTCTACCTGTCCATCAGAACTGGCTTTTGAGACAATGGTGACCAAAGTGGGGGGGAAACTGCACCACAGAAACAACTGACAACCCCACTAAGGGTTCACTGGGACAGACCTATGGAAACTGGAGATTTCTGCCTCAACGGTTGGAGATTTGTTTCTTGTACTGTCGTCACTTTACAACTAACCTCTCCCGTTTCTACTCTAGAGTCCACTTCCCGATCTGTCTCGCCCTCCTCTGCCCTCCTTTTCAGTTCCGCACTGAGCTTAGAGGCCACGTTAATTGCAGCCGATCACCCGCGCTCGCGCATCAACAAGGGCAGGCCAGCCAGAGGCCAGGCGCCGCCAACACAATCCCAAGGAGGAGGAGCCTCCTGCTGCCCTGCGCTCCCCAAACAGAGCTCGCCGCCGCCCCCCAGCCCAGGAGAGACCACGTCCACCCACGTCCACCGCAGCCCGTGACCCCCGCGAGGACACAAAGTGGGACTCACCTCTCCCAAACATTCTTGCTGCATTAACATCAAACTGAGCTCTCTGAGATAAGGGGGGGGGGTGAGAAGGGGTACAGGGGCTGGAGGTGGAAGCAAAAAAGGAAAAGAAGGGTCGTGGTGATGGATCGATGGCAAATTTCAGGGTTTTACTTTTGAAAGTCAAATATCAGTTGACAATGATGCCCTGAAGTATCTTGAGGAGGGCAGGGAGAGTATCAAAGCATCTCCAGGGGCTGAAAGAAAAACAGGGGCCACCGCAGGCTAGCAGGGTCAGCAGCAGCAGCACAGGGACAGCCACAAAGCCCAAGGGAAGCTGAGCGCGAAGGCCGCACGCAGAGCCCTGAAGACGTAGCATCAGGGGCAGAGACAAGCCAGGCGTGCCCCGGGGGACGCGGGGACTCGGGGACTTGGATTACTAAGCCCTTCAATGCAGGTAGCTGACAGCGCTGCATTTCGTGCATTTCTCTTGTATTTCCCGGTTCCCCTGGCCCCGTCTGCAGCGCTCCCAAGCCCTTAAATGACTCTTCCACAGCAAACAGGCCCAAGGAGAAAAGTACATCAAAGACGGAGAAGCTTCCAGGGCAACATGAGCGCAATTTAAAATAGTAAATACTGAAGGATTGAGGGGGAAGGAAGCAAAGCAGTTGGAACGACTAGACAGAGGGTAAAAACCCGATTAAAGACACAGACATCACGGTCACGGGACGCGACCCAGGCCACGCCTGCTCGCGAGGCAGGGAGGGGACGATGGAATCACAATTCTCCCACCTGGGAATAACAAGGCCAAGAGAAAACAAATGTTTGCTCTCCACAGATTCCAGAAGATAAAAGGAAGAGATTTCCAACCTGAAACCACTAAAACGTAGGCAATTTTATTCAAAACAATTTTATTCAAAACTTTTCCCCAGAGACTAGGACAGACTCGCACTCCAAGTTCCTCTGCTGAATGAAAACGGCAGCGATGTTTGCAGTTCTCACATCACAGACGAAGGTGTCAACAGGATTAGCCAGTCACGGTATTTCCCAGCCTCCCACGGTCCGAAAAATGATCTCTGCCCGTCACCAGTGGCCAGAGGCCTCAGCGGAGCTGCCAGGGGCCCCGCCACATCTTTGAAGCTAGTTACACTAAGTGGAAATCCACAAGGACAGTAACTCGAGCTTGTTCTGATAATACGTCTGAAGCCCGAGCTCTTATGCAAAGAACAGGAAACCATTTTGATGTCATGCTTGCTGGGACCCCTTCCTGCTTTGGGGAGCAGGAATCCTCTTGGTTAGAGTTTTTTTAAAAAAAGATTGATTTATGCATACAAGAGCTGGGGTACAGGCCACAGATGCAGGGGGTGAGAGGATTCACCAGAGACAGAGTGGGGAACAGAACAGGCAGACTGACTGAAAGACACTGCTGAGGGGAGCAGCGAGGAGACAGGAGAGGTCTGCCGTGCCATGTGGGTAGCTCCCTGGCCAGCCGGGATGTCCCTGACAGCTGTCATCTTACATGTGACATGAAAGGACACGTGAGCCAATCAGCACAGGCTACTTGGGGTCTAATCAGAGAAGGGAATGATTCTCACCTGCCCTCTCAGCACATCCGATTCCTTGGTGAGAACACCCACTGGTAAAATAATCAAATATGTGTGGTGTCTAAGCAAATTTCTTCGAAATTAATACATTTAAACAGGATCGTCAACTTTCTTGGGCTCATTTGCTAAATAAAAGCAATGTTTGCAATCTGATTTCATTTCAAAGGGCCCGAGTTGTAGTCACTGAAGGCTCACACAGCAGAGCGGAGCAGCAGAGGCCAACACTACAGGTCCTATTCAGGGGACACGAGTTTTGTTGAGGGACAGTCCTGTCCTGCCTCTGCAGCTTTTGGTGCTGTAAAAATCTAACTGTAGGTCAGAGTTTTAGGAATGAGGAAGGTAAGAAAATAAAAGATCATGTTCTTTTTTCTCTTCATTAGAAAAAAATCCCATTAAATTAATTCACACTAGTATTATGCCGTGGTCATGCATATTTTATCCCCAACGCGCCCGTTAAAGTGGATGTGGTAGAATAAGTAAATGTCTTTGCTTTCAGGGCACCCCTCACGGGAGCTGGCCACTGCAGGGCACGCAGCACTTGGCAGTGACCCCTGCAGACCCCGCTGTGAGGCCTGAGCCCACACTACAATGACGGTCTCCTCACCCTTGGGCGAGGTCTACGGGGGCTGCGCCTGGAGGCGAGAGCGTGACCATAAGCTCATGTTTCAAGCACCCAGAATCGGGGCCTCTCCTTTCCATGCATCTGTCAGAACAGGCAAGTGGCACTTGGTCAAACACCAAAGCTCACGCCGTCCCCACTGTCACACACCTGCCTCTCCGCTCCTCCTCTTCTCGGTACACAGAGACCACAGCAGCAACCCCGGCACCCCATTTCAGCCTCAAGGAGTGGCCCAGAGCTGTCAGAGTCCAGGAGCAGATCAGAAACAGGAAAACCAGGGTCTCCCGTCTGAAGGCAGTGACGGGCTGTCACCCTTAGGCCTCCGGGGTGCGTGGCTAGCACATCACTCAGGCTGTCAGCTTCAGACAGAGGGGCTGCAGCTGTGTCACACACCCTCTCTGCCTCAGTTTCCCCCACCTGAGAGCTGGGATCTGCCCAGCTGTGGGCCCACCTTCAGGCCCCACACAGAGCTCTGCACAAGCAGGCTGTCTACCTCCATCAGAGGCCTTGAGGGTCCTCTCTGAGTGCAGAGCTGTAACATCTGTCAAAGACCTGGGCGGATGCGAATGCAGGAGAAAGACCTGAGGAAGCTGGTTGGGGTGGCGCAGAGAGGGGCCTGCACACTGTCGTGGGAACATAAACAATTGTTATGGAAAGTGATCTGGGTTTACCTTAAAAAAAAAAAAAAAAAAAGGAAATATTATGGGACCAGCAATCCCCATCCTGGGCATCTATTCAAAGAGCATAAAACCGGGCCTCCCCGGTGGCGCAGCGGTTGAGCGCTGGGTTGCGAAGCTGCCCGCGGCCTCTGCAGCGCCGGTTCGATCCCCGGCTGCTCCCCGGCCACCGGAGGAGGGTCCGGCAGACCTCTCCTGCCGCCCGCTGCTCCCTCAGCAGTGTCCTTCGGTCCTTCTGCCTGCTCTGCTCCCCGCTCTGGCTCTGGTGAATTCTCTCACCCTCCCGCGCTTCTGACTGTACCCAGTGCTTGCATAAACAAAGCAAATAAACAAACCAGCAAAAACAAATAAATAAAGCATGCCTCTATCAAAAAAAAAAAAAAAACAAAGAGCATAAAACCATCTCTGCACACCCTGTGTGCTCTGCAGCCGCACGAGAACAAGGCCGGGGACGCAGCCCAGGCGCCATCAGCACATGATTGGATCAGGAGGGGTGATGTTTTCACACTCTGGAATCCCATCCAGCCGTAGGAAAGATGAAATGCACCATTTTCAGCAAAATGGAGGCGTTTTGAGAGAATTATGTGCAGTAAAGCAAGTCAGAATGATAAAAACAAACACTGAACATTACAGAGCAGACAATCAGACAAACTAAAACACTCACGAAACCAGCCGACATTAGCAACGCCCTGAGGGCTCTGAGGTTAAAAGGAAGGCGGGATGGAAAGGGACGAGGAGATGCAAGGGGTGGTGGGGGAAACAGTGTGTGCTCAATAAACACCATTTACCGTTGTTAGGAAAAAAGATTTGAGGAAGCAAATGCATATAAAGAGGCAATAAGCCCTGGCAAGTTCCCTGATGAAAGCCAGGCTGAAATTTCTATCATCAACCTGAACACTTTATTTTCAATCAAATCTTGCTTAAATTGCCAGTGTGAAAATAATGTTAAACAAGAGAAAACTAAACATAAAAATAATTTAAAAAGAGGGAGGAAAAAAAATGCCATCACTATCATCGTATCCATCAGAAAGGGATGTAGGGGCCTCCCTGGTGGCGCAAGGGGTTAAGCAGCACACTATGAAGCAATCCACAGCCTCTACAGCATGAGTTCGATCCCCGACCAGGGAGCTACCCACATGGCACAGCAGACCTCTCCTGTCTCCCCGCTGCTCCCCTCAGCAGTGTATTTCAGTAGATCTTCCTGTTCTGCTCCCACTCTGTCTCTGGTGAATGCTCTCACGCTCCCTATCTCTGGCCTGTACCCCAGCTCTTGCAAGCATAAATAAATAAATCTTTTTAAAAAAATAAAAGGGGATGTAGCACCGTAATCTCTTGTGGGGAAAGCGGAGGGTTTTATGACAGTGAATAGAGAACCTTATTCAATATATACATGGAGAGAAAAATCACAGCAAAGTGAATTGATTTGCTAGTTGTGTCCATCAGGTGGACAAACGCACCAGCCACGATGCACCCTCCCTGATGGCTCCAGGGTGAGTCTCCTGGAGCACAGACCCAAGGCCCCCAGCAGCGCCTCTCAAGTCCATGGGTCCATTTGGGAAATTTATTGATTCATTCAGCAGCTACTTACTATGCCAGACACTTTTCCAGGCCTGGGAATCCATGAGCAAGAGGTCAGGTAAACACATGTGTGCTTGTGGAGTTCACAATTTTGTAGGAGAGAAAAAAGAGGCATCACTGACACCTTTCCTAGCAAGGGCTCAGGAAGAGTCCCCAGAATGCTTAAATTCACACAAATGGGAAATGCTGATAGGGAGACCCACAGACACATCCCGTCATGCCGGACCGTGCTCATCTGACCACATTGCTGGACCCTGGTCCACCCGGAGAGGGGGCCCATGTGCCTCCCAATGGGGAAACCAAGCCCCGTGCTCACTGCAGCAGAGGTAAGAAGGTAACACTTGGGAGCTGGTCAGCAGGTGACCAACACCACGGACCACCCAACACCCAGCGCCCCCTCACTCTCCTTGGCATCTGCAGCACCTCGTTCCATTCGCTTTTATAAGGAAATAAAATTTTTATAAGGAAATAAGCAATCAAGACAAAAAGACTCAAAAGGAACCTTCAAAGCATGTTATCAAGTGAAGGAAGTTGGTATGAAAAAACCACATTTGATTCCAACATTATGGGCAACCATGGAGACTGTAAAAGATCAGCGGTGGCCTTTTTTGGGGGGCAGGGAGGGGAGAACAGTGGGGTACAGAGGGATTGACGGCAGGGAAACTGTGCTGTGTGATGCCATAATGACAGATCCACATCATTACACACCTGTCAACCCCACGGAATGTATACCAGAGTGAACCCCAAAGTAAACTATGGACTTTAGGGGTTTATAGGTCATTGTGAGTGCTGAGTTCATCAGTTGTGAAAAATGGACCACTCAGTTGTGAGGCACTGATGGTGTAGGGGAGATTGTGGGTGGGGGGAGCAGAGGCCCATGTGGGAATCTCTGGACTTCCACACAATTTGCTTTTAGCCTGAAACTGCTCTAAAAAATAAAGGCTATGAGTATATGAGAGTGTGTGTGTGTGTGTGTGTGTGTGTGTACATAAACATATACATAGCCTACATACATATATATAACAAACATTAAAAAGCATTCTATCATTACATGTTAATTTTTTTATTTAAAAAGTTACCAGATCCTACTGTTAGATTGCTTCAAGATGGCTTCCCTCTGTCTTATCCACCCGCACTTATCTTGACTACTGCAAGACTCCTCAAGAAAGATGCCCTGCTAATATTAATAATTAATTACTAGTTTATTTATTCCTATGGGGAGAATGTCAGCACCGTCTTTCTATTTATAAAACAGAACTAACTGCAAGCCACGGAGCAAGGGAACAAGGAAACGAGAAAGCAAAATCTAATTAGAGTCTGACAGCCCTGATAATGGAATTAAAGTTATTTTCCTCCTCACTACGAGTATGCAAAGTTAGGTGATACTGTTGTGTTTTCTCTTCTTAGAAATAGGTGCTGTGTCCTTGCAAGGTTGTCTCTGGCTCCTGGAACAAACACAAAAGTCGATGACAGTGTCAGGGAAATGTCACCAAGAGGCCAGTCCCTCCTTTGGTGACGGACATTCATCAGCCACAGCTCAACACTGACCTTTCTGGAAGCGAAACGTTGAAAGAATGTTTACTAGCACTGAGCCAACAAATAATCTGTTTGATTTTATGTCTCAGTGTGCCCAGGTTTAATGCAACAGATATAAAGTTATCAGACACTTAACAAGTAGTATCTCTGGCATGTGCTAAATGTTATGCCTGTTTTTAATGAAATTTTAAAAAGACCTTTTTGAATATGAATGGCTCATGTTTTTGTCTGGATCTTGCAAAGACTCTTCCATGAAAACTATGAACTTCGTTATCTCCTTGGAACAAAACCAAATTAAGGCAAGAGCAACCCACAGAGCTCTTACCATTTTTGTTATTAGCCAGGTGTCACAGGAAAAACAATAAACGGAAGAACTGCAAGACATAGACCCTGACCTCAAGGTGCTTCTTCATGGAGGTGAGGGAGAGCAGAAAGCACCCAGAACAGCACCCTTTCAACTCTCAAACACAAGACAGCCTTAGAAATGTAACTGAAGGCAGCACATCCACCCTAAAATCGACTAGGAATATAGTGAAAAAAGAACACTTCTACGTCTGAATACAGACAGTCCACTTTCAAAAGGAGCTTTCAGATTGGACACGTGCTCAGAACAGAGCTTATGCAGGAGATCCTGGAGCGCGAGGCTGTGGTTCCCCAGCTGGGCTGCTCATCTGATTCACCAGGGAAACGCCACAGTCCACACTGCTGCCGCCCTCAGCCCCCGACTCTCAGCTTCCCGACTATCCCTTCCCCAGGTCTTTCCCCACCTATAAATGTAAAGCACTTTAAAGTTTGCAAAATGACACTGACCCCCTAACTTTTAATTTGTATAAGATCATTACTGTCATCTTTTAGATGAGAAAACAGTTTGTGTGACTCATTCCCATTTGCAGCCAGTAAATAAAAAAAAAAAAACACAGGTTAAATTTAGATATTAGACAAGAAACATTTTCAAAATGGGTATTTTGCCCTGTAGTCCTGCATGTTTGTGACATCAAATCATGTACAAAAATCTCTGCTTTCCAAGTATCTGTTTAAGATGTTCAAGCTTCTATTTAAGAAGTAATAAATGCACCTTTGACATGTTTTACTTCTAAAATGTCTGTGAACTGACTATATATATATATAAATATATCTAAATATTCACTCTGAAGTTCACATATAAATATTCACTGTGAAGTTAAAGCTGGGAACTTGGGGAAAAAACATTATTTGTATTTGTATGCATGAACCTACTTCAAAACCAACGTAGCTATAGGATATTTCAAAATGCTCACGTTCTTTTTTATTCCCTTCGGGCCGCCATTACTTTAGGTAAAAGAAGCGCCTGTGCGCCTTCTAAGCCCGGGGCTGCTCCACATGGAGTACTTCGAGGTTCTGCAGATGAGTCACTACCCAGAGCTGGGGCTTAACCGGGCAGTCCTGAGTCAGCAGGTGGGCACAGTCGAGGGCAGGGTCTCTGAGTGGCCACGTCACACAGGAAATCAAGGAAATAAGTTGAAGCTGGTAATTTCCAGGTGGCGTGGGGAAGGGTGGGGAAGCTGATTCTTATAATAGGCAGCTCTTTCCCCTCAGCTTCACCATGTCCCAAAGCAAGAAGACTGAGTCATTTGTTTCCTAGAACGGCTGTACCTAGAAATAGAACGTGTGTGCTAAGCATCCAAGACGCATTGTGAGTCCCTGCAAAGTGTCAGGCTGAGTAGAAAACGCTGGGCTATGAGGGAACAAGACCCAGTGCACAGGTAGCAGGAGTGACCAGCCATGATGTTACTTCCAGAAGACGCTGCTCCATCAACACGAGAGTCTGCGTGAGGCTGAGGAGACCAGTGGGACTGGCCAAGCCAGGATATTCAAAGGATAGTCAAAAATATTTTAATTGGCTCTTGACAAAGAAAATTAATATTTTTAACATTTAAAAAAGGGGCAGGAATGGGATATGATAAATCAGTCTATTAGAAGCTAGCCTTAGTTCTTTCAGTTTAGCAATTTGTCCTTCTGACCTAAATCCTCCTTAAAAGAACTGGGAAATCAATTGGGAATGTAATTGGCTTGGTGTGTATTTCTATCTAAAATATCTCTGCTTGGCAGTTACTGTGAAGATAGGTGACATGTCATTTGATAATGAAAATGTAAGAATTACTCCATACTAAAAGTGTCCACCTTGCCAGCTCAGAAGCTATAGTAGCAAGTTGCAAGAACTCTTTTGAGAATTTATTTATGATTTTCACTGATGAGTTATGATTAGAGTAGAAGTGCCTTTAACGTGTCTTGTGCAGAGGCAGGTGGCACATGAATTACGAGGATTAAGTTGTCTTCCTGCTCACCTGTGCACCACAGCTTTGAATAGACCACATAGGTAGACCTCAGAGATGCTGGCCTTTTGTAATGTTGCAGAAGCTCATAAGTCTTAATTAAGTGCCTGGCGGTATCTCCTGCCCACCCAACACGCCCTCCACCACCCTGCAGAAGGCTGTCCCCTTAGAACACATGATCCTCTTTTACTCAGAACAAGCTGACACTTTCTATGGGATGAGTTTGAGAAAGAGCAAAACCTAGTCATTTCTTCAACTAAAGTTTGCAGTTGAAACCTATTTGCCATTATTTTAGAACAATTTTCTAGTCATACTCCTGCTTGATTTTACTTATTCTTTAAACCAATAATATAATGAAATAGCACTCATTCCAATTTTTTCTTTTTGGTAATAGGATCCAAGAACACATTTATTCAACAATTCATCCAATAAACATTTATTGGCACAAGCCTGTGAGTGGCAGGGGTGGTACTAGACACCAGACATGCCCCCCAGATATCTGAGGTCTAATAAGGAAACTGGAAATATACATCAACTGGCATGAAGAAAAAGGAAATGAACAACATGATACATTGTTAGGGCCAGAAGAGAATGGTCAGCTGTGTGGGGATTAGAAAGAAGAAAATAACCTTTCAAGATTAAGAATAACTGGTTCAATGAGGATGAATGGATGAAATCACAAACCCTTAAATGCCAAGAAGAGCCTTCCTTGGACATGTGTGGTGTCGGTAAACAGCTCTCCACGGGCATCTCGCATTTCTGGAGGACACTGACAACTGTTCTGCACTGTCTTCCAGGGATGTCTGGAGAGCAATGTTGGAAGATTGCGCCTCCTTCCAAGACCAGAGGGTGGTCTTCTGACTGTCCAGTATCATAAAGACAATGTCTCCTTCTGCAGCAAACACTGGGGGCGGGGGGTATTCCATGCCAACATCATCTAAGATTTGGGGCTCACTGCCATGCACGTCCTCTGCATGTCCTACTTCAGCTCAGCCAGCCCCTGGGGGCCCTGCAGCCTTTGGAGAGACAGTGCAGCACTAGGAGAACAGGTGTTGGTGCAAACCCAAAGCTGCCTACTGTGCATTAGTAACAAGTTATTTGTCTCTGGCCCAGGAGCCTCATGTCTTCTGCCGGAATCCAGGAAACTGTAAGGCTAGCCGTGGAGTGTAAGAGCTCACAAGTGGAGTATAATCTCGGCCCCCAGTTTTCATCAGGGAGCTACTGACTGCTCAGTCTACTCACAGACACCCCGGAAATGAGAGCAACGTGGTGGACCCCTGTGGGTGCTCCTACTCACCAGAGTGGGTAGAATGTAACCCAAGTTGGATCTCCAGCCCCTGGGCTTTCTGAATTGTTTGAGACATAAAATGTTCCCTAAGGTGTCTTAATCATTATTACACAACAAAATAGCAGGCTGGGGGGCTTAGGAAAACGGGAACTTATTCCTCCCCGTTGGAGGCTGAACCCTGAGACAAGGAAGCCAAGATGGTGCAGTGAGGTCTGCAGTAAAGGCTTCTGCTGCTTAGGCCTCACATGGCAGAGGGGGTGAGGAGGCTTTGTGGGGTCTCTTACAGGGGCATCCTCCTGACCCAATCTCATCCCAAGGCTGAACCTACTGATACCATCGCCTTTGGGGCTAGAATTTGAGCATTTGAGTTTGTTGGGGGAAGAGGCAGGAAGACTTACTCAGACCATAGCAGAAGGGATATAACGTTATTTAAAAAGGAGAAGAAATTAAGACTGAAAAAGAACTTTTTTTTCCATTCTCTGGACACAGCCACACCTTGAATAAATAGAGACAAATACGGGTGAAAGCAGCAAGCCACTGCTGGGTGAGCGTAAGGCTGGCTTCTACTCCGAGCAGTGTCAACCTGGAATGCAATTTCCCATTGATACTTTAAAATGAAGCAATGCGGGTATTCACAAAACATTCTTGATCTTCAAAGCAAAGAGGTGGAGCTGCAATTTGGGTTTTCTGTGTATCTAAGTCAGCCAAATGGCCTGTGTACAAAAGCACCATTTTTCTTTTTACACCGGAGGAAGCTGTCGGGTTGGAAGGAAGACAGCCCGGCATAAAAGTGCTGGGGTCATTTAACACGCTCTCCCTCACCCGGCTAAGAGACTGGGGCTTCCCGCAGATGCTCGTGGCTGCGGGGCTCAGCAGAGAGCACTTTAAGGGAGTGTCCAGGCCTCCTCTCTAGTCTCCTTCCTCCACCCAGATGACGCTGTCCGCACGGTTCCTGTAAGTCACTTCCAGAGGGATGACTTCAATTTTGTTTGAATTTCTAGTGAGGTGATGATGGTTTTATATGATTGCGTGGATATGGGGAGCACAGGGCCCCCTGCAGGTGTTGTCAGCCCAGTGCTCCCTCCACTTAAACACCCACCGTCCTCAGCAGTCCACGGTGTTTCCTCCGCCTGGCGGGAGGCATGAGCAGGTACGGGCAGGTGCTTCCAGCCACTGGCCACACAGAGGACGACGAGGACAGGTGGGCAGGACCCTGAATGGACAGTCAGGGATCCGGAATGTGAGCTGTGTGCTGTGTGCTTCCTATTCTTCTACTGCTGCCCAACCTCCAGGCAAAGCTCAACTTTTTCCAGATTTGAACCATATCAAATGTGGTCGAGGGCAGCTTGGAGGAGAAAAGTGATAACAAGAGGTATAAGATTATCTCCAACCTATCTCACCTAATAAAAGCAAACCCCCCACGCAGTAAGAATGAAGACCACCAGCTCCATTAGCATATAGATCCACTCACAATTTTATTTCATTTTTTTAAGATTTATTTATTTATACAAGAACCGGGGTACAGGCCAGATGCACGGGAGGGTGAAAGGATTCACCAGAGACAGAGTGGGGAACAGAACAGGCAGACTGACGAAATACACTGCTGAGGGGAGCAGAGGGAGACACAGGAGAGGTCTGCCTCACCATGTGGGTTGCTCCAAGGTCGGCGGGGATCGAACCGTCACTGCAGAGGCCTCAGACAGCCTCACAGTGCTGCGCTCAAGCGCCTGTGCCACCAGGGAGGCCCCCGCTCACAATTTTAAAAGAAATAGAAAAAATGCTGCTGTGAGCCCAGATACTTGTCATAGGAAATCTTCTAGAGCCCAACATTAAATGTGGGTGCTCTCACCCCCCACCCCGAAGCAGTGCAAATACTTTCTTGCACCAAAAAGTATGTTCAGTTCAACAATTCTTGATGACTAACTCCATGCAGGTTTCCCGTCCCCGCAAGGATGATTTAAAAGGACAGGGCTTTCCAAGGCGACGTCAATGGTGGAGCAGGAAGAGGACAGAGCGGAGGGCTCTCGATTTAGGCTGCTGAATTGCTCCTCGTGGCTGATTCCCTGGCGTTCTGAATAGCACTTGTTTGTGCATTAATGACCCGCCCTCTGTCCCTGAGCACAGGGCAGTGCCACAGGCATCCTGAGGACACAGGCATCTTGTCACCGCTGTCCTGGCACACTGGGCACCTGCAGGCATTGGGCACATGAGGGCATGCAGGAGCTCCCCAGCCACCATGGGAGCAAAAGAAAAGGTCAATCAGTGAAAAACAGGCCAAGGCATCCCTGGAGAAAGTGCGATTTCCAGGAGGCACAGGATAATGGGAGAATAAATGCGTGTTTCACCAGGAGGCACTGGACACTTCCACCCAGACAACCCTCAAAAGCTGGGACACGGCTTTGAAGCAGCTCCCTCTCACACTAAAATGGTGGTAGATGCAGCCCCCAAACACACAGGTGCAGTTTTCATCACAGACATGCCTGAAGTAACCCAGCCATAAATGGCAAGGTCAGCCTGGAAATTTGGGGTTCTGAGCTTGGGGTGCACACTCCATCCACTCACTGCACCTACTGAATGTGGCAACTTACCAGAAGGATCTGCCTTCTTGACCTTTTCTTCTTTGGGGGTGTGCTTTCCGTAACGCACACATCAGTCCATGGGAATTTTTTATATTAATTTTTAATGTGGTAACCTTGGTATATATTATTGTTCATATATGGGGAGTACAGGATCCCCTCACGGGAATATTTTTAAAACCCATATAGCCAGGCGCACCCTGCAACCAGGCACCAGGAAGGACAATATTCTGAGCAGCTTATTTGATAATCACTATTCATTTGTGTTTTAATATGCGTGAATAAAAAGGCCTTAAAATAGCCTTGCCTATGAATCCAATATTTGTCTTTTAAATTAGCTAATCTGGCATGGTCGTCCAGTGCAATGCCTGATCAGAGGGCGCCTTTCCTTCTTGAGCTCAGTGCTTTGGCGTCCTTGGCTCAGTGCTTTGGAGATGTACAGGGACTTGGTATTTGTCTCTGAAACCCTTGGAGCTAGTGACGCCGTGATGACGGAGGAAATCTGCTTCCACACTCTATGGAGGAGGCTGAGCTTCGTTAGGGTGCCAGCCAGCAGCCAGCCAGCACCAGGGGTGTCTCGGAAGAGCACCACCACTGTTCACACGGCCCCAGAACCCATCGCGCCTAAGTCTCCACTTTTCCTCTTAAGAAAAGCCCTGCCTGAGTTTGATGCCGCCGCTGCCGCCCCAGGTTATTCCCAATGGCAGAGTCCCAATGGCAGGACACACTTGTAACCTGTGATGCAAAAAAGAGTCTCTAGGATACCAGCACAATGACAGCAATGTGTTTGAGAGCAGTGAGGAGCAGAGAGCTGGCTGCGAGGGAGCTGGCCTGCAGGAGCTGGCTGCAAGCTGGCTGGTAAGGGCTGGCTGCAAGAGAGCTGACCGGGGCTGGGCGCCTGAGGGGGCAGAAAGCTGACAGGCAAAGGCTGGAGCCACTGAGGCAGCCGGCAGAGGCTGATGGCAGCAAGAGGCATGTAGAGGCAGCCAGTAGCTTGGGGTGGCTTCACACCTCTGGGTGACGGGGGGGGGTGATGCGGCAAAGTAGGCAGGGGAAGACCCCAAAGAAGAAAAAAGCCCCCAGGAGCTTTTGAGGGAGGTGGAGAGTCCCCAGAAGCCCTATAAAAAGGAACCCAGCACCCTGACACCAGGCTCCTCCCCTGCACCCCCTCCTACTCCAGGAGTTTCTCTTGCAATAAACCGGAACTTGCTCATCTTCAGTGCGGTGCGTTGGTGATATTCCTCCATCACTTAGACCCAAGACCCACCCGATCCGCGTCATTATCAACAAATAAGCACAGAGAGTCTAAGACGGCAAGGCCAGCCCGAAGGAAAACGGCTCATTTGCCAACTATCCGGTAGTTTTGCAAAACTGATGCCAAATCTGGAAGTATTTTCCTCCCGTGGAGAAATAAATTTTAGAAATCTTAATGCACATTTCCGTAGGGTGAGGCTTTTTAAAAGGCAAACTGCAATTATTCTTCAAACCTGTCAGAATGCTGTGTGTGGGTGTGACCATGAAGGTGCTGGTCCCCGGCAGGGGCACCACGGAGAGGGGCGACAGGCCCTATGGAGAGGGGGTACGGGCACCACAGAGAGGGGCACCGCAGCCCAACCCCCAGCTCACAACACGGCCCAGGCAGCAAGACCACATGGACCGGTCCAGAGGCTCAGATCACAGCATCAGTTAGAGCCCCCATTCTTGCTGGCTTCCCACGCAGGTCCCCCAAGTTCCACTGTAACCAGCCCCACTGTCACCCCAGGGCCTGCTGCCACCCGCGGCTGGAGAGGGAGAGCTGAGCGTGAGGCCTCACAAGCGGGGCGGTGGGTAGCGCGGTTCGGCTGGGCTGGGTTTTAATGGCGCGAAGTGTCCTCGTTCTGTATTTATTTTGTGAATTTGCTTTGTGTACATGATTAACAATTCCAGAATTAACTATATCAAACAGATATATTAGCTACTGCGAGCTAAAAGGCACGTAATGAAAATGTATGCATGCCGCAATTATGGGGCTGCCACAGCAGATGAGGAAGGAGGCGCAGGGCATGTAAATCACGTCCCACTGGCTCCCTGGGGTGAGAGGGACGCCAGTGTTTTGTGGTGCCACCTGGTGGAGCAGGGGAAGCAGGATCGGAGGGTCACCAAGTGGGGGGGGGGCTGCCCCCCTCACACCCACCCTGAGGCTTCCCACTGGCGTCCATGGCTTCAGTCACCCCCGGGAAGACTTCACAGGCCTTCGGAGAATATTTGAAAAACAATGATTCTTGCAGGAAAACATCAAGCAATTTAGTATATTTCCTTTACTCGTTATCTCCACTTGAGTCAATTTTCCCATATTAAAAAAAGGCATCAAAAGCCAAATAAAGGGAAAAAGCAAGGTACGGGTGAACATGGTGGGTGTGTTTTGTAACTGAGGCACTCTACAAAACAAACAAGCAAACAAGAGGAACAGCACCATGAATAAGGGCATCCGGAAGCCTTGTTTCCCCTGGAAGCAGAAGAAAACCCCACGACCTGAATGTGAGGACACATTTCCTCCACCCTCACCCCCATTAAAGTGTTCGCTGTTTGAAATCAGAGAACACGCCAGCCTGTAGCAGGGTGTCACCGATGCCGTCTCCGCATCAGGCTCTATAAAAAGGCGCGTGGAGCATAAAGTGTGACAACTGAATCTTTCCTCATCGTCCAAAATGCACAACTTGCTGCTGCGGTGTTTTATTTTCTGTGCCCATGAAGGAAACCACAGCCCCAGCAGGTGAACAGCAAAGGCGCAACCATCCAATCTCAGAGACGCAAGGGCTCCCCCCGAGCACCCTCGCTTCCCTCCTCCAGCATCAAAAACCAAACTCCAAGTGGATTCCGGGAAACAGACTCTTGTCACTGGTGAGGTGAGGTGACAAGAAGAAATTGAGATAAGAATGTGTAAGGAAGGTGAACAGAAAACAGGCCGGCTTGTGCCGTCTTGAGAAAGACAAGTTTAATTTTACAGAACGACTATAAATAAACAGAAAACAATCACGAGAAAATATATGGGACGTGAAGCCCCATTAGCAGGCACCCATCTGTTCCCCATATTTTAATATCTTCTGCATCCCCCTATAGCCCAACATATGCAATTAAGAAGAAATTGCAAAGCATTTTTTTGGAATAAGTTATTGTTGACAGGCCAACCACACCGAGTCAGATGCAAATCACTAAGTCAATTGAGCACTGGTGCATAAAGGTTTGATTAATTGTGATGCATCATTAAGCACAGCACAGGGTTCAGACAGGATCATTTGTAGACCGGCCACATGTTGACCAGGACAGAGGGACAGTGTCATCCTCTGGGGGCCTCTAAGCAAAGTTCTTTCCACATGACAAGAACACAGTGCAGTGCGCATAGGACACTTGTGAAGCGCTTTCTAGCAAAACGCCAGCCCTTGCAAAGGCTTCATCTGGCACTTTTAATCAAACGGAGCTTGCCATCCAGCCAGGCACACTCATTTCTTCCCAATGGACGCAGACAAGGTCCCCAAGCCCAGGCCTGGGCTGAGCAGGGCAAGAGTGACCAGCGCTAGGACTCAGGAGAGCTGTCCAGCGGAAAGGCCACCAGACCAAGTCCAGGACTCCCAGGGAAACCTGCATTTCCCATAAAGAAGGAATGACCCCTCACAGCACCATCCCGTGCAACAAGCGTGACCTATGTACACTAACACACCTGCCACCTCTGGCAACCCCGCGAGCAGGTCCAGGCTGTGGCCTGCGCCCGGCCTCGTCCACACACACATGCTTCAGGAGTGGAAAGTGTTTTCCAGGGAGTTCCAAGCACACCCACCCCCTCCTGAGTCACTCCTGCCTTTTTGGTGCTTCTCACACATCCCCCCCAGCGGGGTCTTTCCTCCACAGACTCTTTCATCAGTATCTTCAGAAGCTAAACTGTTAATTAAAGATCAAACTAAATCAATCCCCTGGTGAAAGAGTGAACTATCCCTGCCTAATGGGAAACCTAAACCCTGATTTAATGGCCACTTGTGAAGCTAGAGCTTCTCCCTGGTGTCCTCGCTCTTCATAGGACTGACTACAAAGGCCACGCGGGAAAATTAATTAGCAGTGTTCCAGGGAAGACAGCGCTTCTCCAGCTAAAACAAACCGGATTCGCAAAGCACGGTGGCAGTCCATAGAACCGCGTAGAAACGACTGCTAATGGTTTAATCTCTAAACTATTATTAGAACCATAACAGGCCATGAACAACTCAAATTCATGTATATTTATATTTAAAAATGTAGGAGGCTGAGGGGAGAGAGCTGACTCAGTTGCAGAGGTGTCTTTTACTGTAAAGATGAATATCCAAACATACGTGTGTGAGTGTGTGTGTGTGTGAGTGTGTGTGTGGTGTGTGGTGACACAGCCTATGAAGCATGCACAACAGGCACAGACACGCCTTCTTCTGGGGGGTTCTATATGCTGAATAAAAGATACAAAGCGGGAAAAGGGAAGTGTAAAAGCTAAGTCAGGGATCGGAACAATTCAGAAACCAGGAGCCACGCTGCCCACTGGTTATCCTTCTCCCCTTCTCTCTGACTCAGTGAGGGCCCCTCAGCTGTGAGTAGGGTGGCCATGCACCCCCTCCCCTCTCCTTGCCTTTGGGGTGACCTCGCTGGTGGGGAGCAGCAGGCACCACGTGAACTTGGGGAGCTCCCCAGAGGAGAAGCAAAAGGCCCAGACCCCTCACCCTCCGCCCCTCTGCTCTCCCACTGGGCCCAGGCCCACCTCTGGGGTGGGGAGTCTCCCTGCACCACTGCGTGCCCGCACGAAGAAGGCAGGCACTGGCCCAGGAGGGCAGAGGACCAGCGGGGCCTGCACGGCCAAGGTCACCGTGCTGGACACACACCGGTCATGCGGCAGAAACGCAGGCCTTGGGGGGTAATCTGTCCTGAACTGAGCGTGTGAGTAGCTGCAGCTGAACATCTCTCAATCTGTTACAAATGGAAAATTTAACTTAGATAATTTCTCAAGTGTTCCACTGTAATGACTAAACATATGGAGCCATGCAGGCATCTATGTTGTTTTGCGTGGCAGAGGAAGTATATTTAAAATGATCCAAACTACCACAGAAACCGAAACAGACAAATATCTAATCCTGAGTGTGCTGCGTGTGTATTCATTCTCTGTCCCTAAATGCCATTTTGTAAATAAAAACGGCACTACCGAGGCGGCGCCGGAAGGGCCTGAGTGCAGAAACACAGCCCTCGATCCGCGGGGCGATGATCCCGGAGGGGGCTGCTCATGGGCTGTAGCTGTCCCGATGGAGCAGAGGCGTGATTTTCACAGAGGAGAGTTTAAATAAAAGCAGAAACAGCCGCCCACCTGTCACGGGCCCGGGAGTCCTTGTGTTTGCGGCATCGCCCCGCTGCAGGACACAGGTGCCACCAGGCCCCAGGTGAGGGTGCGGGGCGGCAGCCACGTCCCAGAGCATGTGGGGTGTGGAGGAACCGCGAATAGTCGTGTGTGGCACGACGCCCTGCAGCCAGAAATAGCCGGCGCTGCTGGCCTGGGCGCACGTTCTACCTCAGACATCGCTAAGCATCCTCCAGCGCAGGCTGACCAAGTTCCCAGGGCCTGCTCGAGTGTCAGCCAGCCTGCCCCGGGGCACGGTCCTCGTCCCTGGCACACGCCCGGCCGGGCCGGACAGCGCGGGCTCGGCGGTCTTCACTGCCCTCCTCCACGTCAGCGGGAGAGCAAGCTGCAACCACGAGAGACATGCAAGGCCCTGGCCCGAGACGTTCTGGCCGGGGGAGGGCGGCGGGAGGGGAGGTAACGAAAGCAAAGCAAAATAGTAAGTGCCGGGGTCAACGGCGAAGGTTCTGTTCTTTGGGCTCCTGGAACGTTCCCCAAGGATCAGCAGGACGCTGAGCCCCTGCCCGCCCGCCCGGGGCCACAGCGTTTTCCGCCAGAGACGCTGTCCTGAGCACGTGGCGAGCGCCCTGTGCGTGGAAGACGCCGCCCAGTAACGGCAGCCGGGGGCCCACGAGCCGCTGCCACAAGCCGTCGGTGACAGAAAGCAGACCCCGGCCTCTCCGGGATGAAACAAAGGTGAGAACAAAAGGGAACATTCAAAATGTTCCACGGCTCTCACCCGTGTGCAGAACGAGGTGTGCAAAGAGGGCGTTTCTGGTCTCTGAGAGACTCCCTGACACACATCACAGGGGCTCTCGGGGGGAGAGCGGAGCACAGACGTGAGCAGGAGCGAGGGAGCCCGTGAGCACCAGAGGCCGATGGGGCACGTCTGCTCTGCACCCAGAGCAGGTGTCCTCAGAGACGATCCCCACGCACGCTCAGTGGCCAGATTCCAGAGCCCACCCCGGGGCTGGATGTCATAATGCCTCCTTCACCCCAACACCCTGCCCCACGGAGCAGACCCTGCAGTGCCGGCGCAACCTCAAATGGTCTCAAATTCACATGAGGTCATCTCCATGCGTCTTAAATAACATCCTGAAGCTGTGTATGTTCAGACTTTGAAAACACACACTTCCAACACCGAACACTTTGTAATGGGTGGCAGGGGGCCCAGCGAGCGCACCCTCCAATGATGTCACTCTGGCCCAGGCACAGGGGCGTTCATTGGCCAGACCCCAAGCATCTTATAAAAACACTTGTTAGAGCACAGGGATTAATGTCAAGTCACAGGTTTCCTAAAAATCCAACTAGGTATCATAAAGACAATTAAGTGGCCAGAATAACGCCTGGCACCGGGGCGCTGGTCCTGACGCTGTTCCTGTTCCATGATATTAACTAGGGACAGAAAGTAACTTCAAATCTTCTTCATATGAATGTGGCTAAAGCAAGAAAACACAAGAGTTGGTCTTATAAATACAGTCTCCACAAAAGAATGAATTCTCTCAAATGCAGTTTGCATTTTACACTGATTGGAGCGCCTGCTGTTTTCCAGAAACTTCTCCCAGCCCCACACATGCAGCAGGGAGGAGGACACAGTCCCCATTCTCACAGAGGACGGACGCAGTGAGGGCAGTGGGTAGACCAGCAGGTGCATGTATGCGTATAATCAGGGCAGGGAGCAGCACACGCAAGAAGCACCAGAGTGTGGCGAGGGGAGAAGGTGAGGCTGACACGACCTGGGATAAAGGGGCTGGTACTACAGCTGCCCCAAGCAGGCAACATGGGGACAGAAGCTTCCTGAAGCAAGGCAGAAGCTGTGGATGTCACCTGACAAGCGGCCCAGGGTTCAGGCCACATGAAGCTCTGTCCCTGCACCACACAGGGACAAGGACGTCAATGAGCCACATCACGGTGTCACCGAAGGGTAAGGAAGGAGGTGCCGGGCTTTGCAACGTGTCCTCGTTTTCCAGTCCACCCCGCCTCAAAGATCCTCTCAGCCTTCCCACAGCTGCACGCTCCACTGAAATCACGGTCATCACCTGGTCCTCTCCCGGCCAGGAGCTGCAACAAGGGTCCACTGGGGCAGAAACACACATCCATTTGTGGGGTGAAAATGTTCTGGAAACATCTAGTATTGCTTCCCTGAATGACTAAGCAACCTCACAGGAGGGGCTGAGGCTGGGAAGTCAATTTCCTCCTCCACTGCCCCGGCCCTCACTAGATCAGTTCGCAAAAAGCCTCTCGCTTTCAGCAGAGTCTCCTGCAGGCTCAGATTATCCAGGGAAGAAATCCATTTAGTATAATTTCCTTAACATTATACTTCACATGTCTGTGACTCAAATGTTCATGATGACGTCATAGTTATTTTCACCACTTGCCAGGGGGTGATCTCAGTGACAGCCGCTGTTTGGGGGAGCGGGAAGTGGTCCCCTGGAGGACTCTCCATCTGGGGTGGGGCACCGATCCTCGGTTCACAGGGGAGGCTGTTGAACCTCCTCTGTCCACTGGACGTCCCTAAAGCCCAGGAGGGTGTTCCTTAATCACTCTTTTCCGGAAAACACACGCACCCTGGGGACCTGAGCTCTCAGAGCCCACGAGTCTCGGCAGGAGCCTGACACCCAAAACCATCTGGCAGTGACGACGCCCCGGGGAGGCCAGACTCCCAATGCCAAGACAGTGTTCTATTATTTTCTAATTGCCGCGAGCTCCGCGGATGGGAGGCACAGATTTATGTCACTGTCTCTGACTTCCAGTTTATAATTCAGCGTGCAATGATAAGAACAGTGTCAAGTGAGCAATCAGAAATTTGTCCTGGTAGATTAACTGTCACCCATGCAGCTACTCCCCGCATCACCCAGGTGAAATATGCCAAAAATAAACCCAGAGGAGTGAGCAGAAATCAAAACAGCGTTTTCCTGGACTACCAAGGGGCGGGGTGGGGAGCCCGAATCCACCCGAAATTTTCAAGCATAATGAAACTAACACATCCCCAGAATAATTTACATGGCGGCTGCAGACACAGGAAAGAATAGAGGGACCCGTAATTCAAGCTTCCTGCTAGAATCGCTGGGGATTGATTTAGCAGCAGACAAGGGCCAATTTAGTTGCAAAAGCTTCATTTCATATTGGCTGTAATGGACACCAGGTTTTAGCAGGCGACACGTCTTGTTTTCACATCAAACCATTGGTTGGGATTTGCTAAAATGACCTGACTTCTTAGCTTGCTCCTATCTACATTTAACTCTTATAAAATGTATTAATACATATTTAATGTCCTAATTAGCTGCTGCACAGTTCTGATGTTTAATTCCCAAATGATTTTTTTATAAACCAGATATTCATATAAAAGGTATTTTTAAGTTCTTGGTTTAGACCACACACACTATCATCGGACGATCTTCCAAGGTCCAGTTTGGAGAGAGGCAACCGCCAAGAACCCCACTTAAGATATTGACGGCCATGTTCAATGTGCAACTGAGCGCATCCCCACCGGGCAGGCTGGAAAGCGAAGGCCCAGGTGGTCTCCTGAGGCATCAAACAAGGGAAAGAGGAAGAGGGGGTGAGGGTTTAGACTGTGGCTTCACTGTGCCCCTTAGGAACTGTGCACAGGGATGGCAGGTAGACGCATGCAAAGGGGGTGACGTCCATCAAAGTCTTCAAAAGTTGAGGCCGACAGCAGGTCCAAGGTGAGCGGTCCCGCGACAGTCAGCAGAACCCCCACAGCATGTCCCCCGCCAAGGGTGACCCAGCATCGCCATTTCTCGGGGGAGCCCGGCTCTGAAGAATAATCTTGGGCCAAGAGGACTTTGAAAATGAACTAGTCCCGCATATTTGTTAAAAGCTGATCTTACGTTAAGTTTGCTACAAATAATATTAAAATGAAAGCAGTGTCAAATGTTCACAGGACAATGTTAATTCCCATCAGGAGAGGGAAGAACTCAGCAAGGAGCCCAGGGGTGATGCTTTACTAGAAATACAGTAATTTTAAATCCATCGCATGGAGTGTTGTGTCGCACTTAGAGCCAACGGCTGAGACTGGCGTCCCGGAGGCCCAGCTCCCACGGAGAGCGGCGCAGCGCTCACACGGCCCTGCCTCCGGGACCCTCGAGTCGTGCTCAGGCTAAAACCACCGCGGGATGTTTGGCGCAGGGGTGCGCGTTAACTAGTCCCTGGGGGAGACAGGTGTGACGGGCTTAGTAAGCAAATGCCGTCGACGCAGTCTGAGTTCTCGTTGGCTGTTTCTCTCAACGCCATCAGCTTGTGTTGCCAACATGCCTTCATCACCTCTTCAGAAACAGAGCAGCTTGTTCTCAAACCAGCTCCTTCCCCTTCTGCGCAGGACGGTGACAGCTGCCTGTTAGTCCTTCACGTCTGTGCTCCTGAGGCTTTCCCATCCTGCTGGGTTTCCATATTTGACCCAACACCTATAGAACCCAAAACATAAGTTCTCAGTCTGCCTAGCAGCGCAGGAGGCACTGTGGCCAATGGTGATCCCGGCAGGGTCAGCATCCCCTCTGGAAGGAGGTTCCTCCAGCTCACGGTGGGTGAGGGGGTGACCTCCAGGACATGGTCATCAGCTACGTCAGCAACTGGAGAGATGCGTCACTGTGAGTGGGTTGAGTCTTGAGATCCAATGGCTTGACTTTACCCCCCACACACGTACCCTTGTACCCACCTTCTCTGGTCTCTCCCTTTGGGATGGAATAGCCCCTCTTCTATAAGGATTTTAACCTAAGATCATCTTTCCAATCCCACTGGAGAGAAATGTCTTAAAATATGACTTCATACACCTATTCAAGGAACTGAGTCAAGCAAGTCTGGAACATATTTTGGGGACAGCCATTACGCATACACACAATTCCACAACCAACTGACCCACAGTTCATTTGCCCTTCCGTGAAAGCCCAGACACATAATTAGAAGCTGTGGTTGTCTCGGTTCTTTCGAATTTCAGTCCACATTCTGTGACCCTGAGACTCTTTCCTGATGTCAGTCTTACAAGTTAGCAACATTCTAAATTCTCTCAGTATCCACAATGGGTTCTTTCTTTAACTCATGAGATCATCTAAACCTTGATGGATTTCATGTGCACTGAAAATTATGACTCTTTAACTCTTGGGGTGATGAATTTCATGGGTGTTGTCCCACTGTGTGCCATGACACTTCTACAGCCAGCCAAGAGCACACCGTACTCAAGAGGTTTCCTGAAGGGGCAGTGATGGTGATGCCGCCCACTTATCTGTGTAGACATCCTGGTATCAAATTGGAATATGTCCTGTTCTCAGTTTACACTAAGTCCAGGAGATGCTCTTCCTACAGCTGAGTCTAACCTTTGTATCTTGCTAATTCAGGAGCCAATCACAAGACTGAAAATGATCTGATACTAGAATCCCATGTGCAAAGCCACTTGCTACCACTCAGACTCTAAGGGGGGAATCTCCCATCCACGGAGACAACAGCAATGATGAAAGAACCCAAGGGCATCCATCTCTCACTACCCTGCAGATAGCCCAGGTGATTTGTCCTGGACCTGTGTCCCAGGTATAACCTCTACACAAAGTTAAATTACTCTGTTAGTAACCAAGAATTGAATGACTTGAGGGGCCATTATGACAAATAATGTGCAACTCAGATGCCAACAATACCATCCTCAGCAAAGTGTGGGTCTCCTCTGCCCTCTGCACATACCTTTAGTTTTCTCTGAGCCGGGAATTAAAGATGCAGAATCTGGAAGCATCCTTCACAGTTGAGTGAAGGCAGAGGGGTAGTCACCAGTCTTAGTTTCCTGGCATCAAAAACTAGAGGCAGTCAGCACTGTGGCTGTCAGAAGAGAGGAGCAGATACAGCCCCACAGCTGCTGGGCTCAGCCTGGGCACAGAACCCACTCTTCACCAGCTCGCCCCAAATAAACGTGTGTGCAAAGTTGACTTTTCTCCAACCCCAGAAATGATCAGAAATACCATCATAATAAAACATGTCCTTTTATATAAAATTATACTTTACTAGCTGTTATTAAGGATTTATCTTTAGATCCTGCAAGGAATCCTTAGTGGGAATCAAGGCCGATGCTGTTATTTTGCAAATGGAGAAATGGAGGCTCACTCGGCACACGGAGAAAACCTGTCTAGAGCGAGGTGGGCAGGAAGCGATGCGTCCACGAGGCAGAATGCATTCCTTTTCCTTTTATTCCCCTTAAATTAGGTGTTCATAGTAACTGAGCAATCTCAAACCACACAGAGAGCATTTAAAAGTCCACACTCCTGAGACACTCTATGGGGGGTAGGAGGCGGGAGGGGAGGGATTGGGGTCAAAATAAGGGGGTTGCAATTGTATGGGGAATATAAAAATAAAATTTATTATAAAAAAATAATCCTAAGTGCTACACAATAAAAAAAAAAAAGTCCACACTCCTGTCAATGCCGCTGCCCTGTGCACAGAGTTCTGGAAAGGTCTCAAGAAGACCCTGGTCCCGAGCCAGCAGGCACCCAGTGAGGCATCCCGCTTGTCCTTTTAAGGCATTTTGAATGAAAGGAAGCCTTGGACACCATGTCTTTCTGTTTCCCTCACAACCAGATCCTTGCAGTGAAAGCACCAATTTGGGTTAGTTGCAGATTATTTTTATCTGTTTTTGGAAGTCACATAAACTTAACCTGAACAAATATGTTCCCCTGCATGTTCTTCCTGAATTTCAGTCAAAGTTTTTCAATAATTAAGCATTTTTCTTAGAGTGTTGTGAACCAAATACTGTTTTGTGCCAAAGCAAGAAAAACATTCATGGAACGAAGAAGAAAATGAAGCCAAATCCAAGGAGCGAAAACACTCTTCTTATTTCATCGAAATGAGATGCAAAAGAAAATATGCAAAGTGAGGACTGAAGCCCAGAGCTGTTGACTGTGAATTCTCCCACTAGAGCCTTCCAGGAAAACAACTCTCCCAATTCAAGAACCAAAGGAAAAAGCAATGACCGTCGCGTGGGTGCCGGTGAGGTGAGGTGTCGAGATGAGAGGGATCCACTGGTCCCCTCCTCTGGGGCCCCACGGTCACTCCAGTTTACCTGGAGAAATCCTCTCTCCTTAGAGTGAAAAAATAACAAGCCAGACAGAATTCGATCACCACCTTTCACTCAAGAAGGCGTCGAATCCTCTCGGTTCCACCAAATTTGCTGACAAACAGAAGCGAGCTATTGGTAGGATGGCTTCAAAGTCTTGATTGAATCAAAAATACGCAGAGCCTAGAGAGAAGGACGCTGTCCTGAAACCCCAGCCCCTGGGAACGCAAAGTGAGTGTTGGGGAGAGTTTGGGAGCAGAGGCGGGAGGCTGGAGAAGACTGCAACGTCCTCCACGAAACCGACAGTCTCAAGCCTCCTGTATCTCTCTCGCGGCAGCAGCGGGTCCTGCCACTGACAGGTAGCACGGCACGGAACTGTGTCACCAAGTGCCAAAAAGCTGAGGCATCGCTGGTTCCATCTACGTCTAAAGGCTGCAGAGCGCTATAGCCCCACGTCCACATCTGAAGGGTTTGGCATTTTAATTATCCCCTTAGGTGAATCACGCCAGCTATGACAGCTCCACATGGGCTTGTTATAGATTTGAATGTGAATTTTACTTTTAAAGACTATGGCCCAACGCTTTCTGGACTATGGTCCAACGCTTACTAGTTAGAGGACTAGTGAGAGACACAGTTTCTTATGGAACAAGTTATCACCTGAACCCATTACCGTGACCTCAGGGGTTTGGAGCAACTCAGATTTAGTCCTTGGCATTTCTGCAGGTCAGAAAGCTGAGCTGGATTTCCCAGGGATGAAACCAAGACCCCAGGGCCGTGCTGCCCCCAAGGCTCAGAATCTACCTCCCTGCCTCTCCAGCTGCTCCTGCAGCTTCCCTGCTTCCTTCCCACGCAGCTTCCTTCCTCCTGAAGCATGGAAGTGGGGTGGCACCTAGAAGTTCTCGCTGCTCCCTCTCCCACCTGCAGGCACAATTCCTCTACTTCCTTTGTAGAAGGACTCCAGGGGGTGCATGTGAAACCCACAGGGGTGACCCAGATACCTTCCACCTCAAGACTCTCCACTTCATCACATCTTCAAAATTGCTTTAGCCACATAAGGTGACATTCACAGGTTCCAAGTATTGGGGGACATCTTTGGGGTCCCCCTTAGGCCTACTACAGCAGTACGGGTCTGCCTCTTAATGCCAATCATTGCAAACTCCCCCCTCACAAGTGAAAACACACCTGGTAGGTTCCCTTCACAACCATTAGCTGTTTAAAGTCGTTGGTTAGTTTGGATTCCACTCAAGTGGAAACCATGACCTCGCGGATTATCAAAGTCTTGTAGAAAAAAGCTACAGGATGGCAGTTTACGGAGCTTTTCATCTGCCAGTATAGATGTGGGAGAGTTTAAAGTCAGATTCCTCAAAATGGTTCCCCCCACACTTGAATTCTATTTTTAGAGCAGCCAAAACCCAACTAGAAATGGGTCCTATTAAGTAACCTACAAATCTCATGTTTAAATAAGCAAAGATATTATCATCAACCTGTGCTGGAAGGAAGCAATCAAGCCACTGGCCAGACACATCACAGGCACGTCTCAGGCATGAGGAGCGGAGACAAGCACCTGAACGTGATCACCGGCCCCTGAGGCCCAGGACAGACATTTGAGCTCAGGCTCTGGGCTACGATCAGGGCGTCACAGGCCGATAACACTGCATTTGTAAGTGACGGGTGGACAGAAATAAAACTTTCTGTTTCAGTTTTAAAATGTTTTCACACAGGTAAGATGAAACAAACTTCTTTGTAATTTTATGTACATGATGTGGGGTACTCGGCCGCCCCCTCTCCTCCCTGCTGGAGGAGCGTCCCAGGGGACCACACCAAGGGGTGGGGCTGCCCTCTCCCCACCAACTGAGCTGACTGACAAGCTGTCCCTGCTCCGACCGGCACCCCACCCGCACCCCATCTGCTTACCAATATCCTGAAGGCGCTGTCCACCGCACACACTCTCTGGGCTCGGCCACCTCCGGGGAGGCCCTTCGTGAATGTGTTTGTTCCGTCACACAAATGTCCCTGTGCCTCTGGCTGCTCCGCTTGCCCTTGGTGACACGCTTTCCCGCAGGCGTGGCCCTCCGTCCTTTCTGTTCTCAACACCATGGTCACTCTGCGGACACGAACTCCACGCACGGCAGGCGACCCGGCGCACAGGCCCCGGGGCAAAGGTGTCAGGGCCAGACCAGCTCACGCTGCCGGCTCCTGCCCAGAGGCAGAGTCACAGAGTCACTCCCCTTAGCTTAGGGGAGACTCGTTGACATTAAGCGAGGAAAATGCACAGACTGTGACAAGAATAGAAGTAAAGCTGAAAAAGCAAAATGAGCTCCCCTCGCCCCAAATATTTGCCGGAAGCCTGTTGTCTCTCGTGCTTCATGAGATGAGGGACGCGACCGCTGGCGGCAACAAGGAAAACACACGCAGCCTCCCAGGCACATTCCACATGCTCTCGGGGAGCCACACAGACCCGAGTGGGCTGAAGCCCAAGTCCCAACAGACACGCACGACCACCTGCCTCCCAGGTCAGCTGAGCACACAGAAGGGCACTGACTTGCCCAAAGTCACGCAGATCGAAAGGGACAGGGCAGGGCCAGACTGCTGGGGTCCAGAACCCATGACCCTCGACTTCCCTTCACAGCTTCTGATTGAGGGAGATAAACAAAGGCGCACACAAAATTAAGCTACGGACTGAAATATGAGGGTGGAATAAAGAAAGACATGAAAGAACAGAGAAGGTGGCAAGTTAATTTGTGAGCAACAGCAGAGACTGGTAGAGAGTTAAGTGCATCTCCACGACACTGGACTAAAAACCCAAAACTGCTCGTAAATGCCTCCGGGCAAGACCAGCTTTACAAACGGAGAACTTGGAAGTGTCCTTGTAAAGTCAGGAATGGGCACAGGGCAGGTTTCTGATCCCATGCAGACCAGGTAAAGGAGGAGTCAGAGTCCTCAGTAGTTTTGCAGGTCCTTTATTGGGGTTCACCAGGCATATGGCAGGCAGGGGTGCTGGCTGGGGGGCTGGGAGGCTGGCAGCCCCCAGCACGTCTTCACTCTATCTGGGCTCTCTAGCGTTCGTTCTGCTGCTTCTCGGCTTCTCTTTCGGCCTCTGCTTCGGCTTCTACTGCTGCTACTGGCGTCCCCCCGTGACGCAGCCCTTAAAAGCACAGTCTTAGCTCAGCTGAATCCCATCTACCTATGCCCACACCCTATTCCAGGTGCCCGCCATCAGGCATGCATTCAGGACAAGGATCCATCATCTATCCTGATGGCGGAAGGGCAGAAAAGCCTGACATTTTCTTTACCCTACAGTCCTATTCTGAAACTCATACTCCAAAGGGCACTCCCCTGCCCGAGTTTACAACAGGGTTCTTTCAATTCGGTGAACTATCATGAAACAAGGTTAATATTTAAAACTTCATCTTAATTTGGGTTTTCAAGCACGTATTTCTGTCACATGTGACATCCTGGGACTGAGCTAGGAAATGCCGGCCTCGGCGAGCCGAGGTTGCTGTCGCTACCAGGCAGAACAAAGAGGTCGTTTCAGGCCTTAGTGCTTTATTTTCTTTAAAGATTCATTTATTTATGCATACAAGAGCTGGGGTACAGGCCAGAGGTGCAGGGTTGACAGGACTCACCAGAGACAGAGTGGGGAGCAGAACAGGCAGACTGACTGAAATCCACTGCTGAGGGAGCAGCGGGTGAGACAGGAGAGGTCTGCTGCGCCAAGTGGGTAGCTCCCTGGCCGGGGATGGAACTTGTGCTGCAGAGGCTGCGGACAGCTTCATAGTGCTGTGCTTAACCCCTTGCACCACCTGGGAGGCCCTCAAACCCAGCACTTTAAACAGGATGTAAGTCCGGCAAACATCTAGGTAATGTGATCGAGCTGAACAGAGCAGCATCTCTGAGCTCACCCCTTTCCTGCTTTTCTCACAGCAGTTTCTTGAGAAGGAAATAGAGAAAACTGCTAAGTGGGTCCAGAACCCGCTTCACGACCATCATGCCAGCTCCTGATTATCCACTTTCCCCTCAGCAGCATTCACACAGGAACGTCCCTGACATTTTAGTCAAGAGTGAACAATCTATTCTTTTCCCCCATAAAAATCCCAAGTCTGTGGGAAGGGGGAAGTAAGTCCATCACTGTCGTCACCACTCCATGACCCACAAACACCTACAGGAAAAACACACAGACGCACGTTGAGAATGATCATGTTTTCCTAATAAAGAGCAGCGAGATGCAGCTGAAATTTCACGTACCTGGTCACTAAATGTCTGCAGGAGCAAAGGGGGATTTACTCTGAGGCTTCAACAATCCTGGCTGCTTCTTTTTTAGCATAATCCTGGCTGCTCACAGCAGGACCCCAGGCCTGGCATGAGCATCATGGGGAATCCACCAGAAACCAAGAGTCTTGAGTCCTGCTGGGCCTCAGGAGGAGGTAGATTGGCATCCCCAGAAGTTCTTCAGGTAGAAAGTGCATCAGGTAGAAAGTGAAATTCTTCAGGTAGAAAGTGCATCAGGAAAGTGCACCAGGCGTGCAATCAAGACCCCAAAAAGTTACTTATCACAGTTCACTTCTTCAAATGGTTGACATAAATAATTTCTATAATTAACAACACTAGTGATGACCTGGAATGCCTGTGCTAATCAAAGGGTTTTAATGTCATTAATCTTGAAAATGCTTGGCGTTTGTGTCATTAAACCTATAAAGTTTACGAAGATGACTTTCCCTGCCTGTTGTAAAGAAAATACCGTCACAAAGCACCCAGGGGCTACATTTCACCAATGAGCTGACTCCCTCCGCCCAGATTTCCTATAACCATGGCAACCAAATTTGCAGACTTCCAACATAAATAAAGCAAGCAAACTAACACAAAGGAGTTTTTTTTTTTTTTTTTTCTGGTCATGGTTTATGGTAGCAACAGGTGAGGAAGGTCAAGAGAAGCACTAATTTGCCTCATCATATGAAAAAGAAACATAAGCCGTAACTATGACAACCAGGCAAAATCTTCAAAAATGACTTGCAGTTGACAACAGAACAACTCTATTTCACTCACCAAAAATTAAGGACAAGCAAATACACTGAAACCTCTCTCCCAGAAAGAGCTGAATTTGCAGCAGACAGTTACACAAGCATTTTACTCAAGCACCACCACAAACTGATTTGCTGTGGAATTGTTAAATTATATGTTTTTACAACTGGGTTATTTGGGTGTGACTCAATTTAAATCTAGGTCCATGTATTCTGAAGATGAAACAGGCCCTCCCTTGAGCCACCTAACTCCTTAGGGGAAAAGCGCAATCTTTTGGAAGTGAATTAACTCTTGAGGGTCAGGACAGCAGTAGCTCAGTGATTTTCAGAAAGGTGTCTAACTTCAAAAGTTTACACCTCTACCCCTAATTTACACTTAAGGAAGAGGGGCGTCCAAGGACCTGCCTATTACGTGTTTATTAAGTGGGTCCTGTGTAGATTTCCCATGTAAAGGTGGAAATAAGCTTCCGTCTCATATACAGAGGGAAAATAAAACAGGACAGCTTCAATCAATAAAGTCTATCTGGCCACTTTCTGGGGCTTCCGGGCAGCTCCACAGCCACAAGCATTGCCCGTGGGTCTCTGTGGCTTCTCCTACTCCCTGGCTGGACGCTACCCCTCCCTGGCTTTCAGATCAGATATCACTCACTCCCTTTTCTGATGAGCCGAGCCCTGCCTGAGGCCTACTGAGGGTCCCCGAGGTGTCCACCGAATCATCGCAGAAGGGAGTAAATGAATTTAAACATGAGTCTCAATACATTTACAGCTCAACATCACATGATTATCCTTCACCTATTATCTTCATTTCACACAGGCACAGAAAATCATTTTTGAGCTTGAAAATAAAGGCTCACGGGTGGACACCTGCTACTTCAATGACCACTCTCCAGCTGAATTAATCCCTCTGGGATATTACAAAGACTTGATGTGGTGCTCCTTTCTTCCAAGTGCATCCAAGTGATCTTTGGCCTCAGCGTGTGCCTGTGTTGGGATGCCCTCCTTCCTCTATAAGACACGTCCCTGCTATTCACCTGCCATTTATGATAGTGCCAACAGAGTGTGCAATAAAAGCTGCCGTTGCTTGCGAAGCCCTCCTAGTTGTGACTTCTTTTAAGTGAGTGTCCCACTTTCAACTGCAATCTAAAAAGAATCCTGAAACATTTTCAAAATTAAATCTTTTTAATTATACATTTTACTGTCTCTATATAGTAAGCATGTTGTCGATGGACAGACAAAACAAATTTCAAGTTTAACCTTGTGTTTTTACTTAATATAGCATTAAACGCCCTTGAGCTTTCCATTATTCAACTCTGTGTTCACAAAGTGAAAGAGAGCTGTCCCTCACCATCGTGCAAGATCACCCTGAACAAATCCTAGGCCCATTCCAGTGACATCCTAATTTGGTGCTAATTCTCTAATTTGTTCATTTATTTTCTCTAGCCACATAATTAATGCTGAAAGAAGTCTTTTAGGGGATTGCCAAGGAGCATTCTAAGTCTTAGTAGATAGGAAAATTCCTCCGATGTTTCCAGTTGCCTATCACATACCCTGAAGCCAAGAGATTGCAAAAGAGAAGTAGAGGTTCTCACAAAATCTGTGCAATGATGGGCAGAAAGCAACAATGGCGAAGACAGCCGAGACCATGCTGAGACCAGACCTGCTGATTCTCAGACCTGTACATCTGCTCCCGTCCATCCTGTCATCATCAGCCTCCCCACTGCCTTCGCTGCATCAGTATGCTCCTGACTGATTCGGATGCATATTATTATCACCAGACAATGTGCTTCTGCAAACACTGTCATAACACGTACAATAACCAATTATTCAGACCTTATAAAGAAAGGTACTGCAGGAAAAACAGAGCATCATGGAGTCCAATTCTCAGATTATAAGTTTGTGAGTGACAATGTCAGAATAAGGCAAGAGACATGGGTTCCGGGGAAAGGCACCGGAGGAAGCCCTCTGGCAATGCCCTCATCTGAGTCTTTATTCACCCCCAAATTGTGCTCTCTAAGTACAGTGTATGGTCCAAATATTGGGACCTTTCTTCTTACAAATCATTCATTCATTCTTTCATTTGTTGATTGAATATTTCTGAGCAAGTACCATGTGCCAGGCACCTTGGTAAGGGCTGAGCATTCAGGGAACTAAGCAAACTCTGTGCCCTTCTGGGCCAACCCTCCAGGAAAGGAAACATCAACCAGACACATAATCCCCCAGGCGGCTGCTGGGGGCGAGCACGGGGGACCATCGCAGGACAGAGGGAGTCTGGGCTGATGGGGAGGAGGTGACTATGGTACAGGGAGGAGTGAGGAGGAGAATGGGGGGGGGGCAGGGGAGCACACAGGGCGGGGCTCACTGAGGGTCTGAATTCTGTCATTTATGTCATTCCCTATTTTTGTCCTGTCAGCCAGGTGCCCACGGGCCCCATCACCGATGCAAAGTGACGTGATGTCTTTGATGTGAGGTGCTGAGAAGGGGGTTCACCTCCAGGACTCCTCCCAAAGCAACACCATGAGACGATCATTTGCCACATCCAAATCCAGAGACGCTCTGCAGACTCCCTGCCCAGCGCTCCTTAAAAGCCCCAGGATCCTCAGGAGCCCTGACGACTGGAGGTGATGTGGGGTCTCATGGGGGATCCGGGACCAGAAGAGGATCAGGGGAGAACACGGAGCAAGCCCACGCAGATGTACAGGTCTAAAGGACAAGACAGCAACGTTGCTGACTTCAAGGCACCACACTAACATCTGGGGTCAAAGACAGTGGCAGGGACCTGGGTGTGTGTTGGTGGAAACGCTCTGCCCCATCCTAGCAACTTCTCTGTAACCCTAAAATGGCAGTAAGGTCTTTCTGAGTGTTAAATATCTTGTTAAAAATATACAAAGGCCGTCTGTCTAACGATTATAGAGTACAGCCCAAATACAAACACAAAAGAAACGAATGCAAAGTACTATTAGTAGTAATTATACTTGTAAGACTAACAAAACAACACTAAACACAAAACTAAAACAGAAACTAGTCCTGGCTGTGCCCACATCCCTCTGCATATGGCTATCCTGGCCCTCAAGGCCAGGCCAGCCCATTTCTTCAAGATTCTAAATGACCAAGGTCTCACTCCCCCGCTCTAGTCCTAGTTCTTTGCTCCGGTGCTGTGCATGGCCAGGAAAGTCTCAATTCTGTCAACGGTCCTCGTCTTCAGCAAGATGCCCTTCACCACGAGCATCTCCTCCCCTGGCTGGGCTCTGAGCGGCCCTCGCGGACAGCGTGAGGGTGAGTGGAAAGATGCCGGCGGCTGCCACGTCTCCCAGGAAGGGCCTGGAATGTTCCAGGGAGGAGACACAGGTCCCAGGTATCAAGGGGATGCTCAAATAGGGCCACTGCCACACTTGTCCTCAGGAGTGCCCCCAATCTTCTCCAGAGACCCGAGGCACCCCGGGAACCCGGCTGTTCCCTGAGGACCAGGACTGCACTGGGCTCTGCACCCAGGTTCAGACGATCTCTCTGTAGAAGACGCCCCGACTTAGGGTCCCAGCCCCTCGGCGGCCTCACGTCTCTCCCACATCTCTCCACTGTCTCCTTCACAGCCTAACGCAGCACCTAGGTCCACACCTTCTAGGGAAATGGGTGTGACGACTTCCAGGGAGAAGAGCAAGCCCAGGCTGATGTAATAAAGGGCCTGGCGCCTGTGCAGCAGTCGGTTCTACGGGTGAGAGAAGACGCGGGAAAGACAGGAAGGGAGCTAAGCCCCGAATGCAGTGCCTCTCCTACATGGTGGCCGTCGCTGGCTTCTGAAACGAACAGTCTTCTTCTGAAAGTTGACCAAGCCTTTGAGGTCCATCACGATGACGGCATAAAGGGTAATAAACAAAGTAAAATATTCTAACCAGTCTCCAACAACAAGACTTAAAATAATGTGGCAACGCCCTTTCAGGTGTTAGCTGTGGAATTTCTTCCCAGCTCCAGGGGGACCTGGTCCCCGATGGATCAAGGCCGCCGCTCACGCGCAGGCAGAGGCAGCTGCCGACATTATCTAAAGTCTCTCTGACATCACTTTTTTTTCCAAACTACGATGCACATACATATTTTGAGCTTAAGCAAGATAAAGACATAAGCAAGACATGATAAGGAATTGAATAAGTGATAAAGGTGATTCGTTTACATAACTAATAAAACGGTGTTTAAGATTTATTACAAACTGGAAAAAAATCTGTTCTTTGGTTAAACAGAAATTGTCTCTTCTAATCAGGAAGAAAATGAAATCAAAGCGTGAAATACACCTCAGAGAACTGTGGGATCACCAGGCTGAGCCCCACAAAGAGCCACATGATCTGAGAGACAAAATGAAGCCCCAGCAAGGGGCGCTGGCTTAAATGGCCCAGAGTCTTATCACCTCCCTTAGAGATGTAAGCTCTGCACTTGCATCTCTCTTAGAAGAAGGTAGTTTCCATGGCTAAAACGACAAATGGAATCATGTTCATGAATTCCACAAAAATAAAAGGCAGGGATTGTAAACATTTATAAAGTGAGAAACCTTCGGTGCATCTTTTTCAAATCTGAGCTATAATTGCGACTAGTGTCTATGGTGTGAAATTGTTTATAAAGGCCAGAAATCATCAAAGCACATGCTAAGTCAAGCATCTCTAAATTATCTTACAATGTATAAAATAATGGAGAGGGAGGGAGAGAGAGAGAGAGAGAGAGAGAGAGAGAGAGAGAGAGAGAGAGAGAGAGAGAACTCGCACAGAGCGCAGGTAACAGGGCTGGGAGTCACAGCCTGGAGACATCAGTCTCAGCCATCAAGATCACATCACAATCACCTCCTGGGTGGACACTCCTTGTCAACAGCTGGTCTGGAAGGAGAGGCTCAGGGACAAATCAGAGTCAGCAGATGTTTACTGAGTGCTGGGACAGAGCACTCTCCTGAGCCTGGCCCTGGGGCAGGCGCCAGCCCAAGGCCCCCCAGCATCAGCACTCTGCATCAGTCCACACAGGAGGGCTCTGGGGTGAACAGTAGTGGTTCCCCAAATTCACGTCACCCAGAGCCTCAGAATGTTACGTTATTTGGAAATAAGACTTTTGCAGATACAATTAGTTATATTAAGATGAGGTTCTATTAAGATGATTCAGGTCACCCCCAAGCACTGGTGTCCCGATAAGAAGAGACACACATGGGGAGATCACCACCCGAGGGGCCAGGCACAGTCTGGAGTGATGGGTCCACAAGCCAAGGACACCGTGGCCATGGGGACCATGAGCAGATCCTCCCCCAGAACCTCCAGAAGGGACCAGCCCTGTCTACACCTTGAGCATGGCCTTCTGGTCTCCACTGTGAGAGGACTCGTATTGATGCTGTATGTCACCAGATAAGGAAAATGAAGGAGATTCTGCCATATCTGGGGTAGAAATGAGACACACATGTCAGATGATAAAGAGATTTACCAGGAAGTATACAGTATATCAGCTTGAATTACATGGAAGTGCCGACATTTGACTGTTTTTGAACCACAAAATTAGCGATTACATGTGGCTTAAGTGAGGGGTCAAAAACAACGGCCTGTGGGCTGACTCTGGCCTGTTGCCTGTTTGTGTAGATAAAGTGTTACTGGCACACAGCCCCTGACACACAGCCATCACTGCACACAACAGTGGAGGCTCCCTCAGTACCACGGCATCACTGAGCAAGGGTGGCAGGAGCCAAGAGGGCCCAGAGGCCTGACAGAGTTGCCATTTGGTCCTTTACAAGAAGCCTCGTAACCCTTGTTTTAATCCACTATTGACATCAAATGACCGGCAGTCACAGCAAAGACAACAGAATTTCAGGAGAGTGAGGTCGGTGGGACATGTTCACCTCCATCCAGATTTAAGCTGAGGCTTGAGAAAGGGCCGGGTTCTGAGGCGGGAAGGACCAACGGCTGTCGAAGTGATGGAAAAGGTGATGAAGGCTGTGTGGGGCGCCAGGTCTCAAATGTCACTGCAACAACCAGAAAGGCCCCCTCGGGTTCCCCCCTCCTGCCTCCGCTAAGAAGCCCAGGTAGAAGCAGAAGTGAGAAAAGTTGGGTAAGGTTTTCAGAGGTCAAAACTGCTTGAACACCAGAGCGAGAAATGCGCCATTCTCTTCAAGTCAGCATGAACCAATATCAGGTGTGAGAGCCAGTATGTCAGACATGGTAGATTAGAGAGATTAAGTTCCAAAAGAGATGAAATAATTCCAGCTAGAGCAAAAAATACATTATTTGGAATATCAATCCTTGCAGCCCCTTATAGGATCATAGCATGAAAAATAATTACTGCAATGATTGCAGTAATAATATTTCAAAGAACAATGGGAGTTTCAGACAACTGGGACCCTATAGGGTTATGATCAAATAGAAAAATAATTAAAAGGAGCATTTCTTCCTCATTAAGAAGCCACATATTTCATCCAAAATAGGGTGTGTGTACGCTTGTAATGTACATACTGAGCTGCAAAGTTCTTGTTAGGGCTTCCCAAGAATATAAAAACACGGAAAAAAACAGGAGATTTGCCTTTCCCATTATTGTCAATTATCCAAAGCATGCTAAGAGTGGGTGATGACAAACACGCATGCTCAGGAGTAAGCCAGAACACTAAGTGGGCTGTGTGTGGATAAACCATCAGGTAAACAGATATCTGCAAGTTTATATATCGGAGATTAAATCTATCTTAGAGTACATTTATGAGAAATGTCCAAAGCAGAACAGTTTACAAAACTAATTCACAATTTACAGAGATGCCTTCAGCTACGTAAATCAGCCGTCCACTCCCCCCTGAAAGGGGCTCTTGCAAAACAAGAATCATCTGACTTAGAGAGACAGACCCAGAGCACAACTGCCCCCCACTCTCACGGGAGAGCTCATGGCCCTTAGTCACCTTCAGAGACTGTTTAACCACCTTTCCAGGGCCAGCAGGGCTGGAGGAAGGAGAAGCACAGAGGTGGCTGGGCCTCTTCGCATCTCGGAACCCCGCGTGGCTGGTGTCTGGGGGGCTGCAGTTGAGCTGGGAAGCCCAGGATTCCAGTCCTGGCTTCTGGCTGTGAGATGGGTCTGGCCCCATGATCCGCCTTGCCTCAGTGGCGCACACATCTCCGAAGCTCTTTACTTATGTTAGTAAAGACACTGAAGTTTTAAACTTCTTACATCCTTCCCCTTTGCAGCTAGGACGCCCCATCACATCACCAACTGATAAAGAATGCTAACAGTAACCATCCTGGGCTGGAGTGAGAGATCCCGGGTCCAGCAGGGACAGAGGGCGCACATGCCACTAGGGTAACAATAAGGGGAGGGGAGATAAGGTTCAGGCCGGGGCTCTGCTCAGCTACTACCTCCAGGCCTGCAGGGGTGGAGGAGGGAGCACATTGCAGGCTGAGATTCCTCGGGGCCTGGGCGAAGATCCCTCTGGGCACTGACACCTTGGGTGGAAGGAGGCCCTTCTCTTTCCAATGACATCCCCAGGGCACACGTCCTCCTTCCTCATCTCCCCTAGGGCTCCCCAGGAGGAAGCTAGAAGCAGAGCGCAGAGCCTGGAGCCTGCAGCTGCCCTCCCGGAGTCTGGAGAAGGCTCCAGCAAGGGTGCACAAGGGGCAGGCAGAGGACACCCAAAGGGACTAGGAATCACCAACCTCACCTTGATTTGTCCTTGTATCAAGACATCTCTTCTTATGCCAGTTGAGCAACACTCCCCAGTCCCGTTTATGTTTTTAGCAAATTTGACTTTCCCTCCCACCTGCGCAGGTGAGGTAACAGGTGCCAGGGGTGAGATGCTCACGGAGAGGGAGACAGTGACCATGTGGCTGGTGCAGAGCCACTGGCCACTGAAATCACAACAGTAACAAGCCTCGCTACATCAGAGTGTTCCCGACAAACAGGCACCAATGTTTGCGAACCCCTAAGAGGAGGGGACTACGCGGCCCATGGCGGGTGAGGAAGTGGAGTTGGAACGGAGCCACCATGTCAGCCTCCCCACCCGCGAGCCACGCCTGCAGCTCCCGCACTTATATTGCCTCTTAATCATCTCGAAAAGGTCTAGAAGACCCTGATATTTAAAAACTCCTGCAACTAATCTTCCTCGGAGAGTAAAAAAAAAAACCAAATCCATTTTAGTGAAAAGAAGCCCCTTCTGTCATTTGTGAGTCTGACATCTGCACGCTGTGTTGGCTGAAGGGCCCAGTGTTCACTGCCAAAGCCTGTCCACATAGAAAGGAAGTCGAGTGACTGACTTAAGCAAGTGGGCACACATTTACTGTGTCAGTCCCTATACACTGAGGGTGAGGGTTGGTGTGGCAGATGGTACCTTTCCACAGATGGCCTCCACCCACCTGTCCTCCTGCATGGGCTCACTGGTCAGCCCGGGGTCCTCCAACCCGCGAACTTGGGGAAATCCTAAGGCCTCCCTGACCCACAGAATCCAGCAGAAGTGGCCTCGTGCCAGTTCTGGGCACAGCCTTTAAATGGCTGAGAGAGTTTCTTTCCCTACTTCTTGTAGCCAAAATCTTCAGGTAAGGTGAAGGAAGCCACAGGGCAGACTGGCAGCTCCAGGTCTGCGAGTGACATCCTCATGTGGGCGACACCCAAGGAGAACCGTCCAGCAGAGTCCAGCCCGCCAGGCCCGCAAGAGCAGATCATGGATGACCACGGGAGTCTGCAATGGGATGGCTGGTGTCTTAGCAATAGGCCACAGAATCAAATGAGTTTATTGATTTAATGTATGTTCTTTTGAGAAGAGTGAGAAGAGAGCGCCCTGAGGTAGAAACAGGAGAACGACATCATCCACCTGCAGTCCCAGGCAGAAAAACCACTGAGCAGAGCCAGGTATCCAGAGATTTCAAAAGGACCCACCCAGCCCCAGGCCGCCGGCAGCTCTCTAGGATTAAGCAATCTTCGTTTACCTTCCGACCCCCTTCATCCATTTTGACCCCCACACCAACCTCCACCTCTAGGAACCAAGTCTGTTCTATGCATCTATGAATTCAGTGGTTTGTTTTTGTGGGGGACAGGACTGCGCTTCGCTGCTGTTGGTTTAGCTCTGTCAGACTTAGTTGACTTAGTGCAATGCCCTCAAGGCCCAGCCATGTTGGTCTAAGTGGCAGGACTGCCTTCTTTTTCATGCCTACATAATATTCCACTGAGGGTGTGTGTGTGTGTGTGTGTGTGTGTGCGCGTGCGCACGCACGTGTGTGCACATATACATCATCTTCATCCAGTCACCCATGGATGGACGCTTGAGTTATTTCCCTATCTTGGCTATCACAGATAACGCTGCGATGAACAACTGTTTTAGAGTTAGTGTTTTTGTTTCCTTTGGATAAATACCCAGAAACGTGATCGCTGGGTCATGCTGTAGCTCTATTTTTATGTTTGGGAAACTCCACACTGGTTACTGCAGTGGCCCCACCAGCTGGCATCCGCACCAGCCGGGCACAGGCGTCCTCCCGCCACGTGCTCACCAGCCATCACCTCGGTCTTCTTGCTGATGGTGTTCCAACGAGGGTGAAGTGATACCTCACTGTGGTTGGATTTGCATTTTCCTAGTGGTGAGTGATGCTGAGCATCTTTTCATGTGTCTGCCGACCATCTGTAGTTCTTCTTTAGAAAAAAATGTCCATTCGGCAACTCTGTCCTTTTAATCTGAGCACTTACTTCTTTAGGATCGAGTCATGAGTTCTCCTAATCTGGGATACTAACCCTTTTTCTGACATAAGATCTGCAAATACGCTCTCTCCATTCAGTGGGCTTTTTTCATTTTTTCATTTTATTGACTGTCTCCTTTGCTACATTGACGGTTTTCACTTTGAGTCATTCCACCGGTTTATTTTGGCTTATGTTACCACTAGGTCTTTAAGATCCAGGACTTATGCTGCAGCTCTTGGTAATTCTGAAAATCTAAGTGCAGAAGGGCTGCTTTTTCTGAGTTTCAAGCCTGACGTAGTGCTGTCTGCAGATGGTTCTGGCTATTTCCACAGGCCTTCCGTCCAGTTTGGAAAGAACCATCAGCTGTCTGGGCTGCATCAAGGTCTGAGGAACCACGTACCGATGGCGGCCAGGCCCTGGGGGAGAAGACCCCCGGTGTGTCCGCTCTGCCTCCCGCTCCTTCCCCCACATCACTGCGGCACGAGTCCCCGCCGTTTCTCTCCGGCTGCCAAGCTTGTCAGCACCTCGGCAAGAGGTCAGGATGCCACTTGGCAGGCCCAGAGGCAGCCTGCCTGTGCCCACAGCAGAGAGCTGGGTGGACCAAAAGCCAGCACTGCAGGACACAGAGCCGTGGCCTTTATTTCCTGTTAAGCCACTGAACCGAAGTTTCTCCTAATAAACATCAATTAAAAGCAAATAATTCATGTAAGCGCTTCGTGCCAGGGAGAATTCAAACATTGACCTGGAGGCATCTGCCAGCATGACTAAGTCATCTGCTGGCCACCAGCCAGGTGATTTTTCCACGTTATGAACCAGTCACCTGCTTCCCCACACTGGCCTCCTCCTCACGCTGCAAACCTCTCCAGGTCCAGAGGAGAGTGGGAAGGAAGCCGCAGTTTGCTTTCTGTTATTCATTCATTCTGCCGAAAGCTCGGGATTCAGCAAGAAGAGGGCGAAACCAAAGCAAAGTCCTGTGTGGACGCCTGAGGAACTGCCAGGTCCCCTCTCTGCTGCTCGTGCTCAGCTGCTGACTTTTTTTGCCCTCCCTTGGGTCATTTGGAATTGTGACCTTCGGGAGAGTGAACTGAAATTTAAACACTTTATAATCCAAAACACCAAGTGGCATCCTGTTCAAGGAGACCCACGAAAGCATCCAAGAAGCCTCAGTGTCCAGAGTGACTTCTGAAGAGAAGGTGAGGTCAGGGGAGAGTGGGAGATGGATGCGGGCCCCCACTGGGCCCCCATAGCACCGCCCGGCCCTCCAACCCGCTGCTCTGCTCTGCACAGCATTTCTCAGCTTTCTTGAAGCAACCAGCTAAGTCAGCAACTCCAGGCTGCGCTGGGTTATACCCTGATAGGACCAAACACGTGTTGCAAACAAACTGTTCACACAGGGCTGCAGGGGGTGACAGGGGAGTCCAGACATCCCCACTAACAATCACCATCTTTCGGCTGGAGTCTTTTGTGAGTGCACAGGATTAGATGGGTAATTGGAAATAAACACAAACCCTGGCTGACAAAAGGTTCTTTCATAATAGGCTCTTCTTTATTTCCAAAAGAATAGAAGGAAGAAAATAAAGTGCAAGTGAGTTGATTCCTCTAGTTCCGGTGCCCACGTGACGAGGAGTAACAGCTCACATCTGCACAGGGCTGAGCAACAACATCTTGGGTTTCTGGGCTCTGCAATCCACGGAGCGACGGCTCAGCTCAGACAGAAGCACCTTCAGGACACAGACGAGGGCTTGGAGAAGGGAGAGGGCAGCCTTCTCTGGAAACACACAATCAAACTAGGGGACCAGGACCAGCACCCTGGACCTCACTCAGGAGGGGTTGGGCACTGCCCAGCCTCCACGCACAGGGGCTGTGCATCCTGCGGGAACAGCACCTGGGGCAAGTCTTGAAAGCCTCCCTCTCCCGCTCTGCAACTCTTTCCTGTTCTCTTTTTGAGGCTTTTCAATTTGGGGAAAGGCACGTTTTCCCTTCTCCGTTCGACATTGGAAAAACCAGCCCTGCAACCAAGGGAGATGGTGCTGTGCGTCCTGAGGACAGAAAGAAGCATGCTGCACGTCCGGGCCCTGCCCGCCAGTGAGCTGGTCGGAGGAGTCTGCGGGGACCCCGCAGGGGACGACACAATCTGCACAGCCTCTGAGGTCCCGAGAAGGAAGGCAGGAAGAGCTCCAGTTGGCCCTTAGTCATTCTGGTGCCATTTCCGACTAGCAGGCCTAGTGACACACACCCCTTCTGCAGATACCTTCTCCTGTCTCCCTGAGCCTGGGGGTGCTGCTGTGCTCCCCAGCAGAAGGGCTGCTCCAGAACCTGGGGCTGGCTGGGCACATGCCTTCCAAGCCTCCCCAGTAAGTGAAGAAGCTCTCCCGGGGTGTGGAGACAGGAGCACAGTTACAGTCATCCTCAAGCCACTCCTCCTGCCACTTGCCACTGGTCCCACAGAGCTGAGTTCCCAGAGGGCCTCGGTGTTTGACTGCATCTGAAGCATCAGTTCAAGTTCTAGAAGTGCTGGAGAAAGATGGCATCCAAGGGACACCCAGCGGGAAAGAGGACCGCGTAAGAGCAGAAACCATCTTTGGTCCCTACACACTCTGTCCCCACAGCAGGGTGCCAGGTATGGGCCTGGCACAGTGGGGGTTTCTAGGAAGTTCCTGTTTGAATGGACACTAGCCTTCACCCTCACGTCTCTCTGGAGCTGGGCTACAGTGCAAACAAATGGCCCAAGAGATAACAAGAGCTCTGCTTAATGTAAATCCCTCTTCAAGAACACGAGAGAGATATGTGTGGGTATCTCACGGAGGAGGAAAGTGAGTATGACTGCTTTCTAACTGCCTGATATAGGGTAACATTACAGAGGAGCTTTATTTGTGGTTTCCCCAAGTAAAATTGGGGGGGGGAATAAAAATATAAGTGTGAATAAGAAGTTACATAATAAAGTAAGACCATATGTTTTGCCCAAAAGTGTTAATCAATTTGCCTTTGTTGCTTTGTTTTTGTTTTATTTTCCTCTTTCTTCAGTTGAGTGAATCCACCGTTGCCAATGACAAGATTTCATCTTTTTTCCAGCTGAGTAGTATTCCGTCGCGTGCCTGCACCATGTCTTCTTTACCTACTTTTCTGTCCTAGGGCTCTCAGGCTGTTTCCCTAACTTGGCCACTGTGAATAGTGAGGCAAGGAACATAGCAGCACCTGCACCCCTTCAAACCATTCCACTCATGGAATATAAAGAAACCGAGCAAAGGAACAGAGAAAAGCAGCCAGAACAAGCCCTCAGGTAGAGCGAAGGCCACCAGAGCAGGTGGGTGAGGGCTGCCCAATGAGCTGTGGTGGACGACTCCAGGCACCACGGTGGTGGGTGTGGCGTGACAGCCATCTGAAGGGGTGCGAATCTGCACCCCAGCCCACACACTTTTGTGAACCAAGGTTACTGCACAAACTAACTTAATTTTTTAAAAAGAACAGACTCGATCACCCTCTTTCTATGAGGGTTCCAAAAAGCCCTTCCTGGACAAGGAGGTGAACTGACAGACTCACAGCATCTCCCCAACTCAGGAGCCCTGTGAGCAGCCATGGCACAGAGGAGCCGCTTAGCAGTCCACAGACACGCCACCGTCCCCCAGCCAGGTGCACCCCCTTCCTTTGAGTCAACCCCTCCTGCCTCCACGTCAGTCTGCATCGGTCCAACAGAAAGGGTCTGTCAGAATGAAGCTATTACCAATCAGCCCACCCTCGGAGAGACTGTGGGTTACTCCACATGCAAACGAAACCCCCAGGGAGAAGCAGCGGCCAGTGACCCCTTCCCAGGACAGGGGCACCCTCGGGGGGTCGAGGCCCTTCTGCAGACACAGGATATGGAAAAGCAATTGCTTCCCGGGGAGCTGGTCACCATCGCTGGGGTGGTTGGCGCGACCTGTGCAAGAAGAGATCTTTCCAGAAGGAAACCGTATCGTCCCGCTCCCCTCCCTGCCCCAGATGAAAGGCAGCGGTGCCCAAGGCCTTCCTGCCCCAGGGGTCCCGCCAGCTTCTCCTTTGACCTCCTTTTCATGTAAAGAAAACAGAAGAGGAAACACGCCTCAGCTGTGCTGCTACAGGCCTGCAGCAAGACGGGAACGCTCACCCCGTGGGTCTGAAGAGCCTCCCGGAGCCGGTCAGGTCTCGGGAGGCTGAGACCCCCCCCTTGTGGACTCAGCGGCCATCCCAGGCCCTCGGCCATCGCCCCCAAGCCGCTCGGCCACCAGGAGAGGGTGTCCTTGGGGTTTCGCCACAGAGGATGTCCTGCTTGACCAGGGAACCCCTCCCGCTGCGAGATCAGGGCGGCCTCCGAAGACCGTCTGAACTCTTGACACCGGTGGCCAAGACCCCACGACTAATTCCGGCACGTTGGAAATTGGCCGCCACAGGATACACTTGGCCTTGTTAAAAATAGCCCAGCCACCCCCCTGGACATTTCAGCAGCAGGAGCTGCTTCTCGCGTCAAGGCCGGCTGGCTCTCCGGGACCCGCTCACGGAGCAGGATTTCGTGGCATGGAATTGGTGAGGTTGTCCGTGAGATGCTTTGAATGGATGCTTCACCTCAGAACTAACAGTTAAATCGTTTTAAAGATTTTCTTAAATTTTTAAATTGAAATTAACTTTTAAACAAATTTTAAAAGTATTTAAATTAACTTTTAAATAAATTAAGATGTATTTAAATTTTTCATTTAAATTAAATTTTAATAAATTGAAATGCATTTAAATTTTTTAATTAAATGTTAAATACATTTTAAAATGTATCCATAGAGAGCACAAGGGCTTTCATCAAGGATCAACAGGCCACGCGGCCTAGTGTAGATCAATGCAAAACCACTGGTATCATTTTCACAAAAGCCCCCTGGGCTTCCACGCCACTTCAATGTGGAGTATTTAATTAAATAAACCCAAGTTAATCATTTGGATGCTAATACGGGAAAGAGAAACAGCCAACCGCCTCCCAAGTGCTCAGAAAAGCAAAGCATTTCAAATGCGTCTTTCACGACTTTCATAGGCGCCGCTAATCGTGGCTTCACGTGGACGCCTCTAGCTTCCCACCAATCTTACGTGTCCCGTGCCACGCGTTCTCGAAAGGCATCTACGAGACCTTCCCTTGGGAAACACAGGAGGTGGACCTGGCTGGCGCCGCAGGCTCCTTAGCAGTGGCCTTCTACCTACTCGCCGTAAATGTGACAGGGGCACTAGCAGGAGAATGCGCGCTGGCAGACCGGAGGGCCGCCCCCACACTGCCGCTGAGGCGTCAAAAGGCGTCAAAAGGCACCTCAGCCTCCACCCAAAGGGGGAGCGAGGCCCACACGAGGGGTCCTGAGCCGTCCTGCACATCGTCAAGCAAGCAGCTTTCCCAAATGTGTTTCTGATTTGTTTTCCCAAGCTGACCCCTGCAGGCCTCATTAAAGCTGGCAACCTGTGCTCACTCACCAGCGCAATTAAAGAGGAACCACAAAGGGCGCTTGGCCCAGAGGCCTCCCCCATGGTGCCCATCCTCAGCCCGTCACTAATTGCACCCTTTGTCCTGGCCTCCTCGTGGTGACTTTGCCAAACACCCAATCAAGGTCTTTGTTCTTCCCTCTTGTCACTGTCTCCAGCAACCCTGAGCAGGAATCTTGGCCCCAAAGCCAGTTCTCCAGGGAACATACACTTTTCATTAAAACACCAAAAATTAAAAGCCCATTGAAAGGTACTTAGCGGCAGGTCCAAAGCCGCACTGAAGTTCACAGGCTGCGAACACTAAGAGACGCTGATTACGGATGGCCAGGGGTGAATTCCCAGCGACTGACAGGGGCCATCACGGTGCCCACTCGGAGGGGCCAGCGTCGCCATCCACCGCACCCGAGTCCCCACACCAGGCTGAGCCCTGCTGCTTCCTGGTGATGTCCTGGTACCGGATGACAAGCCTCTGTAAGAGGGCGCAGAGCCGGGACGGGCGTCTGGATGCAGGAGGGCAGAAAGGCCGGCACAGCCCACCAAATGGACCCAACACCTTCTGGCAGTCAAGGAGGCTTCCACAATTATGGTGACCCTTTCCTTCCAGTGGACCCCAAACCAGCCCAGCACTCCAAGAGAGGACAAGGTCCTGGAGGGGTGGGGGTGTCACTGGAGATTTGGGATTAAGATCTGTGTCTTACTGAGCTTCTCCAAACGACACTCGCCAGCACCGAGGTCAGGATGATTCTTTCCCTCTGGAGAGAGAGAACAACGTAATTGGCCAGCAGAAGGGAAACAGATTTTCTGATAAATGACTGGGGAACTCAAGGTCACAAAGATCAAGTGAAGAACGTCCACGTGGTCTTCGATCTTCCAGTCTCACCCCAAAGCTCTGCTATGCTCTCCACCCACCGAAACAAAGAAATCCAACACGCCCCTAGCCTGGGTCTGCATGCACAGTGCGTGACCTTCTGCTACGATTGTCATGATACAAGAATAAAAGTTCTCTTTTAAGTACAAGGCAGAGGTAGGGAAATACCCTGCTCCCCGACCAAAGATGTAGGTGTGTCTGTTACTCTCAGTAGGCTGGGCCAGTCAGGCTTCCCTCCAGGCATGGTCCAAGTTCAAAGCGCTAATTTCCCTGAGCCTGCCTCAATAAACAATTCGCTCATTGATAAATGCTCTGAAAAAGTGCCCTCAAGGCAGTAATACCTTCTCCTCAGTTGAGGAAAAAAAAAAAAAAGGATTGAATGAGACGATGTCTTTGAAGCACCTTGCACAGAGCCAGGTGGACAGAACAAGAACAGAACAAGAGTGGGTGTTGTTACGGCGCCACCAGAAGACAGAGCAAGGCCTGAAAACAAGGCAATGTCATGGTGTCTGGCCACTGTGAGGACAGGCAGCCCCTCTGCTGTGCTAAGTGTTGTTTACAGCTTCAGCCACTGAGGTCCAGGCACTGACATTTACTGCAGTAAGTTCTAGAACAGGAACCCCAGCACATGATCCCTGGTCCGGGATGAGCAGGGGCCCGTGAGCTCCTATGTCTGGGCTGTGTCCTGCGAGGCCCACGGCGAGCTGCCCTCTGCAGGGCGGGATACACAGACCTCCAGGAGCTGGGCCACGCGGGTGGGCCAGGGGAACGCTCACATTAAATAACATTTGCAGGCGTAAGCTTCCCAGAGAATGAATCTTCCCAATTCTTCCTGCCAGCTTGCAGTTTCCTGAATGATGTCTTTTCACAAGCTGGTGATAGACCCTAGGAATTCCATCACTGCTGGCAGGCAGAGAGTAAATCTGGCTCCGGGCCCGACTTGGGAGTCGGCCTAGAAAGTCTCCACAGCCAAAAATCAGCCAAAAACTGCTGTCTGGACTTGCAAGGCTCCCTCCCAGCCCTAGCCCCTGACCCATTGCACCCCCCACCCCATGACCGCTGCACAGCTGACCTTCAGGATGGCACTTCTGGTGCAGAAGGCCACAGAAAATCATGGGGTCAGGTGAGTGTCAAGGAAAAGGATGGGGTGGGGCAGAGGCACAGACTATCAAGTCAAGCATCCATGCCATACCTTTGCAGAGTGGCCAGCCTGGGGTGTGAGGGTGACCCCAGGGTGCAGAGGTGGCCCCTGCCAGCACAGCGCCAAGGCTCCCCGCCTCTGCCATCAGGACATGAGGCTGTAGATGAAGGGGCCCCTCCTGACTTGCCTCGGGGCTCTCAGCCCCAAGCATTACCTGAAATCAGGGGCATGCTGCTCCCCGCTGGAAGCACCATCAAGGTAGAGCCCCTGTGGGCTGAGGAATCAGCCCCTCTTCCGGGCACGCCCAAGACACCTGCGGCAGGGACAGGACGAGGCAAAGGGCAGCGGCCCCACCAGTCACACTCGTACCCATGGGGACTCAGAAGCCGCAGCAAGGGGCAGCACTGGAGACCCAGACACGCCTCACAGACACGGCCCAGGCCGGGCCAACCCCAGGCAGGGGAGAGGGTGAAGCACAGGGGAGGGGGAGGGTGTCTGGGTCTTTCTAGAAACTAAGGGGCCCGTCAGAGCACAGGCTGTGCCTGGGCCGGCCGAGAACTTTCTGGTGAAGGAAAACCACAGTCATGTTGTAACAACAGCCCAGGCTGCTGGAGGAGCAGAGGGCTCGGCCGAGGAGGACACGGTAAGGAGAGCGAAGGGGAACAAACACCCGGGGAGGGAGAGATGAGTCCTGCAAGGCTGTGTGAGCAGCCCGAGCAGAAAGCACCGGAAGCCCCGGCCCGCGCCTCCTGCCTTCCCTGGACAGTCACCTCACCCCGGGCAGGGGGCACATGGAGCGCGGGCCCTCGCTCTGCAACCGTCTCCTGCACAGACAGTGAGCGACGCTCAACTGGGCTCAATCTGCCCACCTGGGGCTCCGGCTCAGGCTTGAAAGGGTTTTCCCTTTGCGGACTCGTCGCCAAAGGTTGGAGCCAGGATGGGGCAGGGGCTGCAGGTGCCCCCCAGGGGTGCAGACATCCCCGAGCACTGCCCGGGGAGTTAGCATCCATGGACACTCAAGTTCCAGATTAATATTTGATGTTAACCTTTGGATACGTTGCAGAAAAGGAAATGCTCGGAAAAAAGTTAAATCCCCCAAAGTAATGACCTAATCCATTTTCTCCACTTAGAACAAGTTTCCCACAATCCCACAGACAACACGCCATGGTCCTTTAATGACGATCCTCTCCAGCTCTCAGATTCCAACAAATTAACAAGGACTTCAAGGGAGCTCTTAAAACACGGGAACATCGCCTCCGTTCCTTGGCCCCGAGCTCCAGAACTATCTGTCCCGGCAACGTGGACAGCCCCGAGTGGGCTCACTGCTCGATCTGTTAAATCAAACCCTAACTGGTTACCCTTGATATGTGGAGACTGTTAATTAGCTTGTCAGAAATTAAAGAAAGCAAACAAAACCACAAAAAGTACCCACCTAAACAGCCTTTTATGGGCCAATTAAAACCATCAAAAGTGACCTCAAAAATAAAAATGTCACCCACTCCTTCGGCATCTAATAAGCAGAAGGAAATATTAATGCAGCCTCATAAATAACTCCATAAGGGGTGAGTCATGATCAGGGCTGGTAACAGAAAAACATGGTCATCTTATAATTTCATGCATTTGTGTCTTAGCTGCGAATCTGGCAAGAGACAAGTTCAGAAGGAGCTAATCAGGAGCAACAGTCATGCGAGGTCAGTGACCAGAGAAAACCACCTCCGCAGGGAAATCACCAGCGATGCACAGACACCTCTGGCCACCACCTGACCTCGGCTCCAGCTTTAACTGGAAGCCAGGGCACCAGAAGGGCCAGGGCCAAGTCTATGACTCTTCTCTTTCTAAGGGGGGACACACGCACCCCTTCAAGTCCTTGAGCTCCAAGCTCTTTAAAACCCAAATTCTGCTGCTGGGCCTGCTGGCCTCGCCAAGAGCAGCAGAGACCCTGACCCTGCTAAGCAAAGACAAGGCCAGGCACACGGCACGGGAACCTTCTCCCACTACAGGACCACAGCCCCGGGGGTGAGCGGACCTGGCGGCAGCCACGAGACTGTTTCCAAGGAAGGCTTGCTGGCTGAGTCTTTCCATTGATTGATTGGATTTGGTTCCGTGGCCCCAGCCTGAAACGACTGAGTTTGCCAGTTTTCATCCCGAGACCCCAGCTCTGCCACCAGCCCCGGAAGCACCTCCAGATCCAAGAAACCGGCCCCTCTCCCTCCGGAGGCCCGCCACGGGGCACAGTGAAAGTCTGCGCCAAACCCCGGGTTTGTCCAGGCCAGTGGTGACTGGATTAAGGTGCTCGAACTATATGGCCCCGACTTCCTGTCCCGGAACAACGTTATTGAGGAGGAGTGAGCAACGAGGCACAAAATGTGCTTATGGTCGGATGCAAGTGGTTGTGCAGACCCGGGCAACCGTGTCTGCTGCCCAGTGTCAGAGCAATTCATCATCCCCGGAGGGCCGCCTGCCCCCCACCGGCCCCCCAGCCCCTGAGCGCAGGCAGGCCTCGTGGGCCCCCTTTCTGGACGGGCCATCCCAACGCAGCACAGGGGACGCGGCCGTCTGCGAGGGACCCCTTCCCCGGGGGTGTCTGGAGGGTCACACGCCGGCCTGCATTTCAAGAGTCCTTCACGTGACGGCCAAGTAGCGCCCACTGTCCGGCTGCCCCACGTTGTGTCTGCCCGCTCATCTGCTGCAGCTTATTAAATCTACAAATCCAGCTAAGCGGCAAGGTTTAGCAGCCTCATCTCAGAAATGAAACAAGAAAGCCTGGCGTTTTTCTAAAACGGTCTCGAATTTCCGAAAGCTCTGTAGTGTGTGGAAATACATAATGAGGATACGTTATGTTTCATGGAAATGCTGTGCAGATGGGGTGGGCAGGAGAGGGGGAGCAGCTGTTCCAAGCAAGCAAATAACATGCCCGAACTTGGGCGTCCATGTGTTAATGCACAGGAAGCGTTCCTGCCACTCCAGCCCATCCCCGCCAGCGGTGCGTCCAGCTAGCAGTCGCCCCGCGCCCGGTGTGAGGACTCGTGGGGACACGTGGGGACACGGCCTTGGCCTCGGAGACGTGTGGATCTCAGGACAGTGCGGGTGAGTTAGTGTGAAAGTATCTGAAACAGTTTTCTCCATATGAAGAACACAGTGTTCAGTTCATTTCATTTCCATAGCGAGCCCCCAAAGTCTTGTTTGCCGTCCAGGATATTAAAGCCTGGGCTATCTAGGACACTACGTTGCGTCACTGCCTGTAAAGACACGCACAGTGGATCAGGCGCAGTGGATACACGCTCCACACACACCACTAAAGGCGTTTACTGCACACCCGGGGGGACCCGGCGTCCGGCCTCTGGGTGCGCTTGGGGTGCAAGGGAAGAAAGGGTGGGGGGTACTTCAGAGGGTGTGACTTGGGATGCCTTTCTGAAGAGGAGGCAGGAAAGCGGAAGACTCAGAAGAGCAGCATGCCTTTCACAGCCTGGGAAGGACAGCAGTCCCAGCGGAAGCAAGAGCACAGGCGGAGGCTGCAGAGCGGAGGCCACGAGGCCGGAGGCAGGAGGGACAGGCAGCGGCCCCAGCACCCAGCTCCTCCCACAGACTGACCCACCTGTCCCCAGTGGGAGCGGCTCCCGCTGGCTCCTCCCCCTGCTCGCCTCGTGGTGACCAGCTCCTGCCCTGTGTCTCGTGTTGTCATCCCAAGAACCTCCTTGGTCACAGAATACCGTGGCCCCTTGGCTGGCCCTACCTCCCCGCTCACTTCTGGGAGGACCCACAGGCCCGTGCCAAAGGCACGCAGGTCCTCCCTCCTCGTCCCCCACGCCTGGTCCCACACCCTGAGTCACTCGTCACTCCAGGGCCAGCCGCCCACACCAGCCCCCTCAGCTGCCCCCCACCACCCTGCCCGCTCTCAAGCACCGCCCAGGGGCCCAACTCCATGCAAGGCCGAGGTCCCTCCCAACTGCCCTGCCCAAATAGGCAAAAACCCCAGTGAATGCCCAGGTTGCTGGTAACTGTTCTTCCCGCGGGCCCACAATGCTGTCTTTCTAAAGTCAAGTCCACAGAACACACAGACACTTACATGACAGATGTCTCGGAAGCTCCCCTTACCGAGTTCGTCCCAACATGGACACGCACGGTGGCTTAATTACCGCATTGCTGGACACCAGAAGCTTAACATCCAGAGCAATTATTTTTGCTTCAGGCCACCAGTTACAAACAATGCACTCAGCTTTACAGTCGGTCAAGTTTTATGGCCAATCTAAAGCTAGGCCCCCATAAAAGGAAACACAGAAGCCAGCTGGGACCCTAAAATCCATTTGGTCCAGGAGGCCCTTAGCATCCCACATCTTTCACAGCTGGCCTCAGTGGTCCCGGCGTCTGCCTCCTGGTGGCTGGCTGGGGGCAGCTCTGTCCACCCTCTCAGACAGGTGCGACGTGGTCAGAAAGGAAAACGCTTTGTATGGAAATATGTCTGGAGTCAGTGGGTGAGCAGTGTACCTCTTCTGGAAGTTTCACAGCCAACTACTGGCCAGATATGATTTTGCAGACAACTCCTGGAAATCTGCTTAGGAGAATTTTTCTCGTGACTTCTGATGCTGTTTCTCTTTGCACAGACACATCGTCTATCGTTGCCGATTGTTGGGTGAATTTGAACTGATTGAAAGAGACTCTTTCCTGTGAACATTTGTCCTTGCTCAATCCTGAGTGTCACTTGCCTAGAACTTATTTAATTTCACATCTCAGCAAATACAGTATAATTTCTGCAGTAGTGTTGGCTTCGGATAGCATCGCTCACCTGCTTACTTATCATCTATATCTGTCATTGAATTACCTCTTGCAGTAATACGATCTACTCACAAATGTACATAAAAATGCAACATAAAATAAAATCGTTCCATTGTCTGCTTCTCATCGTTCTACGTGAACTCCAGGTTAGCCAATTCCACAGAGCTGGAGTGACAAATAATGAATGAAAGATGAGGAAATAAAAGATTAGTGAGTTCGTGGCCTTCCAGAAATAAAAGACATTCACCCTCGGAAAAAAAATCTATTCTCTTCTGAAATAGTGCTTTTCAACATTAATCAAGAAACCTATTCTATGTGGGGAAAAAGTAAAGAATGGGATGATTTTATATTTTTCAAGTGCGACAATACTGTGCCAACACATTTTTAAACTTGGGAAAGAGAAATAAAGCTGCTCATCTTTGCTCTCTCGTCAATCTTTGCTCTTGTCAAACAACTGTTAATCTTGGGCAAAAGGGAGAAGAAAAAAAGAAGACAAGGCAATTCCTTTTGAGAAAATGTTTTGTTTTCTTGAACCCACTGTTGGGTTAATCCTATTTTAAATGCCTTGCCCCCGGGGTGAACTAGAACTTGCCTTTGATGTTGCTGTGAAATTCGGAGCCAGATTTTCCTATGCTAGAACCTTCAGATTCCGAAGATGAATCGTGTCAGTGCCACAACCTTAAACCAAGAAGTTACTTACTATCCACTATTTTCTCTTAGATCAAGTGTTGATTAGCTTTTCTGCCTTTAATTCTGAATCAAAACAAGTCTTGGGAGGCTCATTTGAAAGTGAAGAGTTTAGCGATGTGTATGATAATCTAGCTGCCTCTCATTTTCTCCCTCTTGCTGTCAGAAGTCGAGTTTTCCTATCTGGATAACCTGGACCTGCTGAAGTCACCGCAGAAGAAAGCGATGTATTTACCATGCAGAGCAGGAGCTTCTGCCTCAAACTTGCTTCCCTGCGAGCTCCTGCTCACCTGTTGAATTTATGTCTGTGATGCCTCCACCCCCTGTTGCAGCAAGGAGTGGAGAGGGCGCCCCCTTCCACTGCCGATCATTTCGGCCAGGCAGCAAGCCCAGTGACAAAAACTAGTAGCATTCAACACCAGAGAAGTCTCCATTTAAAAGGGAGGCTGAAAATACCTGTGAAAATGTCCATGTTGTCAAGTGTAGGATACAGAGATAAGATTTCAGACTTAAAGCATCTGCCGACTCAAGAAAACAGTGAACGTTCCCTTACACTGGGCCAGCTGAGGCCGGTGAGAGACAGACACTGTCCCACAGGCACTGTGCAGGCTGGAGCAGCTCAACTCGTCAGACACGGAGACTTACATTTTAAAACATGATGTAGGACACCCTAAGCAATGGGTCTGGGTCACAACGGCAACCATTTCAGAAGCACTTTTCAATACAGACCCGGCATGCGGTCACATGCAGGAATTTGGCATCCAAGAATCACAGAGAATTTCTACAGGATCTGAGAGGAACCTTCTCAAATCCCTGGACTCACATTACTACATCACAGGCCCCTTGACTCAGCTGTATTATTCACTAATAAATGTGTTCTATCTTGCAAACTGTCTCATTTTTAACCCAAGCTTCTTCTCGGGTTCAATTCTTGCCCTCCGCTAGCTCTGGAGCTCAGGGCCGCTCGTTGGCCCAGCAGAACGCACGCTATGTTTAGCCGAAAGTTAACAAAGCGCTGCGTCCTGCTCCCCCACACCCACGTATGTGTAACAAAAGCAGAGCCTCAATTTCAAAAACTGTATGATGAAAAGGGTCATTTGGAATCATTAAAAATAATCACGAGGTTAATGAAAACTCTGGAACGGTTCAGCTAAGCATAAGCAGCTCTCTAACCTCAGGAGCGGGAATCCCAAGGAGTTGGTTTCTGTTATCTTGAGCAGCTAACACACAACACAGGGAAAAGCTTGCTGGTGTTTACATTTGTCTCCCAGCAAGAGTCGACAGGGCCTCTGAAGCAAGATGTCTGACTGAGAAGCGACGGGTGAAGGTCCAGCACCCCTCCGAATCCCAAGCAAACAGCTGCATGGACGGGCCTTTGCGAGAATGTGTCCCTTGGCCCGGAGGGTGACAACTCTTAAGAGCCCCTGCACTGTCCACTCCAATTCCAGCCAGATTCCAGCCAGACACGGTGGAGAAACAATTTCAAAAGGCAATGGCAGTGGAAAACACAGGTTTATTTTTACCAAATTCTGAACATCTCTAAAACTTCTTTTGGACAGAGACAGGCTGTACCACCCAGGAGACCAGAGCCTTTGCTCTCAGCAGGGATTGTGCAGCTGTTTGCCATTAAAACCACCAAATAAGTTAGTGCAATTCGTAAAAGGCATAAAGCGATCGGCCTCATCCATCTTCCCCCAGTTAAGAAAAGTACTTACAGGCTAAAAGCATATAAAACCAGGTACTTGTGCATCACCCCAGGGTTCCCTGAGAATACAAATGATTCATGCAAACACCCTGCATGAGCGGCTCGTTCAGGACAAAGTTTTTACAAGAAGGAAATGCAAGGAAAAAGAAATCAGTTTCACATGGGCCAGAACATTACCTCGCCGGCTGCCTTCTCATTTGCAGGACACTATCTGCTTCCTGGAGGCGAAACGCAGGCACAGACAAGAAAAGTTAGTTAAGGGCCGCACGACTGAAGGTGGAGGTTGTGAAGTCTCCTAAAAGAGTGCAGGAGGCTCTTCATCCTCTCCCCTATAAGGAACCTGCACGCACCAGCCATTGACTCAGCGGGCCTGTGCAGGTGCTAAAATCCTTCCTCACAAAGTCCTTCTGTGTCTCCTTGGGAAAGACTCTGTCATGAACAACACGCTGCTGTTCCCAGTTTCCCAAGCTCAGCCCAGGCGTGACTAGGCCGGCCCGCGTGAGCGCACCGTGACATACCCCTGGTTTGCTTAAAAATAAGATGTAAAGAAAAGTCCTTTCGTACTCCTGGCCTTTCAGCCAGTGGGCACCTGAGGAGCAGACCTTGGTGCCAGGGCTGAGCGCCACTGGCCCCTTCTCCACTCAACCCCGCCTGAGTCCTGAGTCAGCCGCAGGGAGGGGAGCGGGCGCGCAGACCCCAAGTTTGCAGGGACACGCTGGTCTCTGGAAGAGCCCCCGGCTCAGGGCTGGAGGGTGCCCACCACCTGCCCGCGCCCCTTCCAGCCCGACAGGCTGCCCCCGGCTCGGCAGACGCGCCCCCCGACCTCCGCGCTCGGGAAATTAGTGCGAGAAGAGCCTGGTGGGTGCTGCCGTGCCGGCGAGGCCCCCACCCATCTCCAGGACAGTCGGGGCTCACGCCCGCTCTCGCCTCCCCGAGCGCTCGCTCTCAGCGCCCCCTGCCGGGGTCCCCGGGACGCCGCGGGCGCAGGAAAGTTCCATCCAAGTCGCGGCCGCCGCATCCAGGTACCCGGCGCGCCGGGCGCCGAGGGGCCGCGCTGCCCGCCAGGCCCGGGCGCAGCGGGGTCCCCGGGCGCGCCGTGGGAGAGGGGGGCCGCGGGGGCGCGGTCCGGGAGAGGCCGCTCGGCCGCGGTCCCCGCGGGTCTCGGGCGCATCCTCCGGGACCCACGTCTGCCTCCGGCCACGAAAGCCAGAGCCGGGGCTGGTGCGCGCGGCTCCGCCGGTCCCCCGCGGCTGCACCCCCGGCCGGGCGCTCAGGGCGGCCACGGGCTCGGCGTCCCCGCGTGCCCACGGCGCCGGCATACCTGAGCCCGCGCGCCGCCAGGCGCCAGGAGCCCGGGCAGGAGCCCGCCGCGGCCCGCGAGCCCCGGCCCCGGCCCCGGCCCCGGCGAGGTGCGCGCACGGGTGTCCGCGGCGCGGCTCCGGGGCGGCGGGAAAGGGCCCCGCGCGCGGCTCCCGGCTCGCCCTCGGGCTCCCCGGCCCTCGCCTCCGCGCGCCGACCCCGGCCCCGGCAGGGGCGCAAACTTCCCCAGGGCGGGCGCCCCGCGCCGAGGTCGTGCAGCCCCCGCGCGCGCACCGCCCCGACACCCGCAGCCCCGGGTCGCGGCAGCGCGGGCTCCGCCGGGCCCCCGGGTCGCTCACCAGCTGGACGCGCGCTCCTCTCCAGGCATCCGGCGCCGGGGCGCGGCGGCCCCGGGGCTCCTCTTCGCGGCCGGCCCGGAGGTCGGGGCAGCGGCCGCGGCGCGCGCCTCTTCCCGGGGCTCCCCCGCTCGCCCGCTCGGGCCGGGGTCCCGCGGCGCCTCCGCGCACGGCCCCGAGCGCGCGCCCGGCCGGGTGGGCAGCGTCGCGGCCGGCGGGGCGACCCGCGGGAGGCAAAGTTGGGCGCCCGAGCCGCTCCGCGGGGAGCCGCGGGGAGAGGGGCGCCCCGGTCGCGCGGCCGGCTCGGTCGCCCCGCGGAGGGGACCCGGGGAGGGTGCGGAGCCCACCCGCGGCGGCAGCAGCGGCGGGAGCGGACGCAGCAGGAGCAGCCGCCGCCGGCGCCGCCTCCCCGCGAGTAGCGCGGCGCGGGGTGCGCGGGGGGAGCCCGGCCGCCGCGCCCCGCCCCCGGCCCGCCCCCGGCCCGCCCCGGCCGCCGCGCCTCCGCTCCCCGCCCCGCGGGGTGAAACCCGAGCGCCCCACCCGGCGCTTGACCCCGGGCCCTCCCCCGACACCGCCCCTTCCCCAGCCGGCGCCCCCCGCGGCGCCCCCGGAGCCCCGCTGCGGCCTCCCCGGGGCGGGGGTCCGAGTGCGGACTTTCGGGGACTCCCGTCCCCTGGGCGGGGGAGACCCGCTGGGGCGCCCCGCCCCGCCCCGCCGCTCGGACGTGGCCACTCGGTGGGGTGCGGGGGGGGGCCGGGGGCGGGTTATAAAGCGCCGGAGGCGCCGGCCGGGCCGCGACGTGGCGCACCCCGCTGCCCCTCCGCTCCAGGTACGTGTGCGGCCGGCCCTGCGGGGGGCCGGGAGACGCGGGGCCTCTGCGCCCCGAGGGTGCGATTTCGTCCTCTCGGGGTGACACCCGCCTGCGCGCTCTGCGCCTGGAGAGCGGGGCGCGCCGCGGCCCCGGCGGCGAGTTGGGGCGCGCCTCGGGCGGGTCGGGTGGATTCGGCGGAGTAGAAGCCGGGAAGGCGCGGGTCCGACGGGGCGGGGAGGCAGGTCCGGGGCCCCCACGGAGCCGCGCGGAGCGTGGGGACACCCCACCCGCCGGACAAAGTTGGCGCGTCTGTCTCCGGGGCAGACGCCCCAGGCTCGCGGGCTCCGGCGGCCTCTGGGGAGGCGCTGCTGGGAGACGCCGCTCAGCGCGCGGAGAAGGGCGCTCTCGGGGCGCCGGACCCCGACACCTCCGTGGGAGGCGCTGCTTCTGCTGAGGCCCTGGGAGCGGCCGCGCCAGGTTTCAGGCTGAGCAGAAGGCGAGCCCCGAACCCGCGGGCGTGCACCTGGGGGGGTCGGGACCTGGAGGCCCGCGGGAGAGCCGGCCCGCGCCCCGCCTGCCCACCTGCGCGCCCTGCCCACCTGTGCGCTCTGCCCACCTGCGGGCCTGCCCGCCCACCACCCCGGGCGGTGTCCACGCTCCACAGCGGTCGCGCAGGGCCGAGAGGCCTCCTGCCCAGAGATAGTTTTTAATAACAGAATTAAGTGAAAGCAGTTCTGGAGGTTTCCATGCAGCCCAGGCCAACCCTGCCCTCTAGTCTCTGGCTTGGCGGTGGAGCTGCGGGTACTCAAGGCCTGGCTGGATTGCCTTTGAGACACCCAGGAGGGAACGTGAGCAAGGACCCAGCTTCCTTAAGGGACATTCGTGCCCTGTTGGCGCGAGGGCACACAGCCTGGTGCCTGGCAGCAGCCTGGCGGCTCCGGGCCTTGATGAAAAGCTCAGGGCTCTGCTTCCTGCCTGGCCCGAGGGCCTCTTTGCTTCCCTCACATTCCGATTCTCTTGCTTACGTGGCACAGAGGCCCGGAGCACTCCCTGGGAGGAGGCTGGCCAAAGTCTAGCCTAAGGCTCTGCCCCCTAGGGTGGCAGGAGGAGCCTGGGCAGTGCTGCCTGACACTGGAACCTTGCAGCCTTGGGTGGGCGGCTGCCTCCCTGTCCAGGGGGCGGGGAGACAGGAACTCCAGCCCCAATCCTGTCCTTGTCCCTGGATGGTGCAGTTCAAGGCTTGTGCACAATTTTTAGAAAAATTATCGTGGCCTAGATAGGGCTGACCAGTGGAGAGAAAATCACTTTCTACACCGTAGCCCTGAGTGGTTGATAACATAACTCGATAAAGCATTTAACTTTATGTGGGGGGTCAGTTTACAAGCTTCAGGGAAGCTGTCAGTCATGAATATTGACTGATAATTAAAAAGTTTGGGGGCGATCCTTCCTTTAAAGTGAAATGCACCAAATTGAAGTTGTGATTTCACACCACTCGGGGAAAGTTCCTTCACTCTGAGCCTTCGTCGCTTCATCTGGTGCTTAAACAGACCTCCCCTGGGGGCCGTCGCCAGGAAGGAGGAAGGGGTGATGGAAATAGCATCCTCACCCAGGGCCCCCAAAGTCGGTGGCTCCCTACATATGCAACTGTCGTCCAGGATCCACAGGTGTTTCTTCTTTCCAGATGAAATCTCTGGAGTGTTTCCTTTGACATGTCGTATTGCTCACTGAGAACTTTCCGTGTGGCATCTGGTCACGCTGTGAAATTAGAGGTGAGCATCTCGAAACAAACCCTTTTCCCTGCCCCTTTAAATGTGGATGTCCCAGGATGAGGACAGCTGTCCACCCCTTGGTGAAGATGATGACTTCTGGGGCGCTGATTCATGTGACTTGAAAAACGCCATCCATTTCCTGATTCACCTCGTTTCTGTGTGGAGACAAGAAGGTTCTCTTATGTCTCAGAAATAATTAACCTGTTTGGTCTTGTCTTTCCTTTGCTCCCTGGTGCCTGCATCTCGGCCACGCAGCCACTCGCCGCAGAGGAGAGGACCAGGGCGCAGGGGGATGTCAGCGCGGAGAGGGAGACGCTGCAGCTGTCACGGAGAAGCCTTTATGTCCTTGACCATTGAGATGCAAGAGGTTGTTTTCATGTGATGGAGAAATCTCCAGAAACCGTGGCCTCTGGGCGAGGATGCCTGAACTGGAATTTCCTGCCTCTGAGCCAGAGGACCCATTTCCATCATCATCCTCAAGTCTCCCCCTTTTCTGCCCTTTTCCTTCTTTTAGATCCAGGGCAGGTAAGAACTGAAAAAACAAAACAAAACACCCTGCTGGATCTTTCAACCCCATCAGTTTTTTTCTTAATATAACCAGACGTCGGTGGAGCACGCACAGGTTTATGCCTAAGAGCGCTGCCGACATTCAGTTCCTGCATTTTAAATATTGGAAAGCCAGTTACTATGAGACAGGGGTGCTGGGGTGTTTCATGAATTTTCACAGATGATGACTCCCCAGTGCAGGGTTCAGGGAGTGTCCAGCGTCCTTGAGCTTCCCCGGAAAGTCTCTAGGGTTCTTTGGCCCCGAGAACCACTCACACCCCATGCGGCATCACAGCCTAACTCCCCAGCCAAAGGAACAACTGGTTTTATTCAAAACACACAGCCCAGAAACTCAGGATAGAAAGAGGCCAGGTACGTACACCCAAGAAGGAGCAGAAACAGGCAACGTGCCAGTTCCTGGACCTTTAGCGAAGGACCAGCTTGGCCCCGGGGCTGTCACTGTCCACCCTCTGCCCGTCATGCACTGGGCGTGTCCCCTTGTCCGCACCCCAGTTTCCACCCCAGTCCAGCCAGGGCTCGCCGTGAGTTCCCCTTGTCTGCTTTGCAGCTGTTTGTTCCGGGGAAGCTGACATGGGTGCCCTGGCCTTCACCCACCTGCTCCCCTTAACTCTGAGCTCCCTTGAACTTTCCACAAATGAAAACCACCTCCTCATCTCACCCCAAAACCCAATCAAGGGAGCAGCCTAGGGCCCGTCCGCCCAGCCTGAGCCGTGGACCCGCAGGCATGAGGGCCAGGGCGGTTATTCTGGAAGAAGGGCTCAGGGCTCATGTCCCTTAGGAAAATGGAGCGATTCCCCCAGGGTCTGTTAAGAAGATACCTTGTCTTTTGCTTCAGCTGTGTGTCCAAAAGACCAAGGTGTTCTAGAAACCTGCAAAGGCCTTATCTTTGTGGGCAAATTTCTGCATAGATTTTTCTCGCAACCCATCTTCCTTGTAATAAAATCAGCCTGCTTGAAACACCCCAAGTCATCTTTTTATTTGTATGGGGAGAGAAGTGGCTAAGTTTGAAAGATTTTGGAACACCCAGAGGAAATGCAGATGGTCCGCGCGCAGAGAAAGCAGGAGACCCGCGGCTGCCTGAGTGATTTCCTAACGCGGAGCTTTGTCCAGACCTTGAGTGTGTGCGAGCTCCGAAGAGCTGTGCTTTTAAAAAGGATGTGTGTGATGCTTCATATTCAGTGTCCTCTCTAGTCCTCTGTCTTTGGGAACTTTGGGAGAAACAAGTACCTTGGAAATAAATTTTTTAAAAAATAATGTTCATCCTGGGCCTCCCCGGTGGCGCAGCGGTTGAGCGCTGGGTTGCGAAGCTGCCGAAGCCTCTGCGACGCCGGTTCGATCCCCGGCTGCTCCCCGCCCACCGGTGAGGGTCCCACATGGCGCGCAGACCTCTCCTGCCACCCGCTGCTCCCCTCAGCAGTGGACTTCGGTCCTTCTGCCTGCTCTGCTCCCTGCTCTGGCTCTGGTGAATTCTCTCACCCTCCCGCGCTTCTGACTGTACCCAGTGCTTGTATAAACAACAAACAAACAAATAAATAAAACATGCCTCTATTAAAAAATAAAATTAAAAAAAATAAAATAATGTTCATCCTACATAGATATAGAAATGCCGATGACCGCATCCGTGTACCCCATCATTCACCACGGAGAAGTCATAATCTCCTCGATTTCCATGAGGAGACTCTCTCCTAAGTGAGATGAGCTCAGGCACTCCTGAAGCAAATAGGAGGATGCGCTGGGGTGGGGGCTGCGGCCCACAGGTCACATCTGCATGAAGATCCTCCTTCCCAGCCCCACTCTTGCTGCTTTAAATCAGAATTTCGACTTGTCACCCAGAATGGGAACACTTCCTCTCACTGGCTTCTCCACCCTCGGCCAAGGGGTCACGCACACTACACTACACCACGCTAGTGGCCTCCCCAGACAGCACTCCATCATCTTCAGCAGCAGCCCTCCTGGAGTTTTTTGGATTGCAGTCACCTGATTTGAAACAAACAAGCCTGCCTGGCAGTGAGGCGGGACTGCAGAACCGAACTGGGGTGAGCTCGTGGGAGTCCAAGAAAGGCTTCATAAAAGGGGGTGACTGCTCGCTGGATGCGGTCACCTGCCTTGCCTTCCACCTCCAGGTGCCTGCCTAGAACTCGATTGTGATCTTTGGAATTCCAGCCACCATCGTGGGCCACACAGTGAGCCTGAGGATGTGAACCATGAGAGCAGAGATGAAGAAAAGGCGCCTGGTCCCTGTGACACTGTGGCGGCCCCCGCTGGGCCCTGGCTTGCTGTAACGCAGCCAACCCATACCGGGTAGGTTCTTTACCGGTTCCAGCAGCCGTGTTGTCTTCGTGCTCTCCGCTGCTCGTCGTCACCGTACCCCGCCACACTCCTCCATCCTCTGCACCGCACCACCACACTGCACTCCGCTGCGCCACCCTTATAGGCCCGGCCTTGGCCCAGGTGACTCCCATCTACTTAGGCCCACACCCTACTCCAGGTGCCCGCCATCAGGCATGATTCAGGACTGCACCATTATGCCTAATGGCGGGAGGGCGGAAAAGCCTGATAGTTTTTACCTTACCCTGCAATCCACCCCCTCAGGGTTTTCTGCCAGACAGTCTATACAAGTTATACAAGTCATGTATGTTTCTCTTGGCGGTATGAACACTGCAGCCATGGCCCACAGAAGTAAATAGAATATATCACAATGTAACTGATACATAAAATACAACAGAACAAGGTAAGTCCAGGCAGGGCACCAGCCTAGTGGCATAAAACAATATTATTGGCACCGGCAGATGAGCCACTTCCGCTGCCGAGGGCACTGCTCATACAAGGGAGGGAGCCATCCGGCTGTGGTCTCGGCCACAAGCCACACGCCGCATCCACCCCTAGGATGCGCTCACTCTTGGACTGGTGATTCTGTACTCTTTGGGGGTAATCATCCAATCCTCAGGGTTTCTGCCCGCGGTGGCTCCAACTCTCGGCTTTCGTAGCCACCCATGCAACACGCAGACTGCTGCACTCAGGCCAACCCATTGCCCACGCACATGGGTCGGGGATCCGTGGAAACAAGCTCCACATGCAGCCTCTCTTGGGTCCCCTCTTCAGCTGTGGGCTCCATCACCAACCACATTTCCCACCTGTCTCCCAAGGACGGGTTCCTCAGCTCCTCTCCCTCACTCAACAATGAACAGGGCATCACCCACAGGTGATTTTGAGAGACTCACTGGCCTTCTTCCATGTATTCAAGCCGCTTAACAGCCACTCAGGGCTTCCCGACTTCAGCACCAGCTTTTGGTTTTCTAAGTTGGCTTTTTCTCTGCCTGGCTCCTGGGCAGTATACAGGCTGCTTTTGGCCATCAAGTCCCACTGGCCACCCCCAGATTCCCATCTCCTGGGGTTTACAAATGATACCATCCACCCCCAGGGTCCCAAAATGTAACAACCTGCCAAGGTTCCTCCGCCTTCTGGCGGGATTGTCAGTCCAAGTGCATTAGTCCCAAGTCCATAGGCTTCTTCCTTGTGTCAGCACTGGCGAGATCCGAATCGTGGTCCTTTCTTCCCTGACAATTCTGCTGCCTCAGGGGTCGTGGGCTGGTCCTCTCGGGCATCCCCTCCAGGCCCACACCCCACTCCAGGTGCCGCCATCAGGCATGCATTCAGGACCACAGGGATCCATCATCAATCCTAATGGTGGGGAAGGCAGAAAAGCCTGATACTTTTTACCTTACCCCTACACTTGCCTACTCCCCCAGACTCCATAACTTGGGGAACATATGCCCTTCGGTTTATCCAGCATTATCTCTGTGCTGGGTTTGCAGGAGAATGCAAGTCTCATCCCCTAAAGCAGGTAAAGGCTCTTCCGGATGCGGCATCCTTGCAACGTGATGTGTCACTGTGACCCCCATGTAGCCTCTCCAACTCCTCCCCCCTGCTTGGCCTTCCCACACAAGTTTGCTCACAGCAGGTGCTGGCCTCACGTTAAGAAGGAACCAGGCAGCAAGAGACCATCCCTGCCTTTTGGGGATTGCCATATACTGAGGAAAGTGGGTATCAGTGTCTGCTCCCACAAATCTGCAATCAGTAATCCTGATGTAGGAAAGACAAGTTCAAGGCTGTCTGGCAGAGGGGGAGTCAGGACAAGCTTTACTGGGAAGGTGGTGAAGGATGAGCGTGACTGACAAGCAGAGGTGGAGATTTTCCAGGCAGAGGAGGAGATGGTCTGGGCAGTGTTGAAATGGTCAGGACAGTAGTAGTAACTGCAAGATTAACAACAGATCCAGTCTTCTAAATCAGTAGAGAGGAAAAAAAGATGAAATAAAGATGACTTGATCAACCCAACAGAAGGCTGGAAATGGAAATAAAACAGAAATGGAAAGAAAATATAGAAAGGGAAGAATTAATAGAAATTAAATAAATATGTAAAATCTAATTATGCCTGAAGGCACAAAACACAATGGGTAAAAGCATATACCAAGAAAAAATCAAAATGAAACTAGTTTACCAATACTTACATGGAAAAGTGGATTTTAAGACAAATATTTTTTAGAAAAAATACTGTCTAAAAATAATTCAGTAATTTAGGACATACAAATTAGTATATAATTAGCAAAATAGCTGCATAATAGATTTCTGAATAAATTTAATGTTTTATTAATTATTAAATTGATTGATATTAAATGAAGGTAACCCATCAACAGACATTAAGTTCTGTTAGAGTTGTTTTAAAAAATCTTGGGAAGATTAAATGCTACTTTTGAATTATTATTAAATAATTATTTGTTATATTTTTTAAAGATTTATTTATACAAGAGCTGGGGTACAGCCCAGATGCACGGGAGGGTGAGAGGATTCACCAGAGACAGAATGGGGAACAGAACAGGCAGACTGACTGAAATACACTGCTGAGGGGAGCCACGGGGAGACAGGAGAGGTCTGCGTACCATGTGGGTTGCTCCAAGGCCGGCGGGGATCGAACCGGCACTGCAGAGGCTGCAGACAGCTTCACAGCACTGCACTCAACCGCATGCGCCACCAGAGAGGCCCATATTTGTTGTTTATTAATTAATGTATTAAAAGAAAGGCAAAATAGTTCCAAAACATAAAAAGTATAAATCTATGGAATGATAAGGAAAATTGACAAATCCACCATCATTGATGGAGCACATTTCTCTCCCTAATAATAGATCCACAGGAAAAAAATAAAATGAATTTAAATAGTCTAAGAAGAGCAGTGAGCAAAGTAACACTAAGGGACATAGTAAACATTCATGCAAGATTTACAAAAAATAAGCAGTTCTAGAACCACTCAGCAAGGCTCAACAAACTCAGAATAATCTATGCTGTGCAACTTGATTACAAACTAATTTTTTTGAAAACTATTTTTTAAACTTCATATTTGTACATTATAAACCACATTTCTAATTCATGTTACCAAAAAAATGGAAATTAAAAAAATACCTGCCATATGAAAATACAACATATAAAACTTATGTGACATAACTAAAGTATTTACAGAGAAAACTAGACTTCAAGAGAACAAAGCAAAGTGAAATAAGGTAGTTAATATCACACATTAATGATAGAGGCTATAAAAACACAATAGAATCAGTAAGACCAAAGCTGTTTAAAAAACTAATAAAAGACAAACTTATGGCAAGATCTATAATTTACTAGAGAAATTTAGCTTTATAAAACCTAGAAAAAATGAAGATTTAAATATGCTAGTGATCATTAAAGAAACAGAATCAGTTAATACTCACTAACTGAGACAAACAGGCCTGCATGGCTTTCTAAGGACGTTCTACCAAATATTGGAGGTGCAGTTAATCCCTCTTTCAATGAATTTTATTCCAGTGAATAGAAAAATTCCCCTCAAATTCAAGAATGTTTTATCATTAAGAAATAGGTGAATATGAATCACCTCATCAACAGAATAAAGAAGAAAAATCATATCGTTTCAACAGCTACATAATATATTTTGATAAAATTCAACGTGTATTTGTCATTGAAGAAAAAAACTCTTAACTACTAAACTAGTAATAGAAAGAAATTTGTCTAATTAGATTGACTACAAAAAAAAAAAAAAGATCGATGAACACTTGATACTTAATTGTAAAGAACTGAGGACATTCCCTTGAAGAAGATGGAGACAAGCTTGCACATATCAACTCTCCCACTCAGCACTGAAACAATGGTCTGAAAAGAACAAACAAACTTAGCAGAGGAGATAACTGCCTCCAGTAAAACCTCTTAAGGATATCTACAGATAAATAATTAGAATCAAGAGAAAGTTCTGCCAGGTTGCTAGACAGAATCTCAGTACACAAATCAATTTTGTTCCCACAAACCAGCAGCAAATATAAGAAAATATAATTTAGAAAAGAAAACATTAACAAAAAAAATCAATGCTACCTAAAAATAATTTTGGCAAAAGATATGTTGGATCTTTGTGGAAAACTTATGAAAGTAGATGGAAAGATCCTCAACATGCTGAAATAAATTGATTCTATTCCATGGTTATGGGTGGAATGATTCAGTATAAAATATCTTGATTATGAAATATTCATTCACAAATGTCCATGCTACCCAAATTTATCCTTAAATGCAGATCTGATCAAAATCTCAACTGACTTTATGGGATTTAGGTAGATCCTAAAACACATGGCAAGGAAAGAGTAAATGGTTAAGGAATTTCTGCAGAAAATGAACCAAGTTGGTGGGAGTCTTAAGATAATGGGACAATATTGTTCATAAAGAGGAAGGCATTGAGATATTGGCCCAGGGACAAAGAAAGCCCCTAACAGGCGGTCTGCACACAGGCTCCCATGTATGTGCCATCTTTGACATGTGACAAAGGAGCTCAGGGGCCAGGCAGGACCCAATAATGCATTTCAGACAATGGGTGACCCTGGTGTGAATTAGAAACCTCCCTGCACCATTCACAGACATAACTTCAAAGTACATTAAAGCCAAAGTAAGAAACAAAACATTAAAACATTCAGGAAAACATATAAGAAATACCTATATGACCTCTGGGTAGGAAAGCAGTTCTCAAAATAAGATATAAAGACCAGCCATAAAGAAAAAAAAAAAATCGATACAGAGAACGGCATTAAAGCTCAGAACTTCCATATGACGAAATACTACTGAAAAGCAAGCAGAGCCTGGGAGAAGCCTCAGTGCATACAGATGACAAAAGGAAGCAGGTAGAAAATACTTTCAGACATCTACCAGCCCCCTGGTGAAGAGGAAGCAGCAGAAAATTGTGCAAGTGGAAAAGGAAGCCAAATGGCAAGGCCATCAGACTGGACGTAGCCTCCTTAATGATCACGGAAATTCCGCTCACACGAGGTGGGCCCCGCCTCGCCAGTCAGGCTGGCAGTCCCAGCTGTCACCCCGTATCGGCGCCGAGAACTTAGGTGGGGACTGGCCGTCACTTGGGAAGGCACGAAGGCATTTTGGCTGTTCTTGTAAATTGAAAATGCCCACTTGGTAGTCGCCGAGGACAGGCAGTCCATGACCAGCTTAAAGCAAGCATTAAAACCCAGAACGTCCTCTTTCTATCCTGTGCGGATACCTGGGCTGTGGGGAAATGGCACAGAAGTGATAAATGCGCACTCCAGGTTGCTTATCTGGGGAGAAGCTGAGATGGAGGGAAGATTAAAAAGAGCCATCGGCTCTATCTGTGACTCTGTTTTCCTTTCACAAAAACAAGATGTGAAGCCAATATTGAAAAATGTGCAGATTGGGTAGAACCGTCCCGGTGGGTGCTGGTGAGGTGCTTATCCTCGGCCGCGCACGTGTTTCCCGCTCGGTGAGGAAGCTGCTGGGATGCAGAGGAGCAGGAGCAGGCGGAGGGGCTCGTCAGGCCACTCAGACTGAAAAGACACGAAGCCGGGCTGCCAGCTGGAGGGACAGTGACAGAGGCTGCTCCTTAAAGTGGGTCCCACGGGGCATGGCTATGCGTCGACTGCACCGTCCTCGTGGGCTGCGAGAAGTGGAGAAGCAAGGCGGAGGCCAGAGCACTCGTGTTTGGAGACAGCGAGTCTGTCCCGGGGGCAGCCTGTCCCAGGGGCCGGGCCAGGGCCGGGCAGGCGGGGAGGAGGGTCCGAGTGCAGGGGCCGGCCGGCCTCCCGGAGCTTGTGTTTTCCTCCTGGAGCAGGAGGTCAGGTGCGGGCGAGGAGCAGGAAGGGCCGTGAGCCTGGAGGAGAGAAGAGAGTCACTGTGAACTGTGTCCAGCCTGGGTGCGCGTCTCCAGGCTGCGTCCAGGCCGAGTGTGGCAGGAGAGAGAGGGCAGATGCACGGGCCGTCAACTGTCTCTCTGACCCGCTGCTGCCCGGGACGCGGGGGAGCTGCCTTGGCACCTGGCGGGGCTGGCACCCGCACGCCCGGGCCATCTTCTCAGGCAAGGTCCAGCGGCCCCGGGGCTGGCTTGGGGAAGACCCACGGCTGGGCCCACCAGGAGGCGGCTGCCCGGGCAACAGAAAAGGAGCGGGCAGGAAACTGAGGACGCCGGCAAGCAGGTGACTTAGGACGGCTGCTGTGCGCGCTGACTGCAGAGGGCCCGGGCCTGAGACGCTGGTGTGTCCACGCACCTGAGGACCAGAGGCGCCAAGGAATCTTGGCAACATCCTCTCCCCGCAGCGCCAAACTTCTGAGTTTCCGCTCAGCGAGTGTGTTCACCTGTGCAGTGGAATCTGATGTGAGTCTCCAGTGTGTGCTCCCGGGTGGAGCCGCGCACCACAACCTGGCACCCTGAGGCCGAGTCAGAAAACCTGGGGGTTCAACATACACAGGCCCCAGCTGAGTGCAGCCGCAACACTGCTGCTGTTATTGCTGCTGCTGCTGCTGCTGTTACTACTATTACGACCGTTACTCCTGCTGCTGCTATTACTACTACAGTTGCTACTGCTTCTGCTGCTAGTATTACTACTAGTATTACTGCTGCTACTGCTACTGCTGCTGTTGCTACTATTGCTACTGCTGTCACTCCTGCTACTACCATTATTGCTGCTGCTGCTACTACTACTACTACTACAGCTACTGCTATTTTGCTTATTCTGCTCTCGAAGCATCACTAAGATTACTGCTTTTATCCATTGATTTCTATTAAATGAATTGCTTATTGACAGTATCCTTTACAGAATGTCTGTTGCCAAGTTGATTACTTTAGGGACTGCCTATATTATGGGTCTCTCTCCCTCTCCCTCTCTATCACACACACACACACACACACACACACACACCCCTCTCCTGCCAGGGTCAGGTCTCATGGCCTCGTGCCTGGGGGAGAGGTGTCTTGGAGACATGAGACACGGAGTGAGACGGGCCCTGAAGCCCCAGGCTCATCTGACACCGCTTACCCGCCCCGCCCTGACCACCCGCCCGGCAGCTCAGACACTGGCACTGAATCACACACGCTCGGGAGGTACAATAGTAACAGTCCTTTCCCCTCCCCTGCCCCCAGGAAGTGATGTTGTTCCTACTCATCCCAGGGAAGTGCCTCAGGATCTGGGACCGTGAGGATGCAACCTGCACTGCCTGTTCCAGAAAGCTGACCACACCTCTGGCCTTCCCCAGGGTTGACCCTGCTCCGCTCCCGACCCTGAGGCACATCAGGGCAGGTGGCTGCATGGACGAGGCTGGGCATGTCTGTGGCTCACTCGTCCTCCGCAAGGGCCTTGCAGTGTGTAGGCCACAGCCAGGGGCACTGAGCGCCTGCTGCTCCCTGCTGTGGCCTACGAGGTGGGAAGGGCCTGTGGATGAGCACCCTGAGGCACAAGGGTGAGTTGTTCCTGCACTTTACACCCCTGGGAGGGGCAGATTCAGAGGGCTCTCTGCTGGCTTCCAAAGTGGTGACCTTCACACATGCACGCACACACATGCACATAGGCACACACATACTGCTGCTCCACTCTGCACTGGGTCAGGGCTGTGCAGGTCAGACAGGACCAGATTAGGCTCTGTGAGCCCTTTGACCCCAGCTGTCACTCTAGACAACACTGAGCACCCTGTGCCTGTAACACCTTCTCTACAACAGATGGGAAGGGCCAGTGGGCCTGGTAGTTGATACCTGGTGAGGATGAAGGTGCTGCAACCGGAGGGCCCCAGATTCATGGGGAACTGACAGCCGTCCCCCAGCTCTGTCCTCTGGCAGGACCCAAGGCCGCCCAGGAGCCTGCCCCGGAGACACTGAAGCTGGTAGAAAGCCACATGGAGGACAGTTAGCAAACCCGCACAGCTGCAGGCCCCCGGAGCAGACAGGTCTCAGGGGAGACCCGCCCCCGGTGACTCACCCTCTCCTTCCCTAGGGGTCTCCTTTCTCCGGAAGCTGACTCTCCGGACCATCAGCTCCCCAGAACAGACACAGACAGGCCTCCCCCGGCACGGGGCCTGGCGTGATGGCCTGGTGTCCAGCTGCTGGGCTTGTTTGCTGCAGAGCAAAGAGGAAAGGCGCAATGGCATGGCCGAGGCTGTTGGTTTGCAACAATTTTAAAATGTGATGAAAATACGAAGGACGGAAGCAATTTGCTCTACCCCAGAGAATGATATCGGCGCGTGTGGAGAACTCACTCCCCGATACAGGGACTCGGTTTCTCCAGTTTATACACTTTGAGAAAATCTACGTTGTGAGACTGTCCCAAGTAGTCTTGGCCAAGTCACCTCCCCAAGTCGTGACAGCTCCCCAGAAGAGCCACCTGGCCTGGACTCAGGGGCCTTCGTGGCCCCTGCCAATCTCTTCGGTGACATCTCCCGGTTCAAAGACCAGGCCAGGCTGGTCAGGCTTGTTTGCAAATGACCGCAGTGCAGACCTTGGTTGGGGGCCCCTGGGGTGGGTACCCAGAAGCAGGCCAGGAGCCCCTCATGATGTCAGTGTTCTCAGGCCAGAAGGGGTCCAGGCCCCGGGGCTCTTTTTATTTAGAAAGACAGGAGGGAATTTAGAATAAAAATCCAAACTATGTTGAATGCAAAAATTTTTAAAAACTCTCATTTGATTTCAAAGCATGCCTTTTCTTTTTCCCCTAATTCTGAGAAAAACTGAGCACAGCAGCCGAGTGCAGAGACCGCTGGCTGTCTCCAGTACACACACATCAGGGCGTCCCTGGCCCGATGTTAATTTGAACTGACAAAACACTCTCAGCACTTTAATTTTATTTCATAACGAAAAGACAAACTTCACTTCGAAGCATTTCTATTCCAAGTTTAATGGCTCACATTCTGAGGTCGGCAAGCAGATGGAGTTGAAGACGAGAATATATAATTGCAGATTATGAAACTACAAAATTAATATTACTTTGTTAATGTCAAGATTTGAGAGCCAGAAGGGATTTTCGAGATCACTGATCTCAAACCTCATCACACAGATGAACACACTGAGGCTGGAGTGTTTATGTCCTTCCAGGATTCATGGGGCCAGGCGGGGAGCGACATCTGCTCCCCAGGCTCCTGGCAGGTAAACCATCTCCTGTGCTCTCTGGTCTCCATTAATCCTTACGAGAAAGGGGCTCTGCTGTAGCTTTCAACATTCCGGCTTCCAATGCACGTGTGTATGTGCGTGTGTATGTGTGTGTGTGTGTGTGTGTGTGTGTGTGTGTGTGTGTGTCTGCGCCCATCTACGCAACTACAGTAGTTGTCTGGCTGTAAATGTGAATCTGGTCCCCCAATTTGCGATTCTTCATCATTTACTTGACTGTGAAGAAGACAATGTGCAAAGATCATGAAGGAATTAATGAACTATGAATTCAGTTTGCTGGGTGTGGAAATAGGGATTAAAGTGGGCTGTCTAGAGTGGAGACCCAAATAACAGGGATCTGAACACTGGAAGCTTTCAGGTGAAGGGGAAATCCAGAGTGGTCATGACATAGTAACACTTCACAAACCCCCCAGGGGTGCAGATCTGCCCGTCCCGGGGGCTTCTCATGTCTTCTTGGTCAACAAGGTTAACCACCACCTTGAAATGTGAGGCAGGAGGGAAAGCAGAGGAGAAAGGAGAAGGGGAGTGGACATCTTCCCATGTGGGCATGTCCTGGAAGATTCTGGATAGTCATGTCCTAGCAAGATAGAGTAGCTAGTACTACATTCTGCCTCAGCTGGCCCCTCTGACCATGCAAATAGCTGTGCGCCCCGATCTTCTCACACAAAAACACCTTCACCCCTGCCCCCAGGAAGGCCATCCCCGAATCACGTTATTGTTACTGCCTTTCCCTCTGATCTGGTCTCTCTGGTCTCTGGTCTCTCTGGTCTCTCCAGTAGACCCTCTCTGGTCTCTCCAGTAGACCCAGGCTCAGTTCTCTCAGTCTAACACCTGTAATCTAAAAGGGGAGATTTCTGCCTACCCGTAGCATTTAATTTACAGTGGTGGAGCAGGGGCAGAAAACCCTGATGAACAAATACATCCCAGGGGAAGGCAAGTAGCTGTCAAAATCCCTTGCTAGATGATGAATCCTTCTGAAGAGCACCCGCTCTGGGAGTGGAGTCTACAGTCACTCCATGGATGGTTTGGGAGTGAGGTTGTTCCTCGAGAGAGAACACAGCGTAGCAGAGCTGTGGCCCTCCCATCCACGCTGGGCCCGGTTCCCGTCTCTCTCCCATGAGGATTCTGCTCAAAATGACGAGTATGGGTCAGAACACACCAGCATTCTGAAGCCCATTCCCTGAGTGAATGGATCGTGTTCGGCCTCACAGGACGCTGCAGGAGGCTGTCACTGGAGGCTTTGTCGCCCAAGTAGCTCCCAGCCTCCAGATCTGTCTTTGCTTCCCACTCTTGAAATGTTTCCTCTATGCCAATGACATCGATTTTAGGTTCAAACAAAGACAATTTTGTATTTCTGTGAGTGCATCACCAAGGGTCACACAGAAACCCTCAAACATAAGGGGTGCATGCTCTAAAATAGCACCCGCCATCTGCCACATGGAATAACGAAAGCAGACTCTTAGTGTGCAAGATCTTTAATAGGTAAGTGTGTGCAGAGAGGGAGAAAAGAAAGGGTATTCCTAATAGCAGTTTCCCAATAAAACTTCCAAAATTTACTCACCCTCTTTTGGGAAAATGCCCAGCCAAACTGGGTTGGCCTGAGACAAGGCCTCTGAGAACCAATAGCTTACCACAAGTCTAAGGCACCTTCCAGAAAGGAAATACCCAGAAACGATTATAGCAGCTAAGACGAAAGGAGGTGCCACATCAAGACAACAGCTGCCACTTTCGGCCTCCCCAAGGGACCCTCGCCCTCATGTCTCTTGTGAGCGTCTCCACATGTCTTCTCCACATAGCTCCCGCCAAGTCCTGGGTGCAAGTCAAAGCCAGAGAAACAAAAACCCTTTTGTCTTCTATGTAATAGAGCTTCACCTGGCCTCTCAGCAACGCCCCTTACTTCCTAGCAGCTAATCCAAGGCGGTTGCATGTGAGTAGGTGGGAACATGGTACCTCCCCTAACGCTTACAGATACTACGTTCTGTTCAGTAGACTCAGGTGTGGTGAAGGTCGCCCGCTTTTATGGTGGCTTAATCACAAAGAGGCTCAGTTCTTTCTCACATAAAATCTAAGCTATTGTGTCTGTTCCACAAGGTCATGAGTCCCCAGGGGCCTCATCCTTGCTGGCTTGGCCATCTTCTCGTCTCCATGGCCCAGCGCTACTTAGCATCATGTCCACCATGACGGAGGCAGAAAGAGGGACGCTATGTCCTTGCTGGTCAAGACAGAACTTGACGATTTCACACATCATTTCTGCTCAATCCCACTACTTGAATTTAATCTCAAGAATAAACTCATTTTTCAACATGGCTTAATGCCCAGGAAAAGTCCACGGTTTTTATTGCTCTAGCAGGAGGGAGGGGCTGATATTGTGGAACACGAGCTCTGCCAACTACAGAAACTCGTTAACGTTAAGGGTACATATCTAGAAAACAATCTATGATTAGTTTATAGGTATAATCGGGGTGTGGATATGCTGTTTACCGCTCAACCGCCCTCATCTAGAATATCAGTGATTTTGCCAACCAGGAAACTGTAGGAAATTCCCTATTCGGGACTTCGGGGTCACCTGATCCTTTACTGTTATTGGATCTCTCCTCAGCTCCCGAACAATGGCCATTCACGCTGGCTTCTGTCAGATCAGGCCCTCCTCGGCTCTGAAATGATATTCATTGGAGTCAAGGAGTTTTTATGTAACTGCTGGAAGTTCACGCTTTGGGTCTTTCTCTTTTAACTCCTTATTTTAACTTCTTTGTTAAGCTTTGGTTTTCGTTTTTTTTAATTCTATTATCCAACTGTCTGCTGCTTACATACCTGTAAGACTTTGTGGGTATTTTCATGTCACCACATGTGCTAAGCTGGTATTTTCAGTGTGCATTGCTTATTGTCAGGATCCACATGGTCTTTTGTAAAAGCATTGAACTTATTTTTTGCTCTTTCGCATCATTCATCTCTCGAGCAGTCCCCTTGTCATTGGTGACCTACTCCGGGGCCAAAACCCATGGTCAGTGTTTCCTGCTCGCTCACCCACAGGGTGGACCTAGATGCAGACAGAGTTCAGCTTGTGAGCAATGCTCAGAGGGGTTTTAGCAGTGAAAATCTTAAGTGTCTTGGATCAAAATATGCCCCTGGGAGCAGACTTTGGGCACCCTAGGAGTAAAATCAGATGGGGGCTCCTTTTTTATTGCCGCTGTTAATTTCCTCTCTGGGGCAGCCAGCACAGTCGCGTGCTGCTTAGTGGTGTCCGCCCATGACAGGCCACATGTGCGCTGGTGCCCGATGTCTAGAGTCACACGTGCCAGGCATTGCAGGAGGATGAAGAAGCCACGAGGGACCCAACGCCTCTTTTCAGGACGCCCTCCTGAGTTGCTACACCTGCGAGATGGGGAAGAGCTATGTGGAGAATAACCTCACCCCGTGACCTGATTGTCTCCAAATGTCTCCCTGTCGTTCAATGACATGCGTCCATACAGTAACATCAAATTCAAAACCTTCCTGAGAGAAGTCTGGTCATGATATTTAAGGGAAGAGTTTCCCCACCTTGAGCCCAGGAGAAGACAGCCTTCCTGCCTCATGCCCATGACTGATGTTCACACGCCCTCCCCCTGAGTGTATTGCCAGCCAGTGGGGCCAGCTCTGTCATGGCCACACCTTATTTCCCGGGACTGTTGAAACCCAAGCCCCTTGGCAGCAGGTGGCTAACGTAGGCTCTTCCCACTTACCCTTCTGCAATGACACCAAAAAGGTAGTGAGTTCCTACTCTCTTCTTATGTTTGGCCCTTGGGCCATCCTTACCCTTGTGAAGTCTGCATTTTGAAAAAGTTCCGCATTGGGAGGAGCTTCAGAATATCTAGTGGACTATGTTTCCATGAAGAGAAGCCAACCTCTTATTTAATTTATGAAGAAGCAAACTAAGCTGCAAACTCCAAACTAGCAAATCACAAGGGAGTCACAGACTAAAGAAAACATTTACATTTGTCATAGTCAGGGGGTTGGCATGCTTGTGTGACAGGGTGCATTTGACTATTTAAGCTGGATTCCAGATGCTTCTAAGAACACACAGCAGCTGACTCCCCCTTCCCTGGCCACTCACCCCATCTCGGGAAGCCTGGGAATTTTTCCCACCCTCAGGATGGGCACCCAGAGTTGACAGGATTTGCACTATTTTCCCACCTGAGAGAACACAGTTTCTCTTTTCACTCCCTGAGATTATTCCTTTTTTTTTTTATTTATGCATACAAGAACTGGGTGTATACCAGAGATGCAGGGAACTAGGGGAGGGAGTGGGTAGGAGTGGGGGATGTGAGAAGATTCACCAGAAACAGAGTGGGGAGCAGAACAGGTGGATCTACTGAAATACACTGCTGAGGGGAGCAGCGGGGAGACAGGAGAGGTCTGCTGCACCCTGTGGGTCATCTCCCTGGCTGGGGATCGAACTCGTGCTGCAATGGCTGTGGACAGCTTCCCAGTGCTGAGACTTACCCCCTTGTGCCACCAGGGAGGCCCTCCCTGAGATTACTGTTGACCATCAGGGACAGCACTGGTGCTTTCCAATATGGCACCCTAATGGTAGACACTGGCAAGTGGGAGCCAGAAAGATGGACACAGAATGTCAGGGTGCAGATGGCAGTGGTAGCTCACTAACTGGGCAGGTTGGCACGTGTGAGGAACTCCTCTGGCATCTGCCCAAAGCAGCGGAATGGATGCTTCCTAATAAGCCGATTCCTGGAGCTGACTGAGCTCACGTAACTGAATGGGCCCCTAAGACCCACCTCCCATCTGGGAGATGCCGAGCTATAGAGTCTAAGACACATGCAATCTGAAATAGAAGATGAATGAAGGACTCCTGAAAGGGGCAGTGACATAAGTACCAAACATAAAAATTAATTCTGCTAAAAAGTTTTAAAAAGCAATGAGATACCATTTTCATTTATGAAATTCTCAAAGATTATTAATTTTCCCTCTTGCTTGTCTGAATAATAAGCATGTAAATTTGTCTGAATGTTATGAAGGATAATACTTTCTTCCCAAAGTTTATTTCAACACATGGAAAATTGTTTATGATGGTCTTGGGAAAATTGTTTAGAGATAATTATGTTATGACTTAGGTGAAAAACGCAGGTAGTGAACCAACATGTAAAGTACATGGTACTATTTTTTGTGTGTTTATGCAAGTTTACATCTAAAAACAGCAGCAAGTGTGTATACAGATGAGTGATTAGCTCTTTCTCTGTTATGAAATTTTTCTATTGCTGAGTTTTCCACAGTGCACACGGCCATCTTTATGTCCCGTGCAAAGGACAACACAAGCTATTGTTATATTGTCTTTTTCATTGGTCTTCAGTGGTTCTAAGATCTTGACTTCCACGTCCCTGTTGCACACATCTGGAAATGTGTATTTCTTGGGGTTTTTTTGTTGTCCTTTTCTCTTCCTTTGCTCTGAGTCACCCCTTTCTGGGTTGATCTGCTAGTTAGCAGTTTCATCACCCCTCGTGTTGCGTTTCCTGTACAGATTAGGTTAACCCAGATGAAAGTACAAATATTGGCTAATATTTTACTTCCACAGATGTGCTTTCAGCTGGTTTCCCCCGCAGGCAGAGGGGCCGGCAGCGGCATGGCCTCCCAGGGCTTTCCCATGAGCCCACATTGGAGGATTTTTCCTGAGCTATATTTAGAATAAGACTTCCCCACGAATCAAACCACCAACTCAGAGGGTCAAGTTGGAGTATTGAAATAAGCTTCATAGGCATAAAAAGAAAGTTTCATTCTGCCCTCAATTTAGAAAAATAGTTTGAAAGGGAGCGGGGGAGAGAGACAACTTTTACAACATCTTATAAATTAATTTGATTTGTAGGGCATTGCAAAATAAATTTTAATTCAAAACATTAAAAGCTACCACTGATGACTGGAAATAATGTAAAAACAGAAAACCCAATTTAAGAACGCATATTTCATATTGGAGTAGAAGCAGCAGCATCCCAAATTATTCCTGGAGTTTTCAAAGTAGCAGAATAAAATAAAATGTAATCTAGCAACAAAAGCAGAAACAGGCAGCAGCTCTTGGGCAATGATTAGCAAGTGGGTCGAGTTATTATCACTTAACATCATCTCCATTTTCCTTACAATATTTATCCTGCTTCTCATCTTGCTTCAGGACAGGACATGCTCTTGAGTGTAAAGTGATGATACAAACTACTCTGTAAGCAGGAAGTGGGGTGTAAGGTCTGGAATTTAAAAAGAGGGGCTGTGGTGCCTTCAGTTCAGAGAGGATTAGACAGTGAGAACTTGGGTGGGAACCAACACAGTTCAAAGAGTGAACCCCTGGGGATCAAAAGAAGGCATGGGTGGCATGGAGAGGACCCAGCAATGGACTCAGAAGTGTCCAGTGACATGGAGGACAACCAGGAGAGTTGGGAGAAAGTAGCAGATGCAGAAGAGCCAGAAGCCAGCTGTGGAGGCCCATTAGCTGGAGACTCGCCCACTGGAGCTAACTCGTGAAGGTCAGCGGGCGCTCACGGGAGCAGGTGAGAGCGGAGGTGGAAGGTGAAGATCGTCCAGAGCATGTTTTAAAATTTTGCTGTAAAGGGTATAGTGGCTCCATCCTGTGTGTGGATGGGCCCAAAAGGAAACCGGCCCACTCAACTAAATATGTAAACTGTAAACGCAACACAAGCTGTTACGGAAAAGACACCCTGTCCTCGCATCTTGAAAATAGATGCTTGGGATGCAAGTTGTTGCCACGCAAAGAAACCAGGTAAAGCCCAGCTGAGAACTCCTTAAGATTTCTTGCAGTTGCTGTTGCACAGGGTGGTGCATCGTCAAGGTCATCATCACCCACATCTCAAAAGGCAAAAAAGGGATGCTCTTGCTAAGAACCTGGGAGGAGGGGATGGACTTTGACATTGGAACTCCTCCGAGTTCTGCTTTACACCTTGGAGAAGGGCTGTCTGTATAATTTGTAGGACCCAGCACACAAAAAAAACACAGGCCCCTTGCAAAAATGATTAAGAATTTCAATCTGTCGCCAGTGGAGCGTTGAGGCACCCATGTCGGAACTGGGGTTCTGGTGACTGCCCGGTCACACTGGCCAGTCGAGCAGGTGCAGAGCTTGTGCCCGTGAACTTCCCCACGCCATGGCTCGTCCACATGCGGGGCAGAGGGGACAGAATGGCAGGGCTGGGCCTGAAAGCTGTCAGTGATCAAATATCAAAAATGGCGTCAGATTTTTCATGACACGCTCTCACTTCCTTCAAGTCCTCTGCCACATGTCACCCTCTCAGTGACACCAACCTGATGGTTCCATTTAAAATTTCACACCCTCTCCCCATGCCCCTGGTTCCCCTTACCGAGCTCTACCTCCCAGCCCCTGACATCCATCACCTTTACATAAACGATAACTTTCATTAATAAAATAATACTTGAACTGGAAGGCAAGATCCCTAAGGATAGAGATCTGCATCTGTTTCATTCTGAAAACGGTGCCAAGCTCCTATTTGGTGTTCAATAGTATTTGGTTTTGCATGAAAGGATGGCTGGATAATAGTGGGCTCTAATAAATCAGTCTTGATGTGAAAAGTCCCCTGGAAAAGTCCCCTCTGCAGAGCAGCTAGTCTCTTCCCGAGTGTGAGTCTTAAATCACACCCGCTGAACGGGCTCCTTGCTCTCCCTGTGGTCCTCTTTAAAATGCAAACTTTGCAAGGGTTGAACATTATTTAACTCTAAGGTTGCGTCAGCATTTTACTGCTTTTGGCTCAAGATGGTAGAAAGACTCACAAAGCCGGGAGGGTGGAAACAGGCTGGGAAGTGGGGAACGGAAGCAGCCGCATCTGCAGGGCGGCTGCGCAGCAGACCTGGCTTGGACTCAGCTGATTCTCCCGCGCAGCCGCCAGCCCCTCTGAGATTCTCCAGCTGCTCTGGCTCTGATTGTCGAAGGGCACATGATTGGCTCTAAGAGGATTTGCTCCTCCAGGGAACCTGAGATTTCTGCATTGTCTGGAGGCACCAGGGTCTTTGTGGAACATGGGGGATTGGGCAGGTGGTGTGGGGAAAGAGGAGAGCTGTGGATGGAAAGATGCCCAAGGAGCCAGAAAGGATATGGAGAGGCCTGGAGAGCAGATGCCAGGGCCTCCCGCAGCCCCTGAGCCCCAGGCCTGCTCCACGAGTCTAATTAGGAAGACGGAACTCTGGTCTCATTTCAGGTCATGGATAACATCAGTCTCAAGTTGATGCGTCGTCCTTCTAAAATTTCACGCCTGCTCCCCATCCACCTAGTTCCCCATACCAGCTTCAGGAATAGGGGAGAGACAGCCATCAGCTGCTTCCGGGACCCCCCTCATCACTGTCTCTGCCCCTGAAGGTCCCCTGGAGTCAGTGCTACCCACCCTGGAACTGACCTCATTGTTTCTCTTCTATTTGGGGCTCAAACGGAGATTGTGTCTGATGTGTGGGCTTTCTTGTGGCAGCTGCTGGGGTAAGACAAGAGAGTAGATGTAAGTTGGAGAAAGAAGGCGAAATAGAGTAAGTTCATCCCATCCAGCCCTATACTTCCCAGGATAGGTAAAGTCAGTCTCTTTTTATGATGGTCTGACTCTGGATTTTGGATTTTCCTGAGCTCAGGGGAAGCCTTCTGTCTTTTATGCCCTGCTCTGCAAACCCTGCCCAGCTTGACAGCCTGCTATGTGGATGCGCCCTTGGCTGTGTCTCAATCTCTCCAAAGTGGAGAGGGAGGCACACCAGGAAGTTACGTTTCTGCCTTAGTCGCTGAAACGTGTTGAAACAAAAGCAGTCATTAATCATTGCTTGGAAATGATCGTGAATTTTCCCCTTGGAAATTTAAGGTTACGTAATTAGATAATTGTGCAGCGCGTGCTATGGCAGTCTTGGGCTACTCCGTCAGTCATCACCTTAGCAAAGAAGACCATCTCCAGCAGACGTGTGCAGCAGTGACTGGGGACACTCCCAAATCAACCTAGAAGCTTGAAACAAATAGCTTCTAGCACTTGCTAACAGAACCCGCCTGCATTTCACTAACATTGCGCAGAACAATGATTAAAGTCCCAACTATTATAAATATCAATGACTCTTGTAAAGGAGTAAAGAAACACACAGTCTCCTGCCAGGTGGGCAGACTTGGGCACTGTGCACAGAGGGACAGATGTGACTGGCATGTCCCTCCCCCTCTTGGGCTTGACAGATAAGTGTCACTTTTCTTCAAAGAGAACTTTGATGATGTCTGTTTTGGTTGTAGGATGAAGACCCGTGAAGCCGACCCAGAGAGGACACCAAATGTGAGTGGGAAACAAGCCAGACATTTGGGGATTGTTTCCATAGCAAAATAGAGTGAAACTGATGGATAGATTCTGGAATGATCTGTCTCGATTTAGTTGATTACTCACATAAGGCAAAGCAAGGGAGGCCTACCAGGCACCAGGTCGATGGCCAAAGGGCATTGTCAATTAGAGTTTAAAAATCAGGAAAGATGAAAGGTTGAACTCATGTAAACAAAACATCTGGTTTCCAGACCGGGGATGCTGCCTGCCCTGTTCTTGGTAGACTATAATCATCTTGTTATAAGAATTCTTAATGCTTTGGAATTGGAGCCTCCTCTTAACTGAAATTTGCCTGCTCTCCAGGTTACTGAAATGTGCAGCATACGTGATTTTCTCAAGGAGTTATCAAAACTGACTTCTTCAAAGATGAAACAAAATCCAGAAGTATTTTACCTGGATGTCTATAAGTTTAGAAGGTGCTGTCTATCCACAACAGACTCAAATGTTGTTTGATTTCTCTCCAGCTTTGTTTAAGTTCGTTACAGAAGGGACCTCACACAATGGTGTTCTTGCTTCTAGTCCTTTTTACTACAAGTAAAAATATGAAAACTTCAACAGGTTCCTTTTTTTTTTAGAAAATTGGCATCAAATCATACATTCATAGACATCTGTATAAATTGCAGAGAAAGCTGTTGTTCCCATGACTGTGGGCTCTAAAGGCAGGTCTGAGAAAGCCTGTCTGTGTGCTTGTTGGCCTTGGCCTTTGGGAAGGAAAGTCTGAATGAAGATGGACATGCAGACGGGTGGTGGCCTCCGGCCAGCCAGCTCTGCCTCTGCTAACCGTGGATGGGGACACAGTGACCCGGGCAGGGAGCACGCGTTGGCCAGGACAGCTGCTGGCTCCTGCTTTCACTCTCTTTGCTGCCACCTCTTAATCTTCCCAGGAGTGTGGCCTGAGGCTGTGTGTTTGTTTGATACATACTGGAGTGACATTTCCCAAAGAACTGCCCTCAGTATAAAATCTTGTGCAAATTTCAAGCATTTTCATTGCAGATGTCTGGAAAATTAGCATGTATGGGAGGAATCTTGATAGTAAAACAGGGAGTTCTGAATCCCTGAAAGTCGACAGGAAAAATTTCAGCACACCTTCGCTTTCCTTCAAGGTAAGCACTTTATACTCCCCTAAGTATAAAATGTTATATTTTAATATTTTAGATTTAATGCACATTAACTAGGCTTATATTTAAAGTATATAATATTGGCACTTAAAATAATAATTCTATTGTGTATTATGTACATAACAAGTATTATGTACTTACATGCAATAAGTACCTAAGTTCGTAGTATATTAATGTATATTAAGTACGTAAGTACTTTTGTGTACCTTTGAGATTTTTGATGTCTCTATATATAGTTTTAATCTGTCCCTCTGTTGGATTAGGGCAATGCTAACAGCTATAACAAATACACCTAACATTTCAGTTGTTTAATATAATGGATTTTTTTCTTGTTCATCTACAGTCCAGAGAGATGTTCCTGGTTAATAGTTTTCCTCTAACTTTTGCTTCAAAGACTCTAACACCTCCCATCTGTGACTCAACCCTATGCTGTTTCCAAGTAGCAGAAGATAAAGGGACAGTGGAAGAGGGTCATTGACCTTGTAACTGCCCCAGCTACTGAGCAACATGTCGTTTCTACACCTGTCTCACTGAGGCAGACTGGCCAGACCTGGAAGCGGAGTTGACCTGGAAGACTTTGTGCTAAGCTGGGCAGTCACCTTCCAAAATGCCCATCTCATGGAAAAGGAGCCCCATTTTGCGTGCTTGGTTGGCGTTCTCCGCCACGCTCACCTTCTGGAGTTATAAGGTTTCCCCATGATCAATATTCAAGACGCCGCCTTCGATTTACGTAAACATTATGCCTGTTCGCTTTCAAATTCAGAATGTAACCTCTACATCCAGCTTTGAATGATTAACGATCTTGACTCCCCTTTTCCAGGTGACTTGTCTTCTGGTTCTCAAAGCTCTGTTGTGTCGCCCTTACTGATGAAAATTCATCTAACTGTGGGGCCCACTTGGAGAGCTTCAGTATCGCTCATGATTCAGTCGTGAGGACAAATGTGGTCTCAGGCAAAGTGAGGCTTCCTCTCAGACACCACAGAAACACCAGGTCTGATGACCTTGGGAACTGCCCCAAAGATACAGTTCAGCTAATTTCCAATTACTTCATTCATTCATTCATAAATATTTTTCACTCTCCTATTTGACACCTTGCACAAAATCTCATTTTCTATTCTTCTAATGGTGTAACATTTAATCCAATTACCTACAACTTTAAAATGTAGGCTTATTAAGGGTTTTCCAAAGGGAAATAAACTCTACTCACTGATTCTGCATCCCTCCAATGTGACCTCGTTATTCATTTCATCAAAGTGCTGGAGTGTTGGCCAGCCAGGGGGACTTACTCCCAGCAAGATTTGATCTACTAAAGTGCAAACAAGAAGCTTATTTTCCAGACATGGAGCAAGACTCCCAGGCCCAGAGACCACCCTCAACCTCCCCAAGGATTCCATTCACCCAGGGGGCCTGTCTATCCCTGAGCCCTTCATGGAGAAAGCACAGGCCAGCCCCTGTTCCTCCTCAGGCTTCCTCTGCAGAGAGACAACAGCAGTTGGGAATTAAGTCCATGCGAATGGTTTTATAATAAGTCAGACTGGTTTCCAGCTTGTTTTTCCCAACTGAATCCAAAGAGAATTTAGTTGAATGTTGCCAGCTGATAAAGCATTAAAAGTAATTTTTGATGATAGATAATAGTGTGACTTCTTTAGTGTCGCTTAGAGGGGTTCAGGAACTGAATGACATTGTTCGAACAATTTTCTTCCATTTCCATCTATTTATGTGGATGAATTTTCAAAGCACTTGAACTTATAAAACTGAAAAATAGGAATAAATTGATACTGAATTCTTTTTTATGTTCGTGTTAAGTAGTATTCACCCAGAGACGTAGGAACAAAAGGAAAAAAGAGTAAAGAATAAAAAGGAAAAGAAAGCAAAGAAAAAAGCATCCATCTCAGTAAAGATGCAATTTTCCATAAAATGTTATGTTCTTTTTTATAATTATCAAAATTTGTAAGACATTTTCATTTCTGTTCTATTATGCAGTGGTAATTACTATAATGATAACTAAATCCAGAGGTAATTATTCAAAATGTAGAGCAGGATATTTAAAATATTACATGATATTTTAGAAAATTAAGTTTAAATACACACCCATATTTTTATTGTAGAGATGTATAATGGAAATGTAAATTTAATGGGCAAAAGAAATGATGTAAAACTTCTCGTTACAGCAGAGTTTGTTCAAGCAGTTTAAAAACAGTGGCTGGCAGACATTAAATCACTTTGGAACTCAGATTCCACTGGGCCTATTTAAGAGAAAATATTAAGATTTTAGATATCCAATGTTTACAGGACATTTGAAATGATATCACTGCGATTAATTAAATTATGATAAGACATTTTGGATATTAATTTGAACACAGTGTTCAACATGCTATTAGGAAAACATCTAAAGGTGCCAGGCATGGTTTATTTCAACTTGACCATGTACCAGATTGCACTAAAATCACATGGTGAGGTGACTCATGGCTCCTCTGCCTCTTACCCAAAGCTCCAGGGGCTGGAGATGCACCCCGCCTTCCAGAGGCCACAGGGGTCCTATGCCACTGAGGACCTAGCCTCCTGTGGTGGGTGGCCAAATTCTTGGCCCCTTGTAGCGAAGTCACAGGCCCCCCCAGAGTCAAGGATGACAGTCATACTAACGAAGCTTCAAGAAGCCCCAAGGAGAAGGTTGTTGAGACCAGTCAGCCCCTGGGAGAGCCAGCCACGTGAGAGTCGTCTCAGAAGTTCCCACCCAGGTGAGTCTTTAAATGACCACAGCCCACAGCTGACACCAGGCAGAGCTGACACCAGGCAGAGCTGACACCAGGCAGAGCTGAGCCCACCCACCCATAGACTCATGAGAGAGCATAAGCAGCGGCTGGCAGTGTGAGCCTTAAGTTCTGGGGTCTCTCATTCCATAGCAAGGGGACACTCTGGAGACCAGAGCAGCTTGCCACAGCAAACACATCAATATTTCTGCAGAGAAATCTGGAAATAGTCACAACATGGGATACTAAAGATTATAGATAGCCTCACATCGGTTCAAGTTTTCTCTAAATAAAGTTCATTGGGTCATTTTTGGCAGCAACATGAGTTGTGAATAAAGTGGATTTTTGGAGAACATTTTGAACCTAAGAATGGTGGCTATGGGATTGTGAACATGTGTAATTCACACCATGGATTTAAATCTGACCCTTCCTTTAGAACCCAGCTGAGGGCTTCCCCAGTGGCGCAGCAGTTGAGCGCTGGGCTGCAAAGCTGCCTGCAGTCTCTGCAATACCAGTTCGATCCCCGGCCACCAGCGAGGGTCCCACGTGGAGCGACAGACCTCTCCTGCCACCCACTGCTCCCCTCAGCAGTGTACTTTGGTCCTTCTGCCTATTCTTCTCCCCGCTCTGGTTCTGGTGAATTCTCTCACCCTCCCGCGCTTCTGACTGTATGCAGTGCTTGTACAAATAAATAAATAAATAATTTTTAAAAAATAAAATAAAACCCAGCTGAAATCCTCTTTTGCAGTCATCACTAATGACGACTGTCAGGGCGTCCTTACAGCTTTACAGCCATCACTGTACACCCAGAGCCACCTTTCTTGGTTGCTTGTGTGCCTTTCCTTGTTGCCATAGTAGGTCATAAACTCCCCTGAGGCAAGGAAGTTTTCTTCTTCTTCCACCTTTCTGGTACTCCCAGTCCTTGGGTTTGGGCCCAAACACATCCACAAGGTAGAAACTTATCACCCTCTAGTGTTGCAATATCTCATCTTTAGAATATATGCCTGCAATTATCCCTCTTTGGGATTTGAAGAAATCAAGTCCCAGAGAGATTCAGTAAGTTTCCCAAATTCACACAACTAGCAGGTCACAATGCCTGGATCTGGACTCAGCCTGTGAGCTTTGAACACTGCAAATACAGTCTGCAATTTGGAGAACCATCACCTGAGCTGCCTAACCCTATAGGTAGGCGTTGGTCAGGGGAGAGAAGTTTAGATATGAACCTGTGCTTTTTCCTTATAAAATGTGATGCATTTCCAAATTGTTAGAAAGCAGCAAAATATTGCATTAGTAACTCAAAGTGATGCAAAGATAGATTGACCGTTCATGGAAATCACTCAGAAGACAGATATACATGTATCAAATATGCATGGCTCAATTTATTCTGTTGAATTATGGAATGAATAACCTACCCATTGATTTCTTTAGCCCACCTGTTAAGGGGCTCATAATCTCCCGTATCAAGGAAACAAAGCACGTAGTCATTGAAGTAGCTGCCCTTATTAAAAGCACCAGAATCCAATAAGAGCACAAAACAAAAGAAAGAGAAGCTTTAATAACAATCAAAGCATGCATGAATAATCATGCAGATTAGGTATAAGCCTATCACATATAACCTTGACCAAAATATTTTTCCTGTGCACTTAGCTATCGTCTGTCCTCCATCCCAGGATGCCACAGGCATTGTCATCACTCCTACTGCTCCCAAAGCCAAGCATATTCTAAGGCTCATCCCCATCCCTCTAATTCTTTCAGTCATTTGTCTTTAGGCCTCTTGGAAGCCCTTCCTCCGGGGCCTGGGATTTGTACTTTGTTCCCTTCTCTAGACTTCCCTCCTGGTGAGAACTTTTCCATCTTAGAAGCCTGTTTTCTACAGACCCAAATTCTTTTCCTTCTGAATATTTATAAGTCAGCAAAAACATCCAAACACATTTGAAAGCAAGAGCAACTGGATTCCCCGGAGGCCGCAAACACCATTAGCCATTTGCAGTGCACTGAAATTATGACATTGGGAGAATGTATGATTTGGCAACATTTCCAGAGTGGGAAGATGATGGACCTAGGACAAAAGTAATTGGCCTCCTTATTTGGGGAGGCAACGCTTTTGAGGAGAAACTGCATTCCCCTTGCTAAGCCATGTAAAACAAGGCGGAAGAGAAAAAAGATTGAATTAAGTCATCCTTTGGGAATTTCAAGGAAAAGTTATTAATCTCTCCCCGTAAATCTGGTAAACCTCAATTATGATGAATTTGAATATCTAGAAACAATCCTTCAGATTTAAAAATCAGGGAACTTGATCATTGAATTGGAAGAGCAAGCCCTTACTATTTAAATAAAGGTTGTTTGAGGCTGAGATTTTAAGTTTATATTTTATATAAATAAGATTAACATAAACAAATAAGGCTAATGTTTGTATTTGTAACATACTTTCATATGTAAATGCATATTTTGCCACGTAAGTGGTTAATATCCAGAGCATTCTGTATAAATGCCTATTTAGGTTCATGCATAGGTCACAGATTTAAATAGTATTGATAAAAATATTTTTTTGTCCTACAAGACTGTCTTGAAATAAGCTTTTGCTTTTCAAAAGAAAAGCAAATATTTGCCCATTTGCTGCTCTTTTTTATTGCACCCCAAGACATCTCAAAGGCTGCCTGTCTTTTAACTTTTTCATCCTGAGGGTAAATCGACAGTGGAAATCACTCCGAGCTTTCCTGCAGATCTGAGTGTCCTGCTGGTGGAGGAGGGTCTCTGTGTATGCTGCTGCTGACCGCTGAGGTCTGGGCTCCGAGCACCATGCCTGGAAAGCTCCTAACCACCGTCCACTGCACACTGCCACAACCACCTCCTCCTAGGCCATAATTAGCACCTCAGTTTCTCGCACTAGTTCTGGGAGATCAAGCCCTTTTGCAAGATACAGTCTCCCTGACAAGTTTATTCAGGTTGTGATGTGACCTAGTCACCTCCTGCATCTCTCAGACATGTCTGCTCCTGCGGGCCAGGGGCCCTGGCTGGTCAACAGGTCCAGTGAAGCAGCATCTGGGCCTCCCTGGTGCGGTCCAGGCCTGCAGGTGTCGCCCTCCTGTGGGAAGTGGCCCAATCTGCTCCTGTTCTAAACCAAGGTCAGCAATGGGCACAGACGCATGAACCCAGGAGCAGGGAAGGGCCAGGCTGCTGCACAGCTTAATGCAGTGGCTGCCTTGCTAGTGGATTTGGAAAATGTCTTTGTCCTCACAGCCCGCACAGAAGGCTGTGAACTCCTCTCCCTGTTCCCCGGCAAGGCTTCTGGGACTCTGGTCTGGGAACTGTTTGTGGATGTGTAGAGAAGGGGATAAGGCAGGGACAAGATCAGAAGGATAATTTCCTTCCCTTTAACCCCAAGTTGCTAGATTTTAGTAGAATAATCTAATTACGAGCATCCGGTTTTACCTGTTGCTTCAAGGAGCATCCAGTTCTCATGCAAGGGCAGAAAGCTCAAGCGGTCTACGCAAAATAGAAATGGTATTTGACTCCCTCAGAGGCAGGCAGTGAGGGCACACTTGGGTCAGCTCCTCTGTCTTTCTGACACAGGATTTGTCTAGCTGACACCTCTGCTATCCCCAGAATGTATCCTATGACCTCAGAATGCCAGCTGACTGCCAGAGCACCAGCCATCACAGCGGTCATTGAGGGAGGAAGGTGGTGAAGCAACTCTCTTTAGAGACACTTTCTGGGAATTGGACCAAACACTCCAAGTTCCACTTCCTTGGCCAAAGACATGCCCCATCAAACTCTGATGGACACGGCAAGCAGTCATAAGGTTTGGTAACAGGCTAGAAAAAAAATGGGGGTTCTTATTACTACAGAAAAGGAGGTGGATCCTGAGGAGCAGCTGGTGCTGTTGCAGGTAATTATAAACTTTACCAGGCAAAGCACTTTAATCAGGTGCTACTTGGAAGAACAGTTTACCCTTTGAAAGCAATCATCTCCTAGAACCCCGGATCACTAAAAGGAGAAATGTGCCTATTCTTTATAGTGATAAATAGAATTACAGACTGGTTAGATATTATTTGAAATCTCATAAAGCGTGCTAATTGTAGAGTGAACCATTAAGTTTCTAAAGAAACTTGAATATTATAAAGATAACCATAGGATTAAAATAGAATCTCATTTTGTTAAAAGAAAGACAGGGGGAAAAAATCTGTGAGAGAAAATGATATTTACGCGTCTGGAAGTTCTAAAACGCACATCACTGAAGCTCTTATACTAACAGGAGAATTCAAGCCATAGAAGAATTAAGCTTTATTTATTTGGATACTGGGGTGGCCACTGTCGCCCCAGTGTTCTGCCCTCAATCCACACAAAAGCAAAGTTTATATTTTGAATTCTAAATCTGGTCACTATGACAACTCCAGTTGTGACTCTCAGTTTCATTGGGTTGTGCTGGGGCATTTGTTTTTGAAGAAAGGGGTGTATTTTCGTCCCAGGGCGACAGGGTTGATGGATACTCGAGGGCCAGAGGTCAGATGCCGGTTTCTATTCTCAGCTCCAGAATTGATTTGTGCGGCCACAGGCTAGTTACTTAAAGTCTGGTTTTATATCCACTTTCTACCAGGCTCCGCTGCCTCCGCTGCAAGCTGCTCAGGCGGCCGGTGTTAACTGGGCAGCCTGCTCTGCGCACCCTTGGGTCCTCAACTCCAGCAGGTCCAGCCTACGCCCCTGGGGAGGGAGCCCCTCACTGTGCCCGAGGCCAGCGGAGCGCACGGGCGAGGCCTTCACAGCGCTCTTTCCCGGTGCCTGCCTCGGGCAGACAGCCAAGGACCGGCAGGCTCCACAGCCTCAAAACACCAAGATGTTGTTATGAAAATGTTACGTGAAAATGCGTACATTGTACGAAAATGAAAAATGATGTAAAAAACATATTTAAAAAAAAGGATGTTGCTTGAACCCAGAGGACCCAGGTCACAGCTGCCCGGCCGCAGCGGGGACGCAGAACTCTCTGGGTTCTTTGCCTGGAATCAGACAAAATGGAGGGAACTCAACGCAGCTGGGAAGTTAACCCCCCGCCGCTCAATCCTGGGGAGACAGGGTGATGAAGCTGGGGAGCCACAGCTGCCACGGAAGGGGCGCTTTCGTAGTGAGCCTGGTGAGCGTCTCCAGTTGGACGGGCTCCCTGGACACATGGAAACGCGCAGGGGCTGCGCCACTCCCATCCAGCTGTTCTCCAGAGAGAACCCGGCCAGCTCAGACGGCTGCAGGGGGAGGTGTGGCTCACCTGGGGCCCATACCTTGACCTGAAGACCCCCCCTTTAGACTATTTTTTAAAATTCTGTCAAAAACGGGAAGTCATGAAGGGCCAGAGGGTTGAAGGGCCGGGCAGGGAGCCTCCATGCTGTCCGGGAGCCACCTCAGCGTGACAGACCTAGCAGCAGCCTCAGCCTCCGCCCTGGACGGCATGAGCCCCAGTTTCCTCATCTGTAAAAGCCTCTGCCACCCAGGGGGCGTGTGAGGAATGAACAGACGAGAAGGCGACAGGGCAGAAACATGGTGAATTCTCCAGAAGCCACATCCTTTGTGCCCCAAAGTCATCTCTGTGGGGGCAGGAGGCACATCCCGGGGTGGGCTTTGGCCCCTGTGACAGGCCGGTGAGATCAGAGCTCGAATTCCACCTTCGGGCGGAACCTGTCCAGCGTCCCGAGCCACCTTGTCCCATCCCGGCCTCTGCTCCTGCCTGTGTGGGGTCCTTGTCATCGCCCGGGCGGCCACGGCGGCTACTGTGTCAGGGGAGAAATGACCGCAGGGGAGACTTTGGTGCTTCTGCCACCGTCGGGAATGGATGGATCCACCCTCTGTCACCAGACTAGAGTGGCAGGGCTGCAGGCAGGGCCATGGCACCCCGGACTGTCCCTCCTTCCCAGCCACCTCCGTTCCGTCCCGGCTCTTCCCCAGGGGTGAGGGGGAGGCCTTGGGGAGGCGGCTGCCCAGCCGTCCTGGCACGGGGCACCCTGTCCCCTGTGCTGGGCCCTGCCCTGGGCGTGCTGCCAAGGTCGGGGTTGAGGAGCGCCTGGCTGCTGCTGGCCGCACTGGAAGTGAGGTGGGCAGCCCGACGTTGGCTCCGCCAGCAGGCGTTTATTTCCAGATACTCTTCTTCCCAGATCGCGAAAACGTCCTCTTCATATTTTTAGCTACACATCATAGTCTGCGTCTGTAAAGGAAACTAATTTTGCTGGAGAAAACAGACAAATACACGGCCACCCCGCGACGAGGCAGCTGGCGAGGCGGCCCCGGGAGGCCTCCTCTGCCCACGCCGCCCACGGCCCCCACACCGCCGAGCTCAGAACAGGGCGCAGATGTCAGGGGCGCGAGGGGGCTGGAGCCTTCTTTTGCCAAAATTCCTTTTGAAATATTGGCAAAGATCTCAAATGTCAGTGTGGGGGGAGCGGCAGCAGAGCCGTCTGGGTGCACGTGGGTGAGAGGCAGGGGGTGCGTGGAGGGATGAAGAGTCTGGTCCACATGCTCCTCTGGAGACAATTTCTAGGGTGGGAAGCGCATCCTCAAGCTCCAGACGGGCTTGCTGGCCGTCCCTCCGGTATTTCCACCAGGGTGCACCAGCGCTGGCCTCGAGCCCACTCTTCCCAGAAGCGCTCGCTGCTCCCACGCTCATGAGCAGCTATCTCCCGACACGGTCTCCAGCTCCCCTGCAAACCGGCTGCCCACGTCTTTCTCTTCACCTGCACGCGAGGACCGGCCGTGTAATCACCCGTCCATTTTCTGACTCTGTGCTAAAGTAGTTCCCACGGCCCCCTGGGCCCTGGGGGACGAGTGTCCGAGCAGAGGACATCGTCATGATCAGCCCATCCTGCTGGGGGGGAGCAGAGAGGGGTTAAAACACGCAGGCTCCGCCACCCTGCTGGATGCCGCTCCTCATGGGGCACAAGGAGCAAAGGCAGAACATTAGCAGGAACGGGCACCTCTGGGGCACCACTTCCACCCGCCGGGAATGGGAGAGTGACAGGTGACAACGGTCCCGGGAAAGAGAGGGCCATGGAGAGAGGCGGAGCCCGAGAGTGCGTCTGCGTCACCTCCTACCCCGGTGGCGTTGAGTCCCGTGACCCTCCAGGGCTGGGAGGGGAAGGAAGGCCAGACAAGCAAATCTGTTGAAACAATTGCTGAGACAGAGCCTGGTGCGTCATGGCGCCAGTGGTGTGGCATCCCCGGCGGTGGGTGTGATGGGTGTGCGTCTCCTCTCGTGCTAGAACTAAAGCTGCTAAAATGAAGGACAAACAAGTAAAATAATGATCACCCGAACAACAGGGGAAGTATCCTGTTTTCAGGGCATTTGACCATGTATGCTCAGAGCTCCCCAAATATCATCCGTGTCACTGGAACCATCGCTTCTTTCCTGTGAATTTGTTTTTAAGAAGATAATTTTAAAATTCAATGTGAGTCACGATTGTAAGACCATGATCACCCACACAGCATGTGGCTGCAGGGGTGAAGCAAGGTATCAGCATGGAAAGTCCGGACACAGACCCGCACTTACGCAGTCACCTGATGTGGGACCAAAAATGACACAGCCAGGAGAAGATGGCCTTTTTGATGGATGGTGCTGGGTCAATCGGCTATCCACGTGCAAAAATTGGTTCTTGAGCCCGGGATTTCACAAAACGCCAAAATCCATTTCAGATGGAGTGCAGATCTACATGTAAATGGTAAAACAATAAATCTTCCCAAAGAAAATAGAGAATATTTTCACGACCATAGCGTAGGCACAAATTTTTAAACAAAACCCACCAAATGCTAATCATACAGAAAAAATAAATTGGAACCAGATGCAAATGAAGAACTTTTGTACAAGACACCATGAAAGAAAGGGAAACCGAGAGAATGAAAGTTTTGCCAAAGGGATTTGTATCTGCAGGGGGATTGATGTCCAGAATATGTAAAGATCTTCTACAAATCATTAAGAAAAGAGCAGACAACCCAACGGCAAGCGGACAAAGGACTTGACTTACAAAGGATGCTCCAGAAGCAAATGAAAAGATGACGAAGAGGCAGTGAGGAGAACGCGAGCCAGAATCACCACAGGCTTCGTCACGAACCCCGAGTCACCGGAGAGAGAGAGACAAAGCCCAACAAGGAGAAGGGAGCAACCAGGACCCCGTGGGCTGCGGCGAGAGGGTGGCGGCCTTGGGAACTGGCTTGACACGGACATCAGAAAAGAAGGAACCGTCCATGCTGCGACCCAGCGATTCCACTGCCAGCGGGACCGGCAGGCCTGCGCGTGCGTCCCCCAAGCAGCAGGAGGGTGACGACGCTTGAGTCGGGGAAAGGGACTGAGCTGGGGCCCCTGGGGCTGGCAATGTTGTTTCTTCTGAGAACTGGATATAGGGTTATAGGCTGTAGGGCTGCAGGGTCACGCATGGGGTGGGGGTGTATGTTATGCCTCCATAAAAAGTCCATCCCCAAGTTGCAATCTATATGGAAACAGGCAGGACAAATGCACACCCAGTTTCCTTTACACCAGGCAGGAGGGGTGAGCCCTGAAGTCCTTGTCATCCTAATGCCCCTTGGTGGCTAATTTTATATGCCAACTGGAAGGGCCACGGGGCGCCAAGGCATTGATTTCAACATCACTGGGTGGGTTGCGAGGATGCTACAGCGAGAGATGAGCATTTGAGTCCCTAGACGAGTCCAGCTCACCTCCGCAGAGGGCATGGGCGTCTCCCAATCTCCTGAGGGGAGACGGAGCAGAACAAGCCGGTAAAGGAAGAGAGGAGCGTCTCTCACTGCCCGACGCCTTCCTCTGGGGCGCTGGCCTCCTGCCCTCAGGCTGGCACTTACACCACCCGCGCTTCTATTTTCAAATTTTCCGACTCAGAGGGAACCACACCGCCAGCTTTCCCGAGCCTCCGGCTTTCAGACGCGATATGGTGGGACGCTCACGCTCCTCCACCAAACGAGCCAGCTCCGGGCAGTGCACCCTACGTGTGTGCCCGTGGCTGTGTCTCCCATTGGTCCTGGCCTCTGCCTCTGGAGGGCCCTGACCTAACCCCATATTCGGTTATAGTGGCTTCTAGAGCAGTGACTCTGCCCGCAAACTCCTTGCCACCACTCTAGCTGCTGCCCACGTGTGAGTTCCTCCTGAGCGCCTCTGCCCCGCCCCACTGCAGAGCCATCACTTCTTCACTGTCCACCAAATGAGACCTGTCGGCTCTGCCTACCACGAGACCCACGACTCCCTTTCCCGGTCTGAGCCTGCGCAACGAGATGCCACCTGCGCGGATGCCCAGCTCCGCGCCTCGCTCACCGAGTCAGTGGAGCACAAAGTTATGGACACTGATTGCACTGGCAAGTTCGCGGATGTCGCCACTACTCCCTGAACCCAACGAGACAAACTCACGGGTAAGCGCAGCTGCGGTTGGTGAGGCTCATGGGGCCGGGGCGACACCGTGGAAACCACCAGAAGGCTCTCAGGGGCTAAGTGAGGAAGTTCGTTTCTTGCCTTTCTTGCTGAATGCATGTTCTGCTCCTCTTGACTCAGGAACCCAGGCTCCCAGGGACCCCCAGGAAATACTCCGTCCAGACAACTGTGTGGGTTCGCGCTCCAGTTCAGCGGCGCTCCTGGTTGATCAGCAGTAAGTCAGGTCCATCTTGTTCAGTTTGCCTGAGGCAGCACCTTCAAGAACAGCTAAACAAATCCCACAATGCAGATGTTGAGCAGACACCCCCTTATGGAGATGTGAGGGGTTCTGTATCAGTTTTGCTGGTGAGGGTGTGGAGAAAAGGACCCTCCTCCGCTGTTGGTGGGAACAGAGACTGGTCCGGCAGTCTGGAAAGCTGCGTGGAGTCTCCCAAAAGACTAGAAATGGATCTTCCATACTGTAGTGCGGCAACCAGGCGCAAAGCGGTCAGGGCTCAGGGGGCTGGCAGGCCTCCCAGCCCCGGCAAGTCTTTACTCTTTCTCTTGGGGCTCTCTCTGGAGTCCTCTCGTGGTCCTGCCTCTGCAGTCACTTGTCCTCTCGTAGCCGTTCTCCGCCACAGCCGTCCTCTGAGCGATGTTGCCCTTACAGCGGCAGCCTCCAGGCTCAGGTGTGCCCACTGACGCACACCCACACCACACCCAGGTGTCCACCATCAGGCACGCATACCGCGCGCTCATGCTCCCCAGCGCCTCCTGCATTTACACAGAGTCAGGTGATGGCCACAGAGGCCAGCAGTGTAAAAGCCTGACCATCTTCATTTATCCCCCACACACGATCCAACAGTTCCACTACCAGGTGTCTCCCCAAAGAACACAAGAACACTGATTCCTGCACGCCTGTGTCTCCTGCAGCACTACTCCCAACAGCCAAGATATAAAAACAACCTAAGTGCCCCCAAACAGATGAGTGGGTCAAGAAGATGTGGCACATGTGCACAATGGAATACTACTCAGCAATCAAAAAAGATAAACTCATGCTATTTGCTGCAACATGGATGGGCCTGGAAGGGCTGATACTAAGCAAAATGAGCTTAGATGAACACCAGCTGGTGTCCCTTAGACGTGGAATATAGAGAAACAAAGGCTCAAAGGCAAACTTTAAAACCAATCCTTGAAAACTGACCCTAGATCGGAGGCATCCAAAAGGGCGGGGAGAAAGAAGGAAGGGATGCGAGCTGGGTGCAGGACGAGGGGTGCTCTGGTGGTGGGAGAGCTACGGTGACCCCACCTACAGGGGGGAATCCTGTATTGTCAAAACATGAGCAACAATACTTCATTGATAAAAATAAATGAAGGTAAAGGGGGAATAGTCACCATTCATTAAGATGAGTTGATAATGTGTAAATATGCTTTTCCTCATTCTTCCTAGAGAAGAGACAAAAAAGAATTAGTTCTTTAGCGCAGAGCCATTGTAGGCTAAACCTGAGAAAGGGCTGACTCTGCACTTTATCACTTACAGAGGTGGTGAGGTGTTAAGTCTCTGGTAAATGAGGTATCACTGAATTAATTTCAGGGTCTTCCTCCCAGTCGAATTTGGAAACATTTACTGAAGCTTTGCTCATTCTATAATAAAGGCAGCCTCTTCTGCACATGAGGAGTCGACCGAGCATATGCATGATCTCTGCAGCTCTATAAAGTTTGAAAGAAAACAAAAGTGAATTTTATGCTGCAGATGGTGGGGCTCGATACAAATAGTTAATTTCATCGGGTGAATTATGTTACCATAAAAGTAAGGTTTTGCATTTCTAGACGCTCTGGTTTTGCCTGGGGATCTGATAGAGCTACTTCTCAAGACTCACACAACTCAGCTTGCAAAGGGAAAACAACGTTTGTAAATAGCTTTGCTGCTTCTCAAAGGGAGTGCTCTCGGGCTTTGAAACTGAGCCCTGATGGAGGGAGAGTCGCTGGCTCCCAACTGCAGGTGCACAGCAGCTTCTGATAAGATTAAAAGGATGTTTCCCTACCAGATAGCATCGCTGCTGAAAGTGGTGTTTCCAAAGCAAAGTGATTATGCGCCAGTGGTGCAATTTATCTGGTAGGAGCCCGGTTATTTGCTTCTTAGTTTCTGACACAATGGTTAGTTCTGGATTCTTCATGGGAATTTGTAAGCCTCTTGTTTCCCTCCCAATCTTAGTATTCTTTCGTCAGAAGGCAAACACAGAAACCGTGCTTTTGCTAAGGAATGAGTGTCCGTTGTGAAAGCTCTTTATTATCAAATCATACTAAAAAATGTGCCTCTTCCCAAATTGTTTCAAATTTGGTGAGATTTCATTTCTCCAACTGATTTAAAACCACAGATACATGGGCGCCTGATCATTATTGCCACAACTTGCTTCATAATAAAATTGACTCAATTTTCATTGTTGTAGTAAAATAGAGATAACATAAAATTCCCCATTTTAACCCCTTTTTAAGTGTATAGTTCAGTGGCATGAGGGCTCACCGTGTTGAACAATATCACCTCCATCTGCTTCCAGAACTGTCGTGACGAAACCCAGGAACGACCAGAACCAGTGTCGCGGTTCAGAGAATGCTTGCTTTCTCTGGAAAGCAGACATCTGTCGCCAAGTGATTTTATTAAACAGCATTTATTGAAATAATTTCTTTAGCACGGGGACAGGAACTCATAAAGGATGTTTGTTTGGAAATCCACCTACTGCCCGAGTTCTGCTGTGAGCTCCATCTAGGGTGCCCCCGAGAGATGACGTCACCCTACCCCCATGGGAACCATCAACCCTATGCCAGCCCCAAAGGGGCGACCCCAGAGAAACACTCCATGGAGTTCAGAATTAGAGCTAAAGAAAACATCAGACTGTTTGACTACTCAGAGCCTCCTAGACGCCCCGCGTCTGTCACAGATCTGGGGGATAATGTGACTGTCTCCCTCAGAATGCAGTTTTACAATCTGATGAGAGAAATTGGGAAAGTGAGAACTGTCTTTTATTCCTTTATTGAACCTGAAGTTTCTCTTAATCTCTGCATGATCTTGCCAAGAACTCTGCTCTCTGAGATTCAACTAGACTAAGAAGACATCTGGATTTGATTGTAGAGAAAAAGGGGCCAAGATGATGAAGTGAGCATCTTTCCAAATGTAACCTTTGAGTTCATGAAGTGACCCCTCAGCCCTGCCAGCCCCACCACCCCTGTGTTCCCCTTATCGAATTGCAAACCCATCTGGTTGTTTTCAGATATAAAAGTAGACTGAATGTACACCCCGAACTTAAACTTATTAATGTTTCCCACTGGAACTGAAAGCCCTTCCTCATTCCTGTGAATGCAAAGACTTAAGAAACAATCTGTGATAAAACAATCCTTATTTACAGTATGAATTCTATCATTTTCTAAAGAAAACAAATTGTGTTCCCAAGTGGTAAAATCACTCTCGAAATCTTTCACATCACCAGAACATGAGCCTCACAGATATAACCCAGCACCTAGAACACGGCCTGCACAGAATATGCACTCAAGAAACATCTGCTGGATGAACAGCCTAGATCCCGAGGGACGAGGTAGATACCTTGCCAAGAGTGAATGCTATCACGCAGTGAGCTTTCCCAATTTCGGTTTTCTGTTCAGTTAATGTTGGTACAACATACATTAAATTGAGGGTGTAGATATGTTCAGCAGAATGCATTTCCTGACCTAAATTACCAGAAGAAGAGAAATCTATGATCGATTTCTTAACAAAAGCAAGTGTGAAACATTTCTGGCATTTTCAATAGGATGATCAATACTTTATTCTCATCAACTACACACCTCCTTAATTTAAAAGAATGCTGGACAAATGTTTCACCATACAATCCTATTTTAATTTCATTCACAGAAAAGTTACATAATACTGGAGGACTGGCAAAGAATACTAGAGCATCCTTCATGCCTGCTTTCAAACATCTGAGTTTTCAAGTTCTCCAGCTAAGTTAATGGAAACAGAGTCTCAGATATAGTATGAGGACAATTTTTTTTTCTTTTTGCCTGAGAGCATAAGCATTTGTACTGTTTCATTTTTAGAAAACTTGGAGAGGAAGCAATTATTGGCCTGTTTTCTTGGTCAGCAGATTAATTTGCCTCCATTGTGTGTCTCTGCAGCTTTTCCATTCACCCAGCTTAAGCCTTCCTGTGCACAGTGCTTTCTGCCTTCTGGATGCTCAAGAAATATGATTTGATGATCAGACTACCTGTGATTTCCAGATGCCATTGCTCCCCCCTGTTGATTCCTAAGCTCTTGCCAGGGAAGGGAAGCTTACATGTCAGTAGGCAAGAACTCTTCTTCGATACGTGTGGGTGGATGAGGGAAGGTTGAATAGCTGGAGAAAAAACAGAGCAGGAAATAGCATACTTTGCCATTTCTGTAACCTTTGCTAAAATTTTTCTTTTGAGGCTAAAAATTTGTTTCTTTCAAATAGCTTTGTTGAATAAAAATATGCTTAAAATTGCCATTAAGTACACCATTTTGTTCAAGATGAGCCCATTAAGCATTTTCTATATTGTAATTAAGTCCAATATGCAGCAACTGGACACATTTGTCCAAATGCCAAAGATTAGCTATCAGCTTAGAATGATTGGGAAGTTGAAGAATAGATGTATATTCACTAAGCCCCAAAGAGCTTGTATTTATTTTCTTTTCATGCTAAGGAAAGGCAGGTGGCTCAAACCCAAGGTCGTCCCTTTGTCTCCTCTGTATAAGCCTATTCAGCCTGGCTTTGTTCACATCTATAAATGCCATCATCACCAAACCAGTGACTGCGGGGAACCCTAAAACCAGACAGACCACCTGCAGAGGCGAGCAGAGGACCAGGGAAAGGTCAAGGGCTGCAGGAGTGCTGCACCCAGACAGCAATAAACCTTGTTAATGGACCATTAGGTAAGGGGTGCTGTCACCCAGCCCCCCCACTGCGGCCTTGAGAACCTTGACTGTTGTTTTCAATTACATTGCATGCCATTTAGATGTTTATCTGCACTTCTCTCTGTGGGGTTCTTCAACTTGACTTTTTAACACAGAGAAGTGATTGATAATGACTGAACAGTTTACTAAGCAATAAACTTAAGTCTAACCATATCTCCAACAGGCTGTAAATAATAGGGAGGCAGGTGATAACTTGATTGAGAACATGAATTATTTTCCATGGTTATGAAAGGAAATGATGTTTATTCTTTTTCTCTTCTCACGTGGAAAGGGACTCTTGGGAGGGAGGAGCTGGGATCTGAATGCAGCAGAGGAGACGCAAAGGGGTGGAGAGGAGCCTGGATGGTCTGTGGCTGGAGTCACTGGGCCAGGGGACAGGAGCAGGGGTTTCTGTGAGGACTGACTCCCAGAGGCACTTCTGGTGGCCATATGCTATGGTAGCTTGTGGCTTCAAGAGCTACCCTAAAAGTTGTGCCTTTGAGGCCCCGTAGAACAGAAAAGTCACCCAGGTGCTCACAAAGGAGCAGAGGTTGTGCAGAGCAGGTGAAGAGAGAGCCAGCTGTGGCCCACGCCCCCAGTCCAGCCAGCTGCCTGATTCACAGTTTTGTTAGCGCGTCACCCACCCGCTGCCTGTGTGTCGTCTAAGTAGCCGTCACACAAGGGGGAGCTGAGCGCTGCGACAGAGACAGTGGAGTCTGGTGTATTCACCTTCTACGGCTCTTTCCTGCAAACGTTGCCAGTCCCTGAGCTGCTCGCCTGGGCTGCAGGCTTAGACCGTGACGTCTTACCGTGCTCTTCGTGACCTGAGCTCAGGAGATCAGTGGTCAGCTTTCTGGACCCTTACATTACCCCATCTTCCCAATTCTTGCTAATTTCATTCTAGATTTAAATGGGAGATGGTGTTTCATATCTGACACGGCACACATTGGAGTGAAATAGCACGACATTTCTCAAAGCTGCTAATACAAACTTCTGCACCTGACACCTGCCTTCATTTCCCCTTGGCACTATGACAAATACCCACAAACTGAGCACCATAAAACAACACCGACTGATTTTCCGACAGTCAGAGGTCAGGTGCCGAGAAGTAGCTTGGTGGCCAGAATCAAGGAGTCAGCAGGTTGTGCTCCTGGGAGGCTCTGAGGGAAGGACGTGTCCTAGGAACCAGCTACACTCCTTGGCCTGTGGTCCCTTCTCTGTCTTCAAGCCGCAGAGTCTCATCTGCCGTCCTCACCACCCTCTGCTTGTCACTTCTTCTCTGACGCTGACCCTCTGCCTCCCCCTCAGAGGGAGCCTGTGGTTTCACTGAAACCTCCAGGCAATCCTAGCTAATGACCCTATTTTAAGATCTTCAACTTATTCACATCTGCAGAGCCCCTTTGGCCAGGTAAATGACATTCCAGGCACCAGGGATCAGGACTGGACGCCTCTGGGGTCACTTCAGCCTGTCAACCACACAGATGCGAGCTGTGATGGGCCCTGGACTCGGGAGGGATGGCCGAGAAGCTGCAGGAAGCTGCGAGAAGTGGGACAGTTCTGGTCCTCCTGGAGCCTATTTTGATTCCTCTTGAGCTGACATGCAGGAGGAGGCGGAGTGGCTAGTGTCCTGGTCACTGGTGCTCGCGGGATACCCCCCTGGCGAGGCAGCCCCACAGTGGACGGCTCTGGACAAGCTGGCCCTGTGAACTCGGAGGGTGCCTCAGCCTCCGGCTCTGTGACTCCGGGGTGCTCCCGGGGAGGGGGGCTGCTGGCCCAGAGCACGTTGCTCCATGGCCACAGCTCAGGTGGACTTGGAAGAACAGCCCCGTCCTGGGGGTCAGCAGGGAACTATGGCGTCACAGTGGTGCTGGCAGGTTTGGGAACCAGAAAGCTACCTTGAGGTGGCATTGTCAGATATCAGCGGCTGCAAATGACGAGATTCCAAATAGCTTTAGAATGGTGTTTTTTTTTTTTTTTTTTAATGAAGCTCTGGTACACGATGGGCTGAACTGTGTCCCTTCCAAATTCACGTGTGAAAACCCTGACTCCCAGAAGCCCAGAAAGTGAAGGCGTTTAGAGATGCAGCCTCCGAAGAGATGGCCAAGGTCAAACAAGGGACCAGAGCAGGTCCTGAGCGACAGGACGGACGTGGCTGGAAGGAGAAGCCATCGGGACACAGACAACATTGAGGGGAGTCATGTGGCCCCCGGGAAGACATCCTTCCACAAGCTACAGGGAGACACGTCACAGGAAACCTTGACCTTGGACTTGCAACTTTCAGAATGGCACGAAGTGCATTTCTGTTACCTCAGCCCCTGTCTCTCGGGCTTTGTTGCGGCTGCTCCAGGGCCCCGGCAGGGCCAGGCGGTGGAGGTGCGGCTCGGGGGCCCTCACAGCCAGTCACAGCACGTGGGCACCAGGGGGGCCGGGCGTCTGGGCAGCCACAGAGCACCAGCTAGAGGGGAGTTCTGAAGACCAGCTCGGTCCTGGGAAGAGAAGGCAGACGCCTGGGAAGCAAGGCCGGAAGCCTGGGAGGAGAGAGGAGGTGCCGGGAGGTCTATAAGAGCAGGAGCTTCCACTGGCAAACTCAAAACTGGGACATGCCCAGGGACTTTTGAAGTTGGAATTTGAAGCCTTTCTGTAGCAGAGAATCTTTGCCTCACGGTCTCGTCCTGCAGAAGGCTGGTCACGTATGTCACGATGGACAATAGGGTTCCCTCTGAGGTTACACAGGATTCAATCTCTCCTTTGTTCAGTGCGAAGCCTGGAAAAGTCTTTGAATTCCTAAAGCAGGATGGAGAAATAGGTCATGTCTTCTTCCCCCTACACCTAGAGGCTTATGAGGGCAGCAGCTGTCTGGTCACAAAATATCACGGTTCCTTTGTACCTTAATCCTCTCAGACCTGCTTGCTGCCACCATCCTATTATTCACTCCCCACCGATCGATGGATTTCCCCCGGTTTTCTATTTTCCGCCCCAGTGCGCCTGACCCTGGCAGAGATGACAGAGAGCCCTGGCCTCCTCCCTGCAAAGTTCTGTCCAGTGAAAACGCTGCTTTTCAATGCTCGGTATCAACTCACGTCACCCCACATCACCCCACATGAATCCCTGATCACAGATTCCTTGTGGCAGAGACTCTTATTTCTCCTTCTCCCGTGATGGTCCACCTGCGTCGAGAGCAGAATGAATAATGGAAATAGCGATCACCTCTATTTTCCATGCCTCACAGGACGGCAGCAGCTGGTTGCAGTTGGCACCAAAAGGTGAAGGTACAAAAAGACATTTGATTTAGTCATCAAAGAGGTGACTGAAACAGACGAACGCCAACTCTCAGGCTAATCTGTACACAGTGGCGTGACCCAGTGGTGACTCAGGCTATGCTTTTATTTATTTTTTTAAAGATTTATTTATACAAGAGCTGGGGTACAGGCCAGATGTGCAGGAGGGTGAGAGGATTCACCAGAGACAGAGTGGGGGACAGAACAGGCAGACTGACGAAACACACTGCTGAGGGGAGCAGCGGGGAGTCAGGAGAGGTCTGCCGCGCCATGTGGGATTTTCGCCGGCTGTCTGGGATCGAACCCGCATTGCAGAGGCTGTGGACAGCTTCACAGTGCTGCGCTCAACCGCCTGCACCACCGGGGAGGCCCCAGGCTATGCTTTTAAAGGAGCTTATGTGTTTCTGGCTAAGCAGGACATGAGAGAAAGAAATACAAATATTTGCAGGGGTGGGGGTTTGTTGCAATCAAAGCTGGAAAAGTTGAGGGGTGTTGTCTTAGGAAGAGCCTTGTTCTCTCTGGGGAGAGTCCAGGTGCCTATAAGCAACTCCCCACAGGACAGTGCACTGTCCTGAACTTGGTGGCCTGCTGAGTGGAACAGATGGACTGAACGGACATTCGGGCAAAGGATTCAGTTGGTAGAAAGATGAGTGATTTCTAGACCTTTCTTCACTGTTGATCTGAGGATCCCCTGTCAAGCTGAGAATTCCATTGGAAGGTTTAGGTCAAGCAGCAAGAGAACACAAGCAGGAGCCTTCAAGAGCTGTTTGAAGAATGGAGCCGGACACTGGTTCCAGGGCAGAGACAGACTCGGACCTGCTGCTGAGAGGCCCAGGCACGCCCGCGAGGGCTCACCTGGCTGCTGGTCCTCAGCAGCTTCTGAGGTGAGGCCCTGGGATGTGGGTGGTCACTGGACGAGATCTGTGTTGGGGTCAGGGGCTCAGCTAGTCACAGGGCCAGCCTGGACATCAGTGGGCTGGTGTCACGTTTGGGGAGAGAGGTCCACGGAGTGGGTTCCTCAGCAAGAGCCTGCAAAGCCAGAGGGAGGAGCCCCTCAGCCCTGCAGCCAGCCCGGCCTCGTGGGTGAACGCCCGCACCCCTCAGTCGCCGCCCACCATGTCTGAGGTGCCGCCCTGGGAGCCTGCTGGGGTGAATCAGGCTGTGTCCTTCTCTCAGTCGGCTCAGGCGGGCGGAACAAAGTATTACAGACTGGGTGCCTCAGAAATAACAGGAATGTGTTTCTTGCTGCTCTGGAGGCTGGGTAGTCCAAAACAAGACACCACCATGGTCTGAGCGCTCTCCCTGGCCCACTGCTGGTGTCTTCACACAGGGGAGAGTCAAGGGAGCTCGCTGGGGCCTCTGTGGTCACGCTCACCCCTTCTCAAGGGCTCTGACCTCGGGACCTTGGCACATCCCAAAGCCCCCGCCTCTGACAATGCCTTCTTTGGGGGTGGAAGCCAGCCTATGATTTTGCAGGAGACACAAACATGCAGACCAGAGACATTTCTTCCTTCGTGAGCCCACCTGCCGGCGGGAGAGCAGGTGCGGGCTGGAGGATGGGGCAGGGGGAGACTTTTCTACGGTGTGTTCAAGAAGGTCTCACTGAATGGAAGGTCTTTGAGCACAAAGAGAAACGTGAGTTGGGCAGATGTTAAGAGGCAGCGGTGGGGAGAGGAGGGAACATTCCAAAGAGACCACGTCTCAAGATTCTGCAGGGATGGCGAAGGTTGGCAAGTTCCAGGCACAGAGTCTTGGGCTGGGTCAGGGTGACGAAGACGATGATGGTCAGACAGTGGCCAGGCCCGTGGGGCCACCCGGCTTCCACGCTTCGTGTGATGGACAGTCATTGGAGGGGTTCACGATTAGAAAGAACTAGAAAGAGGTGAGGTCCTGGTGTTGGTCTCAGTGGCTATCACCATCGAACACCTGAGCAGGAACCGGGAGCCTGAAATCCCAGAACGGGCTCGATCCTATTAGCTCATGGGAAGGCAAACCATTACATCCCCTGGAACCTGCTGTTTCACAAACAAGGTTGCTGAGGCCAGCGGCCCCGAGTTATGTTTTGTTCTCAGTGATCTATATACCGTATACGTGAAATATGGGATTAATAAAAGCTTTTTAACTTAGATATGCTTGACATATAGCCTACTGGTTTCAGCTGGACAGCATCATGATTCAATATTTGTATACATTTCTAAATGATCACTGTAAGTCTAGTTAATATCCACTATAGCTTTTATGGAGTTTTATTGTTTGATGCATGACTTTCTGTTTTAGTTGAAACAAAAAAACCGCAGTACTAAAATGTTCCCCATTATTATTTTTTTTATTTTTAGCTTTGTATGTGACAAATAATGAAAAGCACATGTAACTGAAAATAACTCCATTGCATACACAAGCATGTTGCACACCCACATGTATGTACGCATATAGTACTTCTGTGCTGGAAATGTCACCTCTGCAAACCCCCCGCAGCAATCCCTCTGTCCAGCCTCAGAGATGCTCTTGGGCTAAATTAGTTGGAAGCTATCGCTGCTGGCTACTGGCCACGTTTTCTGGCTTTGCAACACCTTTGAACATCCTTGGTACGTCTGGAAATTTCTCTAACCTGTGAGTCCTGCCTCTCTCGGGCAGAATCCAAAGGATTCCCAGATGTTTCCAGCCTCCACCAAGCCCGTCCTCACGCACCCACTCTGGAGAGAGAAGCCAGAGGAAGGAGGCTCCAGGGAATCCACTTTGGATGGAAGCATCTGGCTGTGGGGGGGGTGGGGGTCTTGCCTGCCTAGTCCCTGCAGCAGAAGTTACTTGGGATCTGGGTCTGCGGTGGCAGTGGTCAGTCTGGTGGCCACGCTGGTGGCATCCAGGCTGGTGACAGCAAAGGTGCCACGGTCACTGTCGGGATAGTTTTGTGCATGGTATGGGGCGCAGTGCCTAGATATGGTGAGTTTATTTCTCCAGATGTTTCAAGAATACTATGGACTCCACAGTCTACCCTTTTATGCTGAATCCACCAAAATTGTTTGTCATTATCCGCACCTTGAACGAGGCTAACCTTGACTGTCCTCTCAGCGACATCCATTATATTTAGCAATAAAGTCTGCTATACATGTCAGTATGTTTCTTATTAACTATTCCACAGTATTTTATTTGCTTAACAAGCCCTCTATTGATTTACATTGAAGAGATTTTCCTATTTGAACAAAGTAGCAGTGAAAACTCTGGCACCTTCATCTTTACCAACTCTCACTGTGATTTTAATATTGATTCCTAGCAGTAAAATGACAGGGTTATCATATATACTTATTTGAGATTTTAATATATGAAATTAAATGACATTTTTAAAGGTTACATCAATTCATACTTCCACCACAGATGTATGAAGACACCAATTTTTCTCACACTTCTTAACACTTCATGTTATTAACCTTTATAAATATTTCCATTTTGAAAGGCAAAATCACATCGGATTTTAATATACATTGTAAAAACTATTACATGTTTTTACACATTTATTGATATTTGTGGGTTTTGTCTGTTTTGTCCCTTTTTTGTCCCTTTGCCTATTTTCCATTTTAACTAATAGATAAAGATCACATTATATTATATAATGTATTTACATATAATGTAGATAATATTTATTATATAATATGCAATTTCTATGTATTGTGAATATTTTGCCAAAACCTCATTTTACTTGTGATATTTTCTACCACGCCCACTAGCCAAAAGTTTCACTCCACACTTGCTGGACTGTCTTTAAGAAATCTAGCAATATCATTAATTACAAAATAATTGGAGTGAAGATTAGTCATATGATCAGATCCCCCCAAAAAATCTAATTGAGAAAAAATTTTGTGACTAAAGAATGCATAAAATAAGCTTTCTGCTAAAATATAAAATATAAACTTACTAAAATGATTTTTTAATGATATAAGAAATCACCATATGTTATTACATTAGACTATAAAATCCTAAATGCATCCGTACTGCAACTGGAAATAGCACAAAATGCAGGATATTTCCTTACTAAAATTCAATCTAGTTTGGGAAGTTTTTAGCTAATGGAATAAGACAGAATCCAGTGAGTGGTATAAATGCTGGAAAAGAAGGGAAAGCAATACCACTTTCTGCAGATATGATTTTATAGCTAGAAAATTCAGGAAGCTTAACTAAAAGAAAACCTCTTAGAACTAATTTTTAAAAAATCAACCACATGAAGATGTCACTATGTAAGATAAATATTTGAAAACCTCAACAGCTTTCCTCTATCTGGTAATAACCATTTAGAAGTTGAAATGGTAACAGATTTCATTTATGACAGCTACTAAAATTACAAAATGACTAAAAATAAATTTCTCAAGGAAGTTGTAAGAGTGGAGTGTATATTTCAACATTAATATTTACGGAAGATGTAAAGCCAGGCATTAGTAAATGAATGCATGTTATATGCCTGAATGGGGTGGCTGAACATGATAGTTGCTTCTTAAATCAGTGTGTAAATCCTATTAAACTCTAATCAGAATTCTAAAGATTGCTTATGTATTGTCATCTTGCTTTGGCAATTGAAAAAATTGATTATTTCATATGAAAGAATGAACTTGATAATTTCTGAGAATGTTTTGTAAAGAACATTATAGGGGGTTTATTTTCCAGATACATAAATGTTTATTAAAGCTACTCTAATCAAAACAATATGATACTGACACAGGAATAGACAAAATAATGAGCAAAATAGAACATAGAGTTCAGAAACCAAACCTACAATACTTGGGCTTTGAATATATGATAAATGATACTTAGACAAATAGTTAATGGTTTAGAAAAGGGGGGAGCGTGTATATATTTATAATAAATTTAATAATTATTTCCATATGAATTAAAGATCTAGATGAAAAATGAGATCCATTTAATGATATAGTAAGGTACGAGCAAGGTTAGTAACTCAGATACCATGCAAAAAACAAAACAAGACAAACTATAAACCTGATTCCCTAATCCTGTGTTAACTGAACCACTTACAAGTTTGGATATAAAGCCTACAGGTGGTATGTAAACTTTAATGAACATAATAAACTCCTAAAGCACTTTTTCAAACAGTTACCTGGGCCCCAGCCACAGTCTATGATTTCATAGGTCAGGTTAAGGATGAAAATTTGCATTTCTTATAAGCTCAGTGGTGAAGCTGATAGTTGTGGCATCACTTCCAAGTGATGGAGCACACATATACACACACACACACATGCATATATATTTATTTATGAGTTTAGGGGCCATCAGTGAGTACACATTTTACTCCAACTTATATAGAAGAGCAACTCCTGCTATGGGACAGTGGAAACTTAGGCCTGGAGGATAAATAACTACCAGGAATCGGGGTCAAATTCCTTCAGGAACAGAGCTATAGGAATAAAGCCATATGATTAAGATATTTCATGTGTCCAAAGAAACTAAATGACGTCTCAGTTTAAAGTCTCCTCTTCAGATACTCCCTTTTTTATAACAGCAATTAGAAAACTGACAAAAGTTGTTAGAATCAACTTTTCCAGAACCCTGGATTAACTGAAGAGTTGCAGTAATCTAAGAGGCATTTTTTCAAGAATGAATCTCAGTGACCAATGAGCTCACCCTGATCTCATTCCCTGCTTCCCAGATCCACATTAACCTTATAAAACAAAAGCCAACACTCCCACTGCAGTTTGACAAGCTACTGAGTATGACAGAATGAAGCTGGGATGGTGCTAAGCTACACTCCCAAAGAAATGTCATTATTTGACCTGCCTTGGGGTTCCCGGGAATCCTCACTTGCAAGATTACCTGCATTGGACCTGATTTTGAACTTTCCCAGTGCAAAAAGCTTTTCACCATGGGACATTTGTTGAGAACACTTATAGGGACATGTTTAACATCGTAGCTGCCCAAGATGGTGGATGGTAAGTGAGATAAACAAAGACTAACCAAAAAGATGAAAAGGTAAGTCTTTGGACATCGACCAACTCTGACATGTTTCTAGGAATCCAGAAAGCCACGTGCACATGCCCTGGGGTGCCTGCAGGCTCAGGAGAGACCTGGGAAGGTCCCATGTTCTCACTTTTGAATGGCATTAGGGCTCTGTGTGAGCAGGAAGGAGAGGTGAAAGAAAGGGGTATACCGTTGAAGGAGTACCCCAAACACATCAAGAACCCTTGGGAATAACTGGGAAGTTTATGAGTTACAGGAATTTGAGAAAATCTCTGTTCGATTATTAGCAGATCTCTAAGTTAATTGAGACTTCAATGACGACATATGAAAAATTAGAATTAATTCAGAAATGTCACTAAACAAGTGACAACTATAATGAGGAGCAATGAGAACAAGCTGGCAGAGTAGCAGAGGGAGATTGGATTTTCAGAGCCACCATATTTTAACTGTCTGATACCCAAAAAAGAAAATTAGGATACATGCAAAAGACACAAAATGTATGGCCCATGGGAGGTGGGAAGCTGTCTCTGAAGAAGACCAGACATTGGCTTTATTAGATAAGGATTTCAAATAAGCTATTTAAGTATGTTTGAACAGCTAAAGAAGATCATGTCTAAAGTACTTAAGGAAAGTATGATGTCTCACCATCGAGAGTATATCAAGAGAGAAAGAAAAATAATTTAAAAATTAAATGGATAATTCTGTAGTTGAAAAAAGTACAATAATTAACATAAAACAATGACTGGGAAAACTAACATCAGATTTGTGCCGGCAAATGAAAGAGTAAGTGTATTTGAAGACAGTCAGTTAAGATCATCCAATTTGAGAAATGAAAGAAATAGTCATGAAGAAAATGAACAGATCCTCAAAGACCTATGGAACACAACTTAGATTCATGACATGTGAATGAGACTCTTAGCAGGAATAGAAAGAAAGAAGGAGGGAAAAGAATAGTTGAAGAAATAATACCTGAATACTTCCCATATTTGATGAAAAACATTAATCTACATATCCAAGAAGCTCAGCGAATTCCAAGCAGGACAAATTCAAGAAATCCACATTATATATCATCATCAAACCTTCAAAATCAAACTGCAGAGACTCTGGAAAGCAACAAGATAGAACAAGTGCTTCTCTTTGAGATGCACATCTGATTTCTCATCAGAATTCGGGGAGACCTGAAGGCAGTGCATGACATATTCAAGTGTGAAAGAAAAAGTTGTCAGTCATGAATTCTGTATCAGGCAAAACTACCATTCAACAATGAAGGAAAAGATAATATATCTTCATATTTAAAAAAAAAAAAAACTAGGTAATTTTTCTCTAGCAGACCACTGGGCAAAAAATACTTAAGAGCATGTTTCAGGCTGAAATGGACAGAGCCCAGACAGTAACTTGTAGCCACATAGATAAAGGGCACTAATATAGCAACAACAGAGGGAAATGTAACCAACGGTATCAAGATATGTTTTATTTGAAACTTTTCTCTTTCTATCTCATTTAAAATACAATGGCATAAAAATAATGAGTCTGTGGCTCTGTGTGTGTGTGTGTGTGTGTGTGTGTGTGTGTGTACGTGCACGTGTGTTTACCATAGAAGCAGTATTGAAGTCATGGAGGAACCCAAAAAAAAAAAACAAAAGGCATCAAACATAGGAAGTAAACAGTAAAATGGCAGATGTGAAAACAAGGTTAAGATTTCTGTCTGTGATGCGAGGAGGGAGTTGGGGAGTCCACAATATGGTCAAGACCAGGTGAGTGGGGTGGGTGAAGAGGAACACACCTGGAAGCAAAACCAGAGCAATAAATCCCATGTCCCTCACCCCAGCGAGCAGCCCCCTGTCCCTCCTGCAGGCTCCTGTGCTGGCCTCACCGGCTCCAGGTTCGGCTCGGGCTCAGTGGGGACCTGCCATGAAGAGAGTGAAGCTTACGCTAGTGTCTCTTCTAGGGATGCCAGGATGATTCAGCAGCTCCAGTCTCTGGTCTGGTGAAAGGAAGGGTAGATGCAAGGAACACTGCTGCAATGTCAGGGTTCCCTCCTGCTCTGCTGATGGGGGTACAGCGAGCTGCCAGTACCCCTCATGTCCTGCAGCCCCAGAAGCAGCCTGTCCCTTGGGGAGCCTTTGAGTATGCTCTCCTATTGATCACCTTTAGGAGAAGGATCTAAGGGGAGCTGCTCTGCTCCCTGCTGGGGGCTGTTGACCCTGCAGCAGTGGGAAGGTTGGGGACAGGGTGGGAAACACACTTGGGGTGGGAAACTGGACACCGCCTCCCCCCAAGACGGGCCTGTGGGAGGCCATATCCCGAGAGATTGGGGGATAAAGGCCAGGGGACTTGTGAAGATAATTCCTGCTCCTCCTGCTGGGTAAACCACTGAAAATGCACCAAAGTCACTGTGTGGTGTGATCAATTACAAGAGGTGACGCCGAAAGAAGCTTTTCTAAGCTATCAATAATAAACAAATTCTGTCAACCTTGCTGGAGGAAAGATGGAATTAGTTTTTCTATTCTCGCTACAGAAAATGATATTACAAAATTATTGTCATAGGAGGAGGCAATAAAAGAACAGGCGGGGGACCCCAGGAAATGAGCATTGCATAGGTGTGTCAGGTCGTCAGTTACCGCTACTGCTCAGAATAACAATTTCATGTCGTTTTTCTGGGTTTTACAATGTTTTGTTATTATATTTGTCAGCTTTTTAGTATGTAAATTTGTGTTTTGTTTTCTCATGTCACTATCTAATTCCACAGCAATGTCAGACTCCCTGAGACCCGTCCCCACTGCGGGCAGGAGGCCAGCAGCGGGGCTCAGTGGAGCGGGACCCCGTCTCAGCAGAATTCCCAATTTATCGCTATGAAGCTGGCCAGGGCAACCCGTCAATTTTCACAACTTTCCCTCATCTGTCTTGCCTCTGTCATCACTAATATCATTAATGGGTCTCCACCTTTGTAAACGAATCAGCTTTGTTCATAGTCTATTTTATGGTATCTAAGAAAAAACTTCTACTTTTGTCTTCTAGTTCATGGATTTCTATGATTATTTCCTCTCTTTCCACTGATAAACATGGGCCAGACATTATGTAGACTCTGGAGCTGGCAAAGACCCAGCCGAAGTTCCCTGTGGAGCTTTTCTTCTGAGTGGGGAGAAATAATACACAAAGAAGAACTGAAAGTGGAATCGGTTGTGAGACATGAATAAAAGAAAAGCTAGGAGGAGGAAGGTCCTTTAGGAGGTGTGGAAACACGCAAGAGGTTCTGTTCTAGACGACATGACGTAGAAAGGTCTCCACCTGGAAAGGGACTTCAGCACAGACACCCAGATGGCCAGCGGGCACATGAAAAGATGTTCCTCATTCTTTATTACTCCAAGTTAAAACCACCGAGATAGGCCACCTGACACCTGTGAGAATGGCTAAGATCTGAAGCACCAGAAGCAACAAGGGTTGAAGAGGATGTGTTGAGAAGGAAGCCCTCAGACACTGTGGGTGGGGAGGTAAGTTGGTGCAGCCACGTAGAACACAGTATGAAATTCCATACCCTCCGGTTATCCTGCTTCTGCATGGGAAAAATACAAAAACACTACTTTGGAGATATACGTATGTCTGCCCGTGTGTTTATTGTCATAGCCAAGAACTGGAAACAACTTACTGGCCAGTTGACTGACAAATGCATAAAGATCGGGTGCGCTGTTCCTTCATTCCACAATGGCATACGACTCGGTTATAAAAATGATGAAACCCTGCCGTTTGCAACAACATGGGTGGATCTAGAGGGAATTTTGCTCAGTGAAGTAAGCCAGACAGAGGACAAACCCCGTGTGATGGCATTCCCGTGTGAGACAGAGAGAAGAAACAGATGAACTAAATGAAACAAAAATAAACTTGAGACCAATCAGGGAGACCGGGGGGAGGGAGAGAAATTAGGGGGCGGGTAATTGGGAAATAAGGGACAATGGCATGATGAAGGATGAGACTGGACTCTTGGGGTGACCTTAATGTAGTAGATACATCTGTTGATTCTCACCGATGCCCACCCGAATCTTCCATAATGTCATCATGCAATGAAACAGTAAGTCTGGTTGCAAGAGAGCCAAGCTGGTAATGAGATGATACACCCAGAAAGGAACACTTTATAGACGTGAAACTTGAGCGGCACCTGGAATGAAGTGAGAGACAGACAGCCTGAAAGGGCATTACCTGGACAAAGGGAAGCGTGTGCAAATGCTCTGGGGTAGTAAAGACATGGGGTGCAGGACACCCCACTTGCTCACATGGAAGGCTTCTAACCTGATCACTAGGTTCTATGTCAGGCCACCGTAGAAGGCTTATAAATGAAGATGAGGAGCAAAATTTCCTGCACATTCATTTCAAAAGAGAAGGATTAGCAAACTGGAGTCTCTCTCACCGCACATATTACATGAGCAAACATTAAAAAAAGTCAAACAGTGGGGCTGGCCAGGATATAAAAACCCAGTGGACTTCCGCCTTGCTAAGTGGCAATGCAGCAAATCCTACAGTCTCCTTAAAGGGATTTTGCCAGTGGATTTCATAGCTACTGACCTAGGATCCTATTTCTAAAAATGTTTCTTAATGAAATCACGCAAAGAGTAGGAGAAACAATAATCTCAAAGATGCCCGTTAATGATCACTTATAATAGCACAAATGGAGGCACACTGGAGGCCCCCCAAGAAGGAAGCAAATAAGTAAAATGTGTTCATTCATCTTCTCAACAAATGTGCGCTGAAAGGCCCCGTTTCTGGGCACAGAGCTATAGCAGCTCTCTGCACTCTCCTGGAGTCGTGACAATGACCCACCAGAAAATGCTCACCACGGTAAGGGAGGTGAAATGGACAAAAATATACCTTCGCTGTGATTGTAAGGAGGTAACATTCAGTATTTTTATTCACAGCATTTGGGAAGTGGGCAGATCAAAATTGTAGATTTGTTAGGAGAGTAGATTCTGGATGATTTTCTTCTTCACCATTTGTTATTACACCATTTACAGTAAGTGAGACTCTAGCTGAAGACTCTGACACCCCCACACCCCCCACACTTACCCACCAACAGCGTCCACTGCCAAGGGCTTCTGAAGGTCACCGTCCAAGCCACAGAACTCCCCTCTGCATTTGAGGGGAGCAACTGCCCAGGTCACCCTGGACCTTGGTGAGCAGAGACACGGTCCCTGGGGCCGACACTTCTTCCTCGGCTGGCCCCGAAGGCCGCCTGTGCTGTTCTGCCTGATGTCATCTTTGTTCTCTCCAGCGTGGTTTAAATCCCAAAGAGAACACGCTGGAGAATTGTTCCACAAGAGGCCCGTCCATCCCCTTCCTGGAAAAACAGGGAGACAGGGCGCTATCTATCTTCAGGATGCCGCTGGGAGTCCCCGGGGGGTGCGCTCACAGACGTGCCTGCAGCCGTGGGGTCAGGCTGCCGAGACCCGCTGCTCTGGCCGGCCGTGTGGAGGGAGAGAGCGATGGGTGCTTGTGGACAGAGCTGCCCGGATGAGCGCACTGAGTGTCTCCCACTCGGATTTGGGTAAACACAAGCGTCCCCAAGACGAACCCAGCAGCCCCCTAGAGGGCTCACAGCTGCAGAAAGGACCCCCCAGGGGCCATTGTCAGTGCTGGGGACCTGCCTCCTCCTGGCTTCTTCGCTCTGAGCCAGCTCCCAAGGGCTGAATCTTCTAAACCTTTTACTGCAGCACCTTCGTGCCTCGAGTGCTGGGATTTCTACTCCCGAACAATTTGCCCCAAGCACCCTCCACCCACTGAAGAAGAAAGAAACCTGTTTTAGGTTTGTGTGGGTTTGACCTTTCTGGAGGACGCCATTAACCTCTTTTTACAGATGACGTCCAGGACCGGCTTCCTGGCTCTTTACACACCAGGGCTGCCCGTTCGCTCCTGCGCCCGGCGGTTCTGAAAGCCTGTGTGCCGGGAAGGAGAGCTCCCCTTTGGGTGGTAATTGTCAATTTAGATCCAAACAGTCTCCACGTTTGTAACATTTTCCCATTAGCCTGAACACAGCTGGGCTCTAACGCAGCCGATCTGGGATTCAATCACCGGTCAGTTCACCGTGGAGCGGCACCTGGGTTTGGCCTTGAACAGAACCAAGACAAAGTAGCAGCAGCATCCAGCCTCGCGCCTGTTCTGTGCGGCAGACCTGCCTTCACTGTGGCGACACAGACGTGCCGTTAGCCATCTTGGCCATTTAAATGTCTGTGATGTGGCAGGAAGCACATGCACAGGATATTACCATCACCACTCAATTTTCAGAACTTTCATTTTTTTTAAAGATTTATTTATTTATTTATACAAGCACTGGGTACAGTCAGAAGCGCGAGAGGGTGAGAGAATTCACCAGAGCCAGAGCAGGGAGCAGAACAGGCAGACTGACGAAGTACACTGCTGAGGGGAGCTGGGGGCACGGCAGGAGAGGTCTGCGCGCCATGTGGGACCCTTGCCGGTGGCCGGGGATCAAACCGGCACTGCAGAGGCTGTGGACAGCTTCACAGCACAGCGCTCAACCACTGCGTCACCAGTGGAGGCCCAGAAATTTTATTTTTTAAAGACCTGCTTATTTATGCATACAAGAGCTGGGGTGCAGACCAGAGGTGTGGAGGGTGAGAGGATTCACCAGAGACAGAGTGGGGAGCAGAACAGGCAGATCCACTGAACTACACTGCTGAGGAGAGCAGCGGGGAGACAGGAGAGGTCTGATGTGCCATGTGGGTAACTCCCTGATGGGGGATGGATCTCATGCTGCAGAGGCTGCAGATAGCATCATAGTGCTACGTCTTAACCCCTTGCGCCACCCGGGAAGCCCTTTCCAGAACTTTTCAATCATCCAAAGAGAAATTCTGCACCCCGGTCACTCCCCATCTGCTCCCAGGCCCTCGTGTCCTCTCCATCCCTGAATTCACCTTCACAGCTGACGCCCTCACGTGCTGCGCACAGTCTCGGTGATCGCGAGTGTCTCTTTTACCTGATGACTTCAGCTTCATCGTGCTGGTGTCTGCACCGAAGCCCTGCCTGGCTGTGTCTGCACCATCCTCCTGTCCTGTGACTGTGTCTGCACCATCCTCCTGTCCTGTGACCGATCCCGTTGCGTTTGTCCATTCATCTGTCGGGTGACACTTGGTTTGTTCTCGCTTTAGGGCGACAGCTAACAATGCCTCACTAGTATTGGTACACGGCTGGGACCGTCTCTCTTCTAATCTCTTGGGTGTGTATCTACAAGTGGAGTGGCCGGGTCACTCCACTGGGTCATCCCCACATGGGACATGGTAGTTCCGTGTCTAGCTGCTTAGGAGCAGCCAAGCTGGTGTCCACAGTGGCTTCACCACTTGACATTTGCACAGGGTAGAGCCGTGCTATCCCCGGCTAAAGGCTGCCTTCTCGGGGACTTTACATGGGGCTTTGTCACCTGACCCTGGGCGTGGCCCTGGCAAAGCTGCGCTGAGGCTCTGCAGCTCTCCCCGCTCCGCCTCCAGCACAGCATGTCCCGTTCAGGCGGGTTCCATGACGCGGCCGCTGTGAACACGGCAGGCGTGAACATTTCTGTATTAGTGCTTTCACAGTCCCCGGGCACATACCTAGAAGGGGCACTGCTGGATCATGTGGCATTTTAAATAAATTCTATACTGTTTTCCTTGGAGGCTGCCCTGGCTTATGTCCCCAAGTGGAGGAAGGTCCTTTCTCTCCACGTCCTTGACGTTTGTAATTCCCAGGCGCTTGGACATAGGGTGAGGTGGTGTCTCGCCGTGGTTCTGATGTGTACTTCCCTTCTAGAAGGTGACGAGTGCTTTTCCGTGTGCCTGCCGGCCACGGGACTGTCTCCTTGGGAGAAGTGTCCATGAAGGTCTTCATCCATCAACAGATGACTGGACAAAGACATTAAGGGGTGGATGCTCAATGGACTACTACTCAGCAATGAAAAAAGATGAAATAGTGAGTTTTGGGACAACATGGCTGTATCTAGAAGTGATGGTGCTAAGAAATAAGTCAGAAAGTAAGAGGCAGTTACCGATCTTCTCACTCACTGCTGGAATATAAATAACCAAAGCAAACAAACAGGCAAAACACACAGAAATAATAACTCCTAGACTCCCTGAACAATATACTGGCTACCAGGGGCATGGCGGGGCAGGCGGACAGGGAGGGAAGAGGGCAGAGGATTGAAGCAATGGAGTTTGGGGGGCGGGTGAGGGAGGCTGGTGTGTATTTGGAGGTGTGAAGTTGTGCTCCCCAAATCACAGAGCTATGCAAATGATCGACAAATCAATTATATTTGAGAAAAGAAAAAAGAGCAGCATGTCCCAAGGAGGGGTCCCCCTCAGCTGATCCCCGCTCTCCTGCAGTGTGGGGGAACAGTCTGGACTGTGAGGCTCAGCTTGGCCTTAATGTTACCCCCGGGTGGTACCTAATCCTCCCTCCTCCTCTTCAGGACTATGCTTTTCCTACATTTTTTTTTCCTTTCTTTGCCAGATACCTCAGCAGAGGCAGTTTCCTTTGGCTGGGGTTGGTTCTCCTGCAAACCCCGTGACTGATTGACGATGAGGGCAAAGCATAAGGAACAGTCATCTCCTCAGGCCCAAGTGGCTGTGGCTTAGTGGTTGCATTTGGTTTCACAATTAAAGCAGCACCAGCAGCAGACGGGCCCTGGCCCCGCCAGCTCACAGACCCTCTTGTTAGGCTTCGGAATTACTCGTCGCCCCGGCTCAGAGAAGGGAAACCAGGAGGTTCAGGTTATCTGGCTGCCCAGCTCATGGGTGTTGGGTGTAGGCTTCCAGCCAGTCTCTCATTATCAGCCTCTCTCATCATCACACACCTCCCCTCCACCCCAGGGGTGGCCAGAGAGCACACATCGCAGCACCTGCTGCAGGCCCCATTATTGGGGCTCACCAGGGCTCACAGCTATAAGTCTGAACTTGATTAAATACATGCAACCTGTCGCCATCACCCCCATTTTACAGATGGAGCAGTAGACGCCCCACCCCCACTGTCTCACTGCACTGCATGGAAGTTGCTGAAGTGACCTAAATAAGCAGGTGCTGTCCCAGAGAGAACGGAGGAGGCTGGTTATTGGCTTTGAGACCCAGAGCTTTAGCTCATCTGGATTATTACCTGTCTTTAGTCAGCATTTTACAACCTGTTTAGACTCCCAATCTGACAGGTTATATCAAGGACTCCTCGCTCCTCCCACAGACCCAATCCTCCAGATCCACCATCCACCAGGACCATCAAAAGACCAGGCCTCCAGATCAAAGGCACAGCTCCCCAATTCAAGAATTTCAAGTATTGTAGCAGAAAAGCTGTGGGGAATATGCTGGAGAATATTTATCATGAGACTGGGCTCCCTGACCATGTCTGGTCAATGTTTCTGGAAGCCAATCGACTGAGTCGAAAGTGAAGTAAAACATTAATTCACAATCACAAGTTCAGCATCTGCAAGCCAAATGGATGGGGTTATGGCCAGAGGCCCAAAACAGAGCGTGTCTATACAGTATCTATAGAAGTCTATTATATAGTAGGTCTTCTTTACACAATTATAGTTAATAATATCCTATCTTATTGTTAATCACTTATTCAAATGCTACATCCATTCCCACCAATCTATGTTCCGAATCTGAAGTTTTCCCCCTGGTTCTGGAACTCAGGTCATCGAGAACCTCGCTTCTCAAGGCTGAAGCCCCATCTGCAAAGGAGAACTTCTGTTCTCCTGAATTCAGGTTCTACCCAGTGACACACCGCTGTGTCCTTCGATATTGTATTACTTGTACAAAGTGATAGGAAAAAGAGAGTGTAGTTAACAGAAGCTAAAATTTTTACACAATAACATTCATTCCGACCTCAAACACAAAAACAAAGTTACTACATTCTTTTTCTCAGGAATGTCAAAGTTTCAGCAAAATGAATCTGCCATCATCATTCAAAAATGGACGTGTTTTCAGAGACTTAAGTAAATATTTTCTTCAGCACTATGTTATGTTGATGACCCTGCTGCGGAGAAACGTTTAAAATAGCAACAAACACCAGGAAGAGAAAAGGAACCTCCCATTCATTGATTTGAATATGTTTTAAATTATAGGATAAAATCACCCACTCCTGACCTCTGCCAAAACGATTAAGTAGATCCAGATGTCACCGATATGAAGCCAAGTGTTTAGATCACATTTTAGAAACAATCGTTATTTAATCCTGCAAGAAAAAAATCCTGATACATGGGGCTATGGACCAGGTGGTCCAAAGTATCAAGGAGAGCAGGGCGGGATGCCAGCTTTCAAAAGAAGGCAGAGAAACAAATGCCATGAGCTGCCTGAATGTGCAGTGATGGTCCCTCCAAACGGAATGTTTTTGACCCATGGAGGCAGATTCTCCCAGTGGTCACCCTTTCCCTGCCATACAGGTTTTGGGTAACAACCTCCAACTTTCTGTGGTAGAGGAACACATTTCTACAAAAGCACACAGCACTGACTTTCAGTTTTTGTTCATGGAGTCCCTAACCCGGTTCCAAACTCATACTCAAACAAGTCCCTCTTTAAAACATGTGGGGCTCCCGGCCCCTGTCATTTGGATCTTTCTCCAAGATGGAGGCCATCTGTCTGCAGCATCTGCTGTCAAGTCCATTGCCAAAGCCTGTTTGGACCATCTAGCTGGTTCCTTCTCTCTGGGATGTGACTGATTCCTTATCCCTGTGAGTCCATGTAGATGTCCATGGACTAAAGTAATGGGGCCATTTCTCCCAATCAGAAAACACGCCATTTGACAGGTATGATGAAGCGTGAGCGTACAGTGGAGCACACTGTTGGGACTGGTGGAGAAGGGGTGCAGGTGGGTGGCGTCAGCCTGGAGCACGCAGGCGTGACATTCAACACAACAGTCCCAGGATTGTGACCTCCAGTGGCTATTACCTTTGAAGGATGCTTGAGAATTTAAGAGGCATTTGTAATTTGCAAAACTTTTAAAATTGTGTTTCTTTTTAATATTAAAATTGTTACAGCACTCATGCTTTAAAAAAAAAAATCTATGTATAAATGTGCATAGAGTGAGTCTTCCTGGATGGAGTCACCATCTCCTTGGCCAGTCTCATCAAACTCCTCCCGAAACACAATTGCTGGCCCCCTTCTCAGTAAGGGCTAACTTGCAGTCCATGCCCTTTGCTATCAACTGAACAGGGGTGCTGGAGCTTTAGGGGTTGCTCTGGGGGGGAGAAAGAGTGGGCAGCACCTTGTCCTGAGGGCTGCTGGCCTCCGGCCTGACCCATGGGCAAATGACCCCACAGTCAAGTTTCCCCTGGGCCACAGTGTCCGGCCTCACCTCTAAAAAGGCAAGGAGGGAGCAGAGGAAAAGAATGCCCCAGTCAACGAGCAGGACAAAAGCAATTTGTCAAGGCTGGGGGTCCAGATAAGAGGGCTCCAGGGAAACAAAAGTCAGAGTCTGTTTTGTTTCTGCCATGAAGCAATTAGTGTCCAGAGTAACATTGATCACCGTGAATGCTCGGCGATGTTCTGAAAGAGATGATTCCCAGCAAACCCGAACGTGGAAGTGCTTCCAGAATAGTTTGCTTCAGATACATTCTTTTTTTTATATTTAACTCTTGGTAACTTCTAAGGTTCAACTGCATTGACCACCTTACCGTCATCTCATTAACTAGCAGTATTAAGGCAGGAGTTGCATGAGATTGAATCAGAACTCAAGAAAAAAAAAAAAAAAACCATCTGACCTCTGAACTTGAGATGCAAAGAAAATAAAAATGCTTCCTCACTGTCCCCTCCCGAAGTGGCAGCAATAATCACCTCCCGGACACGCTAGCCCTTCCCAGAGCTGGCCTCCCGGGTGCAGGATTAGCTATAAACCTTCCTGGCTAGTGGGACGTGGGAAAATGAACTCTCTGAAAGATGGAGGCCGTTATTTTGCTCCTTGGGAAATGAAGAATGAGATCTGTGGGAAGAGCGAGAGTAGCCTCAGAGTTCAGTTCCCACAATCGAGAAATATTTTCTTCATCTGCAGAAGCCAAGACCTCAGTTAGTTTAGTATGACCAGGCCTGCGGGTCCCGTGAGTGAGCCGGTCTCTGGGCTGCCGTGGCCGGTGACGGGCAAACCCACCCACACACACTCACCGTCACGCGTGGCCCGTCACCCAGTTCCAAACTGAGGGGCACATGGATTCTGAGCTGTTTCAGAAATACACGTTTCCATCTTAGCAACCCAGATCCTCAGCCAAAGAGAACATGCATTTGTGACTTCAAGCAGATGGAGACACCCCCAGCTCACCCGCCTACTGATGTCGCCTCGTTGGGAGGACGAGCAGTGAGGCAGGAGCTCTAACTGTCGCCGCCATCCGTTGAAGGGACCCCAAAGCTGAGCACACAAGGCCAAAGCAAATTATCTTTGCAAGCTTTTGTCCTTCAGTCAGGGGAGATGGAACCCGAGGGGTCCGGCCCTGGATTCCTCCTCCCTCTCCACCTGTCTGCCTTGTGATCGTCGCCGCGGCGTCCAGGCTCCGGTGCGTGGAGAAGGTGACCAACCGTGCTTGCCAGGACAGGGAAGGCCAGGCTGCCCCTGGCTTCCTCATCTGATGAGGAAGAATGAATCTGAGGCGTCCTCATTTTAGAACGTTAGTAACAGCCAGTCACCTGTTCAGTCGGGAGAAACCACGGAGGGTGAGTGCCAGGCGCGCGGGGCCCTGGGACAGTCAGTCACGTGTCCCCCAAGTCCGCAAGTCACCGACGTTGTCCTTTTGGGGGCAGAGCTGACCGCGACATTGCGTTGGTCTCAGGCGCACGGCACCATGATTTGCGGTTGGTGCATTTTGTGAAACGATCTCCAGGCCAGGCTAGTTAACACCCATCATCCCACACATCTAAGCACTCGTCTGTCTTGGAATGAGAATGTTTAATCCTTAAACTTTTTTTTTTTTTTTTGAGATAGTTGTACATTCACGTGCAGTGTAAGAAACGGGACCCCATGAGTCCTGTGCCGCTTCCCGGGGACACCTGGCGGTGACACCTCCCGATGACAACGTCACGCCAGGGTATTGAAGCTGGTGGACTCCCCCGGCGTGTGCTGTGTTTTTTGGAATCAACGTGAGCCTTTGGAAAAAGTCGCCCATCCATGGGGAAGAAAGACGTCGGTCTGGACAGTCTTTTGATGACGTTTTGTGACGTGTGACCCGAGCGCTTCGTCTGGCTGAGGGAGAGATGGCAGCCGGCGCTCACTGAACCACCCGGCCCTGGAGGGGGTCCGGGTTCTCTCTGAGACAGCGCTTCGTGCGGAGAAGGAACACCTTCGCGCTCCGTCTGAGCTTAGGATTTCCTAGAATCAAGATGACGGAATGCCCCGAGGGGTAGCCACCGCTCACCAACATGCAGAGGTGGAAGGCGAGAGTTCTGAACTGGAACTTCTGAGAAGAAAACAAGGTGGCGGCCGTGTAGTAGGAGAGGTAGAGGAGCAGGAAGCACAGCATGGACAGCAGCACGCTGAGGTGGAGGCGCGAGCTCGAATCCCGGGTGCCCATCGCCGTGTTTCTCATCTGCCAGGTGTGTCTCCCCAGAGAGTACATCAAGAGCAGCATGGAGGCCAGGAAGATGGCGAAGGGCAGTGACAGCCCGATGACGATGAAGGTCATGTGCAGAGCAGGGATTTCTCTGATTTGAATAGTGGTCAAGTTTTGGGGGGAAAGGTCCAGCAAGACTCTGTCAAAAATGACCCATGTGTATTTGCTGTGGAAAACGGCATTGCTGGACACGAAGAGCAGGGACCCCAGGACCAGCCATGGCACCAACCGGGAGATCCTCGCCTTCAGCCAGAGGAAGAGGGGGTGCGTGATGGTGGCGATCTTGGTGCAGTAGAAGACGCTGAGCCATGTGGCAAGCCAGACCCCCAAATCACTGACAACCATGATAACCGCAAAATTCTTGGGAAACAAGTGCACCTCAACCACGGACAGGAAGGCCAGGGTAAGGAAGAAGATGACCGGCTGCAAACAGATCCTGGAAACGGCCAGACAGGCCAGAAGGAGCGCCAGGGGGTCCATCCTCCGCTGCTTGATCAGGCTGGTGCCATTCACCGCCAGGATGAGGCCGTTCGCTAGAACCCCGACAAGGAGCTGGGCGGCTGCAATGAGCAGGTGGACGAGGAGCAGAAAATCTAGCATCGTGAGAAGGGAAAAAAATCCCTTCCTTGAAAATATTCTATCGTTCCGGATTTTTGGACAGTTTGGATTATTTTCATTTTCAATTTTTCTTGAACTAGATCAGGCCCCCCGGGGCATGGCTGGCAGGAAAGGCAGAGAGGCAGCGGCCGAGCCTTCTATGCCTGTGTTTCTCGGCTTCGGTCTGAGGCAGTCAAATAAGAAAGGGATATGCTGGGGACAATTTGCTTCTTAGTGACGGCGTTTGCATTCTCCAGGGCTGCTTAGCTTCCCATGTCATCCAGGCAAATGGTGGAATCGGACACCTTCAGGGCTTAGAGAAGAGTTTCTCCCACTCCGCAGTCAGCAGGAAGCCTCACGCCTCACCTCCAGCAAGAATGACTTCTGCCTGCGTGTGACTACTCAGCGTGGTGGGGTGTTCTGGGGACAGGTCCTTTGCGGTGGGATGATGGGGCGCGGTCTGCAGGGCAAGACTCCTCAGGGCTGGTCCTCAACACACGAAGGTTGAGTGTTTTGAAACCTAGAATTTGAGCTTGTTATGTAGTGAAGTATGTGCACTAAGATACAGAACACCCCAAAATACAAAAGCAAAGTTGCGAGACGTAAGTGTGTTTTTGTACAAGCAGATACTAGAAAATAGACCCTGATTCAGGCTTGAGCTTCAGGATAAGCCTTGTTCTCCCTTGAGTAGAAACAAAGATTCTGCAGATTAGGAAAAAGTGCATCCACCAGGACTTCAGGGAGCCAAGAGCCCTCCGAGGGGCGTGCCCACCGCATTCAGGGCTCTCCCTGGGCACCCTCAGCTGGAGCCGTCAGTCTGGCACAGACTCCAAGCTGGGAGGGCACCGCTCACTGTCGTGGTGCTGGCACCAGATACGGGGTCTCTCTGAAGTAGAAACAAAGTCTGTACCAGAAGCGTTTTCACAACAAAGGGTAAGAGATAAAAGTGACCAAGTCACTGCGAAAGAGCTTTTGATTTCCAGCTCTTCCGAGAGACACGGGTCTGCCTGTTCGCCATCGTCTGCATGGGCAGAGCCTGTCGGCCTGGCTCTAGATGCCCCAATGTTGTAAGATAGTAATGCCAATATATGGGCACAAAGTGGGGAAATCCTGCACCCTGGGGCTGGGACAGCAACGCATCTCTCAGCTCCGATGGCAAACTAGGGCTAGGTGAACCGGGCTGGAGACCGCGGCAGGCGCAGCCCCACGGCGACGTGCTGTCTGTTTGGATTCAGGCGTCCAGAGAGGACATTTGGCTCTCAAATCTCCTGTGATGACTTTCATTAGAACTAGCCTGGGGCGCAGAGCAATTCTTCCACGGGCACTCTCTTCATGTTGAACAGTCCTGCCCACCCAAGAATCCCATCGAGTGAAAAATAAAAATTCATGAGGCTTCACCCACATTTTTCCCATTCGGTAATTTCCATCCCCAGGCCCTTCAGCGAGCCGAGCGCACACAAAGGCTGCAGCCGGCAGGCCGCTCCTGGACAGGGCTGCCCCTCCCGGAGACGTGGGCTTCTTGGGGCAGGGTGGAGGGATCAGAGCGCCCGTCTTGGCCCCCAGCATTTGTGCAGCTGCTGGAGGAAGCCCGCCCACCCTGAGGCAGCTGCATTTCGGGCTGTGTGGCTGTGGCCACCCTTACGTACCACCCCATCAATCAAGAGGACCATGGGCTCGGGCAGGCTCCCCTACTCAGGACGCGGCTGCGGTCGGTATTTTAATGAGCAACACGACAAACCCACTGGGGAAAAATGGTCCCAAGGACAGACCTCCCCGAGTGGCCATTCAGCGCCTTGTTCCAGTGAGAAGGACCATCAGAGCCTTTCTGCCGCTGACACGGGAAACACACACGGCTGCCTCCCCTGTCAGTCATCGGGGGCACAGTGACAGCGCTACCCGGACAAATGGCTGGGGACAGATGGAGCCGCCCCGACGTGGGGAAATTCACATGATTACCCCATATTACCCTGATTAAATCTGCTCCCTCGCACTCCTCAGTAATGAGCAATCATTAAAGGAGACAATACTAAATATTCCTGAGCAAACTGACAGGCGGAAAGAGTTGCTTATTTATATTCAAATCATTCGGCGCCTCCAGAGAAAGAGTGGTTTTCACACGCAGGGAGATTGACACGGGCGAGCTGCACACCAGGTAGAAGCTCGTGGCTGCTTTCCAGCCGCGCGGCCGCTGACTTCGAGACCAGGCTCTTCACAAACATGAGCGATCGTTTTAATGCCTCTCCCAAGTGGTCTCCCCACACCGTTATCAAGGGAACAATTCCTGCTTCGAGGAACTTGTGCATCTATTACCATGACTGTGTCTTTAATAGGATCATTCAAGTAAGAAAAAAATAGCCCCTCGGCCCACAAATGCCCACGTCCCCCCTGAATCTCCGCGGGAGCCCCCGCTCCGCCCTTGGGAAGCCGGTGAGGCTGATTCCATGTAAAATTCACGACCCTTTGGTTCAAAAGCTCCGGACTCTTTCAGACTAACCGTTCTTTAAATCTATTCATTGGGGTCTCTCCGGATGAATTTGCAGTTGGTCTTTGGGGCTAAGCGTTGCCTTTAATATTCCGGTCACTCCTCGATACTTACCCCTTCTCCTCCTCTGCTTATCCTCACGGTCTAGTTCTGGGCTTCCCTGCCTCCGGTCAGCATCTGAAATGGATTTGCACAGCAGTGAATACAATAAAGGGGCCATGGACGTGTCCACGCGGTCTCGCCAGGAGGAGCCCAGCGCGTGTTGCCGACCAAAATCCCTTGTTGGTTTCAAGAAGGGGGGAGGCCAGAGGTGGCCGCTTGCCCCGCGCGTGGCCTCTGGGCCCCAGGACGTTGCTTCAGCTCCAACCCGAGCTTCGAAATTCCAGACCCCTCCATCCTCTTCAGCACACTCATTGTGTGTTGTGGCCCCGGCACTGCTCGAAGTCTGGAGCTTACACTAATGAACAAGACAGACGGTCTCTGTCACCCTGGAAATTACATTTTAGTGGAGAAGATGAGAATTAAACACGTGAAAAAATACATGCTCCCAGGTCGAGCGGCGAGCAGCGCTGTCGGGGAGAGTGTGTCGGCGGGAAGGGACAGGCCTGAATGAGAACGAAGCGCCTCTGAACACCTCGGCAGTGAATTTTCCGAGCGGAGAGGGGAGAGCGCGGTGGCCCTTCATCCAACAAAGAATATTCCAGAGGAGCAAAGTGTCCAACGCCGCAGTGCCCGGGGCAGCTCCCAGGAGACGGGAAGAGAGGGCGAGCCCAGCCAGGACGGGCGGCCGCCCTGCACGTTTCGTGGGATCTGCCACAGTCAGATCGATGTTTTCAAAGACTCACCCTGGATGCGACAAAATAAAACTGAACAAACCCCCCAAAATGCTTTTACTCTGGAGAACAGGCTTGGGGTTGGGAAAGGCAGGAGCGGCCGCAGGGAGACAAGCGTGGAGGCTGTCGCAGGACACCAGCAAGGGACATGGGGGACTTAGGTGGGTGGACGTGGGCGGGAAAAAGTGGCTGGATTTGCAAGATATTTCTAAGATAGAGCTAACCGGGGTTTCAGATGACTTTGACAGTGGACAGGAGGAAAGTGAGGACTGAGGGCTTCTGCTGGGTCATGGGCCTGGCCCACGGGTGAGAGGCAGCGCCTTTTTTCAAGAGGAAGCTTGGTGGAAGCTGGATTCGCGGGCTCTGCGGTGAGATACTGGGTCTGAGATGCCTGCTCCAAGTACAGATGTTGTACGCAGTGGATGAGACACTTGGAGTTTCGGGAACCACTAGGGATGGAAGCACACATCTGGAATTTGCTACCAGATAAATGGTTTAAAGATTATGTAGGGAAGAGATTGCCAGCCAGAGTGTCTAGTCACTGAAAACAAAAACTGACCTTTGGGTGCATTCCCATGCCCTGGGCAGAGATCTCAGCACCCGCTGTGGACGCAGGGCGGGCAGAGCTCTGACTGGCTGAGCTAACGCTTGAGTCCCTGAAATCAACCGTCCCGGTCACGGTAGCCTAATCTCTTTATATATGGCTGATTCTATTTGCTCTTTCATTTAGAAATTTTGCTCCTTTATTCATAAGGAAGATTGGTCTGTAGATTTATTGGGTGCTATTTTTGATAAATTTGATTATCTGTGTTATGCTAGATTTATCAAAAAATTGTTATGCTTTTCTGATATCTTATGCAGTGGAACAATTTAAATAGAATGGGAAACAGCTATCTCTTCGGGGATGGACAGAGTTCCCTGTGAATCTGGGGCCGCAGGCTCTTGGGAAGAGGAAGAATACTCACCAACTATTTGGGGCTTAAAATACTAAACAATTAAACCTATATGATGTCATATACGGATGTTATGTCCATAAACTTTTTAAAATGCTAACCAATGAGTCAACAGTCTCAATTTGCCATTTTGACAACCCTATGAAATCAATATTATCTCCACTCTAGAGACTGTTAATTGAGGTGCACAAAGGAGTGGACGCTCCCCCCAGGCACACAGTTCAAGACTAGCCTCTCCGGGGTGGGGGTCACAACCTGACTTCCAATCCCACGTGTCTCAGCGTCACCGCCGCTTCCGTGTTAACACCCAGTGACGAGGCTCCTTCCCTTCCCTTCGGGGTTCAGGCATGGAGGCTGGGGAGCTGTTTTTGCTGTGCAGGTGCTCCTTGCTGTCTCCTATGAGGTTCCGTGGAGGAACCACCTCTCCTCCAGCCCTCGGAATCTGTCTTACTTTGAGCTGCCCTTATTTCAGGAATGGACACGAGACCAGACACGACAGTAAACACACCCACTCGCCCGACCTGAAACCCACCCAGGGACGAATTTGAGTCAAGTCAGAACTGAACCCAACTTTTGGCTGAGCGGGTGGTACACGGACCCTCTGCCAGAGATGGATGCTTGTCTGGACGCAGGCCGCCACCCTGCCACCAGGAGGAGGGGCCTGAACCCACCTAAGAAGGGACTTTATGTGGAGAACAGCAGGGCCCAGAAAGGGGAGATGAAGATCAGAGTCCAGAACAGCCCCAGCGCCAGCCTCGTGGTTGGCTGTGACATTTAAATGAGCCCATAAATTCCCAGTTTTAGCTGAAGTGAGCTTGAGGTGGGTTTCTGCACATTACGTGACTATACTGGCTGTGAGCCATAATGAAAAGCAGAGATGTGCTTCGCCTTTTCACATTTCAGAATTGGAGTCAGAGAAGTGATTTGCCTAAAGCCAGCCACTGAGCCCTAGACCTTGGGGTCCGAACATGTGACCTGAAAATTCAAATTGAGTCCTCTGTTCACTAAACTCTGTTCTCTCAATTATATTTGGAGAAGAATTATTTAGAAGAAACACAAATTTCTCTGTGGTCTCCCCTGTACATTTGACGACTCCCTCCCCATCACACACTGATTCTGACAGCTCAGATTTTTATCATGATATGAGAAGAATTTACAGAGCATAAGGCTTCCATATGGGAGCTGCAGTTTTAGTCATCCCCAGCTGCACAGAATATCCCTGGAATTGTACGCTGACGGGTTATTATTGTCCAAAGGATGCAAAGTCCAACAGTTACAGTCTGCGCAGATGCCGGTTGCAACCACAGGGCTGACACGCGGGTGAAGAGGATGCAAATGCAGTCTTGAGCCCCATGCGCGCATCTTCCCTGCGCCAATCACATGGTTCCCTTTCATCTGGGGACACTTTCCCACCCCTCAAGGGCAGAGGAGTCACTACTCAGGAATTACGATGATTCTAGGACTGAACATTCCAGCTTTTCTTGCATAAAGACTGTCTAGGACGAGTTACTCCTTCTGCCCCTGGAAACAGACATAATTTTGTCAACATCTAAAAGACCCGGGCGGTAGGTTTTTGTTGTTTCCCCAGCCACAGGGCTCAGGCTGTGGTCTCTTGGTTTAGGGGTGCTGGTCCCACTCCCTGCATCCAGGAAGAGACATATGGTGTGGGGGTATGTGGGACACCCTGTAAACAGCTGCTGAATGAGCCACAGTGCAAGAAATGGAAAAAGCCTCTCACTTTCAGACAGTTGCAGGCCAGACTTTAGTATTCAAGTTATTAATACAAATACTGGCAGAGAATATTATTCCATCTACCTACCATCATCTTTTGTGGACATTTGTGGAACAAATGAGTGAGATGAAGGACAAGATCTATGATTAGGAAATAGAGTGAAGCTCATCGATTCAGAGGGAGTGAAGAAACCATGAATTTGGCTTTTTTTTAATTCAATACAGAAAAGTTAATATAGAACCATGTCACATCAAATTTGCAAAGGATATTAATGAATACTTCTGCCAATTCCTTTTGTATGAAAAAAGTGAAAATAGAATTCCAGGAAACATGTATAATGCCTTGTGCCTTATTGCAGGGGCTATTCAGATGGTGTGGCCTCTTTTTTTTGGAGGGTGGCGGGGGGATATTGTGCATTGGCTTCATATGGGTCTTTTTTTTTTTTTAAAGATTTATTTATTTATTTATTATTTATTTATTTATTTATACAAGCACTGGGTACAGTCAGAAGCGCGGGAGGGTGAGAGAATTCACCAGAGCCAGGGCGGGGAGCAGAGCAGGCAGAAGGACCGAAGGACACTGCTGAGGGGAGCAGCGGGCGGCAGGAGAGGTCTGCGCGCCATGCGGGACCCTCCTCGTGTGGCCGGGGAGCAGCGGGCGGCAGGAGAGGTCTGCGCGCCATGCGGGACCCTCCTCGGGTGGCCGGGGAGCAGCCGGGGATTGAACCAGCGCTTCAGAGGCTGAGGGCAGCTTCGTAACCCAGCGCTCAACCACTGCGCCACTGGGGAGGCCCCCATATGGGTCTTCATGCAGCCCCCATGGGACAGAGGAAACCATAGCTGGATGGGACATTGGCGGCCATGGTCCTTCCAAGGCAAGCCTGATGACCATGCTTTTGGGGAGAGAGCATAGTCCCCCCATATATTTATCAGTGTCCCTGAACTGTGGATTGCAGTACAGACGCAGGAATCAGCAATTGTTCTCAAAATTCAGAAGAAGGATTCAGCCACGATACCCCAGCCCCCAGTCATTCTGATGCAACTGCTGCACCGTATTTTAAATTGCAACATAGCCCATAAGAAAAAGAAGCATAAAGGAAACCTTCAGTTACAATTTTCTATAATCATTCATGCTTATCTTTGTATGCTTAAGACTCCCTATATATGTTAAATGATAATAATTTTGATTTTATAAAATATTATCCTTCCTCAATGATCTGCCAATCTGAATGTCATCTTGTAAGAGTTAAGTCAATGATACCGATTTCTTAAATCTGTTTCTTGCCTGGCACAAAACATCATTTAGGTAATCATAGATTTTTACCTCCACAGAGGAGATTCGGATAATGTTAACAATGAAGGCAGCAGAGGTAGAGGTTTCGTTGATTCTTTTTAATCTAGTTATGACAACACCGTGATTCACAAAGCTTACCTCTTGCTGCACCGTACTTTACCTCTTGCTGCACCGTACTTTACTGACACCATCGTAAAGTAAGCCACTTTGGTCATAAGCAACAGCATGAGGTCAAATATATTCCAAAAGTAACCGTGGTCACATCTGTTCAAAGTACATCAGGCAGACAGCACGTGCAACCACGGATGCAGGAGCACACACGGGTACAGGAGGGCGCACGGATGCAGGATCATCCACGGATGCAGGATTGTGCACGGATGCAGGAGTGCGCATGGATGCAGGAGCACACACGGGTACAGGAGGGCGCACGGATGCAGGGTCGTCCACGGATGCAGGATTGTGCATGGATGCAGGAGTGCGCATGGATGCAGGAGCGCGCACGGATGCAGGATTGCGCACGGATGCAGGAGAGAGCACGGATGCAGGCTCGTCCAACGGATGCAGGAGCGCGCACGGATGCAGGAGCGTGCACCGAGACATCCACACGTGCGCCGCTAGCTACTGGGGGCCAAACTCCTGTGTTGACCCAGATCTCTGGAGACAAACTTTAGCCTCTCACCACTTTTAAAGCTGACCTCTGAGGCCTGCTCCACTGCCCCCACACTTGCCGATGGAGGGACAACAGCCAGCAGGGGCACCTTTGTGCAAGGGAGTTCTGGCCAAAAGGAAAACCTCCATTTCTTTTCTATAAGTTGCATTGTTTTACACAGAGGTGAGGTTGGTTGACAACTGTATGACTCAGAGGTACAGGCCGCCCCTCTTTTGGCGCTGAGCACAGGGCACCCACCACCAGGGCGCCTAGTCCTGGCCAGGTTTCTGGGGAAAGCCTCCATCTCCCAGGGCACCTCCTCTTCTTTGCGAGGGCCGAGTGTCATTGTTCAGGAAGAATCTGCATTGACAATCTAAGCTCCAGGTCTCCAGGCAGCCTTTGGGCCTCTACCAGAGCACCCCACAGGTCATGGCGGAGGCGGGGGTATCGGCCCCTGCCCATCAGCTCCCTCCCGGCTAGTGTAAACCTCTTTCATCTTGTGCTCCTGATAGTGGGTTTGGCGTGAGGGCCACGACTTCCGGTTTTGCACAGCTGGGGTGAGCGGGAGGCCTGCTTCGTACTGAGGACCATCGTGCCACATGGCCTGGCCAGGCAGTGTGGGCAGTTCACGGGCACAGCCTCCTCCTGGCCCGCTCTGTCAGAACATCCTCAGTCGTCCCTTGACCGGACACTGCCTGGGCCCTGGGAGCTGAGCACTCACCCGGGCGGCGGTGGGCAAGCATGGAGGCAGGAGAAGGCCCGAGAAAGCCAATGTGTCTCCTCGAAGAACTGTTTTCCCTTTGCACGTGAAATTTGCAACCATTTTTTTTTTTTTTTACCAGAATATAGCACAAATGGTGTAGAGAAGCGTAACAGAGAAAGCTGGAGGTATCTGCAAAAGACTCGTGCAGAAGTGTGCTCACGCCCATCTTGTAAGCGCAGAGCAGGGTTTCGGGGAGACTCTAGCTTCAGCTTATCCTCCCAAAATCACTCCTGGGGGGTCACTTTTCCAGCCTCTCTGGAATGTGATGTTACCGGCTTCTGTTCCCCATTCCCCATCTTTCAATCAGAAGCCAGAGTCGCAGGTCCTAGGGCAAGTTCGATCCAAATGCAGATTTTAATGCAGCCCGAGTATGCCAGGCGCTCCGCGAGCTGTTGCGCAGCATGCAAAGGGGTTCGGATGGAGCCACATTTACATTTGTTTTGCATTTGTTATTTAAGAGGTCAAAATACGCAAACAGCATAGACTCTTGTCAATATCTTCCAGCAAGAGAAAACTTTATTAAAGTTAGATTCATGATCAACAGAATAGCAAACTTGCTTTATTTGGGGGGAAAGGCTGCATTTTTAAAAACTAACAAGCATTTATTTCTAATCTAAAACCAAGAACACATCACAAATGTGCAGGCCTGTTTAAAACCAGGTAGAATGGCCTGTACATAAATACGCAATTAAAAAGCAAACTTAATTATGAGAAGTTTATAGCCTAAATAGCGATCGTTTTACAGTCTGCTATCGGTCCTGGAAGTTTTTGTATGAAAAATAAATTTCAGATTAAAGGAATAAAAGACATTTGGTGATTTCCAAGAAGGTGTTTTAGAGACAGTTAGTTATTACCCCTGGTCTATACCTAAATCACACGCTGTATGAAAATTTGTATTTCCTGGGTAAGATGATAGCGAAACCTGCTGTAACATAGTTCAAGAGTTATAATTTTGTTATTGATGTAATGGATTCATTTACATCTGCCTTCACCAAAGGAAAGTTTTTTTTTTTCAAATTAAAGTAGCAATGTTCCTCCCTCCCCGTAATCGACGTGCTTACTTTCCCTGAAAACACTGAACAAAATGACTAGGGTGATGGCGCAAGGGGAACTGGTGCTGGGAATTTTGCAGAGACTGCACCTGAGAGGAGAAAGCATGCATTGTACGAAAAGGAAGAATGATGTAAAATAAATATAAAATTAAATTAAATTATAAAATAATAATAGATAATTTACGGGGTTGGGGGAGACAAAATGAGAAGTGGATGGGAGCAAAATACAAGTTGGAAATGCCTGGACGGCTCCAGAACCCCTCCGGGAGGGACGCAAGGAGCTGACGCCTCTGGCTTTACACTGGCTTCTGCTGGGGACAGACACTGGTCGCCAGGGTGACCTAAAGCCTGAAGTTAATCTGCTCGGACCCCTCTTTCATCACCAGCACGCGGCTGACATCCTCTCCTAATTCAGACCCAGCATCACCTCCTAACCCCCTGTGTGGATTACCACATGCCCCCCAACATTTTCTCTACCTCCTCTGCTTCATTCTCCTTTGGCTTGGCTAACGCCACTATTAGACATGAAATTTTTATGATCTGGTTCTTCTGAAGTTCCATTAGATGAGATCATTTTTGCTCATCGATGTATCCCCAGTAACTAGGTGATACACATTAGGTGCTCAGAACATTTTGTTGCATGAAACATAGTGAGATATTTAAAATAAAATACATCTGTGCATCCATGATGCTGGAGGAAGTGGGCTGCAGGCTGGCTGGGGAATACTTCCTAAGTGGCTTCTGGTTTGATTTAGAAAATATCAAGAATATCAAGAGCTCCTCCACATGCTTCTGGCAGAATCAGATTGAAAAGTATCCAAAGAGTCTGCTGTGCTGTACTATGGGAGAAATCCCAAAATCTGAACACATGCTTTCATCAGACCCCATCAGACTCACCAGCTGAGCAACCTGTGGAGCAGCAATGTCACAGTTTTGTCCATACATCGCTGAATCGATCCACCATGTTTAGTTTAAATCCAATTAATGTAAATCTGCCCAGAGATTCTGCTTCAAATAATGGAGTCAATAATTATTCAAATAGTATTGGCATGGAAGAGAAAACGGACTGGGGTTGGAGAAGGGTAGCCAAATCAAAATGAATGAACTTGCAGCAGAAAAATGTGAATCACCCAATGTTCTAAATTCTAATCTGACAAACAAGATAAATTGGGAAAGTGATTCACATTCACAATGATTTTCATATCGGAGTAGCATTTTTAATGGAGAAATGTGTAGCTGATTTTCAAGGGTTCTCATTTTTAAAGATTGTAAGCCAAGCCCAGCGTTTCGTGGCTATATGTATAATATCAACAGAGGTGAATTTATGCCTCATTCCAGTTGGTGAGAGCAGTTTCTGCTCTGTGCACACATAGCTCTTCCTCATACAACTCTGGTGAGGGCTGCTACCAGAGAACATTCTAGGGGCCACATGCCAAGGGGCATCTCGATAGTGATAGAGCTCAGTGGCCTTCAAACCTCTGCACCCAAGCCCACCCCACTTCAGTGCCAGAGCCCCTTGGTTGGGAAGGCCCTTTAGAGCGTGAGATGAGGCCCCACCTGCCGGGTTTCCTAGGCCTCTCAGCACCAGTGGTGCTGATCAACTGTCTGTGAACTTGACCTCATCTGAAAAAAACCTACCCACCATGATGACCATCACTATGAAAGTCACTTTTATCTGAATGTCAGAAATGGAGAAGTCTGGCTGAAGCAATCCATCTTCACATCAAAATGTGGATTAGCAGAAATGATGAATGATTATGTGAGTAATCACCTGACGGCATGTGGTCACGCTAAGGAGGTGGGACTGAGCATGAGGCTATAACAACTCTCTGTTCCCCGTGGGAAATGTCTTTCCTAGAGGACCTGAGTGATGGGCATACTGCTGCTCTTGCCCAGCAACTCATTGATCCAATACATCCCTCTAGTGAGAGTCAGCTGATGATGTCTGCAGCAGAGACCCGCGGTTCTGGTTCTCATGAATATCCGATGCCGCCTGCTCTTTCTGGACACAGCTGGACTACGTCTCCCAGCATGCCTTGCACATGTCCCTATGGCAGACATCCAGTCACTGGACTATGATCAGGCCTGAGCAGGGCTCGCAAAACCTACCCACCATGATCCTCACTGCCTTCTGGGTCCACTGACCGAACAGAAAACAACCCAAGTAGCCAGAGGCGGTGGGGTCTCCAGATGGACCCCTGAATAGGCTATAGTTCCCTGAATGTTGTAGGACCAGATGCCCACCACCGAACCCTGCCATGCCCACAATGGACAGACAAAGGAGTGGGAGAAGCAGTCTTACTGAATTTCATCATCCAAATTTGGGCTTTTTTTGGTTTCACATTTAAAATAACTTGACTAACAAAATGACCTTCATGGTTTCCCAGTATCTGAATTTTCTGGCACCTTTTTGTTTCATCATTTAAAAAATTATGTGAAGAGTGGCAAAATGCACACAGCGCCAACTCACTGCTTTGGCCCTCTTTCACTGCCCAGGGCAGGGCCGCCAGCGCAGTTTCCTTCCCGCGCGGCCGTCACCACCATCCAGCTCCAGAAGCTTCTTGATCACACAAAACTGAAATTCTGTCCCCATGAAGCAATAACACCTCGGTCCCCTCCTCCCAGCCTCTGGCACGACTCTCTGTGTTCAGTCTCTATGGCTGTGACTGCCCGAAATATCTCACATGAGGGGAAGCCCAGTATTTTCCCTTTGATGATGAGCTGATTTCACTCAACACAGAGTCCTCAGGTTTCATCCATGCTGTAGAGTCAGAATTTTCTCTGACTCAGGGATATTATATGTATAGACCACATTTTGTTCCTTCACTCTTTCTTCTGTCAACGGCAATTTGACTGGCTTCTACCTCTTGGGTACAGTGAATAACGCTGCTGTGAACAGCATTACGGATATGTGTCGCTGTACCTACTTTACATTCTCTTGGACGTACATCCAGAAATGGAATTGCTGGGTCCTATGAGAACTCATTTTTGAGGCCCCACTGTCCTGTTTTCCGCACCAGCTGCTCCATTTCACATTCCCACTGTCAAGACACAATTTCTCCATATTTTCACCGGCTCTTTTTCTGTTTGGACTTCCAGAATCTTGACCTCTAGCAACATCAGAAAAGGAAGCCATGTGATATTGCATCCATTATTGTCTTAAATTTTTATCAGTATCTCTGAAAATTGTCCCAAATTAAGAACTACTCCCAAATACCCAATGTCCACTGTTATTTCCTTGAGGTGAGCCATAACCACCCTCTCACCCTAAGACCCAGCCTCCCAGTCTCTGGGGATCTCCGAGCATGAAGGTGAATGCACCTGCGGTTATGACTGACCTGGGCACAAGCTTGCTGCGCCAGTGAGCCACTGCTGGATGCAGTTCTGAGTCTGACAGCTGGTCTAGGCCTTTCGGTGGCATGCCTCAAGTCTTCTGCAATCATATCTGGAGCAGATTAACAAGTAATGTAAATTCCCCTCCAAAAATAGATCCCAGGAAGTTGAGAACTTTAAAATTACTTTCCATGGGAATTTCCATGATGCCTGAAGGTCTAATTAAAAAAAGACTCCTGCGTTTCAGCTCAGTATGGAATTTTTAAAAAATCCCTTCTTACATTTGCCATGTAAGAATAATACCCAATGCTTTTTTTTTTTTTAATAAGATTTTGACCATTATTCTCATGGGTAGAAACTTACTGAAGACTGGAACGATGTCAATATTATTTTCTATCCTTCCATCATTCCTTGACTTATCAAATCTTTAGGAAAATAATCTTGAGCTTAAAGAAAGATCAAATGTTTAAGAATAGCTAGAACTTTTTGAACCAATAAAAGAAGAAAGAGGAGCTTCTTTCACTATCAGCTATTGAAATATATTATGAAGCAATAATAACTAAAACTGAGTGATGCTGACCTCAGAAAAAGTAGGGGTAGAAGTGGATAGTCCAGAAAAAGAAAAATATACATAAAATATGTTAGGTATTTAAAACAAAGGAGAGATTTTGGTCTATTTGATTGATATTGTTGGGATAAGTATCTAACCCCCAAGGAAAGATGAAGGTAGGATCCCAATTTTCTTAGAATTTAATAGAAAATAATTAAAGCTGAAGCAAGTGCTGGTAAAATGTGGAACAGATGGAACTCTCACAACATGCTGGGGGAGTGAAAATGATAAGGCTACTTTGGAGAATAGTTTGTCAACTTAGTATAAAGCTAAACCTACACAAGGTCTATGATCCAACAGTTTCACTCCTATCTCTTACCCAAGAGAAATAAAACATATGCCCACAAAAAAGACTTTTACAAGAATGTTCTTGGCAGCATTATTCATAATAGCCAAAGCCATGAAAGAAACCAAATATCCACCAAGAGACATTAGGATGCAGGATGATCTGAGTACATTGAAATGGAGTTGAGCAGTGGATTGCTTTTCAGAATTAAAAAGAACAAACTATTGCATGCGAAACCTGGATGACTCTCTGAAACATCATGTCAACGGAAAGAGCTAGACATAAAGAGGATATCCTGGGGCCTCCCTGGTGGCAGAAGGGGTTAAGACGCAGCACTATGAAGCTATCCACAGCCACTGCAGCATGAATTCCCCGACCAGGGAGCTACCCACATGGCGCAGCAGACCTCTCCTGTCTCCCTGGTGCTCCCCTCAGCAGTGGATTTCAGTCAGTCTGCCTGTTCTGCTCCCCACTCTGTCTCTGGCGAATCCTCTTACCCTCTCCACCTCTGGCCTGTACCTCAGTTCTTGTATGCATAAATAGATAAATCTTTAAAAAAAAAAAAGGAGTACATGCTGTATAATTGTATTTATATAAAGTTTTAGAATAAGCAAAATGAGCCTATGATAATAGAATTCCGAACAATGGTGGCCTGTGTGAGGAGAAAATTAACCAGAACAGGACAGGAGGGCAGAAATATACCTCTAAAAATTAATTTCTGTTTTCTCCAGGCAATGAAGTTATGAGTGAATTTTTTCCTTATGCTAACCTGGTGTTTTCTGATTTTTATTTCAATGACTATGACTTGTTTGTCTAATTTTAAAGATATGAGACATTAGCCAGGTGCTCTGAAAGTGCTGTTACACATTGATGAACCGCACCTTGAAGGTCAGTCCACCTGGCTGAAATCAAAACCAGTTACCTGTAGTTCACTCTCAGGGATTCCATTTGCTTCTACTTCAAACATTCCTGTTCTACTGGACCGAACACCTTCCCTGATGAGACCTGGTCAGATGAGAGCCTGGGATGATGTTGAGAAACGGAACAGAGGTCAGGGGACCTGAAAACCAGCAGGAGACAGGGTGGGTTCTGTTGTCCCATTTCACAAATAAGGAAACTGAGGTAAAGGTTAGGTGTCCCATTTTTTTACTTGCTAGAAAGAGTTATTTATAAAAACAGCAACGAGAACACCTCCTTCAATAGTAAATTATGCAAGTACATTTAAGGGTTCTCCAATGCATTGACCTCATGACCCAAAAGCTGGGCAACAATCATGGTGTGATCAGCCATTACAATGGAAGAGAGATAAAAAATGAAGATTGAGTATTTAGCCTCAAACTGCATCACTGGAAAAAAATTCATTCAACAAAACTATTCCCAGGTCTTTCAAAAACAGGGCTATCTTACCTTAAAACAGGGACCTTTTAGCTCTTATTTTTACATTCTTTGCATTTTTTCATGAGTATTGTTGATTAGAATTTATGAAATTATAGTAAATGATGTATTGATGAACTTGATGACAAGTGAGGTGATCAGTATCTCTCATACACTCATATAGTTTGCTCTCAACATAAAACTATGAATTGAAATACCTTCTTGGAGAAAAACAACAAACCCAGCAGGCCTGCCTTGCTGAGGAAGCCGGGGTCTGAGGAAATCAATAATCTGGTGAAGCCATTGAAACTGATGAGTGTCCAGGGTGCCAGCACCCTCTGGGGGATACCGGTTCCCGGCTCCCCCACCTTCATCCTGCCACCACCCAGATGCTGGCGAGCAAAGCAGACTCTTCTGTATTCTCCCAGCACCTCTGGAATGAAGCCATTTGCAGCAGTGTGGACGGAACTGGAGGGATGAGGCTCAGGGAAACACGCCAGAAGGGGGAAGATAAACACCCGATGCTGTCACTTACATGTGGAATCTAGAGAAGCAGAACAAAGAGTCAGACAGAGACAAACTTTGAAACCAACCCCCGAAAGCTGGCACCTGGGCAGCTGGTCACCTGAGGCACCCAGGGAGGGGCAGGCACCGGGCGGGGAGGGAGCACAGTGGACTATGGTGAGGACTGTGGGTGCGTACAGCGACCTCACCTGAAGGGAAAGACCCTACCCTTCCAGAATACAGCGAGGATGTAAACCAGGGGTATTTCAATACAGATTTGATTGAAAAAATAATTTAATTAAATTTTGAAAAAGCCATCACAGCCAGCACTCAGACAGGCTGGCCTGCTGGCCGGGCCCTGCTCAGCACGAGCTCCCCAGGCTCACTCAGGCAGCCTCACAGCAGCCCTGTGAGGTCAGAAATAGCATGAAGGGCACTTTGCGGCTGAGAAACTGCAGAGAGTCTCGCAGAGGTGAGGCAGTGTTCCCAAGGGTGCCCAGCCTGCAGAGGAATAGTCAAACACAAACCTGGGCAGTCTAGCCCTAGATGCTGAGCCCTCAGCCTTGCGGGCTGCGTTCTTCCACTTTCATGCAGAAAATCACCCAAAAGATTAGAGTCACGGCCTGGACTCCCTCTCATGGAGGCTGACTGACCTAGTAGAGCAGGGACGTGACGTCCCACAGCTCACAGGGGTGCTGAGGCTGCCAGGCTTTGCCGGCTAGGTGGCCGCACCGGACATGGGGTGCCGGTGAAGAGGCCCAGAGCCTCTGGAGCCACTCGCGTGAGCAGCCAACCAATGGCGCGTTAACCGTGGATCAAGTGAATTCACCCCGAATGACTTGCAGTTGACAAAGAGGGGGGCTGGTACCAAAGTCAGCGGCTAATCCAGTTGAAAAGATGGCACTTACCTAACAACACCGCAGCCGTGAGCCAGTGTGGGCCTGGGAAGAGGCTGCTGGGAGTTGGGAGCAATGGGAGGTGGCCCAGAATCTTCTCCCCCGAAACCATCCTGACAGCACCACAGGGTCTTCCTCTCAGCAGAGTTGCCTTTCCAGAAGACACAATGTGAACCCCACAGCCCGCGGAGCCCTCCCTGCCTCTGTTCTGTCTACATTTGCTCTTCCAGGGAGGTTGCCTTGGAGACCAGCATCCTGAGCCTGCCAGGTTGATCCCCTGTGGCAAATCATCCGGTCGGTATTCAGATTTCACAAACCTCTCTGGCATTCATTTCCCTGCACGGCGCGAACCCTTAAAGCCTGACAGCCTCTAGAAAATGGATACAACTCGTTCTTGGATTCTCAGAGTAAAGAGTTGAACCAAGACCGTCGGTGACCACAGGGGAACACTGTGCTCCCCGAACTTCTATCGCCCAGAGACATACCACATCCCCCCAGCTAAAGACACGGACTGCAGGGAAGGAAGCCTTTGTTATGAGTCACTCAAGATCCACACCCCCACACCCCAGAAAGGATGACCAGACCACATGTAGTGGTGGCTGGCGAACCCCACTTAGAACAGCCCACCCGGGGGCTCCTCTCACCCTGAGATCTTCCATCCCTGGGAGCGCCCTGGACACCTGGCCCACAGGAGGCCAGTGAGTACAATTACATGACATCACTTGGCTCCCCCATTGGTGCATGAGACCGATGAGAAATATGGATCTCCAAATATTTGAGGTGTTGTGTATAAAGGACGATGCCGTGAGTCTGTGTGTGCACATGTGTATGCATGAGCATGTGCATATGTGTCTGCTACTTACCAGGCCTGTTCGCTCATGTTAAGCTCTCCTCTTCATAGGCCCCGGGCTCTGTTCGTCCCTACTCCCCTAGAGCAGACGTGGCCCCATGACTTACTTTGGACAGGGAGCTGTTTCTCGACAAAAGCATTGGTTTATTTATATTAAGTTTACTGAGGTAATGACCTACAACAATGTCTATGGTTTAGGGGCATCAGCTCACATCTTGGCAATGTATGTTCTCATCCCGCGCTCGCCACTCCAGCACCGGGATCTCCCACCGCAGACCGTTGCACTTAATCGTCTGCAAGCCACTTCCCTGGTATCCCCTCGGCTACAGTTCCCAACACAGCAAGCTCAGCGTGGAGGGAGAAATCCATCGTCCTGTGTCTCGGAGGGAGGAAGAATGCAGAGCGAAGGCCCGAGCAAACCAGAACGGACATGCCGCCTGTCAAACCAGCCTTTGGGATTTGGGGGGTTTGGAAAATTGCAAAAACAGCAACAAGTTCCTCCCCCTCCCCTCTCATGCAATGAAACTTGTTGCTATTCTCACCAAGGGACACATTCTTCTCCAGGTTTGTGACTTGCTAGATTGAAGGGCAACTGAGAAGAGACTCCCAAGGCCTTGCAAACTGCACTCGACCCTCCTGCCGCCTTCTGAACACTGGTGTCCACAGGGACAGGCCCCGAGCTGGCAGCCACGTGAGCAGACCACCCACCAGGCGCCCACACTACGGAGCCAACACAATACCGGCCAGCAGAGCCCAGTCCACTCCGCGGCCCCACTCAACTGTGAACAGGCAACATTTGTTGTCTTGAGCTGCTAAGCCTGTGTGGTTTGTATGTGGCAATGGATAGTAGCTGCAGCATGTACATGTGTATGAGTGTGGCAGAAACCTGTGCACGTTATATACACACACTTATCAGTGTGCGTGCATAGTTGTGTTTAATATAAATCTACTATATTACATACACACATATCAATGTGTGATAGTTATGAGAATTTAAATCTTTGTATGTTATATATACACGAATCAATGTATGTGATATAGTTGTGTATTTAATATAAAGCTGTATATATATTGTTCGTATACAGATGTATACACACTGATATATGTATACATCAAATTAATTTTTATCAGCAGACTGGGTCAAGATGTGATCCAGTTTTTATCTTATAAACAAAGAAAATTCAGATGTTGACTGAAAGTTCCCTTCTTCCTATCAAGATAAGTTTAGCAGACGGCCAGATTAACGGGGTCTTTAAAAATGGACTTGGGAAAATCATCCTCTAATAGCTGATTCTTCTGATGAAAAATTATATTAAAACCAGATTGTGAGGTTCAGAGATCAGCATCTCTGTTTTCCTTCTTCATCCAGATGCATTCCAGAATTCACTCTGCAGTCGTTGCCAAACATGATTGAGACCACCTTGAGGTCAGAAAAGATCTATCCTTTTGCCTTTTGGAGTTGAGGATTACATCCCTCTGCATCTCACTGCTGTGATTAGCCGAGGCTGACTCATCTGGGCTAAGATGCAGCATGGAAACCCACTGACGCATTTCATACAGAAAATTAAGTGTAAAAAGTTATAAAGTTATTTCATCCGAGGAGGAAGCTCGCTTTACAAGAAGGAACTAGAGTTCAGGCTGATTAGAGTCTGTGGCTAGAAAGTATAGGATTGGTTTGCATGGAAAGGTTTTAATTAAAAGGAAACTTACATGAAAACCATACACTTGTTTCCAATCACTGCCATCACAAATGACCACAATCGGAGTGGATGAAAACTACACGCATTTATTATCTTCCGGTTCTGGAGGTCAGCGTCTAGAATGGTCTCACCGAGCCACAGGTGTCAGTGGGGTCTAGAGGGGTAGGTGCAGAGACTGAGGGTGCCGTGACCATTGAGTGTCACCTCCCATGCCTGGGTGTGAACTCAGGAAGGGCCCGACGAGGAAATCTGAATGCCCGGTGATTGTGGGGCGTGCTCTGTAGAAGGTTCATATTTAGCATTATTTTTTAATCAGTTTATTTAGAAATATTTCAGGCTTTTCCAGGATACGTATCATTTATTCTTAAAAAGTTTTTCCACTACCTCCTACCACTAAGGAGCACCTTCACAGATGATGCTGGGCTGGTCACCTCTGTCTTGAGAGATTTGCTGGTGAGGTCAGGGCTCGGGGTGAATTTGCAGCTAGAAGTATGAGTCACTTTGCTGCAGAGTGAGGGAAACTTGAAGGATGCACCACAACCTTCTTTCCTGACAGTGGGGACCGTCCTGACCAGGATGTCCTCTTGGATGGCAGGCGAACCACTGGGAGGTGTTCACAGAGACTTCATTTGGGGCTGTTGTTGAAACTCACTGGGAGTCAGGGAGATACAAAAGGGGAACCCAGAAATAGACTGAAGCTCTCTGTTGGATCTCATTCCTCACCACCTAGGAACAACTTTCACGTCACGTGTTTCTCCTTCTAGAAGCTTTTGATGGTCGCTCTGGGGGCCCGCCACTAAGTATGTTCTGGAAATTATATTATCTAATCACATATCAGTTAAGAAGAGAAACAAGATTGATAGTATTTTTGTCATTTCCATAAGAGATTTGGAGAGGAAGACAAATTCTTTTGGATTCATTCCAGTGGTAATGATGTAAAAAGAATTTACTTGTTAATACACAATTATCTTTGATCAGACATGGAAGGATTTGATCCATGTCTGATTTGATCCATTTGATCCATATCCTGAATTTTAAAACAGGTTTGCTGGGCTTCCCATGGTGGTGCAGCCATTGAGCGCTGGGCTGTGAAACTGTCCGAAGTCTCTGCAGCGCCAGTTCAATCCCCAGCTGCCAGGGAGCGTCCCACATGGTGCACAGACCTCTCCTGCGCACCCGCTGCTCCCCTCAGCAGTGTATTCCATCAGTCTGCCTGTTCTGTTCCCCGCTCTGGCTCTGGTGAATCCTCTCACCCTCCTACGCTTCTGACTGTACCCAGTGCTTGTATAAATAAATAAATAAATCTTTAAAAAAATAAAATAAAAACAGGGTGTCATCTTGTAGATAGCACATTAGCATTTCTCTGACCATAGAGCTTGGGGTCCAGCCATGGCGGCTGGACTCAGATACTCCGTTCTCTCCTGTGCCTTGACTTCAGAGGTCTCACCCCAGAGAGGTGCGAGAACACATCACTGTTGTTTTAAGCATCTAGTTTGGGTTTCTCTGTGGCAGCCACCCTAGGAAGCCCATGTCACTCAGGATGCTCTTCCCTCCCCCCTTTTCCATGGCATTTCCCCCAAATAAGCAGAATCTTCATCTCTGAGTGAACACTATTTAAAATCAAATGACTTCATTTCCACCTGACTTCCTCTGAAGTCTATAAAAAAGCAGAGCACATTACATCACATGCGTGAGCTGTCAATCACGGACAAGGCTGTCCAGGCACCCCAGCCTCATGGGGTGTCACATGCTTTGCACAAACACTGAAAGAAACCCGCCATTGCACAGGGTGAACCGTACCGAGGTGAAGTCACGCGGAGCCTGCTGGGTGCTGCCCCGCAAACATATGGGCTGGAAGCCACTGTCTGTGCTCTGCCCCGCTTCCATTTTCCAGCATTGAAAGTTGCCTCTGGAAGAAGAAACTGTCTAATCCATTCATTTTCTTCCACCTATTAAAATGCAAATTCATACTTCTCTCCAATGTGTGATAGAGCTGGGTAAACTTTAGGGTTCTTTCCTCTTGATTCTTTCCTGGTTTAATTTTAATCTGGATTTCTGCCAAAACTCAGCCTGTTCCGTGAGGTTCAGTTAAAGCACCACGTCCCTATTCAGGCTTTCCCTGTGTCTCTCATGCTCTCACCATGCTCCAGGCCATCATATTGGGGCTCTTCTCAGGAGGACAGCTTCGAGGAGCCCCTCCTTGCAGAGGCAGGACCCATGTGGCGGCTATGGGAACTTGCAGAAGGGCAGCGTGTCATCGAGCTCCTGCTGCGTAACGAAGCTCCCCCATGCCGCAGCTACGCCACCAGTTTACACCCCATGGTTCTCTGCTCAGGGATCTGACACAGCGGGTCTGGGGGCTCCGCTCAGGGCCTCACGAGGTAACACCAGGCTGTGCTCCTCCCTGGAGACCCCACGGAAGCATGCTCTCCACGCTCATGCTTTCTGGCAGAACTGAGTCCCTTCAGCTGCAGGAGCGAGATGCCCTCCTCTTCCATCCACCAGTGGCACGTGGAAGAGTTCTTGACCTTCTGCCCTCTCTGCCTTCATCTCCTGTCTCTGCTGCTTAGGGCTCCTGTGCTACAAGGAACCCTCCTGGATAATCCCAGATAATCTTCCTAATTTAAGGTCAACTGCTTAGGAACGCTGATTCATCTCAAAGGCCCTTTCTCCATGGAAGATAGCACAGTCACTATGGCAGTATTTCATTATTACATGGTCTTCTGGATGAATAAGGGTGTGGAACATTCCCAGCATCATAAGTCTTCTTGCCCATAGCTCTTAAATTAGTAAACCCCAGACTGGGTATATAAATCCCAACTGTTTTAGTCTTTGTCCTTTGTTCTGCCTCCTCCCTATGACTCATCTTAACCTGAACCTGGGTCTTGGGGGTGCAAACAATGAGATTTGAGGCTGCAGTGAAGATGGAAGAATGTAATGCCTGAGACCAGATTTCAGGAAACCCCTCCCTGAGTCAAACCCTTAGTTTCATCACCTATAGGATGGGTATAGAGTCAATATTTGCCTGTAGATTTGTTATGAGAATTAATTAAGTTAGTATTTGTAAATTACTGCAAACACTGCCTGGTATACGGGTAAGCATTATAGCAGTGACTTTGAATAAATACAAATGAATGGACCTCAGGTGAGAGAGAGGCAGAGACAGAGAACAGAAGTAAAAAGTCATTTTCCATTTTATCACACCATGATAACCTATAATTTTTTTAAATGTTCAAATATTTTCAGCTAATATGCAGGATGTCTGCTCTCCAATTTTCAACCTACTTTTAGGGTACAGACTATGAATTATATGCACTAGACATTAACCAATCAATTGGGGAGTTGAATTGGATTCAGGAAAATTATGTAAAGGAGACGTCATGATTTTTTTGACATTCCCTATTTCTAGACTCTACTAGAACCAGCTGGGAAAAAATATAAAAAGACATTTCCTGTTTTTAAAAGGGGATTGGAGAGACTTCTAATAATTGAAGCAGCTGCTTTGACCAAAAGCAAAGTCACATCATAATTAAGAAATAGATAAAACAAGCTCTGTGATGGAAAGACACTTGATGTCACTAGTGTTATTGCTGCTGTATCAAGAGATGTCATCTGTGTCACCAGCGGACTGATGAGCAATGTGAAGGTATCCCCAGAGCTTATGTCTCCCCAAAATGTCACGTCCCCTGAGCAAACAGACCTATTGAAGCTGCTCTTAATGTCTAACACAATATCTTCATTAATATTCACGACATCTGAGAGGAGTGAGTCTTCATCAAAGAAACAGCTCCCAGTTATTTATTTAGGGAAAAAAAAAACTGATTTTGGCCAATGAAGTTAAGCCCTATATTTGCATCCTGGCAAATATATGAACTATATATAGTTCATACATTATAAACACGTTGGTAAAGCCTAAACACTAAGTGAGAGTAGGACAAACATAGGTTGTCCATCTTGCAATCGCTAGATGGTGAAAAAATAAAGGAAACTGATCAAGATCAGCTGATGATCAGGAGCGAAAAGGACACAGAAAGCAAAACAGAAGAAAGCAGAAGAGCAAAGAGCAAGCACATCAGCTACAACAATAAATATTGTCAGGCTCAACTGAGAAAGAAAAGATGCACAGAGTCGTAGGCAGTTCCATCCCATGCCAGTCAAAGAGAAGGACACATAAGATAAAATAGCAATCGTTTCAAAATGAAATGAAACGATGGGCAGAATGTACAAGGCGAATGAACTTCAACAGAGGAAAGTGGAAACAGCCATTTTAATTAAAAAGTCTGGTTCAAGGCAAAATTTTTAAGAAATGATTTATATATGTGGGTAGCAGGCATGCTTCAAAATAAACCACATGAGACATGAAACACTCTTCCTGCTTTCTGAAATCCATTTTCTTCCACAAATATTTAATGCACGTCTACCAGGTCCCTGGCATTGTGTAGAAACTGAAAACACATTTTAAATAACTACAACACAGTCTCCATTTTACAAGCCTAGGCTTCAAAAGGAAATGAACATACTAATAATTTAAATATACTTGCAGGAGAATGATTGAACGGAGATACAACAAATGTTATTTGTGTAGGGCATTGTGGTTTCTTCTATATTTTTATGTGATTGTTTATGCTTTCTTCTACTTACAATTTTTTACACTAATAAATGTTATAGAATCATCCCAGACACATGTCCCCCTCCCACTGTTCACGGTATACCCTTACCTCCAGCCAGGGGCTAGTGGGAGATTCTGCTGAAACCTCTTTCCACACTTCTGAGGAGAGGGATAGTTCTTCACAGATCGTAACACCAGCAATATGTTCCTCTCCCCATGTTTCTGGCAGCTGCATGGTTTCTTTCCTAGCTTTCCATGCTGCTGCAGAGATTAAGGATAGACACACTCATAACACGAATATGGAGTAGCACCAATAGCCGTATTTTCTGTCTTAGCTGTGTCAGTTTCCACGGGAGAGTCGAGCCGGCGCTTTCGTGCCACTATATCTCAAATCAAATATTCTATTGTGAAACATTTCAGATAGTCAAAAAAGGATGAAGGCTACTATATAATCAACAGTGTACCAAAACACAACTTAAGAAATAAATACGTACGTTTTCACTAAAACACCCCACGATTCCTAGAACACGAGGCTCCCAAACTGAATTAATCTTCCTGGAGTACAGCATGCAGATCAGAATTATATATGGTTCGGAGCTCTGGTCCCGGGGCCAGATGGTCCGGGTTTAAATTTAGTGTCTACCAACTTCACTTTTCTATTTCTCTGTTCCTAATACATCATTTGAGAATAGTAATGGAATCTGTCCCACTGAGATGGATGAAATTAAGTGAGTAGTACATATGAATGCATTCGGAATAATTTTTATCATTTCTAAGAGCTCCACCCTTGAAGAATGGTGCCACCTCGGTGCCGCCCTGCCCCAGCCAGCTCCGTGGAGACCACCGGTGACTTTAGCTCTTTCCATCATTGCCTCAAGAGCCATCAGGTTCTATGGATTTGTCATTTCTCTAAATCCAGCTTCTCCTTCCAATTCTGCCTTCTACGATTTTGAAGAGCATTTCTTAATGTGGCAAACTCTCTCCTTTCCCGCTTCTACCCCTTTCCTCACATAATGCAGAAATTCATCACTTAAAAATTAAATTATGAGAATAAGGCAAGGGTATCCCACGCCAGCCCTCCCACTCAGCATCGTCCTGGAAATCCTAAGTAGCAGAATAAGACAAGAAAAGGAAATAAATGGTACACAGGTATGGAGGAAGAAGTAAGGTTGTCTTTGTTCTTCAGATAGCATGCTGCTTAGATAATTTTGAAATTCAAGAAAAATACTCTTGGAACTAATTAGTGTTTATAACAAAACCATGGGATAAAAGGTTAATGTTCAAAAGTTAATTTTACAAACTAGCAATATAGAATTGGAATTAATGTATTTCTTATAAAATAGCACCAAAATAACAAAATAGTTAAGAATAAATCTAGCAAAATATGCCTGGGATCAACATAGAGAGCACCCCAGAACTCTGATGAAAGAAAACACAGACTCCAAATAAATGGGGTGCTGGTTCACGTTCAACTAGAAAACTCACTATCAGAATGGCCGTATCTCCCAACTTGGTACCTGAAATCAGCAGAATCCAGTCAAAATTTCAGCAAGATATTTTGTGGCTATCAACAAAACTTTTAAAAAATTATACATAAAGACTAAATACTCGTAATAACTAGCACAAAACTGAAGAGAAAAAAAAAATCTGGAAGGCTGGTACCACCTGATTTCAGGACTTGCTCTAAAGCTACAGTAACCGAGACAGAGCGGCGAAAGAAAAGACACACAGATGACGGGCCAGTATAAACGGTCCAGAAATAGACGGACATAAATACCATGACTGGTCTTTGGCAAGATCACCTTTACCCATATGTTTCCTTGTTCTAGCAGCTGAGAGGGCTTAAAAGAAGCAACAGCGTCGTGGCTCTGCACTCGTCCAGCACCCAAACCTTGGGGCCTGGCACCATCTCTCACTAAGGGAGTCAGGACTCCCAGGTAAAGTGGCTGATTCTAGGGCTGGGTTGGGGATAACATGGGACCTTAAAGTCCCAGAGAGCAGGAAAGTGCTAAAATCAGAACCTTCCATGACGGGCTATATCAAAGGGACACAGAGTCATGGAAAGTGGTCACTGAACAAAGCTGGACAATTTTAGCAACCAAAAGAGTAAGAGAGTATTAGATTATAACCCAGAGCATAACATAAATATTCATGAGTCCATAGTGATATAAATAAATGATTAAATAAATGGATCAGTGAAGAAAAGAGACAAATCTCCCATCAGAATATTACAAATAATTTATGTCGACACTCTCCCCTCAAGGAGGAGGCATGTAAGCTCCCCCTTGCGTGTGAGTTCACACAGTAGCTACCCTTCAGAGTCCAACGTGGAGAGAGAGGAAAACAGTGACTTTGTGGTGGAGCAACCAGACACCTGCCCCAGGTGATCCAAGTCAGCAGAACAGACAGTAATTGCACTGACGTGATGCGCCTTGACTGTGACATGGTGGGAATGGCGCAGCATCTCTGCCAATAACTCATAACTCAATCAGAATAAAAACATCAGACAAATCCCAGCAGAGGGTCATCCTAGGAAACACCTGACTTGTGCACCTCAGAACTGCCAAGGTCTTCAGAAGCAAAGTCTCAGAAACTGCCAGAAGCCAGAAGAACCCAAGAAAACACAATAAAATCTAATACAGTGTCTTGAATGGGATCCCGGAACGGCAAAAGACATTAGGTACAAAAGAAAGAAAATATGAATAAAGCATGCATTTTAATAAATAACCCTGCATCGATATGAGTCCATTAGCTGTAACAAGCAAATTACACTGATGGAAGATGTTAATAATAATGAGAAATGTGTATGGGATATAAGGGAACTCTTTGTAACATCTTCTCATCTTTGCTATAAATCACAAGGTTTTTTAAGTATTAAGGTCAATTAAATTTTTAAATTACATCATGAATGTTCCCTTTAAATTTTTAATGTTCCCAATTATCAGTGGGATAAAATAAAAATTCCATCCTTAATGCTAAATGCCATCTCTCATGCTCTCTCCTTCCCAACTCACACGCCCGAGGGGGACAGGGGTCCTCAGAAAACAGTAACACCCCAAAAGCCAGCATATCCGCCCAGAACTTTTCACTCTGGACAATCCATTACTCTAGATCTTTCGTGAAATACGGCTCATCTTTAAGATTCAGCTTAGTTGTTCTCCTCAGAGAACATCTTTCCAAAAGAGATGCTCAGGGAGCCCTTCTCTGTGCGGGGTCCCCCGGGCAGTGCCCTCGGGACCAGCTACTCCATGTGGCCTCGGGGCCTGCCACAACATCTCCACTTGGAACGGGTTAGAAATGCAAAATCTTACCTCACAACCCCACAAAATTAGAACCAGTACTTTAACCAGATCTGTAGATAATGTGTAGCCCTGTTTGGTAGCAAATGCTTGGAGCATCTAGAATTTAGCTCTCCCTAAGCAGTTAGCAGGGGGCGCTCTGATTTTTTGAACTGTGTCCTCACCAAGTTCTGAACTCACTGGAGGGGGGGACATGCTTCTTTTGTTTTTCTCTTTATCTCCAACATCACCGCAGTATCTGTGACATTCATGGGAAGGGAACGGAATTAATGACTGACTCAAGGACGCATTCAGTGAGAGCCTGCTGGAAAGCTTGTGAGTTTTATAGGGTCATCGCTAACAGTCCATTTTCCCTTGACAAAATTTAGGAACAACTGAAGACAGACGTGGGTCAGGAAGTTGATGCATAAAACATCAAGTTCATCGCTGATGCAGTTGATTTGAGAGAACATGGCTTTGCTGTGCAGCTCAGTGACTCCTTTCTATTTCACCCAGCCTTACTCAGACATAAGGCTCAGCTGAGGTGCCCGTGGGGAGCAGGAGAGTTGCTCTTGGAATGTGTAAAGTGTGGAGTGACAGACCTACCAAGCAGGGGCCCAGGCAGCGTCCAGGAGTGGAGACAGAGGCATCTGGTCAACCGCACAGGGTCCTGCCCGCATACTTGGGGCTCCCCACTCCCTCCAGCGCGTGGTGTATGTAGAGCAGGTGGCCCTGGCAACGTGACAAGTCCCCTTCACCCACAGAGGGAAATTCAGAGACCAAGGGGATGAACAGGGATGAGGAGAAAAGAGAGAAACACATGGCTCAGCTACAACCTTGGAGAACTAACGAGCACAAGGAGATGCTCCTGACACCGGCAGGGAGAACAGCCAAGAGTAGTTGACGTAGCCGAACTTTTCCCACTTTAGGATGAATCCCTCATTCCTGCACCACTGAGAACCACACTAGATTCGAACTCACTGCCTGTGGCCCAAGTGAGCTCAGGGCGGGCTGAGTGCCAGCACAGGCTGCCACCCAGGGGGGCTGCCCCAAACGCGGGGTCTGCTCTTTCACCTCTTCCTGGGAGTCGCTTTCCAGTACTTCTTCCTCTGTTGACTAGAAACATAACATAGTGTGAAATGTAATGGTCTCCTTAATCCGTTCAGTGTGGTTGCTGAATTCTAAGCAACCAAAAACAATAAGCTTAATTTTGAGACAGGAACATGAAAAGTTCCTTGAATGTATTCCACTGCAAAGTGCCAGGGCTTGGAGTCATGTCCTTTACTAGCATTTATTATTTGCCTTTTCTGTCCCATTGAGCCCCAAAACTTTCATGTTTCCTTAAAATCTTTGGGCAGGGCCTCCTCTGGTGGCGCAGGTGGTTGAGGGCCGCGCTGTGAAGCTGTCCACAACCTCTGCAGCGCCGGTTTGATCCCGGTCGGCGGGCGAGGGTCCCACATGGCTCAGCAGACCTCTCCTGTCTCGCCCGCTGCTCCCCTCAGCAGTGTATTTCTTCAGTCTGCCTGTTCTGCTCCCCGCTCTTTCTCTGATGAATCCTCTCACCCTCCCACGCATCTGGTCTGTACCCCGGCTCTTATATAAATAAATAAATAGATAGATAGATAGATAAATAAATATTTTTTTAAAAAATCTTTGGGCAATGTGTATTATAGTAAAATATGCATTATAAAACTGTATTTAGATATTATACTATTAAAATAATCCCATATTATTAAAAACCCTCAATCAGGCAGAATCTCATGCTCTGTAAGCTTCCAAGTCTTTTCGGAAAGTCGTTTGACACATGGATCAAGACCATGTGTATCTTATCCTAAGAAGATGATGATGTCACTATTCATACACATTAAAAGCCACACAGATTAGTTTATCGGCAGCTACAGTCATGGACGATTTGCTAGCTGATAGAGTCCCCCAGGGGAACACAGTCCTGGGAAGGCACAAGCAATTTTATGCACGGACCAAGTCATCCAAGGGTGGTCCCTGTTTCTTTTAGAAAGAAGCCCATGTTAGCAACACAGGACGTGAATGCTTACCATGCATGTCTATACTCATTGTTGGACGTGGCAGACATTACTAACTGATCACAGTAGTTCTCTGCCTCTACCTGAAGGAAAACTTCTCAACCCAGAACTTGAAGCAGCTTTAATAATTGATTGGAGAGGTGGGGCCCCCCTGGTGGTGCATGGGGTTAAGTCTCAGCACTATGAAGCTATCCACACCTCTGCAGCACATGTTCCATCCCCAGTCAGGAAGCTGACCCAAGTGGCACAGTAAACCTCTCCTGTCTCCCCGCTGCTCCCCTTAGCAGTGTATTTCAGTAGCCTATTTGGCCCCCCACTCTGTCTCTGGTGACTCCTCTCACCCCCCACACCTCTGGCCTGCACCCTAGTTCTTGTAAGCATAAGTAAATAAATCTTTTTAAAAAATTGAATGGAGATTGCGCAGGATATGAAAAGTCCCTGAGCTCCCAGAGCCAGGCCTCCCCTCGCTCACCCTTCCATAACCCATACGGAGCCACACGTGGAGCTGCCGCCGCTCTGCTGTGCCTGTTTAGAACGTCAGCTCAGGGTAGGGGTTCCTCACATCCAGGGGAGCGTGCAGCACATTCTTGTTAGAAGAATGGAAAGATGGAGGAAGGGTGGGCCCAAACTGAAATAAGGACTCAGGGAGGAGGTCAGGCTTGGACAAGTGACCCCTCCAGCTGGTGTGACATGCCCAGCCCGGCCTTGGCTGCACTCGTGTCCATGAGGACAGAGGCTCGGTGGGGTGCAGAGCGGGCCCTGCAGTGCAGCTGTGCTCCATCCAAATGTGCTGAACTGGGCAAATTTCAGGGCTGGCCACAGGGCAGGTGCCCACATGAGTCGAGAGCAGAGGGGTCTGGATCAGCAGGTTGGAGGTCATGTCCATCGGCGAAGCTCGGAGGTGGAAAGTGACCTGGCTGTTCGCTCCCTCCTGGAGAGGCCACCCAGAGTGATTTGATCATCCACACCATGGAAGCCGAGACTAGAAGGAAAATGTGGACTTTTGCTCTTAAAATGGATTAATTGGTTACATAATACAACCTCACAGAAGCATAGAGAACACCTCACCTGCAGACTAAAATGTGTGTCTTTAAATTTCAAAGTTTCCTTTGCTCTTTCTCTTCCCCCAGTTTTACTGCCCCTTTCCAGAAACTGTGCAGCATCGCTGGACCGACCGGAGGGTGGGTCCACATCGGTGCCCCGCCATGAACGGAAGCTTGTCTTTTCTCTTAAAATAGGGAGCACTTCAGAAATAATGATCTGCATTTATCTACAGTCCACCGCAACACGTGTCATGACAATGCGTCACCACGTAACGTTCACTTCCCTCCATTCATTAACTGCAATAAACTGGGGAGAGCAGCCTGGGGAATCAAGTCCACGCCACGGTCAGAGGCATGGCCCAGCCTGCTGCACACCACACAGAGGCCGGAAGGCAGCCCGGCGTTGCTAGACGTCACTGTTCGGAAAACACAGAGCATTTACTGGGAACCGCTCTGCGAACATTAAGTAATACAGGGAAACGCTTCATGCCACTTCAATTGTGTCTTTCATTAACCTGCAGTTGAATGAATCTGCCTCATCAGCTCTCCCACCCCAGCATGATTTAGCAGAGCCTAAAGCACAGAGCCCCGTCCTGAAGGCCGGAACGACCTCAACAAGATGAGCCGGTGCCCCGGGGAACACTCACTTCGCTCAGTTCACATTCCGGAGGTGAGAGCGAGCGCGGTCCAGCCGCAGGGGTGCTGTCCCCAGGCCTCCCAGGGGCTTGGACACAGATGGGAGAGCTGTTCCGTGGCAACTCTGGGGAGCCACTCATCCCAGACCGTCCTCGGGACTTCGGTTGTGGTGTAATTAATCACACACAAGGCCTGAAGTCTGAAGAGCGTGTGGCTTTATTTACGAGAATAGGAAGAGAGAGAGACTGGAGGACGGGGGAGGGGAGACAGGAGGAGGCAGAGTTACATACTCAACTGATAGACTCGCCCAGGGGAAGCAGAGTCCCTCGAAGGCCCGAGGAACTTTCCACACGAACGCACTCTATTGTCCTGCTGCCTCCAGGAGTCACCAACACCTGCAGCTCATTCCAGGCATCACAAAAGGCCTGCACAGAGCAGGCAGACATGCTCGTCCAAGGACAACAAATCTCCCAGCATCACCCACTCATCTACGCTCTTCCTCTGACACTCCCGGACGGTCGAGGCACCCGGCGCCCGGGGAGCAGAGCCCTTGTACCTCCCAGCAATGGGAAGTGACGGGTGACCTCGTGGCCGCTCGGTGCCGGATATGCCAAGACCCACCCAGGAAGACACGCTGCAAGAAAATCCCGAGTCCCGGACGAGGAAGGGCCCTTGCACGGAGGGGGAAAGTGAGCAGAGACTTGAGAGCAGCCACTCGCACGGCCAGTGCCTGCAAGACGTGAGTAGAGCAAACTTGGAGGGAAAAAAGACAACTTTTCACTCTCTGCTTAGATACGACAGTGAGTGATACTAATTAGCTCTCAGTCAAAACCCGGGAACCCTTCAACTATTGATGGGATGACCTTTACTAAGCTGCAATATTCTTCCCATGGATGAAGGGTTGATTTATCTTTGTGTGGGTTACAGAAAGTCCTGCGTGGTTATATGAAAATGTGTCTTTTTCAGAAACAGCAACTCTTGCAGTCAGCTGACGATGAGAATCACCTGTTGGGCGGATCCAGCATGGATACTCCAGCCACCCTCGGCGGTGCTGATGGAACAGAGCTGGGACAGGCTGGGGTTTGCATTTCAGTAAGAGCCATAGGAGAGCTGGGTGCAGGGTGTTCTCGTGGATGCTGACACTGAGGAGGGGAGAGACAGGCAGCCGTTGGCGTCCAGCGGCCCCAGCACTGCCAGGAGCAGGCGTGAGTACGCTCAGTTCTAAGACTCAGGGTCTGCATCTGATGAGTACACAGTCAACCACGCTGGAACACTGAGCCCACACAGGGCTCCGAATCGAAGATCCTTGGCCAGGTGGGTGCTGCGTGGGTGCCCCCTCGGAGGCTGCATGTAGGATGACTACAGGAAAACCACAGCTGCAGAAAGGTCGATAGGGACAACGACGGAGAAGGTGGGGACTCTCCCAGTTAGTGGCCTCCTACTTGGGGATGGTGGCTTGATTACTGGACACAGATCACTTAGGGAAACTGGCGGTGCACAGCGCTCAGCAAAGATGACACCCACCTTCCCAGCGCCGGCACCGCCGCACTGCTAACAAACAGCCCCCAGAAGTCTGAGCTCACTAAGGTGCCCACAGACTAAGGTGTCCAGCCTGAGTGGAGGACTCAGTTCTTGCCCATTTACTTTTATATATTCTATGCCTCTGCTCTGGTGAGACTCTGCTTGTCTGTCAGTCCGCTTGTCTATCTGCCTATCATCTATTCGCCTCTCTCCATCACTCTATCAATTACCCATGAATCTCTCTCAGTCAATTATCTGTCTACCTATCAATCATCTATCTGGCATCTACTATCATGTGTCTAGATGACAGATTTTATTTAATTTTTAAAATGTTTGCCCCCGCTACCCACTGAGTGACACTGTAAAAATATCCAATGACTCCAAGTACCTTAGAACAGTTCTGCTAGAGTGTGGCCCGTGGACCAGCATCAGCAGAATTGCGGGAACTTGCTAGAAATGCAAATTTGCTAGTTCCACACAGACCTACTGATTAGAGATGCTGGGGAGTTTGATAAGCCAGAAATACATTCTGATATATTTTCAAGGTTGAAAAGTAATGCCATAGAGAGTTAACACCTACCATTATCCACTTAAATACGCATATTACTATCTACTGACTATTACATGATTAAGTATTAGGCAACAGTAAGCCCTTTTTTAACAGGTGAAATTTTACTCCATTCTTTTTTCTCCATAAGCTCTACTCCCACAGATTTTGATCATAAAAAAATGATACATTTTTTCAGGCTGGAGAGTCACTTATCAGCTATTAATCACACTTCTAGGAACATATATATAGATATATATATATATACACACACATATAAAATAACTTTTACAAATTTCCTCTGTTTATAAGGTTCTAAATATTTAACATTTCTTCTGAGTCATTAAAATTTCACATTATAAGAAGGAGTTGATAAAACATGATACAGATTTTTATATTAATCAATAAAAGTAAAATATTAGTTTATACTTATCTCTAAATAAGATGAGTGGGAGTCTTTATATCCTCACGGATCCCTTGAAGATATAATCATCTTTTTTATTACAAGAATGAGCCAGGAGTCAGCATCAATCCTATGCTGATTTAATGTTGAATGTAGAAAATCTATATTCACATAATTAAGCAGATGGGAATAGGACTTTTGTTTAAACATTTTCATTCAATTCACCAAAATTTATCTAAATTATGTAATCAAAATCATATATAATATAGCATTAAAATTATTTTTAATAACCAGAAATCATGACTTGGAACTTCTTAATTAAAAGCCAAAAAATTAGAATCCACCCAACTAGTAAAGGAATTGGTTATCCTGTTATTAAAACATTTTTATAAAATTTCTGGACTATACAGCCCCCCCCCCAGAAAAATATCAGGATCATCAAATGACTTTCCTGACCAAGCACCTCATTTAATTTGGCATAGGAATAAACATTTGGGGAAGTCAAGGTTTGTGAATTATCATGTAGAGGGACACTTATTAAATAAAACACCAGCTGTGAGTCTGACCGCACGGACTGCGGAGCACACAGCAGGAGGTGGACACTTGCACGCACAACTGTCCAACACAATCAGCCCGGAAAGGCACAGCGCAGTGGCCTTGAAGTGCTTCTGTCCCATCAGTGCCTCAAACACATCCTTGTGAAAATTAAGAACAAAACTCAGTTTAGAAAAACAGGCTTCGTATTATCTACTGAGCTCAGTGAGTCTTCATCAATCCAGTCGAGTCAGCCTTAATTTTTGTCAGGGGAAAATTGAAGATCTGACTTCATTTTTGAAATTTAACAGCATTTTAAAAATGCTGATAGGCATCTGTGGACCGAACATCTTGCTTCTGAATTCTAAACTGGAGATAGTGAGGGATGTAAGGTGGGAGGCTTGTGAGGATAAGCCCCTGCATGAAATGCCTTCAACATTTCCCCTTTGCCTGACTGTCCCTGGCCCTTTCCCTGAGCAAGTCATCCTTCCGCAGGCACCAGGGGATCCAAGGGGATGGTATAAAGCAAACAAACAGAGCCCTGCTCACTCCCAACCCTGCCCCTACCCTGACCCAGAGTATTCCAAACAGGCCCCATGCCCCAAGCCATGCCTCACTCTTCACCCCAAGGTGTGCAACCAGGGCAAGACCCAGTCCCAGGCTGGGGGTGAGGGTGTGTGCACTGCAGGGCTGAATGTGGCCCCAGAAGATGCACAGACATCCTATCTCTGAGCCTGGAACTGGGACCTTATTTGGAAAAAGTGTTCTTTGCAGGTGGAATTAAACAAAGGATCTCAAAATGAGATCTTGTAAAATATGCTGGTAGCCCCTAAGTCCAAAGAAACTCATATAAAAATGTCAATACAGATAGATTATGTAGTAAATATTGAAAACACTTTGCTTCCTGTAGGTATTTTAAAGATTTATTTTTTATTTATTTATGCATAGAACTGGAGTGCAGGCCAGAGGTGCGAGGTGTGAGAGGATTCACCAGAGACAGAGTGGGGAGCAGAACAAGCTGCAGTGGCTGGCGGTAGCTTGATAGCACTGAGACTTTAACCTCTGCACCCCAGGGATGCCCTCCCATAGACATTTTAAAAATTTCTTCAAAATTTTTAAGAAAGAACTATAATAAATACGTTTCTTAACTTCCCACTTATCTAAATGCTTTGCCTAATTACAGTATGATCTCTACATGATGTGTTCTCTTGACCAACTACCTTGCTTCTAAAAAGTGTTTTATCACAACGTTAGCAGTTAAAGAATGCTTGGGTCCATTTAGAGGTTGTTTGTACGTAGTGTTGACTGCTACAAAGTGGTTTAAATAACATGACCCGTTATGCTAATGCTTAGCGACAATTTAGAATACAGTATGTTTCAATAGAATTAAACTGGCTACTCTAACTCAATAATCCTCACTTCCACAACTCAGCCATACTCTATCTTCAAAGGAATTACCAGCTTTTAATTTTCTTTCCCATGAGAGGCATCCAATTTTAACAAAGCTATTCCAGGTCTAACGTTGCCACACAAGGGGAACTGCTTTTTAGTAATTCACAAGGGAAGAATTATAACTAATTACGTCCTCTTTGCCAAAATTAAGACACAGATGAATCACAAAATTGACCCTTTTAAGTGTAGTCTCTAAGATGTTTGCAGCTGTTGACAACAAAGAAACAGATGATAAATTGTAAAAATTGGAACAAACAAAATCAAACAAGTTTTTAATTCACAAAAATATGGAAGAAATTAAGATGAGATCTAAGGAAATTTCAGTAGTTGCAAATCAAATAAGAAATGAACCCAAAGTGACTTCTTGGCTGAAACTTAAGAGCCACCAAAGTAAGGCCTTGAAAATATTTTCTACCTTACCCAAAATAAAGGTAAAAAGACTAATAAATGACACAATTTATAAAAGGAGGGTTTTCTACCCCCATCTGTAGGGATAATGTTGTACACCTGAACATTATGTTATAAATTAATCTTATCCCAACATGCATATGAAAAAATGAACAAAGGTTTTCTTAATTTTGTCTTCTAACATTTTAATGGGTGTCATTTTGTGTTTGAAGTATATTGCCTCCTTTTGCTACCCATAAATCTATGAAAGGAAAATGTTAAGGGGCCAATTTCTCTCTAATGGGTTTTATTGCTTTATTTTAATTTTAAATCTTCTTTTATTATCTCATTTTTGTAAGTCATGGTATTTTTATGTCAGTTACAATATATTCATTGAAGATGCTTGTGGTGTGGGAAAATTAACTTGAAAATGGGTAAAAATAATTATTCTTTAACTCTTACAAGTTGGTTAATTTTGATCATTAATACCCCATGGGAGTCACCCCAAAAATTCATCTCCTTTTTAATACCCTTCCTAGAATTCACTGAATTTTCAACTTTCCATCATTTTGTTTCACATGTTCACCATTAAAGGACTTTCTTCAATTCCATAAAATTGTTCAAAGTTTTATTCTTGGCCTAGGAGTAGGCTAACACATTTCTAGTTTCGTTTGTGGGCAGCTGTGTTGATTCCAGGTTAAACTTACTGGTTAAATCCAGCCTCCCAGCCTGCTGTGTGGCCTAGGGACCTGCCCCAGCTCCCCGTGACCCTTCCCTCGCCTGTGAAAAGGAGGGAGCAGTATCATCTCTCATACAGAGGGTGCATTAAGTAAAGCAATTTAGTAAGTCATGCCTCGTGCTGAGACCAGGAGCTCTTCACAAAATCACTGCCATCACTGCTGCTGTTATTGTAGCTAGTGGTAACATCACTATTGTTTTTGTGATTTCAGTGTCCTTGCTCTCCTGAGAAATCTATAACTCCCTTCTCAATCAAGCAACTTGATAATAAAGGTGAACGTAAGAACTCATTTTAAAAAAAAAAAACCTCGATCTAGGCCTGACAGTGACTCTCCTCTTCCCAGCATTTGGAAGGACTTTGCGCCAATCCAAAGCAGAAGGAATTGGGCTGAGATCAATCCAGATCTAAGGAAAGTCTGATGGCCTTTCCCTCTCTCGACACAATAAACTAAGAACATCTAGCACAAGATCGACCTAGGCGCTGGATACCGAAGCTGTGAAAATTGACAGGGCCTCCCTCTGAACATCTAAAATACTGTTTGGGTGCACCCAAGAGGACGGTGAGTAAGGCCGCCTGGAGCTCAGAAACACAAACAGAGGGAAAGGTTCATCTCTGTGATTGCAGCTGAGATGGAGCCCAGGGAGGAGAGAGCCTCACACCCAAGCAGAGTCTGTGAAAAAGCCCTCGGGAGGACCAGAGGGGACAGTAAGCACCTTGAAGACTTAGCAAGGGGACAATCTCAGTCAAATATTTATCACAGTAATGGACATAAGGGAGGCAAACAAAGAGGGAAATAAAAGATTTCCTCTCTGAGACGCAGTAAGAGAGAAGTGCAAGATGAAAGACTTTAGTGAAATGAAGAGAAATGACATAAAAAAAATTGCGTGCTAAATTAAAACACATGGTAGAGAAAGTAATAAGCTACATTAACAGGGTGGAAAATAGAGTAATTATATGGTATATGAATTTAAATGGAATACTGACAGAGCGTAAGACAAATATAAAAGACTAAAAAATACTAATTGAATAATGGATATTTAGAAATTTACCTTAAAAGTCGTATTACTAAGCACAGAGGGAGAGTAAGACATTTACAGTTTTTCCTATCCCCTGATGGAGTCAAGGTAAAGAAAATACACATACAATGGAATATTATTCTGCATTAAAAAGGAAGGAAACCTGGGGCCTCCCTGGTGCCAAAAGTGGTTAAGTCTCAGCACTATGAAGCTATCGGCAGCCACTGCAGCACAAGTTCGATTCCCAGCCAGGGAGCAACCCACACGGCACAGCAGACCTCTCCTGTCTCCCCGCTGCTCCCCTCAGCAGTGTGTTTCAGCCAATCCACCTGTTCTGCTCCCCACTCTGTCTCTGGTGAGTCCTCTCACCCCCCACACCTCTGACCTACACCCCAGTTCTTGTATACATAAATAAATACATCTTTTTTAAAAAGGAAGGAAGGAAACCTGGCATTTCCAACAGCATGGATAAAGCTAGAGGACATTATGCTAAGTGATATCAGCCAGACACAAAGGACAAACACTGCTGACTCTACCCACATGAGCCATCTAAATAATCATACTCCTAGAAGAAGAATAAAGCGAGATAGAGAAAATAAATCAGGTAGGAAATTTACTCTACTTAATAAAGTATTGTGGCATTAAAAAACTATTAACAAATATTTAGTAAAGCCTACGCAAGTCTTCCTAAGCAAGGCCAAAACCTACAGTGAAGAAAGGAAAAGGGCCGTGCCTGAGCAAATGCAATTTAAATTGGATAATAAAAAAATAAATGAGTCATCAAGAATAAGAAATCACCGAAGAGAGATAAGCAATAAAACAGAAAGTGAGCTTGTCGGAAACAGAGACAATATGGGCAACAAAAGAAAACTTACAAGGCTGACCTTTCAGGGGGATGGAAAACACAGCTTTGGAGAGGAAGCTGATCTCTCTCTACCCCTGCTAGGTCTGGAGACTGGAAAATAATTAAATTGACACCAGAGAGATTAGCAAGAGAAAAGACAAACTTCCGTAAGATGCACCCACTACTGTCATCCCGGGGAGTTTATGTGGTCTCTAGAAAGGGGCAATCCAGTTAGGAGGGGAAAACAGAACAAAGAGCTCTTCAGCTTAAAGAAAAAGGAATTTTGCAGATTCATTTATGAAAAAAAGGGGGGGGCAGTGATTACCAAGAGCTAAGTAGAGAAGGAAATAGGGTAATTTTGGTCAATGGTATAAATTTTATTCCTCAGGATGAATAAATTCTAGAAATCTGCCATACAACCTAATGCCTACACGTCACAGTATTGTATGCTGTGAAAATTTTTTGTTAAGAGTGTATTTCAAGTTAAATGTACTCACCCCCAGAAAAAAATGGGGAGCATCAAGAAATTTTTGGAGGTGAGGTCTATGTCCATTGCTTTGGTTGTGGTGATGGTTTCATGGATATGTGCAGACGCCCAAGTGCATCAAATCATATGCATCATATCATATGCATGACATAGGTGCAGAGTTTTACAAATCAATTGCATTGCAACACAGCTGTTTGAAAAATGAATATAAGGATAAACTGTGAAGTCAGAGAGAATTGACTGAGACATGAAAATTAATTTGTTCTCGCAGTTAGCCACAAACTATAAAATAAACACAGTGATTAGAAGCATCTAGTTCATGTAAACATAGTAAACAACCTAACATGTAAGTCCAATCAGATTTGCTAGTAACTCCAAGAGGTGAAGCTGAAGATCCAAGAGAAGACTCTGTCCCCTCGATGCTTGCATGCTCTAGTTAAGATGTAGCTGATATGTAGCTTTCTGGCTTCTAAGGATGGCCTAGTCCTGGAGGGAGATTTATATGAGGTAAAATCACAAATTCCTGTTTCATTACATGTGCCTACTGCCCTTGAGTCACTACCAAACAACAGACTTACATCAAAAACCAAGGTCAGATTCTATCACCCAAACTCACATGATCTCAGAAATTCTGTGGTTTTTTTTTTTTTTTTTCCTGGCATCTAAAACTCTGTCCTAAAGACACATCCTGTCTGGACCTTAATTACTCACCCAATGCCCTTCCAGGTGGACACACTTGTGGTCAGTTGTGATAGCAACCTGATGTGTCAGTGTCACCAGCAATTGGCTGCCATCTTGTTTTTCTTCTTTCTACAAGCCTGTGTTCTTTTAATTGCAACATGCTGTTTCCGATTCTTGACTACTTTGCCTGTGCCATCTTTGAAGCAATAATTCACTTTTTTTTAACAATATAAAGTTAGCAGGGCTCCCGGGGCATCATGAGTCCAAGGAAGCAGCCGAACTATGCATCCTTGATGGAAAAGAATCAAATCTATTTGTTCAAAGTTCTTCAGAAAAAGTCATCCCTTCATGTTCAGCTTCAATCCCAGAAAACTCTGGTTTTTAACCTGATCCCAATGCGTGAAAAACGGAACTTTATTCTGCCTTAAACAAGCAAAGCTAGTCCATACTATTCTGAACACAATGAGATTTTTTTCTCATCTTTTTCATCACTGTCTTCTTCCAAGATTCTAAGTGAGTTGACTTTTTTAATGACCCTGATTCAGTATCCAGCTAATGTTTTCTAACTCTGAAATTGAATCATTCATCAAGTTCACAATTTTGAAATAATGAGGTTTCTGGACCAGAAGTGATGTGTCAATTCCACTTCCATTATAGTTTGAGTTTTACAAACAATGAAAATTGTGGTCTTAGGCAATGAAGAACACAGTTACAGCCCAGCAGTAGATGGGAAGGGAGGTGGGTGTTATCTTTATCCTTAGTTTCAGTGTGTGTACTTGGCTGGGATTCAGCAGCGAATCCAGTCTGGGCAGGAAAGGACTCAGAACGAGGCCACACATTGCACAAGGGAACACGGCGTGTGAGCTTGCTTGCGCTGGATTAACAGAGCACGCAGGCTGGGGCGCGTTGACAACAGAAGCTCATCGTCCCACACTTCTTGAGTCTTGAAGTCCAGGAGCCAGGCCCGGCTGGGCTGGTCGCCTCTCTCCTTAGCTCGTGGCCCTCCTCTGTCTTCCCAAGTTCTTTCCTCTGTGCAGGTCTAAATCCTAATTTCTTCCTCTTCAAAGGACTCCAGTCACTCCGGACTAGCATCCACCATCATGACCTCATTTTAAGCTTAACTATGTCCTTAAAGTTCCTACTGCTGAGATTAGGACTGTGACATGCGGATTTGAAGGGACGGAGGAATTCAGTCCATAACACATAAGCATCACCGTCACAGCATTCCTCAGGGGACCGATGGCCTGTTCAACGCTGCTGGTCTAGGGAAGCACCGCTGACCGATTTGTCTCTCAAAAGTAGAAATGGAAAGAACAAATTACATTTCCCCAGTGCGTGGCGATGCACAATTCCTGCTGAAAGGGGTTACTATTTCATTGGTGCCGAGGCAGACGGCGCACCCAGGGAGTCTCGCAATGATCTCCATCTCTTTCCTGCCTGAATTCTTCCTTCCCTGAAATTTCTTCTTTATGTGTCTGGCTACAAGATGAACGGCGGTTTTTCTGGGACTGGGTTGAGTAACTTTGAGTTACTGCATGGAGCAAACTACTTTTCTGACAGGAAAAATAAAATGTGACAGGGTGACACCGGTTGTTTCAAAAGTCCTCCTCGATATCTTATTCATCTTGCATATGAGCATAACCTGGTCCAGTGACAAAGGGAAGAGGAAGCCTGCTTCTCAGAGGAGCAAGAAACCAGCGAGCAACAGCCAGCCAAGAAGTAAAGGAAACTAAATGCCGGAAATTAGATGATTCAACACATGCTCATTTTAAAGCAGATTTCTTTGTGTATTGACGCCAAACACTTTTATAAAACTGTGTCTTCATCTACTATAAAATTATTTCCCCATTCTCATGAAAGACTTTCTCATAGTCTACACATTTTGAAAGGCTGCTGAACACCGCCCATCGAATTTGAACATCAAAGTCCATTTCCTCTTCTTTCTAACAATCACGTCGCTACCATCTTGATCACGCATGTCAGAGAAGTCTTTTTTTTTTTTTTTTTACAGTGAATTGTATCTCAATTTGGTGGAATTAAAGTCTCTGCTAAGCAAAGTGCTGACTTGCGGGGGGTGGGAGCAAAGCTGGTCAATGACCACCTTAGGGAGAGAGCGAAGTCAATTCAGATGTCCCCGTCCCAAGAAAAATTTCGAAGAGCCGTGGCGCAGCGTGGCCCCTGTGGGGTGATGTGTTGTGGCTTCTCGCATTTCTCCAGAGGGGTGAGTTGCAAAGCTAATTCCTTCCTCTCTCACCTGTGAACCTTGACACACTCCTCTTGGTGAGAACCTATCAAAGGTCCATCCAGTGAGTGTCCAGGCTTGCCAAAGGTTTGCTTCTGTGGGGATTAAAAAACACCTGCCCCCATTCATGAGGGCACACTTGTTTAGCTCCCGCTTTGCAGGAACTGGGCCGACTCAGAGCCCCTGGACCCCAGGCAGCCCCCCACACCCCACCCAGAGGTCTCTGCGATAACTGTGGACACTTGTGGTTGTCATGCTGGGGGCGGGGTGCACCAGCAGCTAACAAGCAGAGACCAGAGGGGCTGCTGAGCACCCCGTAATGCACAAGTTAGTCCCCCACCAAGAGTGATGTGGTCCAAAATGTTGTTAGAACCAAGGCTGAGAAATCTTCTGAATAGATCCTTGGAAATAAAACCAAATTCTTAAGTTAATAGAGACTTAGAAATGCACAGACACTTACCCCAGCCCCAGCCTAAACTGCCAGGCCAATTTTGAGTCAAGCCACTAAATTTGGGAGTGATTTATTACTCAGAGATAGTTAATTGACACAAATTGGTATTTTGAAAAATTGGCCCATATGAGATAAGAAGACAGGAGGAGAAGAAGGCAGATGGGCTGGGGGGGGGCAGTTCCAGGGATGCTGGAGGGACAGAGAAAGCCAGCGAAGAGTGGAGGTGCCGGGGTGGGGGAGAGGGAAGGAGAGAGACAGAGCCCAGGGAGTGACAGAGAGTAGGAAGGAGAGGGGAAAATGGAAGTTTCAAGAAAAGAGGGGGAATTGATCTGAAGAAAGGACGAAGTCAGCCAAAGCAGAGCTGAGAAGACCTGTCCTTGCCTCCTGCCGCTTCCTCGCCCCCCAGCAAGTGTCGCCGTGTCTGCCGGGCAGGTCTGAGGACAGGCGTGGCCTCCTGAGAGAAGATGTGGGTAGATTTGGGACTCGAGTCAGTGCCCACAAGACCAGAAGCCCAGCTGGAGGCAGCTGTCCCTGGGTAGAGAAGACATGGAAAGGAGGAGGAGGCAGCAGACGCCCTCGCGGGCCATGGCTCGACCCTGGAGGGGCCTCTGCGGTGGGATGTGCCAGGTGGAGGTAGAAAACTCGAGAACTTTGTAAGCCACACGACTCTAGGAGCCCTTCATTCCCAGAGCACAGCTCCCGCCTGGAGGAGGCTGGAAGGGCAACTTGGAGGAAAGAGGGGAAACTTCAAGGCAGAGGGGATCCAACCCCATACACTCTCAAGATCACCCCACCCAGCGGGGGGAGCTGCAAGGCGGGAGGGGTCTGTCCTCGGCAAGGTGGAGCTGCCAGCCACTGAGGGGTGGCCACCCAGAAGCCAGCTGGCCGTCCCAGGCCTGTGAAAGAACCGTCTTTGGGGAAACAGGGGGTGCCCACTCCCCAGCACAAGACGCGGGACCTTGGCCGGGCAGCGTCAGCGGGTGAGGGGGCAGGATCCACCATTAGAAAGAGATTTTGTTCTTATTCTTTCAAGTGAGGGCTCCGTCACTAGACTAAATTCATGTTCTGGGAACAACTAATAACCCAAAAGATTTTAGGATTGAGAGAGTCAGCTTTTCAGCAAAGGAAACAGATTCCTAAGCGGTCAAGGTTATAAAGCTGATTTGCAGTAAAATCCCACAAATACCCACTTACCAGGAGCTCCTAGTCTAGAAAATATGTGACTGTGCTATGTTCTACTTAGGTTAAATAGGAAATACTAATCAACCCTCTGGGAGAGAAGTGAGGAAATAAAGGAAGGAAAACACAGGCAGCGATATGCCCGTGGCCAGGAGGAGCTGCGATGGAATCTGAATTCACCCCGCAAGGGCTGACCCTCCGGAGCTGAGTGTCAGCCTTCTGTTTTATGGCGTGTTCATCCCAATTTCTGTATTACCATCTCTTCCCTCAAAAGCTTACCTCTCCCCAGAGTATCTTCCTTTTTTATTGACCCATGTTCTTTATCTACTTCCTGCAGCTACAGCTCCACTGAGGAAAAAATTTAGATATTACAAATCTAATTTGGTAATGTGAAGTAGATCCCAAGAGCCGTCGCGGGCTGCTCCCGAGCTGCAGTGAGATTTAAGTATCTAAAGGTAAATAGTTAATACCCTGAAAGAACAAGAAAAAGCAATTCAGGAGAAGACAAAATCATTCCAAAATGACAGATTTTATAAGAAACAGAACCTTGCAGATTTCAAAAGGAAAAGAAAATACCGGACAGAAGATAAGAACAATTAGTCAACGCACAAAAAAAAATCAGACCTGTGGGCAAAACATATCTTATAACTCAAATATACAACCTACCTTATAACTCAAATAATGCAAATAAAATTATCAGTGCTCATTTTTCACTCTCTAATTGGCAAGGGTTAAGAAGTTTGATGATATCCACAAAGGTAAGAGTTTGAAAATGGTCATTCTCTTGTCTTTCTTGCTAGAAATGTGGCCTGGCGCATACTTCCATCATGATGCTTAGCCACATCCCTGGAGTGTCGCCGTGTGTGCCACGGTTTACGAGGTCTACATGTCCAAAGGCAATTCTAAGTTTGTTCCCTGTAGGTCGTTCATGACAGCAGAAGATTAAGCACAAGCTAGACATTCACTTGGGCTGAGCGGATAGTGTTTTTGGTGGGAAGAAAACTATGGATTTCTAAAAATGCACATAAATGCGTACGTGTTCTTGGGGACGGAACTTCAAAATAGTTGCTGCAAAAATGCAGTTCAGAAAACGGTGCCAGACCCCTGGGGCTCTCACGCCTCCAGACCCCACGGCTGGTCCAGCTTCTCGCTACAGACACAGCGAGTGCCTGGCTCACTGCCAAGGCCCCTTTGAAGCTCTCCCTACTCACTATCCAAAGGAACAGAAAGGACCCGGCCACAAATAGTCTGGATGGTTCATCCTCCTACTAGGGTCTGTCATCATTTGAAGGCAGCTGAGAAAACAGGAATAAACTTCAAAGTCCAAAGGGGGCACATAGAACATTCTGCCAATGTGACAAACTGACCAACAGATGCTCCGAGGCTTTCGGGCTGAAGCGAGTGATCATGGACGTGGACAGTGGATGCCGCTGGCCACACACTGACACTTCCTCTGGGTTCTCAAATAAGAATTCTTGAAATTCTCCTTTCTCACAGTTTTCTTTGGGAAAATGGAGATCACAGCGCTTACGCAGAAGAAGACCCAGACAGAGACATCTCAGGCAACTCCTCTTGTCCTCCGGGATGTCTTTTGGAACAGTCTTATTTTCACACATGTCATTATATGTTGATAAGAAGCATGTGTTGACGATTAGCTCTGCCATCACATACCATCTATGCTGAGGATTTGTCACAAAGTGGAGACAATCAGCCTTTCTCAGTCCCTTGACGGCCACTTCGCTTTAAGTCCTCAACATCCTTAATCATTCATGCGTTCGCTTCCTCAGCACACACTTTTTAAGGGGTCTTTCATTAATAATTTTCTAGTAAGTTAACTTAATAAATTAATATAAATTTAATTTAGCATCACTAAATGTCATGCAGGCACTGAGAATCCAAAGACGGATGAAGCACGGCTCTCTTCTCTTACCACCACTCTTGGCCTTGTCCCCCGCATGTCCCACAGGCAGGCTGATGCCACAGGACCCACAGGAACCCGAACCTCCTCTTCCTTCCACAGTCTTGATCCTCATCTGCCTTTAAACCACGCAATCTTAGAGACTGGCGTCATGCCCTTCTCTCCCTGCACATGCCAAGAATGGTTTTGGTAATAACAATACTCAACCACTTCCATCCTTACGGTGCTGCGGAGCAGGAAGTTGTAGGATTTATTGGAGACTCACAAGTGTCACCAACTGTCCAGGCACTGTCCCGCCTCCCCATTTCACCACTGCAGGCAAAATCTGTGTCTCTTCATTGTCACAAATCCACTGCAACAGCCCCATGTGTCCTGCTCACGCACAGTTATATTCAAAGCAGGAAACTTCAGGGGAAAGCCAGGGAAGGTTAGAGAATTTTTTTCAGAAATCACCCTGTCAGGCTTCCTCGTTAATTAGAAATAAGTCATTGAATCCGTCACACGGTCTTAATGATTTTGGTTTTTAAGTTATTTGGTTATTTGTCAGTTCAGTATTTTGCTTCTAATTTCCATAGCCCTTCATAGACAGTCCATGGAATCAACATTCTCCTAAAAATCCCCACCTCCAATCAATCCTCCACACAGATGCCAGTCCCCTACGTGGTGTGATGTCCACCTTAAGGATGGTCCCCGGCGACCGCGCCTCATGATTCCCCCATAGCGTTCCTGGGGGTCTGTGTGGCCACATCAGAAGTGACGTGATTTTTCCTCTGAGCTGAGATGAGAAAATATTCTGTGGCTCCCACCTTGGTCTCTGTCATCCTCCCTCTGGGGAAGCCGGGCCACGACCTGAGAGTGTGTGTGTGTGTGTGTGTGTGTATATGGGGAACACTGATGAACACCCCACTGCTATGAATGGACTTGGGTCCCTCAGAATCCACGTGTCAGAGCCGTAGCACCCCCTGTGTGAAGACCCTGGGGGACGGCACCTTTCTGAGGTAATCGGGATGAGATCAGATCCTAAGGGTGGGACCCTTGTGGTGGGGTCAGGGTTCTGCTAAGAAGAGGGGGAGAACAGCGTCCCCCCGGGGCGCAGAAGGGCATGGGACGCTGCAGCGGGCCCCGCCAGCCAGGGAGCGCTCTCCCCTCAGGACACCATCTCTGAGGACACCTTGGTCTTCGAGCTGGTCTCCAGAACTGGGAGAAAGTGGGTTTCCCCCGCAGAGCCACCTGCTCTACGGAGCTGTGCCACGGCAGCCCCAGCAGACTCACACTCACCTTCACAAGTCCCTCCTGCCTCCCGTTTCGGTCCTCTGTGTCCTTGGAGAGGCCCTGGCCTTGGTTGGGCCACTCCCTGGCCCTCCTCACCACCCGTGGCACCACCCGTGGCACCACCCGTGGCACTGCGTCCTCCTCCGCGACCAGCCCAGCATCTAGTCAGCCAGGAAGCATCTCATCAGCTGCCGTGACCTTGCAGACCAGGCCACATGGTCCTGCCTGAAGAAGCCGGCTTTGCAGGCCCCTCTCAGCCCACACGTCCAGTGGGAATGACGCCTCCCTCACGTGGCACCAGAGTGAGAACTGCCTCTTGCTGTCCAAGGGAAGAACAAATAAATGGATTGTCCCTGACATATTATTACTGAAGAGGACGCACACACAGAGAATAATTTTAGACCAAACTAGCTTTCTAGAATTATCATGCAAATCACTACAGAATAGAATAAATGCTTTGTAATTTAGGGGGAAACAGAAGGATTTTCTGGGCTTCTGGCAAAGCTTTTTCCTAACTAAATCATTTCAGGCACAGCTTTCGCAAACGCGTCTTCTGCTGGTCATAATTATGCGTCTCCCACCCCCCACTGTTCCGAATTACTTTGTGCTAACACCAAAATTGTTCCACAGAGAGTCGGATTTATTTGCTGAAATGTGATGAGGAGAAGCGGGATAAGCGGCAGACTTCACTCGCGGCGCCCGTTGCTAGCACAGCTGTATTTCTGAGAAATATATTTCAGGCCTTTTGCTCCATTTCTTTTGTAATTTAATAACTGAAGTACAAAGCCCGTGAAAGCTGGGAATGTGTTGGAAGGTCAGTGAGGAAAAATGTGCGTGGTGCACTTAGGAGAGACGAGGGAGTTAAAATAACAGGGGAAATTGATCATTTATGACCTTCCCGGCCAATGGCTTCCAGCTCACTGTCTGCTTCAGCTAAAGACCAACCCTGGCTTGGGGCCACCGAAGGGCGGGACAATGAGCACATTCAGGACCAGAATTCTTCTGTTCCCCCACTGCAAGCATTATTATTTGTTTAAAAGTTATTTCAGGACTCTCTATGGAGGGTGAGATTTGAATGTCAACACAGAGAGAAGGCAGCTGCCGGCCCCAGGCTCTGAAGGGCAGGCCAGCGCCTTCCACACGTCTCCTCACCTCGCACAGAACCTGCCTCTGCAGCCCCCACCAAGCGCTGCCAACAAAGTCTGCCTTGCGTGCCCAGAGGGCTCTCTGTCAAAGGCCCACATGCACTGAAACCCCAGAAACGTGAGCCTCCCCGAGTGAAGAGCTGGCTGGTTTTCCTCCCCGAGGAGTGAGGAGCCTGCAGTCTCCACTCGGGACCGCGAGTGAGGGGGATGCAGGTAACATCTGGGCGGTTCCCAGGACCTAGAGCGCCGCCCTGGTAACAAGCCCGGCATGCCGACCGGGCCCTTTCCTCAGCACTTGCAGGAGATGAAGTCTGTTCTGGGTTGGAGATGCACTTGCCGCTCCTGAGCCTCCGCCGCTGTGGCCAGGGAGAAACAGTCTCTGCGTCGGACACGGCTCCCTCCAGACCTCACCAGACGTGGGATCTCGGGCAGGTGTTTTTCTCTCTACACCCCCACTGCCATAAATGGAGTAAATAAAAATCTCACAGAAATGACATGAAAATGCACTCCATTTAGCGTGGAGGCAGGCACTTAGCAGGGAGGCAGGCACACAGGAGGGGTACAGAGTGCTGGTCATGGATAGGTTGGCCCCGCTGTCCTCGGAGCAGGAATCTGGCTGAAGCTTCAGACCAGTAGGCGGAAAGCCCTCCTGCTCCAAAGTAAGGTGCTGACCACGATCCTTCACGACTGACTGAAGGAGAGAGTCAGTCTAACCACCAAACTGTCTAGCATGATAGATGCGATTTTGTGCAACATGCAACTTTAATGTCTACATTACATGCCTATGATGTATGCAATATTTATACCCATACATAATGTGATAGATGCAGCAGTTCATTGAAGAGGATAAGCCAAAACAAGATTTGCCAGCCACAGACGAAGCTGTGGGTTCTCCTTCCCTCAAGAGAGGTGCTTTTTCACCCTCTCGAGCTAACGAAAGTGGGGGTTCAGGCTGCTTCTTTCAGAAGAACCTGGATATGCTGGAAGAGAGAGAGACTGGCATCCTGCTCCCTGGTGCGGACAGTGCTCTGAGCACGAGGTGGACGTCCCGGGAGAGCTTGGTTTTTGTTTCTCAGGATCTGAGCCCAGCACTGACACAGCCACTACCCCACGACCACCACCAAAAACAAAACATCACCAAATTGCCACCACCATCACCACCAGCACAAATGGCAAAACTTGTTGCCACCAAGGCGGCAAAGCTACTGCTGAACAAAGCCTTCGCCTACGTTTCTTGGACGTGTCCTTTGTATAAAGGGACAGGATGAGGGATCCTGGGCCCCACTCCGGGTCCTCGGCGTGGTGTCTTCTCTCTCAAGCTTTAAAACATGTGCCTTTCCTGTCTCTGCTGAAATCCAGCATCTTCATCCTTTAATTTAGGGTCAAGGAGGACAGATATGTTCCTGAATAGTGTCTGCTTTTTTGAAACTCAACCCTGTGGCTGATTTCATTTCTGTCACCCCATTGGCCTCGCTGGATCCAGAAGCAAATCTGGTTCCCCTCGCACCGACTCCTGCCCTGCCAGGCAACCTCCTCTGGTTCTTTCCAATTCCACCCCTTCTCCTTTATTTGACTTTCTAAAAATGTCTCTTAGAGAGTCCTAAATTTTGTATTATGTTGAAATAGTGTATCTTCTTAAACCATTTTCCATCTCCCTTTGTAATGAGCTAGAACATAAATAAATTACACAATATGCAAAAAAAAAAAAAAAAAAAGGAAATGTTTTTCAATTGCTATTTCCAGGGGGAAAATGCTTTTAAATCCTTACCTCATCATGTATGGACTACAAATGTAGCTCTTGGGGCTGTTTTTAAGCAAATCTATAGATCTATAGATCTATAAATCTATAGATCTATAATCGTATATGTAGCATTTGCACATGTAGCATTTGCCAATGCATTATATCCCCTTGCAGAACTCAGGTGAAGTCCCTGCAGCCTGGAGTTAGGCTCAGCACAAGAAGGGCCTCATCCTTCAACCAACACCACTTGTTTTGGATGGAGCTTACAGGCTCTTACTCTCCTTGGGAGGGCGTCTGGCCCCAGTGCTAAGCGTGTGCCATATGTGACTTCCTGGCCAGATCACGGGCGAACAGTCGGAAAATGGTTATAGACACATTTCTCTGGAAGGATGCCGCAATCCAGGCAGACTTACAGCTTGCACTGCAGCTCTCCAGGAAGCAGCCATCACATCTCTGTGCCCCGAATTACGGAGCCCTGCAGAGGTAGACAGTCACCCGGGCGTGAGGGCAGCACGGCGGGGAGGTTGGCCCATTTGAACACTGTGCTGTCCTTTGACAGCCTGGGCTCCCGGGCCCCTGAGCTGTCTAAACAGGTGGCACATGGGCTGGCAGGGGGGCACCTGAGAGAAGGGCACCACTAGGTAATGGATGGGGCCAGAACCTCCTGGGCGCCTGCTCTCATAAATACTCCAAATTTTTAAATGGGCAGCGAAACGGTCAGCCTTCCTCAAGCAAGTCTTTTGATAAGAAAGTGCCCATCCCCAGAGACCCGTCTTCAGCCCGGAGGGTCTCCTGACGCAGGAAGCTGTTCTTGTGAACCACGAGCAGCTGAGGGACACATTTTCAGTGTTTAAATCCAGATCTGCACATTGTGTTGCTCCATCGCTGCGGGAGGATGACCCAGTTGCTTCACATCAGTGGCAAAAGCATCCCGTCAAATTCTGGACACGACAACTCTCGAGCCTCAAACGACACCAAAGAAACGAGGCCTATGCTCCAGAGCGCCGCGACCTCCCTGCGCAGGAGGGCCCTTCTCGCCCTGTTGTCAAGCTCTCCATGCTCCCTGCTCATCGTCCGCACCTGCGTGCATGCCATCAGAAGGCAGACAGTCAGTAAATGGTTGTTTAATAAATAGAGCTGATGGAAAAGAAGAGCTGCTGGTCTGGACAACACTCCTCAGTGTGACTGCATGACCCCCCACACCCACCTTTCCCCTTCACCCCACTCGGGGTCCAGAGGGAGCAGCGCACACCAGCGCAGGAAGTGTCGGCCCAGCAGGTGCTGGAATGTGGTAAGTCCCAGTTTCGGGCTAGAAGGCCCGCCTGCCTTTGTGGGATCCCCAGGCTGATGGAGGAAGAACAATCAAGCTGAAAACGAGGAGGGCTCAGGGAGAGAGAGGCGCCGCCATGCTCTCCAGGACCGAGTCCGGGGTGCCGGCCAGGACTGCAGAAGGCTTGGGGTTTGGGTCTGGCTCCTAGAAGCTTAGGAAGCAGCCAGACCCAGAGTAGACATGCTTGTGGGGGTGTCTTGGGGGGCTTGAGGCTCCTTGCAGAGCTCCCAGGATCCCAGTGAGGTACAGGAATTGCCAACCACACTGTGCACCCCAGGGTGGTATGGAAGTCACCACACCACAGCCTCATGGTGGTGCCCGGCCTGGTGTGTGTGCAAGCGTGTGTGTGTGTGTGTGTGCATGGGTGTGTGTATGCATGTGCATGGGTGTAAGTGTGGGTGTGTATGATGGCAAGCATTTCTATCCCTCCAATGGAATGGAGTCTCAAAATTAAATTCTAGAAAAACACAAATGCCCATTTTTGCACGCTGAGGCAGCCTTGCACAAAGGAGCCCTTTCCTCCAGCTGTGCCAGGCCAGGCGGCCACGGCATTTGCTTTGCCCATCCCCAGGGCCATGTCTTGTCTCTCCTGACCATTCACAGGGGTGGTGGCAGTGACACCCGCAGCCAGCTGTAATCCCTGCTTTTTCCTGGCTCCTCCCTGAGCGACACACTACCCCCACCTCTCTGCAGGAATCTCTGGGAAGTTGCAAGGAAACTTCTAGAAACCAGAGGCCAACACAAGACCTTCCTGGGTTAGAAGCTCAGACAGTTCTTCGTGCCGAGATGCTTCCATCTCTCCAGTGTCGCCAAGTCTACCTCTGCCCAGCAGGTCTTTGACAATATCCGCGGCTCATGAGCAGCCGCCTGCTCTTTCCAAGCAGTGGGGCTGCTTCATCCCTGGTGACTTGCCTGCCCGAGAGCAAGGCTGCTGTGATGAGCCGGCTGTGGCCCCGCAGACACACAGGAGGTGGTGTTTCCAGCCAGGGTCCGTAGGGCAGCATCTTCCTTCACTTTTCCTCGCTTTTCAGATGATGCTGCGTTGCTGTTCATCCATGAACGTCGATGGTATACCCTGGGGCACGGCGTCTTCCACTTGGGATACAGGATGGTTTCTGTGCTCAGAGAAGTGAGGAGAGCAGGTGCAAGAGGAGGAGACCCTGGGGTTCAAGTCCCTGGCTCCCAACTCTCCTGAAACTGAAGCATGTTTCCCAGGCTGGGTCCCCAGGCAGCCACGATTAGCCCCAAGATGCCAACTGCGTGGCCTACTTAGAGCTTGGTTTTCACCGACCCAACAGTGACACTAATGGGTGCTAATGGGTGACGGATTTGCAGCCCATGAGCCAGTGCAGCTAAGGTGGGGGGAGAGTGAGAGCTGCTGCAGGACCCTCTGTCACGCCCACCAGCCTTGCAATCGGGTGTTTAATGTCCTGGCTCGCCGTCATGACTCATAAAGCGATGTCAGCTCCAGGAGGCCCGTGGGGAGCTCGCTTTGGAGCAGAGGGGCCAGCAGACACCGCCCGGGGTAGCCCTGCGCACACAGGCCCGGGCTGGAGCTCTTTCTCTTTCTCCCACAACGGAGATAAGCTCCACCAGTAATTCCCACGTCAAGCTGCTGGAAAAAGCCAATCTAACGTCATTGTATCGTTAGGTGTATTATAAGTCAGTTTGAAAAAAAATTGAGCAATGCTCACTAATTTCTAGGAAAAGTTCATTAGAAACTAGGAACCCCAGGGACTGGCTTTGGAGGCCCCCAGGGTGGAACCTGGTCACTCCGCTTGCAGGCTCGTCCGTCCCCAAGAGCCCACCCCAGGCCCCTCGTGTGGGGCACACCCCTATCCTGAGTTCAACTCCAGCTGCCTTTCCACTTCGGCGTCTTTCTGGTGAAGGGGCGCCTCTCGTGGCCAGCACAGCATCTGGCTCCTGCCCCCTCTGCCCGTGTGGGCGTGGGGGCGATCACCAGGGCCCCCAGGAGACTAATTATGGGGAAGCAGGACTCCCAAATATGATTCTACCTGCTCTCACTTGAGAATGGAGTTGAGTCAAGCAGAGCAGAGTTCCAAGCATCGCGGGCTGTGGGTGCACACCGCGCGCAGAGTCCTCTGGAATCCAGCCCGCCACCCTGGTGACTCGGTTGCTTAGTCCGCACGTCAGCTGCCCAGCGATCCCTGGGCCTCTGGGGAAAGTCATCCAGGCAAAAACCATATTTAAGAGATTCGAGTATAAAGTTCTCTTAATCCTGAAAGTCTCCTTCCAATGACCTCCTCATTCTCCTTCTTTCAAGGCTGGTGGCAAAAGCATTCTGAATTCTGAACACATGAGCACAACTTGAATCCAGGGAATTTGAGATGTCGCTAAATCAGGAAGCATCTCATAACCAAAGTCATGTCAGCTTAACCAGCAGCATTTTTCCCTTATAAGTACATAAAATAATGGTGCATTTTATAACCAGTGGCGCTTTAGATTCTATGAAATACAGCAACTAAATGAGTCCTTTCAGAATTCAAGGTCCTTTTTTAAAGCAGGTTAACTGTGTTATTGGATTTAATTCCTATCTCAGTCAATTTTCTCCAAATTTGCAGAAATCGCACCGCGCAGACATGTGCGGGGAGGGGAGGCTCCTCGGGGTCAACTGCCCCGGGTTCTCAGGGGTGTTCCCTGACGGGAGAATTTAACCCAAGAGAGTTCCATTATTTAATAATTGGGAAATGAGTCACAGTTTTCTCCGAGACTTGGACACACGAACGTAAATCATGGGCCTGTCGAGGTGTCCTGGGGTCCAGGGTTTCCCTTGCTTAAATGGCTGTCAAGCCCCTTCTCTGGGGCAGAGAAGAACGCTGAGAAAATGGACTCTGGGTGATTAGACAACTTGCCCCAAAGGCCAGCTGACCAAGAGACTCAGCCGGGAACGCAGCCTGAGTCTGTGACCTCAGCTCCAGCCCCTCTGCACCGAGCAGTTTCACGCACCGGTTTTCAGCGACACCAGTGGGGCAGCCTGGTGCCGTGTCTCTTGCCTAATGCACTTCCCTAGAAATGTCAAGACTCACAAGCTAACAGGAGTAAAGACAAATTTACACTAGCGCTCAAGCCTCTTCCCCCCAAGTTGCAGACGCTTCACTGCGCTGGAACGTCCACTGGAACCTGTCACCCAGTTGCCGTCAAGGTCCAAGGACGTGTTTCAAGGCAGGTGGAGGTAAAGGACAGGCGCTAAGAGACGGTGGGGATACCCCATCCGCACAGGTCCCCAGTGTCCCCCGAATCCCACGAAACTCCCTGGGCAGTGGTACCCCCCAGCAGGAGGATGCTGCGGGTTTGTGACTCTTTCACTTCTGATTATGAAAATATCCGTATCACACCGCACTGCACCACAATCATTTGCATTTTTATTGTTTTCACTCAAAGGCTCCTAAGTTATTTAGATAAGCACCATTAAACAAAAATCTGAGTAATTAGTTCTTTTGATGCATCCTGGTGGCAGCTCAGAAACTCGAAGATGTTTATTAACAATGCAATCAGTCCCAGGTGGGACTTACTATAAACAGAGTCAGCCCCAACGTGCGTGCTCATTAAATCCCGAGCAGGAGTTAGGTCTTTCTCTCCCCGCGCCGTTCTTCATCCACCAGCCCCTGCCACGAGGGTACGATCGTGGTGTCTTTCTCGCCACTAAAAGGCCACAAATCACTGCTAATGTGGAGCCCCAGAGGGCAGCTGGATGCAGCCACACTCTTCAGCAGCCACAGTCACAGAACTTCAGAACCGAAGGCATCTCCGGGACCAGCTGCCTGAGCCTCCTCACTTGACTCACTGGGGAGGTGGTCAGTCAGGGAAGAGACTTCCCCAAGGCCCCCAGCTGCTCGGGGCCACAGCCTCTGCCTCTTGCCCCAGGGAATTTTCACCCTGAGAATCTCCATATTGTCCCCCGAAGCCAAGGGATCCAGCTGTTCTGCACTGGACCTGGGCAAAGCACCCCTCTTTCCCCAGGCATTAGTAATGTCTAGTGTTGTCATAAAATGCAGTCAATGTGAGTATCTGTAGGATCTTCAAAATTCACCACAGGAAAGATTTACATGCCAAAAGAGGAGCGGATTTTACTCATGTCCATTAGCAAAGAGCTGAGAGGCTGGGCTGCTGCCAGAAGGAGACCTGGGCTTGCCTGTCCTGAGAGTTCTGGGATACGCAAAGAATCTGGGGGCGCTGGGTCTGGGAGGCTCAGCCGGGGAACTCTGCTTCAGTCTGGGTCCTTCCTCCTGGGGGCTTTCCTGCAGCGGAAATGTCACCGCTAAGGAGGCCTCTCCCCTGTGTTTTGTAACAAGCAGCCCATGGGCAAGATTTCAAACAAAAGGTTTCCTGCTAATCTCCCTCTGTCTCGCTGATGCAGGATCTCCAAGGGCTGAACAGAGTCGGGCTGCCCGCCCACCTGCTGAGCACCTCCTCCTGAGCAAGTCAGCAGGTGCCCGACACCTCCCTGCCTATCCGGTCTTGAAGGTGTTCACCGGGAAAGGTCTAGAACCTGCTCAGTGTCCCCAGCACCACATTTGCCTGCTTCGCCAGCCCGACGCAAACACACGTTTTTCACTTGGGAAAAATATTTCAGTCGGGGAAACTCTCTTCGAATTTGATCCTGATTTCCTAGTTTTTCTTCCTTTTATAGCAGAGTTCTGTGAAGATTTAGGGCCGTTCTTTCTGACAACAGGATTTTCTCATAATGGACTTTTTCTCATGCATGGACTTCATTTTTAACTCAAATTGCCGCTGTCACCAGGTGCCACAGAGACACCTGACAAGAGCTTGTCGGCCTTCCCATGAGGCTCAGTCAGTTGCAGAGGGACAGTCGTCACCTGCCTGAAGGTGGTGGAGGAAGCCAAAGGGTTGTGGGCCCCCCAGTCCCTCTTGTTTTTGGGGTGCTGTCTTTGTGCCCAGAGATGCTGCTGGTCAAGCTAAAATGTAGAGTCAGGCAGGGGCCTCTCAGCAGGACAACAGGACAAAGTCTTGGTATGAGGAACGTACCGGAAAATCAGCATCTGCTGAAGCTAGCAGGCAGACAGGGCGGCCAGGTTAGCAGGACCAGCTCGACACCCTGACGGGAAGTTAAGCATAAACAGGGAGTCGGCACAGGATGCTTTGATCAGCAGCAACAATGGAGCCCCCGGGGCAACAGCCCCTACTCACCCCCCCCCAGCTTGTGCAGACATTTATGCACCTCCAGTCCACATCCCACCACGTACATCCTCCACACACTTGCCCGCCTTCCCCAAATCTGACACCAAAAAACCGTGAGACTGGCCAGGGGGACGGGGTTGCATCCCCAGAGATGCGGCCCCTCTGGGTCTCTCACTACTTGGACTTTGAGTTGTTTTTCCTCCCCCCAGCACCACTCCCAATGCTGCCACCCACAAGGCGACAAAGGGTCGGTGAGACGCCTGTTGAGATTCGGTCTGAAAAGGGGAAGTCGGCGACCGAGAGGAGAGTGGGGTTCAGCTCTGGGTTCAGGCCCGGCAAGAACAAGATTCCACCAGAACCAATCAGAAGCACAAACTCGAAGATGCTGAGGTGTGACCCCAAAGCTGATGCCGAAAAATGCCTTAACTTGTTTTTTTTTTTTTTTATTTTCTCCAACCAGACAAACCACAGAGACCCTCCTTACAGAGGCTCCAGACGAGCTTCGCCAACCGCTTGCTCATCTTTGCCACTAATCAGGGCCCCAGGCTGCCCCTCGGCCTCTCCTCCCCCCACAACCCCGCCCCCTAGGATGCTGATGAACTAGAGGGGTTTCTGAGTTCCCCAGGCTGAGCTGAGCAGCACCGCTCTTTCCTACTGGCAACAAGGAAAAAATAAATTAACTTGGAGGATTTCTTGATGGAAACAGTTTACAATCAAACACCCCACTGTTGACAAAATCATCCTGTCGCTTCACGCCTCTCTGCCAACTGCATAATTAGTGTCATTACCAGTAACTCATGGAAATATAAATGAATGTGATTATACAAGACGAAATTGCATAAATATGAATATGTTATGGAGCCTAAGCTGGGTCACAAACTGTACGTGACATGGAGCTGGCACTTGTTTCCCGGCCGGGACCTCCCATCCCATGCCCAGACGAGGGATGCCAGTCACGATAGCGCTTTACCGAGATATTTCTGGGTGGACATTACAGAGAGCCAGTGGTGAGGGCAGAGGAAGGACAAGTATCCTCTTTAGAACTGATTTTAAAATGCATAAAATTTTAAGCAATTTTTTTTATGTTTAGGAGACGCAATTTCATTTTAAGAGTGAGCTACATGGAATATCATCTCAAAGGAAAATATCTTTTTAAATAAGTGAGTGTCAGATTAGATGCGTCTGACTTGACATCACCTCCTGCTCTGGGCCCAGCAGGTCGGACCAAGCTGTCAGACTTGCCACCTTGGGCAGTTGCTCCAGGGCGTGAAATCCGCTTCCTCTCTTCCCTGCACCAGCCCAGCTCACACGCCCTGCCTTGGACGCCCCAGCCTGGATCCTGCAAAGACAGACTTTAACACTTCTTAGACTATACGACATAGGCCCACATGCTTTTCTGTCTGGGTTAATGCCATCTTGGAATTTCCATACTTCCATACTTCACTCTCCCCTCTCCCGGGTCCAGGACAGGCTGAGAGGCCACAGGCGATCCTGAAATGCATAAAGAAAATCACTGCATGAAATGGCACGTTTCTTAGTTTCTATAGAACATAAGATGAAAATGGGGAAAAATTGGAGAAAGCCCAGGTATTCTTTTCAACAGGGTGAGAGTGAATCCTGGAACAGGTCGCAGCACACACAGGAAGCAGACGGTGCTCCTTAGCACTCGCCAGTGGGGCTGGGAGATCACTGCCTGGTCAAGGAGGTCACATGTTCCAGGCGTGTGCTCCATCAAGGAGGCATTGAGTCTCGCGTGGTATCACTGGATTATTAGCTCGATGAGGGCAGAAAGTTTTTTTGGGTTTCTTATAGTTACAGTGGACAGAATAACCCCACAGTGTCTGCAGCTTGGTCTCTGGAGCCTGGGACTGTGTTCGTCACATACTGCCGATTTGCAACCATCCCAGGTCAGGTAGATTCACCATCAGGTAGATTCACCATGATTTGAAAGGGAACTTTGGAGCCTTGGCATCATTTTTGCAGGGTGTAGCAGTGATCTTGTGCTCTGGTTTCCCTCCCATCGGATTTCATCAATGGGGTGCACCAGCTGGAGCCTGTCCACTCTTTTTGTGGGTTCCTGGCCTGGCTGCATGCCTCCACTGAAGCCAGCGCTTGCCCACTCGCTCCTCTTTTGGGATTCGGCTAAGGCTCCTTTCTCTTGCCTGTTGCAGCCCAGGAGCCATCAAGTATCCTCATCATCACCAGACCCAGAGAGCTCTGCCATCCTTGCTATACCCCAGCCCGCACCTTTGCAGACAGCTGTGCAAAGGTAAAATCCCGCCATTCCTTCAGTAGACTCTTTTCTATGACCAAAGTTTTAATGCTTTGTCTGCAAGCCTCCCATATCACTTTCACTTGAAAACACAGACCAGAAGGAGTTACACGCCCTGCTTATCTGGGGCTGCGAAGTTCCCTCCTCTCAATGACAGACAAGAGAGATCCTGAACTTGATGGAGACCAGAAGACTCTACCACAGAGGCAGTGATAGATGTAATTGGATGATGTGACAATTAGCGAGAAAACGGTCCCTTTGCCACTTCCAGCACGTAAATCAGTACAGAACTCATCCCAGCTCCTTGCTGGTGTGATTGCAGACAGATGGGCACTTCCAGGAGCTGTGATCAAATGCGAAATTACCAAATTCAACCCCAAGTTGGCAGTCAGGTTGGGCTAGCTGCTTGCTCTCAGGGTAGAGGAGATTAGCCATTAGCTCTTCAGAAGAATAAGCAGGGCAAGTCACAGACTGTATGAGGTAGTGACTGGGTGTGTCCTCACTTGCAAAGGACCGTCGAGAAGCTTTTGAGGAGCTAGAATGCAAGCACCACTTAGAGGGCAGGCAGTCAGTGCTGTCTTGAAAATATTTGTCTGCTGATTGAGTCAACCAAGCAGCAGTAGCCACAATAAGCACCACGGATGGCCCAGGGCCCGAGGGTGCCAGGAAGACCCCAGTCCTGCTCTCCCACTATCCATCTGAACAGAATTGGGGCAACTTGGTCAAGGGTTTTTTAAACCTGTGATACACAGATATACCAAAATAGAGCTCCTAAAATGGAGTAAATGTTAGAGTACAGTTGTATGTGTTTCCCTATGGAAAGGACTCCCCGTTTTTAATAGACATCACAGCACCCATTAACTCTTCCTGCATGAAAAAGGATAGAACCACCAAGTTCAAGGTGTCCAGTGGTCCTTCCAGACCCAACATCTGATGATCCTATTGTCATTTCTGGTCAATACGCGCTCAAAACAACGACATTGGCACCAATGTGCACAGTGCACGGAGCCCTTGCATGAAGCTGGGATCACCACCCTGCTTTCCTGAAGTCATCATCTTCCAGACCAAGAGGAAGCCTGGAGAACCGCCTTGTTGGCAGGTTTCAGGTGACCGCCTTCAAATGAGGTCAGTTCATAGACCTATACCAGCATCAGTAGCTCCGAAGACCTGCTATATCCTGCCTATGAAAACTGAATACTAAGGCAAAACAATGTTTCCCTAGGGAAGGAGCTTCAGATTACCTGGTGATGACAAAAACTTGATAACTATGGTTCATTTAAAACTGTCATCAGTAACACCAGAATGTGGGAAAATGAACTCTTTATTGGAATTCAGAACATTATTATTTCATAAAAATGAATCAATATCTACCCAGGTATGGGACAATCCCCCGAGTCTTCTCATATTCCATATACTTTCTGAAATGTTTATATTAAAGCATTGTACTCCACAAACTCAAGAGAAGGTTGAACATTTCATCTGACAGCTTTCCCCAAGCAGCTCTTACTATATAGTATTGAGCTAATTTAAGTGAAATATAGCACATTAAATAAGCTTAATTACGTCTAGTGTTTCTCTTTTTACAAGGTAAAAGATAAATCTTTGTGATTTCTCTGGGGCCTTTGGGAAATCCCAGAGTTAGTTTAGGTGTAAAAGATATCTGAAATCTTTATTTCATTTTACTCTAAATATAGGATCCAATCTGGGTAAGGCAAAGTCAAAAGTGTTGTCAGAGGCGGTCTGGGCACACGTTTTTGACTGGATCACAGGGACCCAAGACTGGGTGCCCAATTGCATGGTGACCTATTTAATCAAAGTGACAACAAAATATTTTGAAATAAACATAAAAGCTATACATTCATAAAGGACCTAATCTCTTTCACAAGTGAGAAAACTTTGTTCTTGGGTTTTTTGAACAATCAAGGACATAATAAAGTCAACATAAAGCACAGAAAACTGTTCTGGTAAGTGCAGGTTCTCAGCAAGGCAAGAATTTTTCACAGAAGGTAAAGAAAAATCTTTTATCTTAAAAACTATGGCATTCATCTCTAAATCAGTAAGAGAAGCCCAACGAAAATGAACAAAGTTAACTAAAAGCTTAACCTACTGTATGGCTTCTTTTCAGATGTAATTACAAACCAATAATAACATTTATTTTCAGGTCTTATATTTCACAAATTTCTTTCATATTCTGGAATATACTGACTCTAATATGTGGTTGGTCTTTGATATCCAAAATTCCATTTCACTTATCAAATAGGTATCCAAGAATTATGCATTAATTAGCTCAGTTTGATATAAGTTTAAGGTTTTAAATTACCTAAAGACCTTGGAAGTTATGTTTAAGCTGACAAACTACAAGCTATAATTACTATTGATATTGAAAGTTTGTTAGAATAATGAATCAATTTAGTTGAGCGCAATTAGTTTTCATAATCCTTAACACTGTGTAGGAGTATTTATTATTAGCTCACGTGGTCATGAAACACATAGAATTTTATAAAGTTCTGACTCTTTTCTGATTCATAATTTTGATGAGAAAATCAACCAAATAAAATAACATGTATGCTTATACCTGGCCTGTACTGATCAGTCAGACAAAAGATACAGACTTAGTTGGAAACTGTAACTGTTGAACCAATTCAATGCACCAAAGCTATATCTTAATTAGGTAACTTGAGATTCTTAAATGGTTTCTCATTTAGCAATTTGTATAAGAATGATTTTTTACTATATGACGCTCTTAAATCATTAGAAATTCCACTTTGTCACTTCAGGGGAGCTTTTAAAATATTTGATTCATGTAAGCAAGTATAACTCTCCAAAGAACCATCAGAAGAGACCATCTAAAAGAGACCTAACCTGGTTTATTAGCGTCCTCTGGAGAGAGGAGGGAATCTTCTTCATACAGTGAGAGAACAAAGCCTGTATCGACTACATGCCCGGACACGTGGACAGAAAACCATGGGAACAGACAGTTTCAGCTCCACGACACACACCAGTCAATGGCGATGTTGTCCATGAAGGTCAATGAAGGTTGGCAGGCCACGGCCCCGTACTCACCTGGGGGTGCACGATGGATAAACTTCTAGGCCTCTCCTCAGACACACCAAGTAGAACTAGGGTGGGATCCAGGAATCTTCATTTCAATAATCTCCATGTTACACTCGGACAAATTCAAGTTTACATTTCCCTGGGGAAAAAGCAGTTATGACTGAAAAATAGATACTGACATTTTCCGATAAATGGTACACTGCTCAGTGCCTTCAAAGCAAAGGTCATGCACACTGACACTCACTCGTCCAGATGATAGTGTAAAATCCAGGGGTCACTGTTCTAAGGTGCTTTGTTATGCTGTGTGGTGCATCATACTTGCTCAGGCCACTCTGCCCATTCCTATTGTCTGTCACTTCTTTCTTATAAATGGTTTCCATAAATAAATGCAAACCAAAGCTGGCTCTTTGAAAAGATCAATAAACTTGATAAAACTCTTACCATACTAACCAACACAAGAGAGAAGACACAGATTTCCAATATCAGAAATGAAAGACAGGTCATCGCTGTTGATGCCGCAGACATGAAAAGGTTAATGAAAGAATAGAATGGAGAATTCTAAGCCCACAAGTTTGACGACGTAGATGAAAAGGACCAATTCCTTGGGATCACAAACTACCAAAACTTATATAAGGAGCAGTAGTTCAAATGTGCCTATTTTATTAAAGAATTAAGTTAATAATAATCTTCCACATCAGAAAGCACCAGACCCAGATGGGTTCACTGGAGATTCTACCAAACACTTAAGGAAGAAATAACCCCAGTTCTCCTGGGGCCTCCCTGGTGTTGCAAGTTTTAAAGTCTCAGTGTTATCAAGCTACGGCCCACCACTGTGACATAAGTTCAATCCCTGGCCAGGGAGCAGCAGACCTCTCCTGTCTTTCCGCTGCTCCCCTCAACAGTGTATTTCAGTAGATCTGCCTGTTCTGCTCCCCACTCTGTCTCTGGTGAATCCTCTCACCTCCCATACCTATGGTCTAGACCCCAGTTGTTGTATGCATTAATAAAAATAAATCTTACTAAAAAAAGAAATAATCCCAGTTCTCTACAGCTCTTCCAGAAGATGAAAGTAGAGGGGACTCTTCATAACTCATTGAATGAGGCCAAAATTCAAATTTCAAATTTGATTCAAAATTCAAATTCGAACCACAATATCAAAACCAAATAAAGATGCTACAAGAAAGAAAACTATAGACCAATATATTTCATGAGCACAGAGAATATATTAGCAAATAAAAGCCAATAATGTATAAAAAGAATTACACCCCACGATCAATTGGGTGATATTCCTGGTATGCAAGCCTCTCTCAACATTCAGAAATCACATCAATCATTGCAATCCACCTTGTCAACAGGCTAAAGAAGACAAATCATATACTCGTGTCAATAGCGGAAGAGAAAGATACTTGACAAAAATCCATAACCTCGTCATGATAAAACTTCTCAGCACACTAAAGAAGGAGAGAAACTTCCTCAATTTTATTTAAAAGCATCCCGAGAAAGCAAAAGCTAACATGGCAATTAATGGTGAGGGACAGGATGCCTTTCCCTTAAGGCTGGGGGAGGAGACACTTCCTCCCCCACCAACCCCATTCCTGGCCTAATAGAAACCCTAACCCAGTGATGAAAGTCATACAGATCAGAGAGAAAGAAATGAACTGTTTTTAACCATAGATGATGTGATTGTTTCTGTAGAAAATTCCAAAGAATCTACGAAACAATTCCTTGAACTATGAGAGAGCATGACACGGTCATAAGAAGGGTGGCGCCTCCCTGGTGGTGCAGGGGGTTAAATGTCAACACAGTGAAGCAACCCACAACCACTGCAGCAGGAGTTCAATCCCCAGCCAGAGAGCAATCCACATGGCACAGCAGACCTCTCCTGTCTTGCCCACTGCTCCCCTCAGCAGGGTATCTTAGTAAATCCACCTGTTCTGCTCCCCACTATGTTTCTGGTGAATCCTCTCACCACCACCCCTCCACATGTCTGGCCTGCACCCCAGCTCTTGCATGCATAAATAATCTTTAAAAAAAAAAAAAAAAGACAGAAGAGGGCCTCCCATGGTGGTGCAGGCAGTTGGGTGCCATGCTGTGAAGCTGTCCGCAGCCTCTGCAGCGCAGGTTCCATCCTGGCCGGCCGGCAAGGGTCCCACATGGCACAGCAGACCTCTCCTGTCTCGCCCGCTGCTCCCCTCAGCAGTGTAATTTGTCAGTCTGCCTGTTCTGTTCCCCGCTCTGTCTCTGGTGAATCCTCTCACCCTCCCACACATCTGGCCTGTACCCTGGTTCTTGTATAAAATAAATAAATAAATCTTTTTTTAAAAAAAAGACAGAAGAGTAACTGAGGCACTTGCTTTCTTACAAATTGTTTCTCTTTCACTGTGGAGAAAAGCTTAACCCAAAGAAATGGGCATGACACTCCAAAGTGGTGGCCAAACTGAGGAGAAAGTGCCCCATCCCATAGGACCTAACCAGCCTGCAAAGATACCATCACGTGTGCTCTTTCTGTTACAGGATATGCCTCATCTCAGATTTTCTTGGGGGGCTGGAGAGAGGACGGATGCTAAGGAAGTCGTGCTTTGCGGGGAAGCAGGCTCACCTGAGGGGACGGTCTTGATATCAGAGAATCTGGCATGGCTTGGTGAAGGGAAAAGAGAATTTAGTCCTCCTTCGCACAAAGTGAACGTCAAAATGTGCACTTTAATAAAGGAGAGAGGAAATTGTGTTGCAGCCTTTGCAAAATCATCTTGATTTTCTTTCCCAGCATTTAGTTATGCGCTCTGCTGTCATTTTCTCGCCCCCCCTCCTCCCGCAGCCGCTTTCCTGAGGCTGCCTGGTGCCTCTGCTCAGCGACCCCATGGCTACTGTCCAAGCTGGGTGTGCGCCATCAAACGCGAGGTTGGCAGCAGCAACTGTCCCTGTTCCCGCACAGCCTGGACTGAAGGAACCAGGTGCATGCTCAGGCCAGACTCGGGCTGGCTCTGACAGTCACATTCACGATGCTCCTTTTACTCAGCTTTCTGTGGAGTCCACTGAACAGCCTTCCAGAACCCTCCAATCTGGCCAAATCCCCAAATCCTGGACGATGGCCCCTGTGCTCCTTGGGAGAGATGCAACAGTGGGGTTTAAGTGGCACCAGTCCCGTGGGGTGCCCAGGAGCCTTACAACACCCACCATCACTTTCTGAATGCACAGAGCCTTGCACCAGCCCAGAGAGCCTGAGACCTCCCAGCTCCTCTTCCACGGAGACAGAGTGGCGGGTTTCTCCAGCCTCGCGGGGCAGCAGGAGAATACCCCGGCTGAGCTCTGCGCCCTACCAAGCAGGCTGAAGCTCTGCGGGGTCATTCATTGGCCTACCCAGCTGTCTTCCCCAACTGCCACCGACACAGCCCCCAAATAAGAGGCCCTAAGAAGCAGATACCTATTTGTAGGAACTTATGCATGAAACAGGATATTGAATCTTTTGTATCTTTGAGAAAGTCCAAGGACCTCAGTCTTAGATTTTCAGAACTGCTAAAACCAGGCTTGGACCTCCAGCTCCACAGGTTTCTCTGCATCTCAGCCGCGCTGTGTCCCTGCAGTGATGGCCCGGACCACAGAGCGACACGGTGGCCGTGTCTCTGGGCGAGCAGGGCCGTGTCTTGGGACACGGTGCTGCCACATGGTCTTGGGGACTGGCATTCTCCCAAGCGGGGATCTGTGTGAAAGGCTGTAATCATCCAAATATTTTCCTCTGGGTCCCCATTTTGCAAGACCGCACGGAAGTTGCTAAGAAACTTCCGCACGATAGTTACTTGTCAGAACTCAGAAAGGAAAGGGAAGCCAACATCACACTTGGGGAGAGACTCTCCTTCAAAAACAGCCTCTGGCTTCGAGAACAATTGCAATTTGTAAGAGTTCTTTGTGTCTAACCTTATGCAGAAAAGATTCCCTCTGGGATGGGAAGCTTCCCCTAAATTGGAAACAGAAAGAATTCTCTTTGGGGAATTCCTATCAAAAAGAAAGAAGAAACATGTCCCTTTGTGATTTCTCAGTGGAATTCTCTTGTACAAACACACACCAAGATAAAAAAGATAACATTCCGAGAAGCTTCTTTCTACATGGCCAGTCAGAGGAAAAAGAGACGTACGAATCTGTGAAGACAGAAGGTAATCTCTGAAACTTAAGTACAAATTCACTTCTGTTCTTCCTAAATAAGATCTATAAGGAAAGCTTATTTAAGCTTTCACCTTTGGAGAATTAGTTTTGTGAGATTTAAAATCAAATTGAAGAAATAGAACCAAGAAGTCACCCCCAAAAGTAGAAATGTTAAAATAAAGAAAAAAGAAAACAGCATTGCAGTATCCACCCTTGATGCCACGGATCTCAGGAAGACCCAGAAGAGGGACCGTCGGCTGCAGGGTCTGCGAGGCGCAGACGGGCAAGACGGGGTGGGCGGGAACATGGGCTGGGGTTAAAGGAGCGCAGAGGCAGCTGGAGCAAAGGACTGGACCAGGAGCGCAGCAGGGAATCCAAGGCCTCAAAACCACAGCGATGGTCTGTAGGCTCTGCCGGGGAAGCTGGGGGGAACAAACATAAACAGGCCTCAGGCAAATGAATTGCCAGGCCCTCCCAGCCAGCCTGGAAGAGCTTGTTCAGGGAGTCAAACGCCACGAAAAATAAAGGGAATGTCAGCAGAAGTCCAGCAAGAAAAATAACACAAGGATCTCATTACTTCACAACTTCGGGAGGATAAAGAGACGACACAACAATTGGGAGAGCAAAGCAAAGTGACCTTTATCCCCCCTAGATTTCCACAGGGAGCCGGAAATATATGACAAGGTCACGGGCTTACCGGGCAGGCTGCAGGGCTGCAGGCGACACAAAATCCAAAGAGGCAAAGTTAGGTGTGGAGGAAACTGAATGCAAAATTTAGCATTATTTCTTCCTAACACACCTTTCTGTCCCCCTCGGGCTGGTTTCTAATGGGGCACCATCTTGGAAAGTATCTTTTGGATTCAAGTGTTCTGATAGCAGTGGAGTTTCGAGATGCAAATCACTTTGAGCCAGCATGTGACCTGTTCCTACTAACTTACTAAAATGCCTGTAAAGACCCTCTTTGAAGACTCCCTCTTCCAATGAAATGAAGACTCACCATGGCCGGGCTCTGGAAGGCGGGAACATAGCACTTCCTCGCACTTTCTCAGTCCTAACCCAGAAGCCTCTTGAATGGAAAATAATTCTTCGCTTTATCAAGCAGCCACACACAACACAGGATTTAGATTTCCAGTTTTTGACTCAATGTCTTAAGAAAGTCAGAGATGTTGAGATTCACACATGAAGTTGCTTATGGCACATTTCAAGAATAAAAAAACTGCGAGGAAAGGGTTAAATAAATCATAATGTACACATGAGAGTACTTATAAAAACATATTTTAGGAAAATTTAACAACAGGGGAATTTGTTCACAATGCAGTCTCAAGTGATCAAAAGTAGACTAAAATTTATAGTTGGAACACAACTGTGTTTTACACACACACACACATCTAGAAAAATCCCACAAGCACATACATAAATGAGGAAACAGTATCATGTGTGGGTGGCAGGAACACAACTTTAATTTCACTCTTGATACCATTAAAATGACCTACAGTGCACATAGGCAGCTTTTATAATAATAAAAATAGTATACAATTATCTAAATAAAAAATAAATGAATACCTGGGGTGAGCCTTAGAACAACACTGAACTTTAAGACCATCATTTATTCTTGCATTAACAGAGATAAGTGAATAGCTCTTTTCTGAATCTCAGATAGTAATATATGCCCCCTGGGCTGGGGTGGGATGAGAGGGAATAATTTAATTAAAACAACATATTTTAAGTGTCAAACTCTAGCACCAGTGGGCATGAATAAGTTCAAGCTGAAGCCAGACCCATGGTTGCAAGTCTGCCATGACAGACTCTGGCAAGTCAGTCTTTCAATTGCCACTTCTCCAAGAGTGGGGGAAACCACACCGCCTTGTGGGCCTTCACTGTGACACCCTCCCACCCCAATTTGGAAGGTGCCTGCAAATGCAGCAAATGAGCCTTCCTGTGACAAATGCCAGGTGGCAGCAGGAGGAGTGAAACGATCCTTCATGATGGTAGCAGAACAAGACAGCAAGTCACACAGAGATGAAAATAATGGAAGACCTAATACAAGAATAAACGACCCAGCACCTAATTCCATAGCCAGGTCTCACATCAGAGCCCCTGGAATACATTTAGAGCGTGTCATTAAAAGTGGGTTTTCGTGTCCCACAAGGACATACACTAGATCACGCCTAAGACTAAAACGTCAGTGTGTCAAATGCACGTGGAGGTGGCCTCAGGCAATGAGAAATGTTTCAATTTCTTTCTATGAATATTTCATCTGAATTACATTTCTTGCTGTCTGGTGTGATGTTCACACAGGGCTGAGTTACTCACAGCCAGGGTGCTACTTGGCCTCTCAGATCTTCTTCATCATCTCCAAATAAAAGTTCAGTTTTACCCTGAAATATAGCACCAAAGCCAAAGATTTTGTAATGTGTTTTTTAGAATAAATCATTATCATGCATCCCAAAATATAACATAATGGAATATTTTAATTTTGTTGGTGAAAACTTTCAACAGACCTAGATAATCCTGAATATGTAGGTGTTTGATATTTTTATGCAAAAAGATGTTAAATGTTTACTTTAGATTCAAAACCAGTTTCTCTGTGAAAGCAAAACATGTAGGAAAGAATGCTCTAGAATATTTTTAAACACTTGAAACTGGCTGAGGATCAAGACTAAGACAGATTTCAGGCCCTCCTGGTCGGGGATTTCCTAGGGGAATGAAACAGCGATGTTGAAAGAAGGCAGGAGACAGCACCATAAACGCGAACGAGAGCCCAGGGCGTAGCTTTCCCCTCAGGCAGATTCACCTGGGCTGGTTCTGAGTTCCACAACGGCCTCTGGACCAGCCTTGGATGTATGTATGGGGGTTCTGTCATAACCCCCATAAGACCAGCCTCCAGCCTGCAGCCTGTGGTGTCCTCGACCACCAGCCTGATGCAAGCTTTGCCATCCATTTAAGAGAACATGCCAGAGTCGCGAATCTGACTATAACTCCATGAGGATAGCACTTGCCTCTTATCCAGGGGCTCGGGTCTGCAGCAAGGGCCGTCTTCGAGGGGGTGCTGGGAATGTGTCTGAACCCTTGGGCTGCTAGAACCAAGTATCGCAGACAGGGTCGTTCTCTCCAATGGGAATGTATTTCTCCCCATCCTGGAAGCTGAAGTCCAAGCTTAGGTGCCAGCATGGGCAGGTGAGCCCCTATTCTGGGCTGCAGACTTGTATCCTTGTGTGGGCGTTCTCTGGAGCCTCTGCCATAAGAGCACTAATCCCATTCATGAGGGCCCCACCCTCCACCCTACAGACTTGAGCATCCCCAAAGCCCCCCTTTCTTAATACCTTTGGGGATTAGGATTCAGCATGAGTCTTGGGGACACGCAAGCATTCAGACCATGCAGCTCCTCTGACCGTGTCTTCAGAGATGAGGTCAGTCCTGAGGTACCCTGTCTCATCATGCTCCTTTCCGGGGTCAGTGGGCTGGGCCTTGCTGGTTTCTGGACGATTTTGCAGTGAGTACTGTGACTAAATGATGGTGTCCAGCTTGTGGACAACCCTCTCGCTGCTGCTCCCTTCAAGGTCCGTGCACACATTAAGCTGATTTCTCCCGGGTGGGCATCCCGGGGTTCCCCACCCACATAATCGTCCTGATCTTTCTGAGAGTGACCTCAACTTTCGGGCTTCAGAGTGAGCGGACAGTGAGACCCCCACGAATCAAGTCATGTTGGAACTCGGACATGCTGGCCCGTCTGCAGCCCCAGCGGCCTCACCTCCCATCTCCAACAAGCACGTTCACCAGACACTGAGCGAATGCCTGCTGGAATCCGCGTCTTCATCCCTGAGTTAAAACACTTTCAAAGGCAATGAGCTTGTCCTCGCCTTTTTAGCACTGGAACTAAATGTTGCATTCCCAAGGAAAAAATCTTTACTTATAAAAAGCCTCCTTTGGGGAGAGAGGGAGAGATTCTTATCTGGAAAACGATGGGGCAGAAGGGTAACATTTTACAAGCGGCCGTAAAATCCAGGAAACGCTCCCAGCATGAGACATCTGGGAGGACAGACACTCCGACCCCAAGGGGGGTCAGCGTCCAGCTCTCTGAGGGCCTCGTTGGGGGGACAAGCACAGGCGTGTGTCTGTAGACGCCCGCCCCAACACCCCACAACTGCTTACGGGGCCACCACCTGTCTTCATGGAGTGGCCACAGCTCCTCGCCTTCTCCCTTCTCTGTTGTCTTCAGACACTTTTAAATCCAGCCATTTAAAGGCCGCTTAGCCTCGTCCCCCTCTACCTAAAAGAATCATCATAGCGTTGCATCTCGCCTAAGTCCTCCCGGGGCTTCTGAGCCATCACCTCCATATTTGACTCTAGCTCCTTAGCCATTAAGAAAAGTGATCCCATCGACCCACTGGCCCTTGGAGGTCGAGCTGCTCCTGGGGCATCTGCCCGCTCAGTGCCGTGGCCGCCTGGCTGTGCCCAGAGACCACCAGCCAGATTCACCCTCCAGACCCGGAGGTCATCCCTCTGAACTCAGAGCAGGGGCTGGGTTCTGCTGGAGCCCCCTGGGCCTGGCCCTCTGAAAAAGTACTTCCTCCCTGAACTCCTAACCTGAACTCCTTACCAAAGCCACATTTTAAGTTGGGGGAGGGAGCAGACCGAGTGAGTCCGCGGGTCCACCCAACCAGCTGGAAGGGCCTGGTCAATCACGGCCTTGAGGATGGCTGGGCCGCCCGAGTCTCCCAAGAGCCCGCGAGCCAGGATGCAGCTCTCCAACCCTGGGCACAGGGTCACCTGCCTGGCCAACCAGCATGTCTGCATAAGGAAGCCACGAAACTCAATCACCAGAACATGCGGGGTCCCTACCCTCAGCCTCCCACTCCCCAACCTACCCTCGAGAAGAGGCACAGAGGGTTCCCAGCCGCATTGTCAGGTCCACGGGCTTGATGCAAAATGCACAAACTCTAGCTAGAAACAAAAGTTCATCTTGGCTACTTTAGCAGAAACCTCGACACAGCAAGAGGGCTGCACCACTCTGCTTTCAAGCAGAATCAAGGACTGTGTCCCTATTAGTTGCCTGCGGTGCTGTGACAAAGCACCATGAGCTTTGTGGCTCACAGCAACAGACATTTCTTCTCTCACGGTTCTGGGAGCCAAAAGTTCAAGCTCACGAGGGCCAGCGGCCAGCGGGCTAGTGGGGCCGGCTTCCTCTGCAGGCCCCAAGGGAGGAAACTGCCTCCCCTTCCAGCCCCTCGTGGGGCCAGAGCCTGGCGCCCTGCGCCTGCCGCCATCACGCCTGTCGCGCCTGTCTCCACCAGATGTCCCTGCTGCCTGGGCCTGCCCCCACCTGGCCGTGTCCGTAGAAGCACCTCGGTCATATTGACAGGGACACTCCCTCCTCTGTGACCTCATCTCAACTCAACTGATTATACCTACAGAGATCTTCTCTCCAAATAAGGTGACAACCTGAGGTCCTGGGGGATTAGGATTCAACACATCCTCCAGGAGACATGCTGCAGCCCAGGACCCCCTCCTGTTCCGTTAAAGAGCCCCCGTCTTCCCCAACAAAGCAGCAAATGCATCTCTTCATAAAGCCACGCGGACTCAGACATGAGCGAGGGCTGTCCGGCATGCTATTCTCACCACTGCGCCGCCTCTGCCCCAGCTCCCCACCAGCCCTGCTCCTCCACAGGTGAGCCGTGCTAGCACCTGGATGTGAGCAGCCTCCAAGAAGCCTCCATTGGCTCCTGAGCTCCTGCACACGTCTTTGAAGGCATTTTCTCACTCTGCAAAATATGCATCTTCAGGGGAGGCTTCTGTCACTGGTTTTATAAAAATAGAATATTTTTGGTGCCTCTTCTGAATCTTGTGTTTTTCACACAATAACATCTGTTTAAGTCCCTCGGAACCATCTAATAAGGCTGTAAATCATAACTTTCCACGGTGGTGTAAGATCCCTGCAGTGTGGGCTTCGCCAACAATTAGCAGTGATTGTCTCAGCTCCTTGGGGATGGGGACGCTCTTCTGGTCTCTCTGTTTACCTGCGGCTGGCACAGCACCGAGACGTGACAGCGCTTGAATAAACAGGTGCCTCTCTCAGGCATTTTCAGAAATTTCCACTCTAACTTGAGAGAATTGGGGACATATATTTTATCTGTCCCCTACTCGGGAAGGACACGCAGTGTCAGTGCCCCCGGGACCAGTGCTCCACATTCCACATGACCATGACCTTGAGCCATCCTAGCAGCCCAGTGGGGCCAAAGTCCCCTCGCCCCACCAAGAAGGAAGGGGGTTCAAGAAGTGAGTGCTAAGCTGTGTGATCTGTTGGGGTCCCCAAACCATCCTACTCCACCACTCAGGCTCCAAAAGACGAGCATTACCTCACCTTCTAGAACTGGTTCCAAGAGGCTGCTTTTGACTGTCCCCAAACCCAGCCCTCAGGGAACATGATGAAAGCAGAGACACCTCCCCTTTCATTTTGGGCTCCCCTCAGCTGGCTCCAGGGCTGGTGCATCAGAGATCGTCAAAAGCAGGTGGGCGATGACGCCAGGGAGCGGGAGGCCTCCGGAAGCTGTCGGGTCCTCGTCAGGTCTTACAGCGCTGCAGGAAAGACGCTCAGAATTTTTGCTTTAGCTCAAAAGAGAACGTTATGGGGAAAAAGGGCACCATAGAATCAGTGGCATCTTTTGGTGTTTAGCAATTTGTCTTCCCTTTGCCTAACCTTTAAGGGTCAAGTAACATCAAAGTACCTTAGTGGCTACTTCATCTTTTTCCAGCCTGATGGGATTACCAGAGAGCAATTCCTGCAAGTGGCCGGGCCGGAGGACGCCTCCCCTGGGGGCTACACACTGCCCCCCGACCGTATGCCTGTCTGCGGCTGCGGCTGCAGCTGCGGCTGAGCTCTCCTGTCAATCCCTTGCAAGCTCAGTGGCCAAACGTCAGTGATGCTTCAGAACTATCACAACCCAGTCATTTATTCCTTGACTGTCCACGCAGACTAACAGCTCCCGTGCGCTAAGCAGCCCTGAGATGACTCCTTTCCAGCAACTTCGCAAGAGACACTGTCAGATCTCCTCACTCACAATCCAGCCTGAAAGAGAGGTCCCTGGGGAGCGTCTGCACTTGAGCCAACAGTGCTTTGCACTCTGCCAGGGGCCGTGCCCATGGGGAAAGATGAAGTCCTGGCCCGGGGTTTCTCGTGTGGCGCCCTGGCTTAGATGGCGCCGATGACAGCAGTGTGAGCGACAGCGCCGGTGGCCGATGCCTCTGTGCCCTGGCCACTCACATGAGGCACCGTCCCCAGGGTCTGCTGGGCATGGAGCAAGCCCACAACAGACTGTGGACGGCCTCACGGAACAAAGAGGGAGCAGAATCGCCTAGGGGTCGGCACTGAAAGGGACCTAAGAGACCCCGATCTCGGTCAGCTCCTCCTGTGGCCGCCGCGGCGGCGATCAGAGCTCGCCTCTCTCGCTGAAGGATCACGCTGGCCGGCACGTGCGTGTCTGATCCAATTTGCAGCTTAAGCCGGGTTCTCCGCGGCATCATGGAAATTGGCTGTGGGACCGTCCAAACACAGGAATTGGTTTTCAAAACTTCATCTGACCCCTCGCCCTGCAGGCAGCTTAAGGATGCGTGACGGTCACAACGCGGCTGAGTCAGGCTGGGGTTGTCCAAGTGCCCCCATGCAATTGCTGGTGAGCCCCTGATGCGGCCCCCCAGAGCCCAGGAGCCCCGGGGCAGCCGGTCACCGTGGTGTCGCCACCTCTGGCAGCCCATGTCTTGCCTGAAAAACCCTCAAGCATTCATTCTTGGGACTTAAAGAATCCAACAGGTAAGTGAGAAAAGTGCTTCTACGAAGATCTTTGTCTTTGTTTTTAAAATAACAACGGGAATAAGGAAGGCCAGAGGAAGCCAGAGGAAATACACTTACAGCTCTGCTCGCCTGGCCCTTGGTCTCCGAGGGAAACGTGCAGCGAGTGTCGGAAGGGGACGCGATTCAGCGCAGCAGGGTCAGCCCTGAGACGACCCCGGCCGGCATTCTTGTCCCTCCCGGCAGACAGGGTTCCGAGGAGACGTTCTGGAGAAGAATCAGACTGCAGGTTGTCCGTAAAAAAGAAAAATGTGCTCTAGCCCGAAATTTCTATGTAAAATCGTCTTCGTCCTAGGGAGACATCACAGAGACAGAAGGACGAGAGAAGGGGAGCTGCAGTATGACCTCAAATCAGCTCTGGTCCCACAAAATTAGCCCTGAGCCCACAAACGCGGTGTTGGGTGGGCCTCGCAGGCGTCCCCACGCCAGCTGCGCGCCCTCGCTCGTCTCGTCGCCTGTGCCGGGACGTCCCTGTGCCAACACCTGCCCCTCCTGCTCCAGAGGAAACACGCGACAGACAGGCGCCACCCAGCCCCGTCCCCCGCCCAAAGCCCTTCGCCGTCGTTTTAAAAGAATTGTGCTCCAAAGAAGAAACGGAGCAGCGAGCCCTCGGCAGGCACGTGGCCCGCGGACACGGGCACAGAGCGGCGACTCGACTCAGAATTGGGCCACCCTGGCTCCCAGGCCCCCGGGCAGGATGAGTGGCTTTTGTTTTTCAAAAATGGACAATTTACGCAGTTCTTTCCTTCATCAAAGTACCTTGAAATGAGCAAATCCTTGCACAGATTTGTAAATCGAAGTGTCTGAGCAAATGGGTGAGCAAGTCTGCGTGTAAACACGTCGGAAAACAGCCTCTCCCAGCAAGTTTCAATCCCTCCATCCAATGTTACAGCCCCAGTCGCTGCTGCTAGACGTGATGCACCGGAGGGTCAGACCTTAGAGATGAAAATTTGTAGCCTTTGACCAACCTCTCCCTGTTGCGCTCCCAGCCCCTGGAAGCCACTTTTCCTCTCTGTTTCTACGAGTTAGTCCCTCTTCCTCTAGATCCCGCACACGAGGGATACGAAGCAGTTCGTCTCTCTCCGGCTGACTTCCCTCACTCAGCACAATGCACTTCCCTAAGTCTCCACCTCTTGGCTCTTTCGAGCAGCGCTGCAGTGAGCGTGGGGACGGGGCTGTGTCTCCCTGAGGTGCTGTCCTCATTCCCTTTGGGATTGCTGGGGAGGGGCCGTGGGAGGGAGCAGGAGAGCACAGTGGGCTGTGGTGGGCGCCGTGGGGGCTTTGCCGGTGACTACACCTAAGGGGGAATCCTGTACAGTCAAAACGCTAACAGGGCAATAAAAATAAAAATACTGCCCCCAAGGCAGAATATTTGAAATAATATTTAGCTATTTTAGTATTCATATCATTTTCTGAGTTCATCTAAGTTGATTTTGCTACGAATATGCATGTAATTGATGATAGTTGCTTTTACACGATTAGGTGTGTAACTGAAGGGACATCATTTAAGAGCATTGCAGATATGTGCACGTGTGCACACACGTGTGTGTACAGATACACGTCTGTATGCATGAACAGTCTCATTCACACATAGCGACTTTGAAGATAGCGGACTCTGCCATCCTGAAACCCTCCAAGGGGCCGCAGGAACAGAATAACCCTCTGTCCCATGCGGTGGCCACGTGGGGTGGGTGACACTGTCCCTGGAGCTGCCCACGGCCTTCACGTGGTCTAACTGTTGGGGGAAAAGGCTGTCCTAAAGCTAATCCCATACAGGCTTTGTGGGCTCCACCCCCACCCCAGGCCAAAGCCAAAGACACTGGGAACTCCACATCCCATCCCCACCCAAGGGAAGGTGGCTGGGACCTGAGGGTGGGGTTCAGCAGCCAGGTTGGTATAAAGCCAGACATGAGGGCTTTGGAGGGGTCCCCCATGTTGGCTCCCCGCCAGCTCGCAGCGTCCGGCCAGCGCTGAGAGTGCCTTTGGGTTTCCAGGTCGGCGGATTGGGTAGGACGCATGAAAGACTTTATTTCCCTATTTTCTCCCTGAGTTGTCCATTTTCCTTATTTCCTTTTCCCTTGTCAATAAACCTTTTATGAACCTTTTGTGTGTCCTGCAGTGGAGTATTCATAAGTCCCTTGTAAGCGCGCGGGTGAGGACCCACAGCCAGGCAACCCGTTCCATATCGGGGCTGCCCTATAACATAACTTGCAAGTGGCCAGCCCTCTGAGGTGGGGGATAAACATTGGCGACCATCAACCAGACTTTTGGAAACGTGGCTTGCACTGAAGCTGCTGGCAACAGACAGACCTCTTCTTGCGAAAGGGTAAGAGCCTCAGAGGGAATCATGAATGTCGGGGACCCTGTAGTTATTTGCCCAGGTGTCACCCTGCAGGAACAGGAAGCCCCACACGAGGACTCCTGCTTGGCTACTTCGGAGGCCACGTGACAACGGGCGCCCGTCTCCCAGGGACGGGGGATCTCCCGTGAATCCTGACCTGTGCTCTGGGAGACAAGAAACCCGCCTCAGGGGAGGGAGAAGCTGAAGGCCCCCTGTCATCTGTCTCTCTCTACCCGGTTCCACTTTTCACCTTTAAACTGGTGATTTTTCTTAACTAAATGTTCGTTTTAGCGCAAATCCAAGTGCATGCCCTTGGGAGGGACGAGGCCCCACAACTAAAAGCAGATGTCGGGACAGCGGGACACAACGAGAACACCTTCAGGAAACTGGCTTTCCCCGTGCCCTGGAGTGGGTGAGAGACTGGGGCGATCAGGAGCCTGGAGGAGACACACGCAGTCCCCGCAAGGCTTGAAAGACACGCCAGAAAGAGGAGCTCGTGAGAATACGAAGGCTTTTTCCCCTGGAGGGTTTTATTGGGGTGGGGGCAGGGATTGGTAAGGGGAAGGGGAGATGGGGTATGTGCTGAGGTATAGTCTAGAAATTAAGGGTTATTTCAAGTAAGTGAAGATAAAAGAGAATAAGACACTCATGTTGGGGAATTTTTGTTTTCAAAACAACCCGGTACTACCTCTGGTGTCGTGTAAGGAAGCAAAAGGTACTTCTTTCAACTCGAGTAACAAAGAGAAAACTAAGCTTTGATCACTTCAAAGGAAACCAAATACCGCAAATGGGAAAACCTTAAGGACAGATGCAGGAGGAGAGGGTTCCAGGGGAGGGTGTCATGATAAAGCAGCCCTCGGGAGACACAATAGAACGAGCTCTCCCCCAAAGAGCACCCCGGAGTCAGGGCTGCATGTGGCTCTCAGTTAAGTGTCCCAAGCCTTCGATCTGGGGTGCAGGAGCCCTGAGCCTCGGGACCAGAATGTGGTCAGACAGAAGAGAAACCAGGTGGGCCCCTGGAGCCGCGCAGAGTCTCATCGATTTCAAGGAATTAAAGCTCTAGGAATAGAAATAGTAAGTTCTGTTTTTAAAGACTGGGCAGGAGACAGCAGAAAACATCAGGAGACCCTAAGAGAGAGGCCCCTGGACACTTCAGCAACTTGGTAACCGGGGGCGTGAAGACAAACTGCAGAGAGGAGGAAGCAGATCTGAGCCACTGTGTTCACACCTGTGCTGCATGCAGAAGTGGCCCGTGTAAATGTCATGGAAAATCCCGTGTCTATCTGGGGGGTTTAGATCACATGCCATTTGATCCTGGGGCTTCATTTGAATTTTTCAATTGATTGTCGACTTGTTTTTACTCTTAAAGGAATAACAGAATTGGATTAAGTTTGTAAGAAGTGTTTGATAGTTGGGAAAAACTTGATTTAGCCACTTATGACATTTCTAAGAACCAAGCGCAGGTTGACGTGAAGCCTGTCCTGTCAGAGACGTGAGTGTTTATATTACATCTGGAGAAGAGTTTTAAAACGCTTCTGAGGTTGACTAAGCTTCTAAGTTTGGGGGTTGTTCGGGTGAATCCTTTGTGTCTAACTTATGGTTTAGCTAACCAAATAGTCATGTGCAAATGCAAGTGGTCATTTTTATATTTTATTTTATGAAAATGACTAAATCTATAAATTAAAACAAGCTGTGTCATTTTAACTTAATATCTTAGGAGAATTTCAACTTTAAAGTGTTTTAAAAGATTTTCAAAATGAGCATTGATTTAAATAAAACTATTCCAATTTGTCTCTTTTCTGAGACAAAATCTCTAGTAAATTTGTAAAGTCTAAACTATAGTTGAGACTCAGAAAGGTGTCACCTTTTTAGTGGGGTTGTGGGACATGCAGCCTGAGCACAGACCCGCTGCCCGAGGCAGGACAGCCACCTCGGTCCCGCCAGGCTCATCCTGCTCAGAAGTGACTGTTACAGGCCAGCAGGCTCACCCTCTGGGACCTCCCGTCTGTCCAAAGGGTCCAGGAACACATCCCGCTAACCCCTGCCCGCGTCCATACCCCACTACACAAGGGCGCCCAGCCAGAGCGGGATCAGAGCTGAGCACCAGTGTGGCAGAAGTTTTCAAGCAGGCAGAGAAATACCTGTCACCAGGGAGGCAGAGGCCTGGGCTCTCTGACGCCATTAAGAAACACCAAACATTAAAATTAAAAAAAAAAAAATTTATAAAAGGAGCCATTTTAATGCTAAATATTTTACAAAACATGGTCACTTCCACTCGCAACCCCCGCTCCCAAGTCAGACTAGCCAAGGCCTCCCGCCTCTAATGCTGACCAAGGACTGACATGGACGAAAGCCCCCGAGGCTCACCCTGAGGGCCCTGCCGGTGGTGGCCAAGTCCTCATGGAGTGTGTTGTTTCTAGAACAATAGGCTAAGAAGCCCTGTACGGGGGTCCAGAAACATCTAATTATTTCTTGTACTGAAACAATCCAGCTGTGTCTTTTTACACCATGTTAGTTCACGAATCCTCTGAAGTAATTTGCAACTCTGTCACCGCCTGACTAAATGAGGGGGTATAATTCTCCCAATTAAGTCAAAAGAGAAGAGGAAAGAGAAACATCTCGAGGCCCCTTTTGCTGGGGAACCGGGGACTCTTGTCACCGACGAGGAGCGCGAGTCCCGGAGCTGCCAGGCTCTAAAGGCCTAACAGATGCTGCTGGGCTCCAGGCTCGCTGGGCTCCTGGGGGCTGACACAGGTCCTGGCACAGGATTCCCAGAGCAATGCTTTTTTCATAGATTATTTTGTGATCTTAAGAAAAATCCAACATGCTTGAACGAACATTAGTCAAGGTGACAGTAGATGTGATGGGGCAGCACAGAGACACTGGTGGGGGGAGGTGCCTCTCTAAGAGCAGGGCCTCGCACAGGTGCCTCCTCCTGTCGTGGGGGGCTCACAGGGGCTCCCCCTCCCCTTACACCGGAGCCTGCACCCAGCTGATGTGCCCAAGGGGTCATTTGGTGGTAACTGAAGACATTTCCGGTCCTCAGGACCATGGATGCTGCTGGCATCTTGCTGTCGGGCCAGGAATGCTGCTCAGCACCCTCCAAGCACAGATGCACCCCAACCACAGAATCGCCTGGCCCATGTATAGAGCTTCTGGGGGAGAGGTCTGCTCTAGGCAGTTCTGCTCTGACTTCCAAAGCTTGAAAATACGTCGCACATCCTTGACACCTGAACTCCACCTGTGCCCAGCTGCAGTCCTTGAACACACCTTCCCAGCACTGTGGTGGAGTGCATGGCTATGCCAAGGGCGGGCTGGGGGCTCTCTCTTGGCAAGAACAAGATGGGGGCTGTATTTGACAACGTCAAGGGCTAAGGGTTTTCTGGAGCTTTAGGTCTGCAACGAGAGATGAGTGAGAAGTGGTCAAACTAAGGAAAGGGGAGAGGTGGGGGGCATGAAGACACCTCCAGGAAGTTCTGCCTTCGCAGCCGGAAGGCACGGGCAGGAAGGCAAAGGCAGCTGTTGTACGACCTTGAACGGAGGCCGAGCAAGAAGTACTTGCAGGAAGTATAGAAAAGGGAGATCTAGAATAGCTTCCCAAATTCTAGATCTGATGACTGGCACTGCCTCTGCATCACCTCTCAGACCTCCTAGCCTCCTGGTCCCTTGACTCACCTCCACTGACCTTCTCCCCCTATGCCTGTCACCTGCACCCTGGCCAGGACTCTTCACCGCTGGATGTCCCAACAGGCCCTCTTCATTTCAATCATCCATTCTTTACAAGGTTACACAGCCTTTCTGACTTCTCCAGAAAGCCATCCAGCCCTGCTCCCCTCCACCTCCAACTGAATAGTTTCTCAGTTCTCTTTCAGTTCACACAAATGACATGCCCTTGTCATCATATTTTGTTACAGCAGCCCTAGTAAACTAACACAAAAACCACTTCCAGGTCATGACCTGGAAAGAAATGTGGGTGAATTTCCTGACCCATCTCCCCCCAGGCTGGGGTGAGGATAACTCAACCTAGGGCAGCCATCTTGGATCTAGTAGAAGCCCCGTGTTGGCTCGGTGGAGCCAAATCACTGTCCCCTCTGGACTGTTACAGAAAAAGTTGATCTCTCTTTGATTTTCTTGGTTACAGCAGTTGAACCTATGGCCTACCTGTAACATCTTGCAAGCAGGCCACAGCTGGCTATAAATAGGCCCCCACTTGACTTCCAAAGCTTGAAAATAAATTACACTTGACTTTTCGCCATTATTTTACATTGTGCATCATGTGTATAGAATTTAAAGTGCATCCTGTCATATCCATCTCTGCCTCTAAACCTCTAATTTAGTTGATCTCATCAACTCCAGCTTGGTTTTCATTGTCGACCTCGTTTCTCTTCCCATTTATAGACCACTCAAAAACATCTCTTCCCAGATTTTTCCCTCTTATCTCCTCCACCACATTATTCCCTTTATCCACTCCAATCTGGTCTTCAAGCTCAAGATACTTTCTGGAACTCATGCCTGCCACTGTACTATTCTTTTCTACCCAGGCACAATTGAATGTGACTCAGCCATCATCATTACAGGGAAAGCATTTCCCCAAAAACACTCTTTCACCTCTGCTCTTATGTCTTTTGCATTAGAATAAGAATTACTTTGAAATTAAAGGGACTTAGTCCTGCAATAGAATTCAGAGACAATGAGATTTGGCTAGATATTTTCGGCTTTTTGTAAATGCCAACATTAAAGCCCAGATTCACTGTTAATGGATACCTATATGCCTGACTTTTCTTAATCAATGGAAGTAAAAGAAAAAAAGGCAAAAAAAAATAATACTTGCAGAAATGTTAATTAAATGCTATCTTACTTGAAGAAAATTCCATGGTAAGAACTTTGTCTTATTTAAACTGGAAAATCTGTAATGAAAATTTTGAGTCTCAAATACAAGTTGCTTTAGGGTTTCCTTATGATGCATTCCACTGTCCCTGAGCCTTGTTCTCATGCAGATATCCTATGAAAGTTCAAATAGGCAATCCATTCTATATTTCAGATAAAAATTAAAAATCACTGAAGCATTAGTCTACAAATGCAAACTAATCAGTCAGTCGTACATTCTTTTTTACTCTAGAGTGAAGGGCAATGTGGATACATTTGAATCACTCAACAATGACATAACTTACCTTCTCCATGATCCATTTCTACTGGCAAAATTTGAGTGGCTCAATGGACTAAGTAGAAGATAAAGTATGGAAAAATCGTATTTCCTTCCCTAGCTCTGTCAGAGAAAGAGTGTGTGACCTTGGAAAAAGAAAATATCCTTTCTCTGACTTTGCTTCCTCATTTGCAAAACAGGGAAAGCAAAGTCCCACTAATTTACTAATAAATTATCTCATTACTGAGTGTAAACACTGTCATTGTTTAACATTTATTTCTGCAATCTGTCAAGGCATTTTGAAACTTCCGCATGAAATATACAACTTAGTGCCAGGTTGCCCCTTGTCGTCCTCATAAGGAATGTCAGCGGAGGCAAAGCAGGATGGGAAACACATGGGGGAGGTACATGGAATGTTATTTAATTTATTTTCAGATGGCTAAAAGGAAGTGTAATTAAGTTTCCTGAAAGTCTTCCAAATAAACTTCCCTTAGAGAAGGAATGAAAAAAAGAGGTCGTAGCTGTCAAAATGCTACATCAGAGTCCTTGACACTGGAGATGAAGGTCAGATTGCGAGACGGCCACCAGAGAACCAATACAACGTAGTCCAGTCCCTCTCCAGGGTGGAAGGAAACCCCCCGATATATGGATGAGATGCATCAGCACCGAGAAATCAGCTCAGAGACAGAAGCTTTGGGCTCAGACTGAGTTAGTGCAAGTAAACAACTCCTCCACCACCCTCTCCTCCTCCATGTACAATAAAGAAACATACAGCCCATGTTTTTATAGTGAAAAGCCAAGATGTCAACATAAAAGCACAAATAGGAAAGAAAGCTCCACAGCTCTCCAGAAGGACTCCACAGAGGTTCTGCAGCAGATAGTAAGCTCTCAAGAAGTCTGGGCTGTTCCTTGACTAAATTCAGGTTGGAGCAGGGGCAGGGGAAGACGACCTTAGTAGAACAACATTAAATATACGTAGTCGACATCTTAATGTATATCCAGCTTATTATCAGACCACATCTGCAAACTGGTCGAGCAGTGAACGCCACAAGGGATGAACATGCTTTGCATTTGTTCCAACATTTTTCACTCTTTGAGAAACACAAACTAAAGCAAAACTGTATTTATTTCTCAGGATTCTATAAATCCATTTCCTTGAAATTACACACATGGAAAGTGATCACCCTCTGAGGGTTATGAATGTTCCTGAACTCTTCACAGAAACTAGCATTTCTAGCCTTTTTTTAGCATGCACACATTCTCCGGCTAATCTAAGCCTGCAGGAACCCCGCCTTGAACTGGCTGTGAGGTTAGTGTTCACGTGTCGGTAGAGATGAATTCATCAAGGAGCAAATTTCCTCTCTCACAGATTATATGTCCTTATCATGCAACAAAATCCTGAGTTCCATTAAAGGGTGAGTATTCTGTGATCTACGGTTTATCATCGGTCACCTACCTCTGTCTTGATTATATGATTTTCTCTTTGTCAACATGACCGACTCCAAATATGTTGTTAAGTCTTACTCCAGTGCTTTATTTTGGAAAAAATAGCCTACACTGTAAATCTACCCATAAGCTAGCATATGACAATGCAGGATAATGAGTTGCAAACAAAGACATTGAAGATCTGAGACATTCTGTTGTTAAAATAAGATTTCAAAGCTGCAATAAGCATGAAACGATGATCAGGAATGAAGCAGAATTAAGGCACAATATAGAATTCCTATAATAAAAGCAGCCTTTGAATCATGGATGAGCATAAATGGAAAAATCTATTTTTTTCTGTAGACATTTCTCAGATGGTGACATACCACCATTCATGGAAGACGCTTACCAGAAATAGGTGGAAATCATTATGTCAAGGAGAAACATTTCATTATTAGGTGTGATGAAAAGCAATATCGCTGGGGACATTCTAATCATCAAGTTCTGTTGGCCTGTTGAAAACTTTTTAGTAAAATGTATCCACAAATAAGCAAAGACACAGGGTGCAGCAAAGTAGTTTGTGATTGTCATAATGATGTAATTGATAATTGATACATTTCAAATATAATTTTCTGTGAAGCTTATCACAATTTAGAAAGTAATGTTTAAATTAGAATACACAAAATAAATGCTTAAGTGAAATATACCAAGATAACAGTGATTAACTTTGGGTGGATCTGTTTAGGGTCATTTTTAGTTCCTTCTCTGTAGCTTCACAGTTTTCTGCAATATCGTTAATATTTTTTTACCTGCCTTTTTTTTCTGAGTAGAAGAACTGGGTGTAGGCCAGAGGTGCAGGGGGTGAGAGGATTCACCAGAGACAGAGTGGGGAGCAGAACAGGCAGATCTATTGAAATACACTGCTGAGGCGAGCAGCCGGGAGACAGGAGAGGTCTGCTGCGCCATGCGGGTCAGCTCCCTGGCCCAGGATCGAATTCAGGGTGTAGCAGTGATAGTGCTGAGAATTAACCCCTAGGCCACCAGAGAGGCACCTCTAGTTAATATTTTATAGTAAAAATTTCATTATCATATTTCATTTTTCCATTCTAGCTAATATTTTCAGTTTACCTCCACTACCTACAGAGTGTTTCCCTTAGTATAGCACTTTATCTCAGAGTCAAAGTCTGCAAGAAGACTCTGAGGGCCACTGAAGCAAGCAGAACATCAGACACACACGTCACAAGCCAAAGGAACAAGTTCTATTAGGACTCTCTGTGGATGAGCCTTAATATCTATAAAAACACCCTCTTCTCCTAGAAAAATACATCCCAAACTGAAAACAGCAGCTGTCTCCATGGAGATGGTAGTAACAGTGAATTTACTTTCTTTTTTACATGTACTTCTTTCATTTTGTATTTCTGCCTTGCCTCTATTTCTGTATTTCCTCTATTTGGAAAAAGAAAACCTTCCTGCTTTTCCTTGAAAATTTCTGACTTCATAGTGAAAATTCTACATGATTCATAAATGTACACATTTTTTATTGCACAGTAGGAACTGACATGAAGAAAAATAATCTTTGAAACTGAAAGCTGAAAAAAAAACTTAAGAAGTCACTGAGCTAATGAGTAGACTTTCTTTTTCGGGTGATGGAGATGTTCTAGGTTGAGATAGTATAATGATGACAAAATCCTAAAATATAATAAAATACCATAGATTGTACCCTTTAAAATGGTGAATTTCATTGCATGTCACCTACAGCTCAAAAAAAAAAAAAAAAAGCCAGAAAACACTAAGGAAGGAGCAGTGGTCAAGAGCTGAGTTCCCCTGGCCACTCACCTGAGCTGTCCCCGCTTAGTCACTGTCTCCTTCCCAGCCAGACTATAGAAGGTGAGGAACAGACTGTGGTGCTGAGGACAGCCAACAGAGGCCATGGCATCCTCAAGGCCGTCTTGCCATGTGGGAGCGCGATCTGGGTTTACCTGAAAGGAACTAAGAATGGAAATGCCATGTGAGACAGCAATCCCACTCTTGGGCATTTATTCAGAGAACATGAAACCATCAACTCAAAAAATGATAAGCCCTAAATGTTTATTGCAGCATCGTGCACAACTGCCAGGGCATGAAGGCAACCAAGCACCTGCTGATAGAGGATTGGATCAAGAAAATGTCTTTTCAACTCTGGGATGTGACTGAACCCTGAGGATAGGTGGAATGTTGTCATTTACAGGCAAGTGAAAGGAGCTCAAGGGAATGAGGTGTCCTAAAGCAAGTGAGGAAGATGAAGACAGATACTGGGTGTTTGCATCACAATTTGACAAAGCAACATGCTTACGAAACTATCAAACACTAACAAAGTGAGTCAGAGGAGCTCACTCTGAGCTCAGAGGAGGTGGGCAGGGAGGAAGGGTCAAAGGGACTGGTGGTAGAAAGTAAAAAGCAGCAGCACCCCCTCCTGCTCCGCCTTCTCTCCTCACAAGCTCGGAAGAGGAACAGACGCGTCCTGGTCTGCTGGTGTCAGTGAAAACACGTCTTCAGATCTGGCAGGATCTCTGGAGGACAGACCTTGGATGAATCTACTGCATTGGAAGTTGGACGTGGGAGTCATTACTTATCATCTTCACCAGAATGCAAGATGGTCTGGCTGTTGAAACTCCAGCAGAATATCTATGAAGCAAGAATGAACTTAGACGAGAAAACAAAAGCATGATAATGAATAAACAGGAGATTGATGGCAGGATTGAAGAGAGATTCAAGATACTGTGAAGTTTAAAATGCAAGCCTGAAAGCATTCCCTCCACCCCCAAAAAGATCTGAACCTGCAAAAGCAGAACAAGAATGACACAAAACTTATGTTTTTCCAAGTAACAACAAAACATCACTAAGAAAAGAAAAAAGACTCAAACAAAGACAGTGTTTTCATTTTTCTGGGTAAGAGGGTTTATAATGGAAGGAAAGAAGTCTCCCTCTATTGGTCCAAGTCTAAAATGCTATGCCATTTCTTCATCATCTATCAAGTTGACAGTGCATCACAGAGTTTCCCAACTTTTTTCTATTTTTAATCAGCGTCCCCAAAGGGTATTTTTTCAGACATTGTTCCCTAGTCCCCCTACCCATGAAATCTGAGCTCTGCAGGGATGCCCCCCAGGCACTGCCCGGGGATTGTGCTCTTTAAGCAGAAGAAAGATTTTATTCTTTGCTCTCCCACAAAAATATGGCTATAAATGCATGGATTTTCCTAGATGTGATCCATGGAATCAACTGAAGTCATTATTAGGTGCAAATTGTTATGACTTTGGCCAGTGGAAGTCGCTCAAACTTGAACCTGTGTCCTGTTGTCCATTAACCTGAGAAATCTTCCTTGCTCTCTGGCATAACACGCTGTTCTGGCCTCGATCTGTGTCCTTTCTGGCCTGAAATAATGTACATTATGTATATAATTATAACACACTACATATATAATAATTTAAGAAAATTATACTACTAATAAAATCATTGAGTGAGGCTTATAATATTTTTATAATTCTTTTTGTGTTTAGATGCTTCCTATCGACATTTTAAAATCAGTCCTCTATATTAAACTCATTTGACATCAATTCTTTCTTTTATGATTCCAATTTGATATACAATTGTATCCATTTCAATTTACTTAAAGATTTACTAATACTTGTATGATTAAAGTTAAAACAATATGAAAAGGAATGCAATAGGTAGCTAGTTCATGGTTTCTTGCTTATTCTTCTTTTGTTTTATCTATAAATATGTACATAAGAAATAAGAATATCTCTTACTCTTGTAAAACTTTACTAGGTAGCAAAGTTTACATTTAATGGATAAGATAGATAAGCTGTCATCGTTTTAAAATTTAAATAACTTTCTATAGTTTCACATCAGTTTGCTTTGTTTTAGTGGTTGTGTACTTTTTCAACTTTAAATCATACTTTTTTTTTTTTAATTTGGGGGCATATTGCAAACTTTACCTCATTTATCCTATAGGTGGTGTTTGGTTTTTCCTCCTTTTGGAGACATTCTCTTTTTCATCTCCATGAAATGCACCCCTAGACTTTTCTACCTAATTCTCGGCTTTCTTTGAAGTCTTCTTTCTCCCCACCAGCTATTGCATTCAGCGTTCTTCAGGACCTTCCACACATGTCACTCTACACCCCCTTCCTGGACAATCTAATCCACTCTTCTGCCTTCAGTTGCCAACTATATGTTAACAAATCTTGATTCTATAACTTTGCTCATGACCTACCCCTTGAACCCCAGAAATACATTCAGCTGCTCCAGGCTGTCTCCACATTATGTCCACAGGTGTTGAACATTCAGCGTGTGGTTCCGAGCTCATCCTTGTGCCCCCTTCTCCCGCAGTCCTCCAGTCTCTTGGGGTCAGAAAGGGTACCACCCTAAGGGCTCGGGCATCTGGCTTCCCTTCTGCCATCACCTCCTCTCTTACCCACCTCCAGGGTCAACAGATCCCAAATGCTCTCATTCTACCTGCTACATAGCATTCCAGCCCGCCCACGCCTCCTAGTCCAGCCTCTCTCTCCCACATCAGGTGAGCATCATCACTTCTGGATGCTCTAACACCTCCAACGGGATTTCCAATTTCCAGATTTCTCCTACCCATTCTCCAAACTGTACTAAGAACAGTCATTGTAAAGCAAAGCATTGTAAAGATAGAATCTCAACGTTTGTTGAATCAAATCCAACAACTCCTTATCCTCCCAAGAGTCCAAGCCTTGCCTCCTCGTACTCCAAGTTCATTTACCTGAGTAAAAACTTTGCATAATATACCCTTCATCGGTCCTCTACTTAACTCAGCTTTGCTAAACTTTCATTTCTAGAATTTCAGATATTTTTCTAGTTTCATCCTATCTCTGCTGCTTCTTCTCCCTAGAAAATCATTTTTGTCTTCTACCCCTCTTTCAAGTGCTTAGCTCATATCCTGTAGGTCTCATTTTAAGCACTATGACTAGATGCTGGAAATTATATTGTGGATTTAGCATAAAATGTTCCCAAAGTACCAAGTATATGGCCTGATATGAGCTGGGAAATTAACAAACATCAGCAATGAACATTACTTAGATGGTTCATGAATAACATGGTTATCTCCAAACTGAATTCCTCTTTGAGTTCAACTCCGTGGCATTTTATTTGGCTCCTGTCCCCATTCTTGTGATTGAAGCACACAAAAAAGTGTGATTCTCTAACTTATATGCTCACGTACAAGTAAGTGGGAGATAACTCATTCTGAATGATACAGTTGGATTCCTGATGATTGCAAGCACCTACCCATCCTTAATTAAATGCTGTCAATTAGATTTCATCATAAATCCCTATTCCAAAACTACTGTGAATCAGCAAGATGATATACCAACCTTGAAACATCTTTCTTTAATAACAAAAAGACCCCAAAATAATGCACAACCTTTCATTTTACTTCAGGTTAGCAGAGAATACTTTTATTACATCTCCTTGGTTTGTAGGCCGTTCTCTGTAGGTGCAGTCACCGGGAAGCTGACATCAGAGAAGTGTGATGGCATGAATACAGAGGAAATGTGTTTCTGCATAGTGTGAGTGATAATTAGCAATTGATAAAGAACCTCAGCTGTGTTGAGAACTTGAAATAAATGGATTTATGTTGGAAAGGAAACCAGTGGGTGTAAGGTGACACAATGCCAGGGAGAGAAATAACTGCAAAGTGATGATTGATTAGCCAGAGGCCAAATTTCTGCAAAAGATTCTGAAATAAAAAATTTGGGTAATCAAAGGCATTACATTTTTAACTTCGCTAGCTCTTGTTTTATTAATCCATAGGCCTAATCATTCCTACTAATTACAAGACACACCAAACCTTCCCATGACATGGCAAGGGGGTGACAGAGATATAAGAGCCAGGGAGCAGGGAAGGGATCCAAAGAGACTGCCTGGTTTTCCTCCGAAAACATCTGAGGATGTTGAGACTTTATCCTGTCTTTGCAATCATAGACAAGGAGAGTTCTCATCTTCCAAAGTCATTTAAGTGATTCAAAATAAAAATCTCTTCTTGATGACTAATTGATCTCATGAATATTAAATTAGAACATAGACATGTCACTTTTTCTGCTTTCAATAGCAAGGAAGAACAGTGATCATCACTAACTCCTGACCCAGTGCCCTGCTGGAAAGGCAGAACCCTGGTCTGCTAAGCCCCAGCTGAGGGGTCCAGCCATGAGCCTACAAATGGTCCAAGTAACCCAGACAAGATGCTCTTTCAGAAATCAAGATCAGAGGGTACAGTTGAAGTATAATCAAAACAAGGTCAATATACCATCAGAAAGAAAATGTTTGGTAAAGAAGGAAATGGAGATAGGGGAGATTGTCAGTGCAACATGTATGATGCCACACGGGCTATTGTGGGAAACAACTACCACTTTGGCTGAAGTGTTAAGAACATTAGACTTACTGAAAGAGCTACTGGATAAAACATACAAGAGATATATAAATTGGATGGATGGATGATGGATGGATGATGGATGAATGATGGATGGATGGTGGATGGATGATGGATGGATGGATGGATGGATGGATGGGTGGATGAATGATGGATAGATGGAGGGATGGATGGAGGGATAGATGGATGGATGGATGGATGGATGGATGGATGGATGGATGGATAGATGGATGGATGGATGGATGGATGAATGATGGATTGATGGATGGATGGATGATGGATGGATGATGGATGGATGGATAGATGATGGATGGATAGATGGATGGATGGATGATGGATGTATGGATGATGGATGGATGGATGGATGGATGGATGGATGGATGGATGGATGATGGATGGATGGATGACTGGATGGATGATTGATGGATGGATGGATGACTGGATGGATGATTGATGGATGGATGGATGGATGGATGGATATATGGATGGACATATGGATGGATGGATGAGAGGGAGGGCAGAGAGATGATATATGATAGATAAAGACAAGAACATATAGGTATCAAACTATGGAACATTTTCAGTGAAAGGAATCTTGAGGTTCTTGATACCAAAGAAAGATTCATTGATCTGGCATCTCTGACTGCTAGTGCAGTACTGCTGAGATCTCCATCCTACTCTCTGAGAGCATGTTCTCATGGCCATCAAGATGATCTCATTTGACATTTGTCATTTTCTCTGGTTACATGCAGTCCTTTAGTATTAAGTTTTCCTGACAAAGTACTTTGCAAGTGGATTTGTTTTAGTCACCTCAAAACTATAGCATAATCTCACAAAAGAATAAAATGAAACCATCAGAATGTTTACCAACAAAATGCTAACATTTAAAAATGATCATTTTAACATATACTTAAAATAACAAGGTACTGAACTGGATAACATGCAATATTATTTAGGTTTTTTTTTTTTTAAGCTAGAGAAAATGCTTAAAGAAAAATCCAGTGGAAGATTAAAGGTGAGTTTGAAGGACACAATTATGGTTTTGTTTTGGCATGTGTGAATTCTTTGGTGATTTTATAGTTGTCTCAAATGAGCATACTTCATTTGTTTCAAATCATAATATACTAGCTTTAAAGAAAAGCTAGACTTCTTACTAAATTTATTTTTTACATTACTGTGTTAATTTAAAATCACTACTAACATCTTATTTTCTCTCTGTCAAGACAAAATAATTCTTGCTTTTTAAAGCTTTTCTTCACAGGTCTTATCTACAAGCGCCTTAATTATATTTGGTATTCTTCTCTGAAAAGGTCTCCAGCTCCCTCTTCAAGAATTCTGCAAAGAAAATTCTGACATGTTAGAGAGCTCCTAGGACCACTAGAATTTGTTAGGGAAATTCTAGAGTTACTTAAGTTTAACTCTGACATTTGTTAAAATTGGGGGAAGTGGGGGTGGAGATAGACATGATGTGCCCTTCAAGGGGCCAGTCGGTGCCAAGACCAGCTTCCCTCTACTCTGACTCACATACCCAGCCAGCTGGTCAGCTCCTCCCAAGAGACCTCATTCTCTCTTTGGTTGCAACCTTTTCTGGGACTCATTGTCATAGTTCAGTGATTTGTTGAACTTAAGGTTGAATGAAGATATAGAGACATTGGCAACTTTGCATTTCCCAGATCTCAATAAAATAAACATTTTTCTTCCTCTCTTGCCAGACATACTCACACCCTCTCTCTTCATGTCCTGGGAAGAAGCAAAGATGAGATTTAACAGAAATAAGATCTTAGAGTAATGATTAAAAGTAGGTATGTGCTAAAGTTTGGAGGCTTTACTAAAAAAATGAGTCACAAATTATAACACTAGGCAACACCCTTGAGGAAGTAGGAGTTTGACCATCCTGTCACCGTTCCTCTTACAGCTGCTCCACACCCAAGTGAAGTTCTTCCCTCAGCCATAATCTACAAGAACGTTCACTTTTAAGCAGTCCTTGAAGCAGAAGAGAAGGCTTGCCATCGAGATTCAAAGGGTCCCCCGTCTTTGGACACGTTGCCTGCAAGTAGAGTGAAAGGAGCAAATGGAGTGTGACACGTCACACGGATGTAAGAGCAATTCTTGAAAGTGAAAAGGACAGAGCAAGCCAACATATGGATGATAGAGCGGGAGGGCTTTGATGATATTTCTGTTTTATGACTTCAACTTTTTCTGTGGTATTGCCTAAAATATGCTCATTATGAAGACTCTGCTCTGTAAACTGTGAAAAACTAATTTAAGGTGAAAGGACAAAGAAGAGTTAAGTAGAAATGTGTGGCCCAACATTCGTGGATAGATGACAGCTGGAAGACAGCTGGATGATGATTTAGATCGGGTCAAAAGGAAGGGCCACTGGCACCCATGAAGGAAAGAGGTTTAAGAATAAACATCTATGAAAGAAGAAAACTGTCTGGATGATACAAAGGAAAAACCATCTTACCAAATAGCTAGACCTGATAAGTGTTGTTTCACCTGCAGCCAGAAATATAAATATAATATAAACATAAATGTGGTTGCACCATATGAATTTATCTGGGCAGGAGGAGAATGGTTTGATAGTGGTGTTTGGAATGGTTTAGCCAAACAAAATGGCTATATAAGGTGGATTACATGTCCTCAAGAGTGGACATGAGTGCCCTCAAGTCAATCCTTCTGTTACAGCCCTAAACTCCTGAATTTAAACCCAACTCTTGGTCATCAGAGTGGGCTTACCCGGTGTCCCAAGCAAGTGAGGCAAGAAAACAGAATCACACATGAAGGGTTCCTGTCCTGGGGCCCACTGGCTCAAGGTGACCCTTTAACCAACAAGGGAATTCCTCGGCTATCCCCTCTCCTCTGACCTCCACCACGTCCTCGTTCCATGGCCTGGAGCCGTGGCCTGGCCCTCAGTTGTCATGAAGGGGGTGCAAACAGAACAAGGCCTGGCTGAGGCACTCAGAGCACAGACTCAGGAGCCAGACTGCAGGTTCAAGACCAAGGGGCACCACTTCTGGTATTTCTGCGTCCTGTTTCCACTTCTTCCTGTGAGGAATGGAGCCTCGGAGGCCCGTCTAGCAGGTTAAGTGAGCCCTGACGGAGTTGGCACAAACACAGAGCCTGGACGATGGAGGAAGGAGCCCAGGGCTTCGAGGGGGAGGCTGATTGGTGCCTTGGTGGCGGGCACGGTGCGGTGACCTCTGTACCGTAAATCACATGCAGTGTTGTAAACCAGCGCCACCTTGATTAGTATAATTTTTTAAAAGATTTATTTATTTATGCATGCAAGAGCTAGGGTACAGGCCAGAGGTGCAGGGGTGAGAGGATTCACCAGAGACAGAGTGGGGAACAGAACAGGCAGATCTGCTGAAATCCACTGCTGAGGGGAGCAGCGGGGAGACAGGAGAGGTCCGCTGCACCATGTGGGTAGCTCCTTGGCCAGGGATCGAACTCATGCTGCAGTGGCTGCAGATAGCTTCACAGTGCTGAGACTTAACCCCTTGTGCCACTAGGGGAGCCCCTCAATTAGTATAATTTTTAAAATATCAAAAATACAAACACGAACAAAGTGCCTAGACCAAACATGGCCCAGGACCTGAAGACTCTCAGTAAACATCATCTGTTGAGATTCTGACTTTCGTGCGGAGGGTGCAAAGCCAGAAAGCAAAGCCTGGCATATGTAAAAACAGCCCTGCAAATACCTACGCCAGAGTACAGAGTTATTTATGCTAATGTGTTCACGCCTGTGGATAAAGGTTTTAGAATGAGAAAAAAATTTAAGATCCAATAGAGGCACCCAACGGGGCAAATGTGTGCGTTCCCCTCGTTTCTTCCCCGGCCCTCCCCGGGGATGCAGGCGACCTCTCCCTCCATGCATTATAAAGACGGCTGTCAAAATTAATCTGCAGTATTAGGGGTAGTGTTGACAGCTTCATCTTTGTAAATGTTATTACTGTGTTTTTAAACCCACAAGCCTCAGCCCGTGCAGCGCTCGGAGGCTTCCTCGAGGGGAGAAGCACTTCTCCTTGTCGATAGAAATTCAATTTGCTGCACAAGCTAAGATGCAGCCAGCTTCTCCCCCTTGCTTTACTGCTGCTCTCACGAGCGTAAAGCGAGCCTAATGTTTAAATGTTAGGAAGCACTTAATGCTTAATCGTCGGAGATTAAGTCTCTTTCGTGAAGCCAGGGCTGCCTGGCAACAGGTCTGGAAAGGATGGTCTGCCTGCTCGGGGCAGGCGGCGGCTCGGAAGCGGCTGCCCCGGCTTCCCGGCCTCAGACATGCCAAAGGGGAAGAGACAGGGCATGAGACGTCTCTCCAGAGCGGCTGCCAGGTTGAAGGGGCCAGCACAGCACAGCACGGCACTGGGGATGGTGACGGGGGGGTGGGGAGTGCGATACACAGGAATTTGAGATGTCTGCACCCCAAGAGTCTGCCCACCTGGGGCCTCCACGGCATCCTCTGCTGTGGTAGGTGAGCCCCTAGAGGCGACACCGTGAGACGAAGCCAGCAGACAGAGGCTCATACAAGAATGTCCTGGAAAACCTTCACATGGCTCAGACCCCCCCACAGCCATCCCTGGGACTCGATGCCCGAGAGACGTTCTTCTTGCGCGCAGAGAAGGCCTCCACCTCCGTGCACACCACCTCGTTTTGCTTGCGGATCACGTAAGTGAGCAGGACACCCCCTGCGTTGCCCTGTTTATCACAAGGCTCCCCACCTGCTGGTAAAAACCTCGAGAGCAGGGGTCTGTCTGTCTCGCTCGCCGTGCCCGGCATCTAGAAGTCCCTGCGTGGAGTAGGTGCAGGATAAACAGGTGTGGAGCGAAGCGCTGGGCCCTCTGCCTCTCTGGTCCGGGTGGCTGTTTCCGGGCGGTCCCTTCTCTGACGTGCGGAGCCCGGTCTTGCTGCTTCCATCGGCTCACGCCTGGCCTGTCCAGTGGGCAGCACGCGGGGCAGGTGGCTCTGAACCAGGATGCTGACCAGAGCCAGTTTGGGGAGATTCAAAGAGCACAGATCCTTGGGCACAGCCCACAAAGTTTTGACTTTGCAGATGTGGGGTGGGGCCCAGGAATCAGTAAACACACCCCAGGCAGTTTGGGGATCTCTGCTGCCCCCCCACACTGTACCCATGTTCTGCCATTACCCTTCTCCAGGGGCATCAGCAGATTCCGCACCCGAGTCGAGGAAGATCAAGACCGTGCGTGGGCACAGGAGATAGGGCAGGGGACAGAAAACTCTTATGAAATGCAGATGCCTGGCCACAACATCCCGGGGTGGGGGGGCACCCCAAGCCCGCTGAGATGTCTCTGGAGCTGGATTTTTTTCATCCCAAATATGCAGAGAAAAACTGCAAGCAGCACCTGTGGTGTGAGCGCCATGCATAGTGAGGTGAGTTCACACCCAGCAGCAGAGCTTTCTGGTCCTCAGCTCCATGGGGTCACCCCCGGTTTTAATACCCCAGGCTGCAAACCTGGGCTCTGAGAGCATCTGCGCTGAGAAACACTTTCCTTCTGAAAGAGGGTCTCTGCGTTATGCCCTAGCAAGCCGGGTGCAAAGCAGTCTGGTATAAATATTTTAGGAAGAGAAGTAGGCGATGACCTCATTGTGAAGGAAGCTCGGCCCTCAAGGTCACCTTCAGAGCTGGAAATGATTTTGCTGAGAACGCTGACCTGCGGCAATTTCTCTGCTGTGTACTCAAGCATCGGCCAGGGGAGCCCAGTACCCAGCATGCCAGGGGGGGCTGTGGCGGAGGCTCAGGTTTCAGACTTGGATCAGCTCCACAGGCAAGCGGGGGGGTGGTGAAGACATCGAATGTGTTAAAACACCAATTTGATTTTTCTCAAACATTTTATTTGAACCCAAGTAACACCGTCTAGAACATTCTCTTAGTTTCAGGTGCCCAGCATTATGATTGCCAGCTGCCTATGCTTCATGATGAGCTCCACGCAGGGCCTCGTTGCAGCCACCACCCCACAATCGACCCCCTGAAGCCCAGGCCCCCTCCCTGCGCCTTTTCCTTCCGCAAGTCACCATCTTGTTTTTTCATCTAAAAGTTTTTGTTTTGTTTTATCTGTTTTGTGTCCATATGAGTGAAGTCATATGGTCTTTGTCTTTCTCTGTCTGATTTATTTCACAGAGCACAATACCCTCGAGTCCACCCATGTTGCCACAAAGGGAAAAATTTCATCTTTCTTTTGTAGCCACCATGTATATCCACGGGCACTTAGGTGGTTTCCATATCGTGACTATTGGGAACAGTCCTGCAGTAAGCACGGGCAGGGCCTCCCTGGTGGCCTAGGAGTTAAGTCTCAGCACTATCACCTCTGCAGCATGAGTTCAATCCCCGGGCAGGGAGCTGAACCACAGGGCGCAGCAGATCTCTCCCGTCTCCCTGCTGCTCCCCTCAGCAGTGGATTTCAGTAGATCCACCTATTCTGCTCCCCACTCTGCCTCTGGTGAATCCTCACAGCCCCTGGCCAACACCCCAGTTCTTCTACACAAAAATAAAATTAAATGAAGTATTAAAAAAAAAGCCCACGGGGCGCCGTACTCTGAGTAAACACGCAGAAGCAACACTACTGGCCATGTGGTATGTCCAGTCTCAACCTTCTGAGGAATCTCCAGGCTATAAATCTCTAATTCTCTGCTCAGGACCACAGTTGCACCCACAGACTTCAGTCGTTACTGTCATCATGAGAGTCACAGGCATCAGAGACACAGGCCGGGGCTTGGCTTTGAGGATTCCAGGGAGACGTGCCACATCCCAGCCCAGGGCCCAGCAGCAGGGGGTGGGCATGCAGGTGGGAGAGGGAGGCCGGAGTGCAGCACACAAGCAGGAAAGGAAGAATAACTTGGGCTGAATGCCCAGGTTTCTGACAAGCCAGCTGCCATGCGAAAAGCAAGAGGTAAGAATTCAAACATACTATCAGCGATAAAATAACATCCCGCTTTAGAAAACAAGGAAATGCACTGAAGACAAGTCTTCGTCTTTGATAAAGACAGCGGCGCTCACAGGTGACAGAAAATCTGTCCATTACTCTTCTTCTTTCCCGTAAGACAAAATAGAGATTCTTTCAGTGAAATGATGGAACGCCTTGAAATTGCCGTCATGACGCTCTCGCAAGCTCAGCGCGGGGACAGTGTTTTTCTGCACTTAAACGTGAGGAATGGTGCTTGGGAGGCTGAGGTGGGCACCGCGACTCCAGCCCCACCGTGGCTGTGTGCAAAGCGTGAAAAGCAGAGAGCGCCACAGGGGAACCCCAGAGGCGCTGGGCCACCCCAGAGGGGCTGGGCCTTTGGCCAGTCCAGCAGCAGAGGCTGCCTCTTGAGGCTCAGGACGATCAGAAGCCGTGGAGATAAACATCTGGCAGGAAGAAGGTGGTCAGTTACAGGTACTCACGTATTTGAAGCTGGGTGACTCCTGCTTTCCAAGAGTTCACAGCTTTCACGCTTGACCATTTGAGTACAGACTGTTTAACGTGATGTATTATCTGGTATCACGCTTCTAGGGGAGAAGGAACTTTCACGCCTTCCCATGCCAGACACAGTTCTGTTCGCCCTTTCAACAGTTCCGTCCTCCCAGAAGTTTCCTGAGTGACCAGACAGGGTCGGCAGGTGACAGCAGATGAGGAGCCTGCGGCATAGGCCTCAGGGTCCCCCTGGGTTTTGCTGCCTGTTCTGTTAAACAGCCGAGCAGGTGCAGCACAGGAAGCACTGACCTCCGCAGGGGAGAGCTCCTTCCTCCTCCTCAATTTAACCTGGAAACCAAACCGCATTAGGTTTGCCTTAGGCCGTGCTTATTCATTCCCAAAGTTTTGAAGTTTTCCCCTGATGTCCCAAATCAGGAAAAATCCCTAATCAAGCATCCCAAATACGTTTCCTTTGTAACTTCAGATACAGAATCCACTTATGTGAAGACTTTGTTTGGGTCTGTGGTTCCCACTCTGCTAAGCTCCGCAAAGCCAAGGCCACGCCTGCAGTCCCCCCTGGGGGTCTCCCCTGCCAGCACGTGCTGGGGACACAGGAGCCCCTCACTGCGCACTTGCTAAGCCATCACTTGCTCAACAGGTGAGCCCAGGCTTTTACCAGTGCCGCATTAGGTTTGTGCAACTATTAATAATGGAGTGTTTTGACTCCTAATTATCTATTATTTTAGGTGTTACTTCCACAGGAATCTAAGAAGGAGAGGGGTAATTGTCAGGGAAAGAGTTGAGCATTTCTGAGATTGAAAACCTCACCTCTAAAAATATCCAGGTTCTGCAAAGTTTCTTTTGACTACTTATGCATATACCTGAGACAATAACATATTTCATGCATACTGAACACTAAACATTGGGCTGATGGCTTTAGACAGAGTATTTCAATTAACCCCATCCCCTGCTGTGGCTGTCATTATTCCAAGAACTGAGTCAGCTACATGGAGTAACTCCCCTGAAGCGAGGCAGGTGGCAAGTGATGGAGTGAGGGTTGTTTGAACCCAAGGAGGTGACCTTAGCCTCTGCTCCTAGATCCTCTGCCAGGTCAGTGCCTCTCACACCCTCAACAATAAAGGTCTGATTTATTGTTTATGCATTTCCAAGAAACTAGAGACAAAAACCTCTGTAAAGCACACTAGAAACAAATTACTAAAAATAAGGTAATACAAAATATGAGTTCAATTTGTTTCGAGTCAGCAAACATGAAAACACGCCGTCAAATGAATGTACCATTTCCTCAACTCTCGCTCTCGATTTCTGTGCTCACCTCAGTGGAAACCCATCGCAAACACTGCAGAGATGCACAGGCCTGGCAGGCTCGGGGCTGCTTCCCTGTGGTCGCTACTTCTGTGCGGAACTTTTCGGCATGCCCTTGAGGTTTTCTGCACTGGATGCATTTTCCTACATAAAAGAACTGAGTCAAAGTGCTTTCCAAGGCAGATGCCCCTTGAGGACAAACCAGGCCCATGAGCCCCTTGACAGCAGCATTTCCCAAAAGCTGAGTCCGCCACGACCCTCTGGTCAGCACCTGCCGTCTCGCTGGCAGTGTCTGCAATATCACCAATAACGTCAACTTCTTTCACATCTCTCGTTGGACTCGAAAGCTCCTCTGTCACCTGGGCCCAACTAACTCTCCCTGATTCCTGTTCCATGCCGCTGTCGGTGGATGTGACCCCGGAATTCCTATCCACATGTGGAAATCCCAATCCCCAGGGTGATATTGGGCAGTGGGCCTGTGGGAGATGATTGAGTTTAGACAAGGAAATGAGGGAGGACCCTGAAGAGGCGACCACAGCGAGACCTCATCCTCTCTCAAGTCACGCAGTGAGGAGAGGCGTGAGGGCTTCATGGGGGCTGCCTCTCACAGGCCAGGAGCAGGTCCACACCGGGAGCTGAATCTCTCGCACCTGGATCTTGGGCTCCCAGTTTCCAGAACTCTGAAAAACGAAGTACTGGTTGAGCTGGCCTGTCTATGGTGCTTGTTTCTGTGGCCCCAGCTGACCCTCCTGGGCATTTCGAGGATCCTCACACACCTACTGGTCTTTCCATTTGGTGCCTTTACTCATCCTCACTCCAACTGCCTCTGCCCCTGTCCTAAGACTCTTCCTCACAACTAAACTCATGTAAAGCTGCGTCCACACTTGACATCGACGTATTCACAGCGCTTGGCAATGTGTTAGTGAAGTAAAAGCCATTGGAAAAGCACAGCACATAAATATATTCTCCCTGAATGTCACCGCATCAAAGTATATGATACAAAATAAAAGTCAAAATAGACTAGCTATTCATAGTGGGGATTTTACATTTTACATGAACTCTTGATTTTCCCACAGTTAAACAGATAATAAAAATATCTAGATTTAAGCAGAAGAAACCCTAATCATTTTTAGGAGCCAGTATCAAATGTTGACTTGGGGACAATTAAGCCCCGGAGCCCACTCTGTCCTCAGCAGTCATGTTCTGCATTAGTTTTCCTTCCTGGAATCCCAACAGCCCCCAGATGGGGACCACTAACCACGCTTCTTTCCCTGCTCCCAGGACAGAAAGAGCTAAGCCAATTCCAGCAGAAAGGTGTGGACTTTCCCCATGCCAGGGTCTACAAAACCTTTTCCAACTGCTTCCCCTATAGGGAACAAATTTGGAGGAGTTTTGAGAAAATTTTTAAAATGCAAAACATTCTATTAGTTACTCCTTTCTGGGCCATAGTCTGTGAGCACAGGAGCCGGTTCTGGCCCAGGAGAGTCACTTTTATACATTCCTTCCCAACTGTCCATTGGGTACATCAAACTGATAGCCTAAGATCAGGCATGAGGAAGTATTTACACCATGACAATAGGCAAATGCTAAGTGAGGCCTCCTCCCACACCCCAGAGAGCAGGCTGCTCATCATCACCAGCTCACCACTGCCTATGCTGAATTGATACCGAGCTGGTCCATTGACTTGAACCGTCAGCAAATGAGACTCTGCCTAGTTTGCTAAGAAACACTCACCCTCAGTGAGCCCTGGCAGCGCTCCCTCTCAATACTCCATCACCACTGAATCTGGACCCTCATGCAGTCTCGACCCCAACAGCCTTGTAGTGGGTATTACTGGAATATTTGTCTTACAGGTTAATCTACCTTTCTGTATTAAAAACAGAGCACTCTGCTTTCTGTGCTCCACAAAACTTAGATTTGTGCTCTGCATGAGTAAACATTTAATATTTGTTGAATAAATTGGTTGCAAGTGAGGTTAGTTTTTGTGTAAGCTCCAGATTGAAGGAAGAAGAAACGCTGGGGCTCTCCATGGCCAAGACAGCCCTTCCTTGTAGTTGCTTGTTACATTTTTAAAAGGTGAAGAGCACCCAGGATGGTGTGTTTTCAAATGAAACTGGACCTCAAGTCCTCCAGAAATGTGACCAATGACAGCTGGACAGCATATCAGGACAGCAAAGAAAAAAAGGAGGAGGAATAGATGCTGAAGCCAAAAGAAAATAAGCCTATTTGTAAATGCAGCCTAAATTAAGGACCACAAAAAGCAATGAAATGAGAAAATACTTGGAAGTGTCTTCCAAATGCAATGGATTATTACTGTTATTCTTTTTAATTTGGTTTCCTCATGGACTTGATGGTTACCGATAATGTAGTCAAGAATATCCTGGGAAATAACGAGCCACATTCTGGGAAAACAATCCAAAACAAGACCAAAAATAAAACCTAACCAAACAAAAGCAAGAGAGGCAAATGCTAACAAAATCTAAAATACTATTATTCACATAATAGCATAAGCGTGAGGGTGATGTTTCACGCTGGGACCAACTGCTACAAGGAAGGAGCAAGAAAATGGAGACCATAAACTACATTTTTAAAGAGCAAAAAAAGGTGGGAGGAGACACAAATATAATTAGATGAGATTCATGTGACCCAAAAGGCAATTTCCAATGAGGGGCTTGAGAACAAAAGTGGTGTTTGAATACAGAAGAGGGGCCTTCAAAGGAGAGATGGCAAAGAGCGTGGAGAAGCTCACGCAGGTCTAGGCTGAGCACTTAGTGGCTATTTCATGCACATAGTTTCTACTCAGAGGACTCTGTCTCTTGGTGAGGTGTCAGGGGGAGGAACAAGTCCTGGGGGGCCGTCACTGCTTGTCCCTCCTAGAAGCCCCATCAGAGTCCAGGAAAGTGCCCTGTGCACAATCTGTGTCCATTCAACCCCAAGCCATGTTTTCTGGGCCCCCAGGACACCCTTTGTCTGTGGATTGCATTGCAGACACCTCGCCTCTCTCTCAGAATCAAGTGCCATGGCCAGAACAAAGCTCACTTGAAATATCTATAGACTGAAATAGTCGCCACTCGAAATAAACGCAAAGTTGAGTAAAAGAGAAATGTATTCAGGAGATGATTCAGAACAAAACTGAGGACTCAGAGCTGGGAAACCAAGATCAGACTTCTCACAACGACAGGTCCCTGCCCTTGTGGTTTTGGCCTCACTTTCTATAGGCGAGTTACATGCATGCAAAGAATACATAATTGTTTTCTCTTAACCAAGCAAGGAAGACATGAGTTAATTACGAACATTTCTAACACATCGTCGGCTCCAATAAGTATTTGCACAAAGAATAGGGTTTGGTTTCTAGCAGACTCAGTTTGGGGTAGAGGAGAAACACTGGACCCCACACTGGACCCCACGCTGCTCGCACAGCCGGAGCATCTGTGTCTGGAAGGCAGAAGGACCTCAGGTGACCCGGCTGTTCTGCTGAAAGCGCCCGGTGGACACAGGTGCATCAGGCTGCTGTTCCTGCCCCTTCCGCCTGCATCTTGCGAATGTGACCAGCTTGGTCTGTGCACTTTCCTTGCTGGTCCCCGCGGGGCTCTGCACCTGAACAGGAATCTCTGTCCTGCTGACTCCAGCCTCCCAACAGAGCAGAGTGGGGCTCTCTTTCCTCGCCCACAGAACCATCCCACATACTGCAAGCCTGTCGCACCTTCCTGATACGCTTATTTACTATCTGAGAAACTGCAAGTAGGTGAAAATGACCACCCGTGTGCAAGCCAGTCGTGCACACATGCACACATACACACGTCCACGGGACAAGCAACCCAGGTGAACACCACTTAGAGACCCTACAATTTCCTGAGGGTTCAGAAGCTCATAATACTAACATTTCATTATGTGGACCAACTGAAAACAAAATGAGCCCATATTTTCCTGCCTCACTGCGTGGGGGGCCTTGGTGTCCCATGACCCACTCCCCCACAACGTCTTTCCTACCCCCAGGGTCACTCCATCCTCTTCTCCAGGCCCTGCTCTCGGGCCTGCCTGAGCACGAGTTCCCTCCTCATTGACTGTTGTTTTCCCAATCGGACCCCGGTGCCAACCCTTCCACCTGGTGGCCCAGTGCACACCGACCCCCCTAACCGCGCGCTGGGCCTCATCTCCCTCCCTGGGGCACCAGGAGCAAGTCTCTGTGCCACGTCCCCCTCTCAGGTCGCCCTCTCTCTCTGTGAGTGCCCATTTTCATGAGTGAGGAAACATCCTCGTCACCTCTTCCACCCGAAGCTCCCGGTACTGTGACTTGCAAATCGTGGGCCTCGGAGAGGTTTCTGCACAAAGAATAAGTGATGTGAAAAGCCGCTGCTGTCACGAGGAGCAGGGCTGGCTTGTGCTCAGGGAGCGGGGTGACAGTCCCAGGGCGCCTCACCCAGCAGCTCCCGGGGCCAGATGCTGCATCGCAGCTCAGCACTCTGCCCTGTCCAGGCGCTGCTGCCAAACAGAAGGTTCTCTGTTGGCACGTTGTGCAGCTGTACCCCCGCACCAGCTCCTCCACTTGCAAATGAGCCCTCTCTGAACTGGCTCGTGCCTCCCTCCGCAGATGCCTGCCACCCAGACAGATGGGCACAAGTGTGAGCGTGCCAGGCAGCAAGCGTGCACAACGGGGAGGAGGTCCCAGCACAGGGTTTGCCCCTCGTACACGGTGTCGCCCCATGCAAACGCCCAAAGCAGTGGCTGCGGTACCTGAGGTGCAGAGCGGGACTCACCCTCGGGTTCTCATTTTGGAAACTGTTCATTACAGTCCCAAACCTGGAGGTGGGAGTGGGGATGAGACAGAGCTGGAAGGGAACACCCTGCCTCTCTTTAAAGCCTTAGCTTTAAAGATGCCTTCTCCTTCCGGGTGGAGTTCAAATTTAAGATGTGTCTTCAGGCAGCAGCTCAATCCATGGGCTGGGACCTCCCTCACTGCCAGAGAGGCAGCAGGATAAAAGACAGTCCTTCCGGGGACTGGTATGCCTCCCCATACAGGGATGAATTAAAGTATAAACTCTTCCCATCTGAGCTAAGATCTATAAAGCACGTTTCAGCAGCACAGGCTGGGAGAGAGGAATGCCCTCGATGGCCGCCGTGTCGATAGCCCAGTCGCAGTGAGGTGGGAACGGCTGAATGTCTCTATTGACTGGTCTGTCTTAATGGTCTGATGGCCGCCACGGCGAGACGGTGCAGTCAGCGGCTGAAGCGGCCGACGTGGCCTCTGGCGCACATTACAATGTTAAAAGCCTGCCATTGACAGAGGAGTAATCCCTCCTGCAGCTCTAAAGCATTTTCATTCTGGCCTTTTTTGAGACTCTAAAGACAGCGAGCAAGGGCATCGATCTACCAGGATGGTAGATCTCACAAGTAATTTCTCCTACTGGGCTTAGTGTTTTTGCTTTTAGTTTCCAAACCCAAATAGACCCGCGGCTCCTCTGGAAGACCAGAAGCTGAGCTTGAACTTCCCGGTCGGTCACAGGCAGGATGCGCCAAACAGCTACAGGGCCCCTGGGAAGCCACGCGACGGAAAGCAGATCACCTGGCAGAGCACCTGTCCAACAGCGGCAGGTGCCCAGACGCTGGGCTAGGGTTCTATCCGCTGCTGGAAGGACCTCAGTCATGGAAATGGCTTCTATACCTGCCTTCATGATGGTGACATTTGGAAGCTGAGAGTCGTAGAATCTTCAGCTTCTGCTGGCTGCACAGGGTCTCAGATGCTGCTCTGCAGATAGACCTACATGGCTGTGCATGGTCTGGGTTTTAAAAGCCACTTTTTGTTTCCAAACTCTCCAGACAGGCTTGACTAGGGATTAAGAATCCATCATGTGGGCCTTCCCTTTCCCCGGCCGCCGGCGAGGGTCCCACAAAAAAAAAAAAAAAAAAGAATCCGTCATCATGAGTGTGGCTTGGAGACATTAAAAAAGGAGTGGAGAAGAAAAACTCGCCTCTGCTCTAGAAGGGATAGCTCACCCAGGCAGCTTAGAACGTTGCATTTATTGAACAATGGAGGGAGCTACATCGCCCCACAGTGCACCACAGCTGTGTATGAAACATAACTCTGCTAAGGAAAAGTAAGTTTATTTTTAATAATGATTACAGCCCTAGCTTCCAGGAGGTTCCACGATAAATGGTTTAGAAGCAATTACCCTGTGGTTCTATTTGCTGGTGTACATGCCTTTCTAGAACTTCAACCATACTCAGGACCTACCAGTTTTTCTCTTAGAACTAGTCCAAGCGTTGACTTCGGCATCTCTGGATGACTTAATTACAGATCATAAGCGTGTTGAGACTCATCTTCACTGCCCAGATTTTTTTTTCGTTCTCAACTCTTTCTGGCAGGAAGTCTCTATGTGCTCATTTGTCTGGCGCAGGATGGATGGCCAACTCTTGGCCTCTACAAGTTGAGGAAGCTGTAATTTGCTCCCTATTTCTCTTGAAGGTCACTAAATTTAATGCTGTGATTGAAACCCAGTGCCTTCCATAAATCTCCAGAGAACTGTGATTCCTAAGAAGGCAGATAATTTGGAGGTGGGCTATGTTGACCTGTGCACACATGGTAAACAATTATGAACTGTTTCCTTTCATCTGTCCAAGGCGTAATCTATAGCAAGACTCCCAAATATAAATCCTGTCTAAAATGAGCCAGCCAGAAAATAGCCCATGAGGTTGCTGGGCTCCTCCACACACTGACACCCACTGCGGCTTCCAATGGTGACAAATGACAATGACTCTCAGCCTTGGCTTGACTTGAACTGGAGGCTGTTATCTCTGGGTCCTCTTCACAGGGAGAAAAAAAGTATCTCGTTCATCCCTTTGGCATCATTTCCTGTCAATGAATGAGGATGACTCTTCTCCCAGGTAATCGTCTCCAAGTTTCCAAGCTGAACATGTTAGTGTGGGAAATATTTTGGCTTTGGAACAATACACCATAAAAATCATGCTTTCACTTTGCACCTGGGAGGGAAGGTAGAACATTTAGGACACAGCAGTTCTGCCTTTGGCTTTCCTGCTCATACATCCCAGAATAGAATGCTGGTTTCATGAACAGAAAAAGCAGGTTTGAAGGTGATAAGAAGGTCAAAGGTACTGACAAGTACTGAATCCCAACTCTCCTCTCTATCATTTTTATTTGTCTAGGTTGAAAGTGTTCTCTCTATGTTAATCGGCCTTTATTTCAAACTAAACCCTGCAACTTCCCTGTATTAGTTTGCTACAGCTACTGTCACAGACTTGGTGACTTAAACAACAGAGGTTATTGTCTCACAGTGCTGGATGCTAAAAGTCCAAGATCAAGGTGCTGGCAGGACTGGTTTCTTCTAAGGCTGTGCAGAGCAAGCTGCCCCATGCCCATCTCCTAGCTTCTGGAATGTTTGGTGTTCCTTGGCCAGATATACATCACACTGATCTGTCTTCATGTTCATGTGTCATTCTCCCTGTGTGTGTCTTTGTGCATAAATTCCTCTCCTAGTATGAAGAGCAATTACACTGGATTAGGGGCTCACCTTAATGACGTCATCATCACTGATGACCTTTGCAGTGACTCTAGTTGCAAACAAGTTCACACTCTGAGGCACCTAGGTTTAGAACAGCAACATATGAAAGTGAGGAGGACACTATTCACCCCATAACACTCTAACACATAATTTCTTTTTTTTTTGTTTTGGCCATTGCCAATAATGACTTTTATTATTGCTGAGACATAGCAATTTTATCTATTTTAAGAAGCATTGTAATTTCTGTGTATTGCTTTTCTTCCCAAAACAGCATCCAGTGCTGTTGGGAAATACTTTTCTCAACAGCCAGTTTCTTGCCATTGTACATGGAGGCTGACATGACAGGAGAGGCTTGCAGCAAGCCTGGAATAAGAGACCAGGCAGATGCCTTTTTCACTGCTCTGGTCCCACCCTTCTTGTTCTCACCTGCCCTCGCCTGTCCCAAGCAACGGGTCCACACCTATTGTTTTCACACTTCACCTCCAGCCCTGTCTAACACATAATTTCTATAACGGTTTGTATGTATCCTCCTTAGGCTCAGTGATCACAGCCTCGCCTAACAGAGTGACAAGGAACAGAAGCTACTTGGGGTAATATAAGACCACAGTTTCAGGGACATACTTCAACTACAGAAACACAAAGGAAATTAGATGCCAATTACCTAAAAATGAAATTCTGATGGATCGCCAAACTAAAAGGACCAGAGGAAGCGTCAGACCTATAGGAGGGTAGAGAAATTAGTAAAGGTGGATTGAAGGGAAATGCACAAAAAGCAGACACTAAAGTTTTCATAACTTGAGTTGTACCCACCAGTCCACCTCAACCAAGGTTGAGATTCCTACAGAAAAGGAATTAAGTGACTATTTGATCGAAACCTCAGACACTGACTCTTCCTACTGGGTTTGGCTGGAGCCTGACTGTACAGTGTTGGATGCATGAGAGACCAGTTAATTCATTCTTTTCAATGCATGCCTTCAGGGCTAGGACCTAATTCCAAGAACCTAGTTAGGAAATTCTGAAAGATACTAGTAATCTTACATTCTGACCAGTCTCAAGGCAAATTTTCCTTTTAAAAAATGTGTTTTATAGTTTCCTGTATACTATTTTTATAGGAAGAACTAGGCTTGCATGTTATTGTTCAGATCCAACCATATTATCTACAAATAATGAGATATTTCATATCCCCTTAAAATTATATATAATATACAATATAAACTACAGATGCTGATCAGACATTATAAATGCATTAGCAAATTTGCTCAAAATGAGAACAGTACACTCTCATTTTGATTGATTACTACAATTGATAAGAATCAATTGTAGGAATATAATTTTATGTTGTACTAATACCAAATAACTAGAAAATGAAATGTTTTTAAATTCCACTTATATACCCTCAAAAACATAAAATACCCAGAAATAAATATAACAAAGAAATTATCATCTCTATGATAAAGACAATACTGCTGAGAGAAACTAAAGAAGAATTAAATGAATTGAAAGAAATGCTATGTTCATAAATTGGAACACTCAATAAAGTTAATAGAGTCAATAAAGCTAAAATGTCAGTTATCCCAAATTAATGTAAAGACTCAATGCATTCCAAATCCAAACTCCAAGAAATTTTTAGTAGAAATTCACAACCTGATTTTAAAATGTGTGTGGAATTGCAATAACCAAAACAACGTTGTAAGCTAAGAACTAAATGGAAGAATTTATCCAACCTGAGTTAAGACTTACAATGAAGCAATAGTGATCAATGCAATTTGGCTTTGAAGAAAATATAGACACGGGGCAATGCAACGGGACAGCAAATGCAGAAACAGAGCCACACTGGCATACGGTCATACGGCATACGGCATACTGGCATACAGTCAAAACAGCGAATAGAGAAACAGAGCCACATAGACATGTCGTTCAAGCTCAAGGTGGGGCCAGCATTGGATTCCTCTAAGGCCTCGCTCTTTGGCTTGCAAATGGTCACCCTCCTGTTGCCTTTTGACATGGCCTTCTCTCTGTTCCTTCAAACATCCCAGGTATCTTTGTGTGCATCCCAATTTCTTCTTATTATAAAGATACCAGTCAGATTGAGTAGGGCCCATCCATATTATTTCCATTAACCTTAATTACCTCTTTTGAGGCCCTATCTCCAAATGCAGTCATGAGGTCTAGGGAATTAGGACTGTAATATATTTTGGGAAAATACAATTCAACTCATAACACATACCTTGGAATAGATAAGGATTGCTTAAACCGGACATAACATTCAGCAACCATTAAAAGATTGGTAAGTGTACCAGGTTAAGGACTAAAAATTTCTGTTCATCAAAAGCAACATAAAGCTAGTTAAAAAGACACCCCAGAAGAGATGTGTGCTATACTGGTCACTGACAGGAGACTACTATACAAATTACATCAAGAACAAACCAGTAAGGAGAAAGCAACTAGCGGGGATGAAACTGGACAATAGAGTAGAACAAAAAATCTCTACATAAAGGAAATCAAATGTCCAAAATACACAGAAAAAGGTGCTCAGACACCTTCATAATCAGGAAATGCACATGAAATGGACAAAACTGGAAGTCTTGCATACCAGCATGTTAAGAATAGGCAGCAAGGGGGATCCTATGCAGTGATGGGAATTTACATGGTATAAATACATCCTACACAACTTGCATTACTAATTAAGTCGTATATGTAGCTTGTGACTCAGCAGCTTTTTCCTTGGATATAAACCCAGAGAAACATCCACTGTGTGCACTAGGATATATGTAAGCAGGTATAATGAAGCCATTTAAATATCCAAAAGGTCAATATCCAAAATGTCATTGAATGTTCGGAAGTGGTGATAGGTTCATTTGATAGAATATGCAGGCGGAAAAGCATCAGCAATAGCCAACCCATAAAACTTACACACCATATTGACTGAATGGAGTCAGATGAAAGACCACCTTCACTATGATTCCATTTGTGTACACTGCAAAGACAGAATCATCTCATCTGTATTGTATAGCGATGCATTAAAGAGACAAAAATACTTTTCAAAGTGTATGATTATTAAAAATATGAGGACGGGTGTTAGTCCCTGGGGGAGAAATATATTTGAGAATGAAATTTAGAGCCTGGTTCAATGTCTGCCTCTATGACTAGGGGGCTGTTACAAGAGTCTGACCTTATCAGTGTTCACTCAGCAACAGTTCTACAGAGTTAGGCACTTTGTGCATGTCGTTTATGTTTCAAAAGAAAACAAGGACAAGTAATTTACAAAATGCCTCTAGGGAGACTTGAACTTGGAAAATAAAAGCAGGCATTGGTAGGCTGAGGGTGAGCTACAAGCAATTTTTTACAATTGGGTATCGGAAGCCGTGGCAGCTGATGCTTTGGTGTCGCCACGAGGGAGAGGTGGATGGGGTAACAGCTGTGGTTAAAGTGTCAACGATGCAAGAACAATAATGTCTTTGTTTAAACGATGTTTTATTAACTCCCTCCCAGCTCAGAATATTTTCATTAAGACAGCCTTTCCCTGCCCGTCAAGGACGTGACGCCTCCCCCTAGCAGTGGGCTAAGGCACCCCCTCTTAAATGCACCTCCCCGCATCTCACCTGCACTGGGAACCCCCCTCCTCCCACACACTGTTTATCCAAGTGCAATTTCTTCGGGTTGATCTAAGCGCTCCAGATGGTTTTGCTTCTGGTACCCAGTGGTGACTCTGCTCCCTGCCAGCCACAGCCCTGCTGGAATCCCACAGGCAGGGCAGTGTCCATTGTTTTGATTTCAAAGCATTTCTGTCCTGAGTCACACATGCAAGCAAAGTAGCACAGGGGCCAGGTAAGAGCTGCCTATTAGAAGTGGCAGCTAGTGGTTATGCTGCCACAGAACAGGCTAGATCTCGGCAACCATAACCAGTAAATACGGCCCAGCGGGCATCTCCCCAGGGAGCAGCCCCCCCCCCTGCACCCCTGGGCCCCGCCGAGCTGGTCGGGTCTGAGCCGTGATCATAACCGCGAGGACAGTAATTCTCCCCTCTCAGGGGATTCAGTGAAAAACTGAACAAATAAAAATGAAACAACAGTACAAAGGAACTAAAATACCATCTGCATTGTTGTAATATAGTAAGTCAACAGTCCCACCGTGTTTCTCCCCCAAAGGCTAATATCTTTGCTGGCAGGTTGTGAACATCCAGAGACCCCCCCCCCGAAAGAGGGGGCAGGACAGCCCAGCAAGCATCCGTGTGAGGGGGTGGGCATGAGGGGGTGAGTGTGAGTGGGTGGGTGTGAGAGGGTGCGTGTGAGGGGGTGGGTTTGAGGGGGTGAGTGTGAGGGGGTGGGTGTGAGGGGGTGGGCGTGAGGGGGTGGGTGTGAGCGGGTGGGTGTGAGAGGGTGGGTGTGAGAGGGTGGGTGTGAGAGGGTGGGTGTGAGAGGGTAAGTGTGAGGGGGTGGGCGTGAGGGGGTGGGCGTGAGCGGGTGGGTGTGGTATTTCAGGTTGTAAGTGAAGGAGCGGTGCTGAGGACAGGAAGGAGAGATGGGCGGACAGGAACGCAGGGGAGGGAAGCGTCAGGAGAGACCATGACCAGCTGCCCTTTGACTAATACGCAAATGCTCCGCTCAACTTCTGAGAAGTCAGGCGCCAACCCCAACTATTGTGATAAAGGTCAAGCTGCATTTTTCTAGAAATTTATCTTAACCTCCCTCTGCTGAGACACCACCCACTGCCTGGACCTGCCCTCCCAAGCTCTTAGCCCGGGAGGCTGGTCAAAGCCAGTCTCCACTCCCCACCGCCCCAGCACTGCCCCCACCTGCAGCTCCAGCCTCCCCTGGCTCCACAGCTCCTCTCTGCAGGCCCTGAGCCCCTTTGAACTGTTCAAGGCAGGAAAAAAGAGCAACAACAAACTGAGAAACCAGAACTAGGAAGGAGACTCCCTTGCAATCAGAATTTCTGGAGCCTGGTGTACAAATCTGCTGCGGATTCCCTGCGCAGGGGTTACTGGGAGAGAGAGCAGGAAAGGTAGGAAGAGGCTTCAGATGGGGAGGCTGATGCGTGGAAGGGGGGCAGCAGGACTGCGGAGCCCAAGGCTCAGATTGCACAAAGACTGATCTGGACAATTCTACGATGACCCTTGAGTCAAAGTCACCCACGGAGGGGTCCTGTGTCCTGCTTTGGACCTTGGCCAGGCCTGGGTGCTGGCTGGCTGCAGGCTGCAGAAAGGGTGGCCTCCGTAAATCATGAGAACCGGTCAGGGGGGCAGAGGATGGCGCCACGCCAGTTCTGCTTCCTCCGGCAGAGAGAGGTCTGAGCAGCTGCCTCTCAAGAAATAGGTTCTCTGGATCCGCTGGACACCTGAGGATAAACACCCACGGCTAATGCCTACCCATAGCTCAGACAGACCAGAATGGGTAGAATCTGGTAAAGACAGTTGTTTGGTTGTTTGGTTTTTCTGAGATTTGGGGATGGACATCCCCAAATCCCCATGTAAAAACCAGGAGATTTTACATCTTAAAAAGCCAGATTTCCGGTTTATCTTGCAATGAAATGCAAAGGGCCGACACTCCCTCCTGTCAGTGGAAAAGTGTGGTCCCCTTAGGCGCACGCCCCCTCTCCAGCTGCCACAGGCCCCGTAGCCTATGACTATCCCCTCTGGCCACTTGAGGGTCTTCGCTGCCAACAGTCTGGCCTGTGTCACTGTCAGGTGTGGGCTCCTGGAGGGCACTGATCCTGTCTGTTTGGGTCCCCTGGTGTGAATCATCGGGGTGGTGGTGGGGATGGAACCAGATGCAGTCATCTGGGTTTACCCAAAAAAATCTAAACATGGAAATTCCGTATGACCCAGCAATCTGACGCTTGACCTTCTACCCAAAGGACATGAAACAGTCAACTCAACAGATACAGGTGCTCTGCAGTGTCTGTGCAGCACTATTTACCTGCTAGGAACTGGAGGCAGCTGAGTGCCCCAGGGGTGGAGGACTGAGTGCCCGCAGGTGGGGGACTGAGTGCCCGCAGGTGGGGGACTGAGTGCCCGCAGGTGGAGGACTGAGTGCCCACAGGTGGGGGACTGAGTGTCCGCAGGTGAGGGACTGGCTCGGAAGCCCCGGGCCAGCCTCGCCCTGGAAGTGCTCAGTCACCAGGAAAGATAACCGCAGCCACTGACAGCAACGTGGAAGAAGTTCAAGAGAACGATGTGCACTAAAGCAAGTCGGAATGACAAAAAGATTAGACATTTACAAACAGACGATTTGACAAAGCAAAAGGCTTGTAAAAACGCGCTGTCACTAATCATGCAACTGCAGCATCTGAAGCCAAGATGGGGGAGGGGCATCAAGGGTGTCAGGGCGGTGGTAGAGCGAAACAAAAGGCATATAATAGGGCAGCATCAACTGGCACAGTAGGGGGAAAGTCAGCTTACTAGATGGACACTGCCAAGAAAAGAAGAACTGGCGTGACACAGCGCCAGGCCCAGAGACACGGCTACAGAAGCTTCGGGCTAATGGAGGCGCCCTGGGCTGAGTGGTGGAAGGAAGTGTTTGCGTTGGTGGCAGCCAGGGGAAAGAAATGGATTGGAAGCTCTGTCTGGAGTTAGCCCTGTGCACCCACACAGCCAGGCAGTGGGAACCAGGGGAGAGGGTGGGACTCCAGGCACCGCGGAGGGGCGAGCAGGCCGGGCAGAGACCACTTTCCCATTGCACGCCCCAACCCCCACTCCTGCAGGGCCTCCCTTCCTCCCAGACACAGGAGGCGGGAGTGGCCGTGCCCAGAGAAACAGCGCTTATCTCAGCGCCTTCCCTGGCCTCCCGGCCTGAAGCCTTGCTGCAAACACACCCTGGGCCTGGCTCCAGGCAGCTGGGGGAGCAGCCTCCCCCCACAGCTACACACGCTCAGGTCTAATGGAAAGAATCAGTGCTGCTGTGGTGTGTGAGCCTGCAACGGCATGAAAATGCACACGGACAAATGGTGCAAGTCGGGGAGCTCAGCCTGCCAGAGGCAAGTCCCCCGCAGAGCCTCACTAGCTCCGAAAATGACTGCCAGATGATAGAGGAGGCAGGCCCCGTGCGATCTGATTACCAGGAGAGACTGGCAACTCCATTAGGAGCAAATAGGCCTCCTTCAAGTCTATTTTACTTGCTAAAAACAAGCAATGTTAAATTTAAAAAACGAGTCAATTTTTCATCTCATTTCTCACTGCCTGATATTTGCTGCATCCATTTCAGGCTAAAATCGCAGGGGAGGTTTGTATTTTGAGATGACACTTTGCTGCTATTAAAAATCAGAGTTGGATCGAGGCCTGGCACAAAGCAGGAAGGCCCTTCAGGTGGTGAGTGACCTGCTCTGATGCCACATCTGTAGGAAAAAAACAAACTGGTATCAAAGGCTGGCATCCTGGCTATGGGACTGAGGCTGCCAGACGGCAGGGAGAGGACTGTGGGTGTGTTGGTGGTGGTTGTGCTGTGATGATAAACATCTGAAGAGGTATGACCTGTACCCCTAAATCACAGACAGTGTTGTAAACCAAGGGGGGGAGGGAGCAAGGCAGGGAGGGAGGGAGGAACTCAGTGTAGCACCCTCTGAGTCAGACTGCAGAGTCCTCGCCTGCCTGGCCACTCAATTCTCTGTGCCAACGGTTTATAAATAATCCACTCAAATGCAAAATGGTGCAGTTATGAAGGAAGACAGTATGGAGGTCCCTCAAAAATTTAAAGCACCCTATGTGTACCCGGAGGAAGTAAAATCGAGATCTCTAAGAGCTGCAGTCCTGAGTTCATTGCAGCCTTTTCACAACTCCCCAGATGTGGAGACCCCCCTCCACGTCCACCAGCTGATGGATGGACAAAGAAATGGCGGTGCACAGAAGCTGTGGAATACTATTCAGTCATGAAAAAGAAGGAAATTCCACAGTATGCCTCATGGATGAAACTGGAGGCCATTATACTGTCCAGATTAAAACAAGCCAATCACATGGAGACAAATTCTGCTGGTCCCACTTACAGAAGGTGTCCCAAACAGCCGAACTCATAGACTCAATGAATGAAATGGTTCCTGGAGCTGGGGGGTGGGCAGTCCCTGATCAGGAGGCATAAATTTCAGTTAAACAGATTGAGTGAGCTCAGAAATCCACTGCAGAGTGCCGTGCCCATCATCAGCCAACATGTCCTTGTTACGGGGTCACTAATTGTCCCTGCTGTCCCCCGTGATGTCACACCCATCCACCGGGATCCCAATTTCATTTATTTTTGTTTTTCCACCACAAGATTTCAATTTGAATCTTTTGTAAGATTCCTAGCTCTCTACTGAAATTTCATTTCTTGAACACATTAGCAACAGCGTGGAGTGGTCGCATAGAGTAACCCCAAATTCTGGGTCCCTGGAGGCCTGCTTCTGTGATCCCATCCCTCTAGTTTGGGGTCAAGTCTTATCTTTTTAGGGTTTTTAGGGGTTTTTTAATTGAGTACCAAATGCTGTATGTGAAATATCGTAGAGATGATTGAGGCTTTGGATAAGGTCATCACCCTCCAGAGAGGATTTAATTTTTCCTCTGGCAGATTCCTTGTTCCTGTCGGGGATTAAGTTGGTTGGGAGTTGGCTTTCAGTCTTTGTTGTAAGAGATGTTTCTGATTCACTCTTGCTCTGCAGCTCAGGCCTTCAGCAGGACAACCAGAAACCTAGGACTTCTTCTTCTTAAAAGTCCTTTGCTAAATTTCTGGCCCCAGGCCTTGAGACACCAGAATGCGCCCCTCCGAACCCTGACTTCTCAAATGCCATATTCATTTCCTCATTTTGCATTTGCTTTCTGGGTAAACCAGCCCCAAATGCCAGATGCCTGTCTTCATTTCTCATTTTCACTCTATCTTAGCTCCAGAAATACCCGCTTCTCTGGCAGCTCTTTGAAACCTTCACACCTATATCTGCATGTGTGTGCACGGGTGTTCCAGACATTCTGTTTTTCTTCATGGACCTGAAACCACCCAGTTAGACAAAAGCAGAAAGGGACAAAGGAAGCTGCTGAGGTTGCCAACTCACTTAGTAGAAGTGGTGACAGTGTCATCCGCCATGACAGGAACTTCTAGAAAAGGATCCTGTGCAAAGGATTCCCTGCTGTCCCTTGAAAGCCCCCACTTTCAAAGATGGCCCTGGGCTGGCCACTGCACCCCTCTCTCAAGGGTGTTCCTGCCCTTGGCTGAGGGCACATGGAGGCTGTGCTGTTTTTAATAACAACGGGTTTGTGCTCAACATCTGCCTTCCTCCTGGAGTCTGGACTTTGAGCATGTGCCAGACTGGGGGTACCAGTGTGATCAGCCCCCATAAAGACCCCAGGCACTGAAACTGTTGCGCTCTCCTGATTGGCCACATTCCACATGTGTTCTCCTCCGCCCTGGCTGGGGGGAATTAGGCGCATCCTGCGTGAATCTGCTGAGACAGCACTCTTGAAAGCTCGCACCTGGCTACCCCCAGCCTCCACCCCACGTGCCTTTTCCTTTGCTGCTTGTAACTTTTTCCTCCATAATTAATCATAGTCAGGAGTCCTTCCAAATCAGGGGGGCTGGCCCCAGGACCTCCTGGCACAGACTGGTCGTGTTGGCAAACAGAATGATTTCAGATTTGGGTGTGCTGAGCCTGATGCTCTTGATCTTCTTGCTGGATCTGTTGCCCAGTCGTTGTTGTGCCAGGTACCTCTCTGGATGGCATTTGCTCTTTCATCAGCACCAACAGTGTGCACCATCCATCCTTCTGAACACATGGCAGCTCTTGCCTTTTATAACACTGCGACCACCTGGCCTATTTCAGGTCTTCGAACCAGCTCACTAGCGCCGGCCTCTAGTTCCTCAGACCTGCCGTGCTGGCGCCCTCCTCTGTCCCGCGCTGTCACCCACACATACACCAGGCGCACTGAGGTCTCGCATCTACAGCTCCAGCCTCAGCCCCTTTCAGGCTCTGTGACTCAGTCTTCAACGTCTGCTCTCTCTCAAGTATCTCAGAACTGCCACAAGTGCTGGGTCAAGGCAACATCTTCTCCCGGGTGCCTATGCTTCTCCCTTCCTCCCAGGGACAGGGCTGTCGCCTGGGTCTCTTTCATCTCACCCCTCACCTGGCCGTCTCCTCTCTGAATATGAGCCTTTCAATTTCTAGGTTCAGACCAGGAGACTTTACTGAGCATCTACTACACACATTCTGCCAGACTCCAGGAACATAAAGGTAGTTAAGACGTGGACCCAGCCTTCAAACGCCTCACAGACGGATCGTGGACACCGAAGCAGACAAGCACCAGAAAGCATGCTCTGTGTGGGCACAGGAGAGTCAGGACTGTGAGCTCCCCTTGGGGCAGGGAGCAGATCTTCCAGCAGGTGGGGGTGGCGACGCTTGGGCTGCATTTTGAAGGCTCAGGGGTGTTCTCCATAAAGACAGGGTGGAGGAGAGGGTGAAATAAATGCACACTGCAGGGGGAGCGGGCAGGTCAAAGCCACTGGCCCTGTGAGAGTCACAACAGGAAATGTCACCGGAAGTAAACTAATGTCAGATGCAGAGCATTCATTTTCTTCAGATAGCATCATCTGGAGACGTAAGTCCCAGAAGAGTCTAAGGAAACAAAAGGAAGTAGGACTCTAGAGTTTTGCTGGATGATGCAGGGCCTGATGGTTCCGTTTCGGGACAGTTCCATCTCCACTGGATCTGCGAGAGCGGCTGGTGTGCACACTCTTTTCGTGAAAACAAGAATCAGAACCAAATTCAGGCTCCAGGAGACAACCCGCGGGTGAGAGCAAAAGGAACCATCAGAGAAAATCTTCAAAAGCAGCGAGTCAGGACGTCCACACAGATCCCAGCTGAAAGGGCAGCTTCTCCTTGCAGGAGACTCTTGATGACCACAGGGCGGTGACACTTGGGAAGTGTGTGACCATGTCCTTGCCACGGGGGCAGAGAGCAGCTGCCACTCACATCCGTGCTGTGCTGCCTGTAGCCAGTGCCATTGCACCACCCTGCTTCTAGGAAGGTTTGCATGAAGAACTGTTTTCAAGTCACACCAAGGCACAACAAGGCACCCCAAGTCACACCATGGGGTCCACTCTGCCTGACGGGCTGCCTCCCTAGACATAGACCTGGAGACCCCAGCCTGCCTGGCCCCCAGAGGGCTACAGAGCCCCTCTTCCTCTCCCCCAGTGCTTAGACTTGGTCTGGGGGCTACTGAAACTGGCAGTATCTGTAGGAGAAATTGTACCCCATTCCTTCTTTTCTTTTTTTTTTTTAAGATTTATTTATTTATTTATATTTATACAAGCACTGGGTACAGTCAGAAGCACGGGAGGGTGAGAGAATTCACCAGAGCCAGAGCAGGGAGCAGAACAGAGAGAGTGACGAAGTACACTGCTGAGGGGAGCAGCGGGCGGCAGGAGAGGTCTGCGCGCCATGTGGGACCCTCCTCCGGTGGCCGGGGAGCAGCCGGGGATCGAACCGATGCTGCAGAGGCTGCGGGCAGCTTCGCAACCCAGCGCTCAACCGCTGCGCCACCGGGGAGGCCCATTCCTTCTTTTCTTATGGGAAAAGTTGCCACCTGAAACATTCCCTCAGCTCAAAATGTGCTCAGACAAAAGTAAACAGTCTGGGGCCTCCCTGGTGGTGCAAGGGGCTAAGCACAGCACTGTGAGGCCCTCTGCAGCCTCTGCAGCACAAATTCGATCTCCCGGCTGGCCAGGGAGCTACCCACATGGCACAGCAGACCTATCGTGTCTCCCCGCTGCTCCCCTCAGCAGGGTACTTCAGTCATCTGCCTGTTCTGCTCCCCACTCTGTCTCTGGTGAATCCACTCACCACCACACCTCTGGCCTGTGCCCCAGTTCTTGGATGCATAAATAAATATATCTTTAAAAAAAAAAAGTAAACAAACAGTCGATAGCCAGTCTTCAACTCAACAACTGTCAAGTACCTTCTGTGAGTACGTGACAGTGTCGAGCATGTTAACCAGCATCAGATACACTCCCTGCCTCCACACGACACACCGGGGAGCAGGCACCTCAACTCAAGTGCGTCGTCATTTTACTGCTACAAACACAATGGTCAAGATGTAAATCTCCAGTATGGACATATGCTCAGAGCAGGAAAGGAAATCAGTAGAAATAAAGTGAATATAAATAACCTCGACTCATTACCGACTTCAACAGTGTAGCTTTTACTACATAATAAAGTTATATATGTATATAAATATACTAATATACCATACAGTCTTTTTCTCTAGATCAACAAAAGTAACTTTATTGATTTATACTTATTTTTGCTTCCAGGCTAATAAACACTTTTATAGTACTGTAGTCTTAAAAAACAAGAAAGAAATGTGTCCTGAAATTTTCCCCAAAAGGTTCCATGTGATTCAGAGAACACAGCAATGACGCGGCAATAAGCACAGGAGTGTGGCAATATCATTCACACCCAGCAATTGGCCTTTTTATTTTCTAGAAGATTCCTAAGCACTGGGCTGGAGGATGTGCCACCCTGAATAGTTCGCACCAACAAAGGAAGATTCTTTTCTATGGCCCAGGTTCTAATTTTCATAATTCTTTTCCCTTTTGAAAAAAGGCCATGGATCAAGTCAGTGCAAAAATAATAATTCAAAACTGAAAACCTTATCCTAGTCTCACTCCAGCCATCACTCTGGACAGCAGAATGCGGGGCTGACAAAGATATAATCAGGTATTTCCAAATGGCCCCCACATTTTTTATCTCTCACTGCTGTTACAACAACTTTGGGACTGTCTATCTAAAATTGAAATATGATACATGAATGCAAATAAGCAGAGATATGTCCAGAAATTAAATTTCACCTGTGAATTTATCCCACTCTTGGGCCGCGAGCCAAAAATTTTGTCGGTAGATAAATTAAGTCGTTTAATTCTAGCACATGAAGAAATGGTTTGTTAATTAAGTTGGGGGGGAATAAGACATGCAGGCAAGAGATCACATCACACTGTCAGAAGCGACCATATTGCCTTGAAGAGGCGGCAGCCTCTCCTGCAATTCCAGGCGTCCTGTTGGCGTTAAGTTGTCCATTGACTTTGCTCCTCATTAGTCAGCGGCCGATGGGCTGGCCTATAATGACGGCACCGTCTTTGGAAGGTTATGGCGCATCAGCGCTGGTGCTGAAAACTTCCGACATCACGCTCAGGTAATGCTCACAGCCACCCAACCAGCTCAAGGTCCTGGCTTTCATTTCACAGATGAGGAGACAAAGAGCCAGTCCTGAGTGGGACACTAACAGGGGGAGGACTTGGGATCAACTGGGCACCAGCCTCAGAGACCAGGCCCTGGACCACTGCGTCTCCCACTGCGTCACCCACGGGCGGGCCCTCCCTGGGCCCTGGCCTCTTCTCTGCTGTCTCTGTGATGAGAGCAGGTGGGGACCCCAGCCAGGCAATCCTCAGAGGCTTCTCTCCAGGGCTGTCCTATTCGGCCTCTCCACCCTGCATTGTAATCCCTGTCTTGAGTTGCCCCAGCTCTTCAGGGAAGACGTTTCTAGCAGCAGCTGGGGGAATTGAAAGCCAGGTGAATAGAGGAAGGGGCCCTGCCCCACCTCCACTGTCTGCTGCGCCCACAGAGGAGCAGCACCCTCTGGGATAAGCAGAGACCCAGAAAGAGGGGACACCGGCGGGGAAGGACCCTTTCCTGCCCAGCTCCTGATGGAGAAGAATCTGGAACTCTCAGGAGCCAGCTCCCAGCTTGAAGAAGCTGACCTCTGAGAAATGCAGAGGCAAGAATGACAGCTGGAAAGATGTTTGTGGGGTCACACATGCAGCAAATGTTCTGAGAGGGGGCTCCCCAGGTCGTTTTGCTCAGAAGACACAGTGAGGCCGGGCTGAGAGCAGAGCTGGGAGATTTTTCCTGCATTTGCTTCTTTATACTATCTTCAAACTGGGAATTTCAGATCCAGCAGTCTCCATGCCCAGCAGTTGTGACTGTTGGAGCCCATAATTGTTCTCTTGCAAATCTGGCTACAAACGCATCCTTCACAGAAGCCACACAGAACTTTCCCTCTCGTCTGAAAGCCAAACCTGTCACTTGCCAGCAGCCTGGTGTCTCTCCCGTTCTGTTTGTAGTGAACATTGCCTCTGCTGGCGGTATTTCTAAAATATTATTATTAAATAAAACCTTGCCAAATTTACTTGCAGAAGTATCTTTTATGGAAAGCAGATGGAAAGAGCTAACCTAAAAATGCAAATCATAACATTGTAACGACTTCTTAATTTTGAAAGTTATGGCTACAACCTCCCAGGAGGGACTAAAAGAGACATGAAAACAGCTGCAAGAGAAACATCAGGAACCCAGGCAGGTCGCACCCTGGCAGAGGGCGGCAGGGATGCTCATGCCTTAGTGGCGGCTCCCTGAGCGCTCACAGGCAAAGGAAGGAGCAGAGGCGCTGCCAATGCTCAGGCGCAGGTGATTTCCAAATGCGCCTCCACAAGCCACCAGGGCTAGAACATTCTAGAAACATATGCTTAATGCCTTTCCTCCACATTTTTTGCAAACCCCTCTGACAGGAATAGGAAGCCACGAATTGCAAATGTTCCTGATTCAAAATCATCACTCCGCCACCGCTTCACAGCTCCCGCAGTAGGACAACCAGAGGTTTGTATTTTGCAACTGGTCTCCCTTGAAACCATGTTCAAGAGGCTGGAACACCAAAGCACGATCTTAGTTTTGTAGGAAATCGTTGAGGTTTCTCCGAAACTGTTTCTGAGGTGGATTAACTCCCTCTTCTTCCCGCTTCCTGGCTACAGAAGAGATTTTAGGAGTAGCTCCAACTTGCCAGCAGGTTTCCATATTGTGAATAAAATCCAATATATATGTAAAACACACCTCTATCGCCCTTGTCATTCTTTGGGCTTTCTGAATAGCAAGTCATCACAGGTATTAAAACAGACGCACCTGTCTCCTGATTAGCTCACTAGAAGCTCCCCTCAGAACCCCCCCACACCCCCACACCCCCCCACCCCCTGTCCAGGGAACGCACGGCCCCGGCCAGGTGGGGGCACCCAGGCTCCCCGGCCAGGTCGGAGCACCCACCAGCATCCTGGGCTGATGCCCGTGTGTGCTTCTGAGCACCCTCATCTCCACCGAGCCGACTGAATTTAAACAGCTGGAAGTATTTTCAAATTTCTGCCTGGGGACCACTTAAAGTATCGAACTCAGCAGAATTTCCCACTGAGATAAAAATGTAAACGTTGTTCTTTCTCCTTCATCGTTTCTTTTTTTCCTGTTAGGTCTCTCCTTTCTGCCTCCAAGCAGAACATCAAAGAATAACACATCTTTCAAGTCCCTATCAGAGGTAGAGGGAAGGAAAGGATTCCTTGTGTCAGTGGCATACACCCCCAAAAGGAGGAGGGTCGTGAAACCCCACCAGGGGCGAGGAGGCCAGTTGGCGCTGAGACCTGGGCTTCCCTCCACCCGGGGCAGAGAGGCCGCTGAGACTGGACAGCAATGCTGAAAGCCAATCATGGGGCTCACTTTCTCTGCCACGTGTGGGAACACGTGAGCATGTGACCTTGACATGACATTGCTCAGCAGTGAGGACGAAGCGACACGAGAGCCTCCACCGCGAACCCCATTCAGGGCTGCAAGTTGTGAGCCACGAAGGGGCTGCCCGATGCATCTCCACCTTGGGCAGCTCCACCCCGAGCAGCAGCCCCAACGACAGGACCAGGTCACCGAGGTGGTTCCAGAAGCAAGGTCGTGGCTGTCAGCGTGCTTTGCTCATTAGAGCCTGGAGCTCCCGAACCAACTCCACCCGTGAGCATCCGAACAGAAATGCCCTCGACCAGCCGTGACCCCCCAGCACTCGGTCTTGGCCCACGAGCCCTGGCACCTGAGCTGCCAAGGTCTGGTCGCTGAGACCAAAGGAGTCTTCAGAGCTCTCTGTCTCGAGTGAGTCATCTTTACTTCGGTCATGGGCTACATCACCCCTCTTAGAAGTCTGCTCGTTGCAACGGCCCCCAAACACAGCACCTGCTGGCTGCAGATGCAGTTTTAGAGAAAGCTTTGGAAGCCGCAGGCACCATCCACACAGGAACACAATCGTGCCAGGCACTGGGATGTGATGGTGCCTCTGAGCCGTGTCAGCTGAGCTAAGCTAAAATCACATTTCCAGACACGCCCTGCATGGTGCCGGGCTCTGCGGACCAGCAGGGAGGTTTTGCCTGAGACTCAGAATGTAGAAGTGAAGTGGCAGCTGCACCTTCTCCCCTCTGGAGGCCCACAGAGCACCTGGACACTGTCACGCCCCTACCTGCCCACCTGCACCCAGGCACGGGATGGCATTGGGCTGGCAGGCAAGGACAAGGGGCAGGTAACTAAACCGCTTGCCTCCTGGCACAAAATTTAAGGGGCACCAAAAAACTCAGCTTTCCAATATAAATAATACATTCACGGGATGGTTTATTTAGTTTTTTTAAAAATGCAGAAAAATATAGATGAACAAATTCTCAACACATGCAGCTCTGTGGCCAGAACACCCACTTCTTCCACATCCGCAGTGGGGACACAGGCAGCAAGGACACCGGCGCCCCCTCGGGGTCCAGATCTCCCTCCCCCACGCCCTTCCACACCCAGCTGTCCTCTCTTCCTACTGCCAAGACGTGCATGGTAGTAAGTGAACAAGGGGGCAGGGAATTTAACACAGACGTCGTGCTTGGGAACAATGCTTGGTTTTCAAGAAGTTTCCCCCAGGAAGTTTCTTACTACGTTGAGGAAATGTTGATTGACAACACTATATATGTTTTAGGGGTACAGGGTCACACCTCCACAAATGGATGTTCTCCCCCCACGCCCACCGCAACCCCCACTAATCCTAGAGTTTCGGCTGTGGGTGCTGGAGGCAGAGCCGGAGCTTCCTCCTCTTCCTCCTTGCTGTCATAGGAGGCTGGGTTTTGGTTGACAAGATGCAGGACAGAGACTCTTAGTGTTAGAAGATTCTTCAGAGGAACTTCCTTGCCTTTAAGCCCGGCCCTCAGTGCAGAACCAGAGGCAGCAGCCGCCAGCACAGGCGGCTCCACAGCAGCCACGTTTGCAAGACCTAGTCCTGCAGCTCCCCCACGCCCCAGGCTCCTGACGCAGCGCTGCTTCCCTGACCGGCGTGCGTGGGGCCGTAGCAAACACCGGAGGCATCAGAAGCAGGAACACAAGTCTCAGGAGGGCAAGGGACTGCAGTGAGGAGGCCGACCCCCTTCTCTGCCTGGGTCCCCTGTGACGCGGTCAAGCTGTTGTCCACTCTGTGCTAAGGGAGTAGAGATTCTGTGCTGGTCGCACCTGCTGTTTACAGCGGGGAGAGACCAGAGAACCAGGACGTCCTTCTGTCTCTGTGGGAACCGAAATGGCCATTTCAGGTTTGTTTTGTTTCTCTCTTATCAGCAATAAAGACAAAGGCCACGGATCGCCTGAAGAAGGCCTCACATTTCCACAGAGCTGGGCCCCCAGGAGGGCACTACACCTGTGTCTTCCAGTGTAACGCACCAGTGGGGTCGGTCACACTTTGTATACAAGGGAGGGGCCAATTCTGGTCTTCTTTAAGGGACTTTACAAAGCCCCAAAGCTGAGGAGCTCTGCAGGAGTCCCTGAGGAGCCTCAGCGTGGCGAGGACAAGCCGCGGCGTCGGCTCAACTGGATGCCCGGAGGGAGCACACAAAAGGGCTCTCACACAATCTCTGGGGGAGACGCCGCTTTTGATGGATGTTGGCTCCATATGGGTGAACCACTGTTGACCAGATGAGGCTTTGCTCCTGAAACTAGCCCAGAATGTGGCTGGCACCTCAAGAGAAACAAAAGGGGGAGGGGGTGGTAGAGATGAGAGACGTGGCTGTGGAGGCGCCATTCTCTGTGATGACCCAGCCCGGGGTTTCTCTGTCTCAGCACTACTCACATTGCCGTGGGGTCTTGTTCGTTTGCGGGGAGCTCCTGTATCTGTAGAATGTTGAGGCACATCCCCAGCTTCTATCAGCCGAACGCCAATGGCACCACCTCCCCAGGCTGGCATTGCCTCCTTCTGCTGGGGGAGCAGTGCAAAGTGGCCCCTCTACCCAAACCAGCCATGGGAGCCAAACCAGGAGCCGGGCCCAGGTCAGACGCTGCGAGCCAGGGCCAGAGGGAGGAAGTCTGGCCGAGGAAGCAGGCCCAGCTGGAGGCGGTGGGGCTGACCCCAAGTCAACCTCCAGAGACACCACTTGCTGGATGAGAGTCAGGACAGGCCAACCTGTGACCTGGACGACACTTCGCACGGACTCGGTGGCATCGTAATCAGTAACAGTGAGCCGGGCGTTCGAGCACATCCCGCTGATGCTTGAAGCTTCTGTCCTTGCAAGCAATCGCATCTGGCTGTGTCAGTTCGCTGAGCCTTTGTAACGAGCTACATTCACGGCTTAAACAGGAGCTATTGTTCCCCCCAAGTCTCCAGGTCAGCCGGCTGCGGTCCTGCTGGCTGGGCTCACACGAGCCTCTGCAGGCGCCCTGGGGCGAGGCGGGGTGGGTGGGGGTGGTTCTGAGGTCCCTAGCCAGCCTCTCCTGCACTTGGTGTAAATACAATAGCATACATGATTGATACGTTTTGATCTTCACCGTTGCATTATGAGACATAAATCACTGCTGTTAATGACGACGGTATCACTGCACAGGATCAGAGTGGTGACATTCTGTCTGTCCTGTCACCCCAACTATTATTATGCTGTCGGAGCAGTGATCAGTAGCAGTCGCTCTCACCAGCACTCATTTATTTCTCACCTAATAACCCTCATTTAAATGTGAGCTTCAAAATAAATTTGACCTTTTTCTAGGCACAACTGTAGATCAAAACAACATGCTCCCATCACTCAACTTGACCTTTTGTTATCCCAGGGGCCCTGCTACTCAAAATATGACTTTCTGTTCAAAATTGACCTTCACGCTCAATCCTAAATAATAGTTCGGTTGAAACACAAATGCAGCAATGATGACAAAACAGCATTTAATGAGTGCCTACTATGTACAGGCACTACATGAATTCTCATCTTCACAGTGACCCTTTGTTACAGACAAGGAAACTGAAGTACCAGCAGGATGAGTCTCACACAAGTCCCTCAGTTAATACCTGGGCTGGGATTTGAACCCCAGCAGCCTGGTCCTGAGCCCATGTTTCTAGCCAATACACTCTCCTGCCTGTCGCATGGTGAATACATTGTACTCAATGAAACTTTGATTCCTTGACAATCATTATAAAGCTATGATTTCTTTCTTAAAGAAAAGTTAAATATTAGTGCAGCCATTTGGTTAAAAACCTAAGGCTGTGATCACTTTGAAATTCACAGACTGCTGAGTTGGCTAACTAGAGAGAATATTAATTCCTTCCGTTTGCTTTATGTAGATATCACTGTAAGTGAAACACAAATTATTTAGTGTAATAGAATCCAATCTCTTGCGATAATATACCGTAACTTTGTTTCTGCAACACTGCACTAATTGACTGATCAAACATTTTTCAGTTATGTGGTGGTGTTAAGTTTGGATGTTTTAAGAAATTGAACTAGAAATGGTGTAAGTCAAGGGGAAAAAAGAAGCTAAAGTATGGGAAGGTACAGTTTCATCAATAGTTCTATACCAGCATTCAATTAAAATGTAAATTTATCCTTTAAGAAAAAAAAGAATAAGTTGATCCACGGAAAATTAATGTGAGAGAAGAGCTCACACCACAGTCAGAACGTGGGGGGTGGGGAAGGAGGACCTGGCAGCAAATTAACCTTTGAAGGAAGGAAGCATTAGCGCAGGGCATGGGCATATAAAATACAAAACACAGATTAAAATTAGCAAAGTAGTCATTTGAAAAGCCATTTGCAAATAACTAAGGAAAAGTGTTTTCAGCAAGAGATGTCGGTAAAAGTATTAGCAACATCAAAGAACTGGCTTCTCATAGAGAAATGATATTAAGAAAATTGAGGATGCCATGTATCTTGCGCTAACTGAGAACACAGACTGTTATTTCTTTCAAAATAAGCTTTTATTGCCGTTAAACACACATAGGGGGACATCCCAGCGCCTGTGGGTACAGTCCAGGGAATTATCAAAGAGTGAAACGTCCCTGTAGCCACCAGCTCCATCCAGGAACAGAACTCCGCACTCCAGAAGCCCCTTCCAGCCCCTTCCCAGTTCCTGCCCCTCCGGTTTCCCCCTACACGGAACCCCTCTCCTGGCCTTAAGCACCGCAGATGTGTCCCTAATTCTCAAACATTCTGTAAATATTGAATCTCCAAGTACAATGTTCTTTCTGGTCTGGCTTCTTTCTTCTGACATTGTGTTTGTGAAATTTATCCACCTTGCTTCATGCTGCAGCATTTCACAAATTTTCATGACTCCAGAGAAGTCCAAGAATTTACCAGACACTGCAGATGGACATCGGGGGTGCTCCCAGCCTTGGGCCACGACGCCTCAGGCCTGGGACATGCCCCTCATGTGTTTGATGCACACGAGAGCCTGTTGGTAGCAGAGAAATGGCTGGAGGGTAAAGCACAGGTGTGTCCACCTGGGGAGATACTGCCAGGCTGGTCTCCAAAGCAGAGGAACTAGTTTCCGCTCTGTTGGCAGGAGTTCAGTCTCGTCATGCAAATCCAGTCATCCCTTTGCTTTCCACTGAAGGGCGGCTCGATCGCACCACACACTACCAACCACACGCAGCTGTGAATTACACTATCCTTTGTCCTCAGATACTAGCCAATTGGTATGAAATTCATTCATCTTTAGCAACCTACATGGCCATATTAGCACCAAGTCGCTGAATGTGAGCCTTGCCTTCCCTACAAGGATTTCAAGTGACTTTTGAGTCTATTGCCTATGTCAGTTCTCAGCAAACCTCAGTCTGCCTTTCCCAGTCTCATCAGCACCCTGCTCGAAGAAAACAGGCCCCCCCCGGGGGCACAAAAAGTTAAGTCTCAGCACTTTCAAGCCATGGCCAGCCACTGCAGCATGAGTTCCATCCCCCGCCAAGAAGCTACCCACATGGCGCGGCAGACCTGTCCTGTCTCCTGGCTGCTCCCCTCAGCAGTGGATTTCAGTGGATCTGCCTGTTCTGCTCCCCACTCTGTCTCTGGTGAATCCTCTCACCCCCACATACACACTGGCCTGTACCCGAGTTCTTGCATGCATAAATAAATAAACCTTTAAAAAAAAAAAGAGGCCCCCAGACCTCTGATTACCCGCACGCCACATGTGTCACCCCAGCCCTGGTGCCATGAGGCTTCTCACCCACCCAGTTGCCACACCATGATCCCCTGGAAAAGCTTCCAGTTTGGATTAGTCCATGGAGCTTGCAGTTTGAGTTCAAGCACCACAGCAGGGATTCTCGGGTCTCTGGGTTTTGTTGAGAGGGCAGACTTCCCAACCAGATTTGCAATTTTGCATTTTCAAGCAGGGATGCTGGCTTCATTGTGTGGAGCAGATTGCATCGAGGGAAGCAGCAGATACAAGGCGGTGTTAGGAGGCAGCTGCCAAAGACCCCAGAGAAAAGCTGGCACCTTGGAGGGGCCCGGAAGAGCTGTGGAGCCTGAGGGAGTGGATGTGGGGGCAGCAGGACCGAGGAAGGCATCTGGCATGCCCTGAGAAAGCAAGGGCACCAGAAGAACGTAAGGTCTCCAGGAACCCAGACGGCAGGCGGTGACGGGCATGGCAATTGGCAGGGAGGGAAAGGGGCTCGCTGGGAAAGCATGAGTCTGCGTCCACACAAGTGGGGCCTCAGGTCCCTGGGATGGCCCAGTGGACATGGGAGGCAGGGAAAGGCCAGGGCTGAGGTAGACATCTACAGGACAACGGGCCTGAACGTGCGGACGCTGTGGCGCAGGTGCATCCGGTCCCCTGAGGACAGGCTAGAGGGGAGGAGAAAAAGGCACCCAGGGCCATCCTCAGAAATCCCAAGTTGAGTTAAATAGACTAAGAAGAAATAGACATGGAGGGGTAAGCAGCCCCCAGGAGGACATTCTCTCCCGAAAGCAGCCCTCTCGTGGCTACCAACACAAAACTCCCAACCTACTGCAGTTCCCAATTTAAATATTTCCTCACTATATTACCCGTAACCTCATGCTTGCCCTTGCTAAGATTTAACCCTCAGACTCACCCTAAAAACCTGCCTAGCCCTTGAGGAGCTCACCCCTGACATCCAGGAGCGCCATAACCTCTGCGGGCCCCCTGAGCATCATCACCTGTCAGTCACTCTTGTGTAGGACCTGATCCGCGTCCTCGCCCTGCAGCTTCAAACCCCATCCCATGGATTGTTTCCGGGTTCATGGCACCCCAATATGATAAAGGGAATCACGAGTCTACCTGAAGCATCATTTGAAAGTCTATTAGGGAAAGGAAGAAGAGAGTAAAAGACACTTGCGTAGACCCCAGCGGGCAGGAGGCGCTACCCTGAAAGGGACAGGTTTGCTGAGAGAGGCCTGCGTGTTTGCAGGCGGGCGGCCTTGAGGAGAGCAGCCTCCGCTGAGGGGGTCAGTGAAGAGAAGCCCTGGCAGGTGCAGGTCACGGGCAGGCAGGAGGCTGCTCTGCAGAGGGAGAGAGATCGTGAAAAGAAGCACCTGCATAGTCACAGGTGGACAGGCAGACTGTTCCGACAGCCTGTGCCGAGGCTGCGCTGATACAGTCTTCTGTTTGGGAGGGGTCACTCCTTGTGAGCCTCGGGTTAGTTGATGATTTTGGATAACTCTGCAGAATCTGGAAGGGACGGGAGATTCCACAGTGGGCTCCATCTCCATGTCTTTACCTTTGGATGCCCTCGCTCTGATACCTGCTTGGATGTTATGCTTTGTAATCTAGGCGTTGGGCCTAAGGATCTTGGTCTCCATAGCTGTGTCCATGGCTGTGCTAATCTCTTCTACGCCCACCTCCAACTCTTGGCATTTCGTGAGCCAAGTATCTGGCCTTGTGCCCACCTCCCTTTCAGTTTTGTTTTGTTTTGTTTTTTATTCCTGTCCACCATCAGTGAGAGGCAGCCCCTGCAGCCCAGGAGAGAGGCCTCGGCAGAAACCAAACCAGGGACACCCCACCTCCGCCTTCTGGCCCCCAGAACCACCAGGGATCAATGCCTGTTGCTTAAGCCCCAGCCTGTGCTACTTTGTCACTGCAGCCCCAGAGAAATAATACCAGAAAGTTAGCTCGGTGTCATGCTGGCGTCCTGCAGATATTAAGGCAGGCTGGAGACAAGTTACTGGACGCTGGAGGCCCCTCACTGAGGCCGTCAGCCCCCAAGCCATGACCCCCTGTAGGGTAAAGAAAATGTCAGGCTTTTCTGCCCTCCCGCCATCAGGACAGATGATGGATCCTGGCGGTCCTGAAACATGCCTGATGGCGGCACCTGGAGTAGGGTGTAGGCGCAGGTAGATGGGATTCACCTGGGCTGAGACTGGGCTTTTAAGGGCAGCGTCACGGGGACACCAGCAGAAGCAGAGAAGCCAAAAAAGAAGCCAAAGAGAAGCTGAGAGAAGGTCGGAGAGCCCAGATAGTGAGGATTTGCTGGGGGCTGGGAGGCCTCCCGGCCCCCCAGCACCCCTGCCTGCCATATGCCTGGTGAACCCCAATAAAAAACCTGCAAAACCACTGAGGACTCCGATTGCTCCTTTACCCGGTCTGCATGGGATCAGAAAACCTGCCCTGTGTCCAGTCCTGCCCTTACACCCCCCACCCCCCCACTGCAAAACCACCTCACAGCAGGATTCCTGTGGTTCATTCCTAAATGTTTGGCCAAGACTCAAGCAAAGGTCTCCCTCGTCTTCCACGCAATGGTGTGAGAACAAGGATTCAGGCTTGTTACATGAGGGTCAACATTTTCTAAAATTTTAAACACAAATGCCAGACAGTGGTCCAGCCGCTGTGGTTAGAGGGCCGTGGGGCACATACCCCCCTCCCCAGGTGGACATGCAGAAGGGCAGCTGGGGCTGGCAGAGAACTTTCCCAGGGCAGCAGCTCAGCTTCCTTTGTACCTTCCCACCAAAGCCCTTTGCTTTCTGTTGCGTGAGGAGGGGCTGGTGATGGGACGCCATGGGCCACAGCTGGTGCACAGGGGCAGGGCTTGCAAGCCAATGCCCTCTGGTGGCGAGCTCACTGCCAAGGTGGAGGCCCGTGGCTCCTCCCTGCTTTGAAAGTCGACCTGGCTTTGATCAATAAGCTATTATAAATACGATGCAGTTGGGAGAGAAAATAACTGTTTCAGAGGAAACGGCACAGATGAAGGCGCCACCATCGCCTTTGAAAGTCGATAGCCCCGGAGCAGCAGGCGGGCTGGTGGCTGGAACCCACTCACAGTTCCCCAAGCCTGCAGAAGGTTTGCTTTGAAATCAGTGCAATGGGCAGTTCAGGGACTGGGGGGCTGGGGGATGGGTTGCTGTTTGATTGGGGTTTTGCCTTGTTTTTAGTTTGTTTTGCTGACACTCGGCGGTGAAAAATAACCGCTACAGATCTGTAGTTTTGCAAATCCAATATAGGCTGTCTGCCCTTCTGGGCATTTTATAACAGATCTGCCCCAACTCACCAACCTTTATTACACTGTCAGAAGCGCGCCTGAAAATATTTCATCACAGACTATGATAGTGTGGGTGAGCCAGTTCATTTAAATTACAGCTCGAGAGGCGTCGGTCCCTTCTAGAAGATGGGGCGTCGGGCAGGTAGGTCCAGGAAGCCACTGCCCCAGCCGGAGGACATCATTAGCAGGATCTCAGCCACTGACCTGTGCTGTGCAAATGAGCATTCTCGTTCTCGGTGCGGAATGGAGGATGGGGAATCTTTTCTGGAGAAAGTGGTGACCCCTAAAACCTCCATGTGAAGTCAGCAGTAGATTCTCCTTGGCAAAATTAAAGGTCTTCAGGGTAAGCGCCCTGGTGAAAATATCCTGGAGGGCCCTCCACGAGCTGACATCCTTCCTGGGAGGAGGGTGAGGGCTGGGTCCTCGGCACCCCAGGTTTAGTCTCCAGGGTTGATTGCCTCGTGGAGCCAGGCTCCAGCCTTGTCTCAGCTCCTGCTGGTCACACAGGTACAGCAGGGACAGGGAACTCGTCAACCTTGCAGAACAGGTTGGGTCTCTCATGTCACCAGGCATTGCCCAGTACATTTCCACACGGGATATAGAAGCATCTGCTCTGAGACTTGCTTCATTCAAACCCAGCATCAAGCTTTGAAGAGAAGAGTCAAGCTTTAATCATTGCTAACTTTTTGGAGGCTACATTAGCTACCAAAAAGAACCTAGTTGGCTTATACGGGTTCACAGCACTTATCCATTCTTCTGCTCCAAACTGGTTGGAACCCTCCAAACCCTGCTAATGTCGCCTGCCCTTCCTCTTCCACTCAGCAATTCAAATCTAGACTTCCCTTCAGCACCCAGCTTCGACAGAAAGTCTTCCTCACCTAAAGTCTTACTTTGTACCGGGAAAGCAAAAGCTGAAGAAATCACACTGCTACATTCCTGTCATCTTGCAGCGACATCTGGACAATGTTTTCCAGGTCAAAGTACTTCATGGCAATATTCCAAGTGCTTTGAAGGCAAGGACTTTATTTTCCACATGTGCTAATTATTCTGCTCCTCAAGCTCATGAACACAGTCTCGTGAACACAGGGGTGCTTGCTGATGCATCCCCTGCTCTGCACCCACCGGGCGCCTGATGACATCAGGCTCTAATCCCCCAGAAATGATCCAGGAAAAGAGAGTGCACATGGATGTTTCAGAAAGACAGCTCTCTCAGACACGCATTTTGCAGTGAAGACATCTTTCTTATTGAATTTCTGGGACACCAAGGAAGATAGCTTCTCCCCAGAAGGCTAAGGATGATCTCAAATGTTCCTCCAATTAATTCTTTAAAGGGAGGTAGTGTGGTGTTTGCTAAAGAAAGCTGGATTTTCAACTGGTATGTTCAAGTTCACAGTCTACCACTGTGTCTGTGATTTCAGGCAAAGTCTTTAATTTCTTTGAGTCTCCAGGCATGCCCGTATAAAATGGAAATCCTGATTATGCCGCTGGCTGTCGTGAGGACTGAAAAATATGGTGGCCTTCATGTCCTGAAATGCTATACAAGACTTTGCTATTTTCAAGTATTTACTTCTTTGACACTAAGATAATCTTGAAAATGCTCATTTCAGTCAAAAGGTCTATTCAAATTTCCCAAATATCCTATTAGAATCTTTACAGGAAGGTTTTGTTTTTATAAATTCCCTCTTGAGTTGAAAATGTTGTATTTCAGCAAGACCTTTGTTTTCCTTACTAAAATAGATGGTGAATACAAAATCTCCCACCGACTGCTATCTTATACCTGGGACTTTTCCCTTGCTTTTTAAAGCAGAGATAGAAGTAACAAATCAGAAGCAACACCCTGTTTGTTTCCACTGGCAGCGCGGGGACTCTGGGAGTGCGGTGCGAGTTCTGAGCAGAGCGTGGACCTCCGCTGCGCTCATCCAACCCCGCTTGTGCTCACCTTGTCTGTTAGGACACAGGCTGCACTTCCAAACCAGGAACCTGCTAGCACTTCTGTTTTCAACTGCAAGAACGCTCTTGGAATGACAACGCAGGCACGGTTCTGTCTGCCTGGAAGCACTTTTTATGAGATCATATATCCCCATTCTTAGGAGAGTTCATTTTTTATTGAATTAACATTAGGAAGAAGTCATTTGGCTTTATTAAGAATGTTTCTTCCACTTTAGCAGACTAAGCTGTTCAAAATGTGTTAGGAAGATGATGAAAGCAACTAAACAATTTATCTGAAAGTAGAGAAAGATAAAATCACTAGGCGCTTGCAGATTAAAAAAGCCCATTTTCTGCTTTAGATTGATATATAAATTCAACATTTGGAGATGAAACATGAGGGAAGGACGTATCTTCAATGTACTCCCTCAAGTTTTAACTTTAATTAATTCTCTGCATTTCATAACAATGCGTGTTCTAAGTTTTCACGGTCTGGCTTCAGAATTCTAAGTAGACTCATCACCATTCACAAGTTGTGACTCTAATGACTAGATTGTAAACTATTACAGCATATCTCATCTAAGTTAATTAAATAGGTGAATTTCTCTTGCCCGACAACTGTTTGTAATAATCTGATATTTTTGAAAACTCTAAAATAACCCTCTATGACAAATACATCCTCAACTTAAGTATGTATCCGTGTTAGTCAGGAACCAATAGAACACATAGGTCAGAAGACAGACAGATAGGTAGACAGATAGATCGCTAGACAGGAGAGTTTTAGTGCAGGAATTGACTTGTGATGACAGATGGCAAGAAACCCCACAACCTGCCACCGGCAAGCTGGCTCACCGAGAAAATCCATGACATAATTCAAGTCAAGACTGAAGACCTAAGAATCAGGAGTGCCAATGTCCACGAGCAGAAGAAGATGGACATCCCAGCTCAAGAAGAGAGATCTTTGTCCCTCTCTCAGCCTTTTGTTCTAATAAGACCCTCAATGGATTGGATGGTGCCCACCTGCATTGGTGGGGGTGGTCTTTGCTCTGTCTCCTGGTTCAAATCCTGCTTTCAAAATCATAACATTCTACTAGCTCTCTGGGCTATCTCTTAGCCCAGTCAAGCTGACATAAAATTAATAAGCACAGTGTCCTATTATTATCACTGGGGGGAAAAAGAGTGAACTACTGAGTAAGGAATTCACAACTTTCAAATACAAAGGGACCTAAATTTCAAAGACCCTCCCGTTCACGATGCAATAATTTAATCTTACCCTGGCAAAGCCTCCTCAGTATTTGGCCCAGGAGTAAGTGGAAATTCTTCAATTGAGGGGAACAAGGCAGAAACTGGATGTGTATGTGGTTTTGACAACCCCAAGCTAAGCTTGTTCTTGCTGTAAATATTGGTGATCTCTGAAGATAAGAAAAAGCCAAGGGACCCTTCCCAATGATCTGGCCCCCACCCGCTGGTATGTCTCAGACACAGGCCTGCCGCCCACATCAATGTTTCCTGGCAGGCAGGCATGAGACAATCTGTTCCTGGAAGCTCAGTGGAGCTCCAGCTCCCAGCCTCGAGACATCCTGGAGTGCTGTCTAAGTGGGGGTGATTAGCTGGCATTGACAGTATCCTAGGAGGAATACAGGCACAACTGAAAGATGTTCGTCGCCTCTCACCACCGAGGAAACACAAACCTCATTTGCGCTGTCAGGACATGAATTCTCAAATAAGGCACGGGAGCCAAATGCAGCAGAGCCTGGACCGAGGAACACTCCAGGGAACCACCCATAGCCAACGGGCCCTCCAGACCCCTGCAGCCCAGAAGGTGAGGGCAGGGGCTCAGGAAGGGTTTAACCAACCCACACATGCCAGTGACAGGGCGCACCATCCAGTAGAGCTTCCCTCCACCATCTTTACGCTCATGAGTCTCCAGCGTGGACACACGCAGATGAAGGTGGTGAAGATTTGGAGCAGAGGACACTGAACTGTGAACTCTTGTTTAGCATCTGATTTTTAATAATCCAGAAGTTTACTTTTGCTTTAGTTCATCTATTTGTTTGTTTTCTCTATAAACCATGTACGCATGAAATCACATGGTGTATGTCTCTCCCTGAGTGGCTTATTTCACAAAGCGTAGTCCCCTCTAGGTCCAGCCGTGTCGTTGCAAATGTCAGGATCTCACCTTTTTGACAGCTGAATAGTATTCCGTGTGTGGCTCGACCAGATCTTTATCTGTTCATAGTTGATGGGCACTTAGATGTTTTCCCGTTTGTGCCTATTGTAAATACTGCTGCAGCACATGGAGGTGCGCATATCTCTTGAAATTCCTGTTTTTCAGATAAATCCCCAAAAGTGGGGTATCTGGATTATAAAGGAATTTCTATGTTAAATTTTGAGCAATCTCCAAATTGCTTTCCATCATGGCAGCATCAATTTCTATTCCCATCAACAGTGTATAAAGGCTCCCTTCTTTCCATATCTTCTCCATTGTTTGTCATTTCTTGTCTTTTGCTTAGTAGCCACTCTCACAGAAGTGAGGTGATATCTCATTGGGGTTTTGACTTGCGTCTCCTGATATTAAGAGATGATGAACATCTTTTGAACAGCCTTTGGCAGATGCATCCTCTCAGGATACTATAGATGCTAACGAACCATCTCCTGGATAGAGAATAACTAACACACACACGTAACTATTTTATATCATCTATGATACAGTATCATAAAGGAAATTTACAGACTAGACAACCAATGGCATTGGGATGGACAACCCACTGAAGAGTTCAGAGAGACAAATGTGACTGTCCTCTTAATCTCTCAACTCCACTCCCTTTGACACACCTTCAGCTTTCTACACAAGGGCACCAGGATAGATATTTTTCCTCTCCCAGTTTTAACACAAGACAGCAAAATAGCTAGAGATGAAAATTTTAAATAAGCAGCCCCCATCACAAAGTAGCCTGAGTAAGTAGTTACAAAGCCAGTGTGACTTGTGATTTCTCTGATAAATGTTCTAGAAAAGATTCACATCACTGCCTCATCATCTCATGGGACTTCTGTTTGAATACTTGTCAATGTTGAGATGTACCCAGGAAGCTAGCTGGTCAGGACATCCTAGGACAGTGGTCCCCAGCCCAGAGTCCAGGTCCCAAATATGTGAGTGGGTTGCATTGTTTCAGGATCAAATGCAGGACCACAGCCAACAAGTCCCGAACACAGCCCAGCTCCAGGACAGAATGCGGCTGATGTGGAACAGACGGGGACATAGCTCTCACTGTGTACAAGTCATCATTCTCTATTTGAAACTAGGCTGGCTCAAGGAGATCTAATTTGTGTCTGAGTGAGCAATGCTGGCCACGTTCATGAGCAACAGAACTTTTTATCAGGGGCAGACCCTGTTGGAGAAGACTGTCTGAGGTCGAAGCTCAGTTCCCCCTTGGAGGGCATGACACCTGCCTCAGATTCACTGCAGCTTTGCTTTGTGCCACTTGCGACCAACTGTTTACCAAGCACCTCCACAGACGGCAAAGGCTGACATTGAGAAGATTATCAAGGAGGACAGGACTTGGTTCAAGTCTCAAGGAGTTTTGACTCTGAACTTGATTGAATAATCAGAGTGAAGTCTGTGAAAGGCACAGTTGAATGTCTGTGAAAGGCACAGCCCAGAAACGTGGTAGCTGAAGATGAATATAAGAAAATCACTCCTGCCATTCTCTTGCCCTCTCCCTGAGCTACCCACTGCACTTCTGACCCCAGAGGTGGGGGTTTTCCACACTCCATAAAATTCGCCAACGCCAGCTGGGTGTCCTGTCATCCAACTCAATTCTACACTAATGGAGTTGGCACAGATCCCACAGGCTGGGGTGTGGCCCACGAGGCTGTCCACTTCAGAGGCCTGTTGCAAGTGGTGTGTTGCCCAGGTTACCCTGCTACAAATCAGAGGTGCTCAAAATCCCCTGCTTGGATTCAGTCATTTGCTAGAACAGCTCGCAGAACCCATTTGCGTAAGAGACACATTTACTGGTTGATTATATAGTAAAGTTGATTATATAGTCAGATCCAGGGGGTCCTAACACAGGAGCTCATGTGGCAATGGAGTTGGGGTCCCTGTCCCTCCTGATATGTGTTCACCAGCTTGGAAGCCTCTCAAACCACATGCTACTGTGATTTTTATAGAAACTTTATCATCTAGGCCTGATAGATTTTTAACTCCATTTCCAGCCCCTCCCCCTTTGGAGAGCAGAGAGTGAGATTCAAAGCGCCATTATCTCTTGGTCCTTCTGAAGACCAGCCCCCACCCAAGAGCCCACCAAGAGTCACCTCATTTGAACAAAACACATTCCATTACCAGGAAATTCCAAGGGATTTAGGAGCTCAATGTCAGACTCTCCTATCACACAGGAAATTACAAATGTCTTAGAAGCTCTGTGCCAGGAGCCAGGGTCAAAGTCTAAAAATTCGAACAAAGATTCTCCTTGTACCTCTATAAGGGTTTTAGGAGCTCTATGTCAAGAATCAGGACTAGAGATATAGATATAGATATAGCTCTTATTAGGATTGATGTGATTTTTAAAAATGAAAATAAAACAAGTTTCTTAGAGAAGATGGTCCTAGAAGAACTTGAAGGTTGGCACAGAATTTGTTTGGACAGAGAAGAAAGTATCCTCCTGAATAAGAGAGGGCACAGGCAAACACGTAGACATAAGAAGGGCATTTTCTCTTCTGGCAAACATTAGAGCCAGAGGTAAAGGCAGGTACCAGGAAATAATGAGAAAATTTTATTGACAAGAATCTAGTCTGAACACAGAAGACCTAGAATTTTGGGTGAGGTTTCCCTCTGTGTCTGATATGAAATGGGCATCATGGAAAGCTTTTAAAAGGGAGAATACATGATAAATTGAGTATTAGGAAGAAATCTTCCTGAGGTAAGAGTAAATCGAAGGGAGAAGACAGAAAGTAGGGCAATCGTGGGAAAACAATTTCAATTGTGCAAGCATAAGGTGAGGTGTGTCTAGACAGGAACAGGGCAGTGAAAGTAAAAATCAAATTGTTCTATTCATTTTCTAGAGAAAAAAGAAAGTACAACTACCTTTGAAAAATAGCTTTGGCAGGTGCCCCATATAACAGATTGTCCTTCACTTATTTCACCCGTGGTTTTTGTACTTGAACTGACCACCAAATAATTGCTCCAGCACCAGCCTATTTATCATCCTCCCAAGACCAGCTCAGCAGACCTGAACTAAATGAAAGGACTCCAGGATGGGTGGGCTCACTGGGCTGCAAGACCTCACTGCTGCTGACCCTCCTTCACTGTGGATGCACCTCTGTCCCCCAGATATCACCAGCACAGCATGCCAAGACGCCACAGCTGACACCTGGTGTGAGCCAGGTCTTTACTCCCAACATAGTTGCACAGCTCTTAACCTTGAGGTGTCATTGAAAGCCACGCTCTGTTATTTAGCCCTAGCAACCATCTGTGAGGTGTAAAAGCTTGTTCTATAAATTTCTCAATCACAATTTATTATTTTACTAGATGTTATCTGGCCATACACAACCGGAGTATAGCAACTGCTGTGCTGGAAGTATAGCAACTGCTGTGCATGTCATTGTGCTATTCAGTCCTCTCCAAAATACAAAAGTGTAGCTGTCTGCTCCCCAGATCCTAAAGCAGGGGCCCCAATAGCATATCACCACTTCCCAAAGCTATCCTACTGCTACTTGGTTGGCCAGCACCCCAAGAGATATTTTCTAGTGCAGTTTCTAGTCCGGGTTGTAAGGAGCTGGAAATTGCCACTCTCTCCTAAAGATAAGTAAAAAGCTGAACTGAAAAACCCATCACATCCAGAACCATTAAACATACCTTAACAAATCTAAAAGAGTAGAAATCACACAATGTCTGCTCTCTGACCACAATGGAATTAAACTAAAATTCAGTAACAGAGAGACAGGTGGAAAATCCCCCAAACACTTGGAGATTGAATAACACACTTCTTTCTTTTTTTTTTTTTTTCCCAGTATCTGAGGCACACTTTCAATTTTTTTTTAAAAGATTTATTTATTCATGCATACAAGAGCTGGGGTACAGGCCAGATGCATGAGCGGGTGAGAGGATTCACTAGAGACAGAGCAGGAAACAGAACAGGCAGACGGACCGAAATACACTGCTGAGGGGAGCAGCGGGCGAGACAGGACAGGTCTGCCATGCCATGTGGGATTCTCGCCGGCTGGCAGGGATCGAACCCGCACTGCAGAGGCTGCAGACAGCTTCACAGTGCTGTGCTTAACTGCCTGTGCCACCAGGGGAGGCCCTAAATAACACACTTCTAAATAGCACATGGGTCAAGAGAAATTTTTTAAAATAATTTCAACTAAGTGAAAATAAAAATACAACTTACCAACATCTGTGGTATGCGGTGACAGCAGTGCTTAGAGGGAAATTTGTAGCCTTGAAAGTATATATTAGAAAAAGAGAGATCCAAAATCAGTCCTCTAACCTTCCCTAAAGAAGCCAGAAAAGGAAAAGCTAGGTAAAAATCACACTAAGCAAAATAAAAGAAATTATAAAAATTGGAGCAGAAATCAATGAAAATAAATTAGGATATCAATAGAGAAAATCAATGAAACCCAAAATTGGTTTTTTGGAAAATTTTTTAAATGAATAAGTATCCACTAGGCTAAGAAAAAAAAAAAATAGAGACAACACAAATTACTAATATCAGAAATGAAAAAGGTGACATAAATACAGATCACATGATAAGGACAATGAAGGCATTCTATAAATAATTCTCCCCTACAAATTTGATAATGTACATGAAATGGACCATTTCCTTATAAGACACAATTTGCTAGGACTTATACAAGAAGAATTGAACAATCTCAATAGGCCTATAATCTACTTTAAAAGTTGAATCAATATTTAGTAACCTTCAAAACAGAAAGCATCAGGCCCAGATAGGTTCACTGATTAATTCTACCAAACATTAAGGAAGAAATTATACCAGTTCATTACAATCTCCTTCAGCAGAGGAGATACTTCCTACCTCATTCTATGAAGCCAGCATTACCCTACACCAAAACCAAGGCATAATCAGAAAACAAAAGACAGTATCTCTCAAGAAGATAGGTGCAAAAATCTTCAACAAAATATTTGCAAATTGAATCCAGTATCATATAAAAAGAAATAGACACCATGACAGGGCGGGATCAACTTTGAAAGTCAGTCAGTATAACCTATCACATCAACAGGCTCAAGGGGGGGACTCACATAATTGCAACAATAGAGGCAGAAAATCCATTTAGTCCATTCCCACACCCATTCATGATAAAAAGAAAAAAAAAACTCTCAACAAAATGGGCAGAGGAGAAATTCCACAACAGGATAGTAACGTCTACACAAGCCCTGCAACTAACAACAAATGTCATGGTGAGAAACTTGAGCTTTCCCACTGGGATCAGGTACAGGCAAGGATGCCCCCTCTCAGCAGCCCTTTTCTACATCCCACTGAAAGCACTGAATGGTAATTCAATATGACCAATGGAAATAAAAGATAAACACTTTGGAAAGGAAGAAATAAAACTGTGTTTGCAGATGATGTGATTGCCTATGTAGAAAACCAAAAGAATCAACAAAAAATCTGGAATTATAGTAAGGTTCAGGATCAAGATATTAAATGTCAGTTATTTTTTTATATAGCAGCAATAAATACATAGAATTTGAAGTCAAAAATATAATACTATTTATGTTGGATCCCCCAATATTAAATATTTAGGTATAAATCTAACAGAATATGTATGAGATCTATGGGAGTAAAATTCTAAGACTCTGATAAAAGAAATCAAAGAAGTAAATAAATGTGGATTTTTTTAATGTTCCTGGATAAGATGACAATATTGTCAAGATGTCAGTTTTCCCAAATTGATTTATAGAGTTACCATAATTCCTATCAATATCCCAGCAACTTACTCTCTGGATATCAACAAACTGATTCTGAAGTGCCCAGGGACAGTGAAAGACCCAAAATAGTCAGCACAATTTTGATGGAGAACAAGGTCCAAGGGGTGATAACACCCGTCTTCAATATAAAGCTGTATTAACCAAGATGGTATTATAGTGGCAAAAATTAGATCATTGGAGCAGAATAAGAAAGACCAGAAGAAGATCCACACAAATACTTTACAAAGGAACACAGCCAGTATGACTGAACAGAGAGTCTCAGCAGACAGTGCTGTACGATGCTTTTGTGGTGAATACAGGTCATCATGCATTTATAATACATGATGTACATAAAAGATAGAATACCAAGTGAACCAAAATGTAAACTCTGGACTCTGGATGGTAATGATGTGTCCACACAGATCATCAACTGTGATAAAGGTACCCGCCCTGGTCTGGGGATGCTGATGGCAGGGGAGGCTGTACAGTTGTGGGTGTGTGGGAATACATGGGAACTCTGTACTTTCCACTCAATTTCGTGGTCAACCTAAAACTTCTCTAAAGAACAAAGTCTATGTAAAAGGAAAAAATCAGAAGTGAGACAGTGAGGTTAAAGCCATCAGGAGTAGGTACCTAAGCTAGTGAGTGAAAGTCGTCAGAACTCAGCACACAATCGAGCCACGGACATCATCCAAAAATTAGAAGAAACTAAAAACAGAGGTTTCAGCCTAACACACGTGCTCTCTCCCTCAGGGGAAGGGGTGTGCAGGACGCAGGCACAAGGGCAGAGATCACAAGGCGCAGGGCGGAGCCCCCCACCCCCCCGCCAGAGCGCCTTGGAGGAGAGAGCGGCAGCACGCAGCCCTGAGAGGGTGGCCCTGCATGCACGCCACTGCTTCTTCCCCGGCTCCTTCTCCAGGCTCAGGCAGCCCCTGGCCTCTCTCCTTCCTTAGATTGCTTGAGATTTTCCCTGAGACTTTCAGAAAAGCAAACAAAACCCAACCCATTCTTTCAGGTGTGGCGGGTGGGTTTCTGCTCCTTACAGCCCCCAGACTCCTAACTAGAACTGATCGAACCTTCTCCTCCTCTGCACGACGTTCTGCTGTCTTTTGAAGTAAACTGGAAAGAATTCATTTCTCATTTGGGATGTATCATATGGTAAATGATGTGGGAAGAATGAAGACCAAACTCTGAAACTTGGTTCAACAGTTTCCAAATGATGCAAACTTGAGCAACTGGCTTTTCCCTATAAAACTAGAATTAAATACGTGCTTGGCAACAGACCCTTTCCAAAAGACATGTGCTATAAAGTTTCTTGTTCCAAACCCTTCTTTCATTCATTTTTTTTCTTACTTTCTTCTTTTATGTTTCTTTCCCCCCACGTAATGTAGTGTACATTTTCTAGGCCTGTTGTTCCACGGCACGGGTGCCTGTGGAAACCTACTCTCTCTCTGATCTGGAGGCTGAAAGTCCAGGTGACGGAGGTGTCGGCAGGGCTGGTTCCGTCTGAGCAGTGGGTGAGTCGAATCGGGGCTGTTCCAGGTCTCTGTGGTTGTGTTCAGGCTACGCGGCTCTCAGAGGCTGTCTTCACGTTCGTGTGGAATTTTCCTTTGTCTTTGTGTGCAAATGCCCCCTTTTTATAAGGACACCCTATGAGTCACATTAGTGTCCACTCTAATGGCCTCTGCTTTGCATTGAGTTACAGCCTCAATGACCTTATTTTCAAATAAGGTCACATTCTAAGATACCGAATATTAAGACTTCAATGTGTGGAGTTTTCGGTTCATTGACAATCGTGACACAGTCCAGCCCATAACAAATACGCAAAGCATAAGGGTTAGACCACCCTCCCAGTTCACCTCATGAGTTCTGCTAATGACAATGTCTTTCTCTTTTAGTCTAAATGCACTATACAAAAGAGATTTTCGTGGTTTGTTCTCTGAGAATGACCAGTTTTGTTGTCCGATGCTTACTGTGTGTCTAGCACTATCAATTCACCCACATAAGCCTCACAGAAACCTTGACAGGTACTTACTCTTACTATCTCCATGCTGCAGAGGGGGGAATAAAGACTAGAGGTCATGAAAAAGTTCCCCCATAGGGGTAGTTGAAGAATCTGGAGGGTGCTGAAGTGTATTCCAGAGCTTCTAGAGCTCCCTGATCCGGGGCACAATGCCACAGGATGAATAATGAACACAGCATCCCTGAGAGATGTCTGAGGCTGCTGGTAGCTGCAAAGGGTATGTGATATCATAGCAAGAATTGTCTTTCCAAACTACTGAACTGCAGAGGAGGGCTCTTGGGAAGCTGATCTGGAAGAATTGGGGGGAAATGTCTGATGATCACAAGGAACTGCTGTACCCTGTTATGTAGTAGCCTATGACCCTAAATTGGCCCTGATTCTGGTTTGAGTTCAGGAGCTGGAAGAGTTTCCCATGGTGCTTTACTCAATATTTCATACCCTGCTCAAAGACCAGGACGTGGCACAGGGCGATCATGCAAATATAGGGAATTATGGAATGTGGAAAGGCCTGGAAGAAGTTCACTGGTGAAAAGGGGGAGTAGGGAAGAGTCGGGGTCCCCTGGGGCCAAACCACAAGCAACTTGCCCCCAGGACAGATGATCATGGCCTCCATCCACAACTACTTCTTTGTTTTTATATTTCAGTACAGAGTATCCTTAGTATAATGTATCCTTCAGTTTTGATGACTTGACTGGACTGAGATTGCATTGTGATTTCGATTTTCCAACATAATATTGTTTCCTTATCTCACTTGGAGAGTCAAATGGCATATTAATATGATACATTACACTAGATTTTACCTGCAGCATGAAATAAGAGCTATTTTTCAAGCTTTTCAGCCTAAGATCAAATAAAGTTAATCTAATTTAATATGTCACTAATAAAAGTTGGTGTATCGACCAATAGTTATTTGGGTATGGGGACAGGGGTAAAAGTTTGAAGGGTGATTTAAAGGTCAGTTTGCTTTAAGATGAGTTCAAGTTTAGCAATGCAATTTCACTGCATTTACTATACATCTCTGTGATGAACGCAAGGCAGGAAAACCAACCTTTATATTTTCTATCTATAATTAATGAGTGGCTTCTAGCTGGGATGAAGAGAGAAGAATTGTGATTACAGGACACCAGCTCACTTGAGTCAAATTTTCTAGAAACCAATTCTAAACCAGCCCAAGAATCACATAGTCCCTTTTGTATCGTGGGGGTTGACAGTCATTTTATTTTAGTTATGACAGGATGAAATTTGATTAGGAAGAAGACAGAAAAGACTAATGATTAGATGATGGTTTAAATTAATAAACATGAATGCCAGCAGTCACAGCAGTGTAGGTCTTCTCAGGAAGTATTGGGGGTTGAGGGAGTTCTCAGCAGCCCATGCCTCTCTCTGGCTCCCAAAACATGTTCTGCCCCAATGGCCTCTACTCATAGACCAAGTCTAACCCAATGGGGTCACAGTGGTAAATTCCAAGAAGGACCTTTAGCTAGATGGAAATGCAGTTCCATCTTACCCCCCATGGGATCAAGTCTGAGACCTGGGGATTGCTGATTCCCAGCCTCTCCCTCCTCCCTGACCACTCCCAGGAGCACTAAAGGTATCTTCAAGTCCACAGAGGCTTGGTGGGGAGAGCACCAGGCTACCAGCTAAGAGGTGACCTATATGCCTGTCTCCATCACCACCACGTTGCCCCCTTTCTGAATCCAGATCAACTGGAGGCCATGCCTCGCCTTCCAGCCAAGGCAGCCCTGAGGCCACACCTCCAGCTGTTAACAGGGGCCCCCTTGGGAAGGCACAGACTGCCTGGTACTCAGCCCTGACTGGCTTGGAGCACTACCCACCACAGACTGCTGACTGTCCTGCATTTCTTGGCCATCACGGACACTGTTACTCCCCTTGACCCACCTCCCAGGACAAAGACGTGTCTTCCCCAGTCCTGCTCTCTCCTTCACACTGGGCACCACGTAATCTGCTTACCCCAGTCCTTTAATAAAAGAATCCAACATTACCAGGTATTTCATTAAGGATATATTGCTTTCAGCACCTTGGTCAGAGGTCATCAACCCTGAAGATGCACCTGAAATTTATTTTACCAAATGTTGATGGCCCCCACCTCCAGAAGAGAATGAGCAAAGCTGCCCAGGCGAGGTCCCAGCACTGGCATTTTTTGCCATGAAGTACAGCCAAGTATAAAAACAAGATAGGGCTGACTTTACTAGTTCGACTCCTTCCAAACCTCTGGCCACTGCTTTCCAGCACACTCCAGTCTGCGCTGAAAGGGTCTCTAACTCCTAATAAAAAGCTGCATCCTCCGGTTCCTCATATTTGCTTCCCAGAATGACACCATGTGACTGGGTGGGGGCGGGCAGAAAAATAGGAAGGATGGAGAAATGACAGGTTTCCCTACTGAAATATCTGACCAGATTATTGGAGCAACTGGGACAACCAGACTAATTATTCCAGGCCATGCCTCATGCCAGGAAAACTGAAGTAAGAAATTAATGATGCTTGAAGGGGTCCCGTAAGGTCCTTTAGCTCATGACTATTTTGCACAGGAGAAACCGGACTTTGCTGACTTTTGAAGGAAGACTCCACAAGAAATCCCATCTGACTGGCTCTGGAGTGTAGAATTGTTCCTACGTAGAAATTGCTTCATCTAAGTCACTCCCCAGAGTCTGTGGTGCAAGTCTCCTGCTGAGAAAGAGAGGAATCCTAAGGTCCAACCACCTCGTAGCAGACAGCCATATGCCAGCTAGACAAAATGGTGTTTTACTTCAGTTTCTTTATATCACTAAAATATTGTCACAGTAAAAGATCCATCCTGCTCAAGGCAGATTGCAAGGCTTTGTTTTGGAAAACAGCAGCAGCAGGAGTCGGTACATATAGGTAACACCTGGAAACTACCAGAAAAACAAAGAAATGTTAGTCCAACCCAGAGACTCCAGAGTCTAAGATATCGATCTTTTACCTTCCATTTCAAATCAAAGATTTGTTCACAGGATGAGAAGATAAAATGATAAAGACACAGAGCAAGACAAAAACAAATTTAGATTCTGAGAGCAGAATGGGGATTGCCTGCGGGGGACAGAGCAGGGTAGAGGCCCCAAATCAAGGAAAGAGTCAACTGCATGGTGGTGAGTGGAGAGTAGACTTTAGGTGGTGATTATTGGAGGACTATGCAGGTGTCAAACTATAATGCTGCACCTGGAATGTATATGATATTATAAATCAGTGCAACTATAAAAAAAACTGAAGACACATAAAAGTGCCACCTATAGCCAATCATTTTTAAATTTTGTGAGAATCACGTTATCACCCAGTTACCAATAATTGTGTGCCCTCTTTCTTCTTTGAACAGTAGAGACAGCAATAAAGAGGGCCAGGGGCAGGAATAAAGCAGGAAAATCTCCCATCTCAACACCCTGAATCACATCTGCACGTCCCGGGCACGCTCGTAGGGTGACATACTCACAGGTTCTAGAGATTAGAACATGGGGTCTATTCAAAGCAACCAGCCTCTGCCCACCGTGACCCCCAGATCATCTTCCTGTGGGTTATTTCTGGTCCTATTCCTGCTGTAGGTCCACTGAGAAGAAATAATACACTGCCAACTTGGGGCAGGAGTGGGGAGATGGGAACAAGAAAATATAGGAGGAAATGATACTTTCTTGTGAATGATACTTTGATATTGTCACCTAAAAACACCAAGTCACAAAACTAGCAGAAATTGGAAGGATATGTATTCATAATCCAACCCAAAGTCATACAACTAGGACAAGCACAAAATGGGGTGTAGGCAGGTATGCACAGTCATGAGACTGGAACAGGTTTGGGGGCTCCCCGTTGAGGGCGCCTTCCCTGCGCCACCCCAGCCAGGTGCTGCTCACCATCAGCCCTGCCCCTCCGCCAGCCCACTCCATGCATGCTGTTTCCTTGCTCCAGGGGCCACAGGTGCCAGGGCACAGCTGACTCTGGTTTGTTCGGGACTTTACTAGCACTGGGACAGAGGATGGCACTTGCTAGGTGCGTGAATAAAATAACAAGTCAGACAAACTCTCTGCCTAAATGCACGAAACAGTCCCACAAGCTGAACTGGAAGACACATAATGCTACTTTGAAAAGGAAATTTTTCTGACAGGCTCCATAAAACAATGATCTTGTGTCCTTCTAACTCAAAGGATGAACGTGTTCACTGGAAATAAAGCCTCAATGAGAGTTAGACAAAGAGTTTATTAGATCATCAAAGTGAGGACGGAACCCGGAAGGAAGCCCTGGGACAGATTTTAGTCTGCGGGAGCTTTTCTAATAAACACAAGTGTTTGAATTTAGTTTATATAGATAGGAAGAGTGAGTCACTGAAATTAAGAATATAATTATTCTTGACAGGAGGGGCTTCTATAGTTCTAAGTTAGCCCAACCTAAAGATATTCTGATGCTGGAAGAAGGCAATGGAGAATTTAGTCTCTTCCTGAAGAATGAAGTCCAGAGACGCGAAGGCTGGTGACCCACTGCGAAACCTCCTTTGTTTGGCTCCTGGGCCATCATTGGGGTCAAGACACTGGCTCTGCCTTGAGGCAGATGTCTGCCTGTGATGGAGACTTTGCCCTCTTGCCTGTGGGACCAGGGCCGGGAGCCCCAGAAAATGTCATGGTATCTTCCCAAGTGAATGCATTACTGTCAAGTGGTGAAGAAAGAGGAGATGTGTGTTCATTTCTCCTCGTGATCTTGCTGCACACGGGCCAGGCTCTGAGCCCTGGACATCTCCAGGACCACCTGCCCTACTGTGAGGACAGCAGAGTCACGAGCCCTAACTGTCTCATCCCAACAACCAGACTCCGAAAGACAGTCACGTGGGGTTAGTGAGCAACTGTCATGCAGTTCCCAAGACTCGTTCCGAGAGTGTTTTTGTAAACGAGTCAAAGTGGGTGGAAAATGACACTATGCGGTAGTCTTTCATTTTCCTGACAACCTGTCATGGAAACAAGTGTAATCCGTCATGATGGTCTTTGAGGGTGCTCCACGCTTGGATGGTGGTGTCAACCCACAGCAATCTAGGATGCATCCATAATGTGGGTGATGCCAAGGAGCTGGCTTTTATCTTAAGCTGCAGTAACATCCTGTAGCAGGTCTTGTGTAATGTTGGCTGGTTCCTCCCAAGGGGCCCCCTAGGAGACAAGCGTCTGGAGTGGGAGGCACAGCTCTCCTGGGAGGACCCGCCTGGCGAGTGTTTTGCTCAGGTCAGCCTGAGCGAAAGCTGTGGGAAATGGCATCTCGGGACCCACCAGGGAAATGCATGCTCAACACCAGCCATTTTGTCAAATTGGGTGCAGTAGCTGCCTCGCAACCCCTGGACAGTCAGTGAGCAGGCTGCTCGTTCCTACGAGGTGGAAGTCACGTCAGAGGTGAGTAGACAAACGTCCCAACTCCCAACATTGATAAAAGCAGGATCCCAAGCTTTTTTCAATTGACCTGGATGATAGAAGTTCCACTCTCAGCAGCGTCATATTGGGCAGCCTTGGTGTCTAAGCCGGGGCTGTCCTTCTGCCTCCCCACCTCACACATGCACACACATGCGCTCGCTCGCTCTCTCTCTCATCTCTCCCAACAGCAGCCTCTGTGATCATGCAGCGGGGAAGAAAGGACTAGAAATTGTTATCTTGTTATTCTGCCTCAACCCAAGTGACATGAGAAATATTCCCAGCCCTCACCTCCTAGAGATGCTAAAACTTGATTTGCAATGAGTTGGGTGCTGAATATAAGTGCCAATGACCGGCTTTGTCCAAGACAGTTGAGGCACAGTGCAGGGGCATAAAGAGCACCGTTCTCTCAGGCCATTTGAAAGCTGAACAAAAGGTACCTTGGAAATAACCTTTTGGCTAAGAAAGCTACATTCCTGCGTGGCTAGGCCTGCGATTAATGAAATGATGTGAAACACGTGCTTCTTGTATCTCAAGGGTTTGGAATGTTCTCCATTGTTCTCCTTGGGGTCCTTTAGCCTTGCATTACTAATTAATACAAGTTCCTGGTGAAGGGATGTGCGTGTGTGTGTGTGTGTGTGTGTGTATGTATGTACAACAATAGCAAGAACACGCAACAAAGCACACAATGGCAGAAACTGGACTTCCCTGGCTTGCAGGATTTGGCTGTAAGCACCAGAATGAGGAGGCTGCTTTCAGGGTTAGGACAATCAAGATTCTGTAACGGTGACGCCCTTCCCACCACTGTGGCCTCTTCAGGCAGACTTATCTCATGGGGGCCCACAGAGAATAATCTGGAAGCTAGGCCAGAGGGACCTTAGCACACAAGCATTAAGACATAAAAACAGACTCAGTGACTACAAAAGAAAAAATTAAATTACCTTTAAAAGGTTTATGAAGCCAGCTAGGAATGCTAAGGAAATTCATACAAGCCTACTTCCAACTGTCTTCAATTGGAAAAATTTTAATTCCAAATGGTGGTGATGGGCTCCGTCTCCAAATCCCTCAAAACACAACTCAGGGCACATAGGGAGAGGATTCAAACAAAAACTCAATGTAGTTCTCATGAGAGGCAGGTGAAAACTTCAGGGACCACCACGGTTAATACAATAAGAGAAGTGACGGCTTAAATTTGAATTTGGAGAGCACCTTGTAAATTGTTTGCACAGATGTGACATAATTTACATGATAATTTCATGCTTCTCAGCACACAGAAGAAAATAAAACTTGCTAGAGGACATAATGGGACCATTAATTCTATTAATGGATCAAGAGCTGTTTCTAGAACTTTCCTGTGACTTCATCATCTTGATATAATTGGAAATATTGTTACATCTGCAGGCCATCACTTACCGAGAAAGGCAAGTCAGAAAGAAAATAAGCTTGCTGGGCTTGCTTAGAAAAAGAATGTTGCTTGGTATCCAGAACGCTTGAGGCACGTGGCTTGCTTTATTGGGACAGGCCCCTTAGCCAAAGTACTGAAAAATGTCTCAGGACTAAATAGTTTCCACTCACTGAAAGGGTAGAATGGAGAGCTTTGTCTGCATTACTTATTTCAGAAAGTAACCCAGAAACAAGCATGTATCAACCACAAAACCACGGAGCTTCTTCAACGTGATGCTGCCACTATTTTCTCTAACTCAGCTGAATCAGCTGCACTTCAGCGGCAAAGCTCTGGAAGCAAAAATGATAGATGGCGGCTGTGGCCGGCTGCGTTCTGAAAGCAGAAGGGATGCTCTTCCCTGTGCACAGCATTTCATCACTTACTTGCAATTTCTGCAGAGGACTCTCCAAACTGGGAAAGATGAGGAGGCCACGGGATAGATTCCGACTCAAGAGGTGCGAGACTCACCCTTCACCCCGAAAAAGATTCCGCGTTGTCTTCCTGTAAATAGAATTATAGTGGCAGCAACAACAAGCCCTGATACCGAAGTGCCTGGTGAACTAAAATTAAATGCCCGTGAAAAAATACCTCCCGCACATCAGCATCTATCTGGCCCGGGCTTGCTGGGCGCCCCCATCTGTCTTCATTTTCATCTAGAGCCAGGGGGCGGCTGCCTTGGCTCCGGGCGCGCTCCTGGCCGTCCTGGCGGGGTGTGTGCTGTCCTTGTCCCGCAGAGCGACATAGGGGAAAGAAATTACTTATTGATTTTCCCTGCCATGGAATGGTGTCCTGCATGGCGTCTGGGGCGGGGCCGGCAAGGCGCACAGCTCCTGCAGTGGGAGCAGACAGCGCGCCAAGGCGGTGGTTCTGCTGCCCGGCAGCCCGTGGCAGCTGCCCTCCCAGGACCACCAGCCTCTGCTCTTTTGCTCAGATCCAGGATGAAAGGGTACACGTTCGAATTTGAAGGAAGGAGCAGAAATGGTATTTTCCCATCTGTGTGGCTGAAACAGAAGGGCATGAGCTTTGTTTGACTTGTTTATTCTAAAAGAGGTTGGAAGGGCTCCTGATGAAGAAGGGTGGACAGCAGAGATGGGAAAACAGGCTGCTAACTGGGCAGGAAGTCTCAACAGGCCTTATTAGATATCAAAGTGCAGACTCAAATCCAGGAGGCAGCCCTGTTTCTCCTGAGACAAGGGTTCCCACAAACCCAAGTTTGAATTTTGAATTTTGAATACATTTAGGTGGGAGCGGTGAGTCACTGACAATTCCAATGTATTATTCTTGACGGGGGGGCTTGGTCTAAGTTGTCCCAATCTAAAGATAGGCTGATACTGACGAAGGCAATGCAGGATTAATATTTTCCTGTTATAAAGAATACACTGTGGAGAGGCAAAGGCCAGGCACCCATCATCAAATCTTTATCAGCAGCTCAGCCATCGGTGTGGGCTGAAAGGCTGGTTTACCCCCAGGCAGCGGATTCCTGCTTAGGCTACACTGCACATGGCGCCTGTTCTGACTTAAGTCTGTGCAGATGGCTCTGCTCTGGCCTGCTGGGGGCGGGAGGGACTCCACAAATATTTACAGTGTGTTCGCAGGACAAAGACAGATCAGGCACTTAGAGAGCTGCCCCTCAGGCCATCGCAGGATACAAGACTGGGTAGGAGGTAGGAACTAGCAGGGACACTGTCCTTCACAGCAGGCTGAAGCGTTGGTACCTCAGATGGGTGACCAAGGCCTGCTCACGGGCTGTTTTGCAAGTGTTTATTGGATCAGTGAGTTGAACCGGAGAGGCAGACCCAAGAGGCCCCAGTAGAAGCCCAGGGGTGCCTGTTTCTAGGAAACCATGTGACCCAGGGGTACCCAGGGACCCCCCAAACTGTTGAGTAAAATTATTGGGTAAAATCCAATTTTACCCCCCTTTTACCCCAGACTATTGGGTAAAAGCCCATCTTGCCCATTCTAAGCTTCTGACCACCTGTGCTCAAAGGCAAAGAAAGCAAACTCTTCATATACTGTAAGAGCTTTACCTGGCATGGGGGGCAGAGAGAGAAGCAGGTGAGAAGAATTTCCTGTCACAGACTCTCCGTCATCTTCAAAAATGATCCATCCCATTGTGGGCACATGCCCAGCCCAGCAGGCCAGCTAACACCCAAATCCTGCTGGGAGTCTGAGGCACCTCCCAGTGGGCAGCCCCGAGAAAAGGGTGAGGCAGGTCCCAGAGAGCTGCACTAGAGAGACCCAAAATTCAGAATGTACCGTGCAGCGCACCACGTACCATGTAGGCCGAGACAGCAGCCGCCGCCACTTCTGCCCGGCGAACAGCAGCCTCTGCATGGACTTTCACATGCGTGTCTTTCCCACGTGTCTCTCTGTCTCCTTCCTTCCGCCTCCGCGTGCATGTCCACTTTCTCCTTCCTCCTTCCCGGCAGCCCCTTCGGGAAGGCCAGTTCATGGCATGCTGGGAGGTGGAGTCCAAGCTGCATGGAAGGGCAGGGAAGAAGGCACCCGTGATGCGCGCTCGTTCTTGCAGAGATGCAGCTGTAAGGATGAAAGCCGTGTCTCTGGGGGGAAGCTGAGTCAGACAACGGCCCACCTCCCTGGACGGACACTCTCTGTCCCTCAGCCCGGACCCAGCACTCCTGCTGTGACCCCATGGCATGGCCCTGGCAGGGAGCCTCAGCCTTCTCATCCTCTGGCCAACCATGCTGCCCAACCTCCTGCCGCCAGCTCAGGGCACAGTGGCTGTTCTGAAGGTCCAACTAGTGAAACTCGCATTTTGTCAGCACTGAATGAAAGCCAGTGTAAATCTTCTTCAGAAGCATATTTTAATTTTCTTCAGAATGAACTACTGCTCTGTGTTAAGAGAGGGAATCATGTCTGCAGAAGAGGCGCTCTAATTCACAGATATAAAATCATCTTTGTAGGACACTTTTTTAAAGTAACCTTTGTAAATAAGCTCCATTTCTTTCCTGTCCTCCCGTGACCCTACATTTATTACAGGGTCTTGCTGACACTTCTCAGAGAAGTTAAGGAGCAGTCCGTGCACACCGGGTAATGCGTGACTCCAGTTAAAGGAAGGTTAGCTAAGAGGACCCTGGCACCTAGAGTGGGTTGTGCGCTCCTAATGTTAGGGGGAAAAGGCTGTCCTAAAGCTAATTCCATACAGGCTTTGTGGACTCCATCCCCACCCCAGGCCAAAGCCAAAGACACTGGGAACTCCAAATCCCATCCCCACCCAAGGGAAGGGGGCTGGGACCTGAGGGTGGGGTTCAGCAGCCAGGTGGATATAAAAGGCAGACACGTGGGCTTTGGGGGTTCCCCCCATTTTGGCTCTCCGCCAGCTCCCGGCCAGCTCTGAGAGTGCCTTGGGTTTCCAGGTCGGCGGATCCGGTAGGACGCATTAAAGACTTTATTTCCCTATTTTCTCCCTGAGTTGTACATTTTCCTTATTTCCTTTTCTCTTGTAAATAAACCTTTCATTAACCTTCTGTGTGTCCTGCAGTGGAGTATTCATAAGTCCCTTTAAAGCGCGCAGGTGAGGACCCACAGCCAGGAACCCGTTCAATATCAGGGCTGCCCTATAACACTAACAGCAAGATAGAAGAAGGTAAGCTCAGAAAATCTGAGATTGGGAGATTCTCTAGACTTTACACAGATTTGGGTAAAGTGCACCCTTTTATTTCTACTTCTGGGTTTTGTGATGGAAAAGCCAGACCATGATGCTGAGGAGCTGATGTGTCCTAAGAACCACCCTGACGCCAGCCTTTGTCAGCCGAGGCCACCCACGTCTGAGAGCCCCCCTGGGCTCTGGCTGCGGGGCGCTCACAGTGAGTGGCCTGCCCCGGGAAGCGAGCTGGGATGCTCAGACGTCCTGCCCTGACAGTCGCCCTGTTCTTCCTCCACAAAGCCTGCCTCCCAGCCCCTGGTCTTGGAATTTCCTAATTGCTGCCAGTGTTAAAGGTGCCTCTTGTTATGTTAATAAGGTGACTCCGGGAGAGGCAGTGGAGAGGAGCTGGTTGCCATGGGAACCAGCCCTGTGATTAGAGGGTTGGCACTTCCTGTCTCACCCCACGGGGAGGGGAGAGGAGTCAGGTGGAGTTCAATTGTGGATGGCCAATGACTTAATCACCGGCGCCTGAAGCCCCACAAAAGCCCAAGAGTAGGGGGCTCCAGAGAACGTCCAACAGGAGAACTCCTGGAGACTTGGCCGAGAATGGCGTGGCTAAAGAGGGCACAGAGGCCTCAGCCCTTTCCCCATACCTCACCCAGTGCACCGGTTCCTTCTCACCACCCATCCTAGCTGTTAGCGCTCCTTATAGTGAACCTGTGATCCTGAGCACCGAGCGCCCTTCTAGCAAGTTAACCACACTAAGGGGGTGTCTGGGCCCCTCTGATTTGTTGCCAGTTGGTCAGAAGCACAGTTAATAGCACCTGAAGTCTGAGGAGGGGTCTCAGGGCAGCCTGGATTGGGGACCAGCCCCTTGGGGGGGGGCGGCCCTGAGAGACAGCCCTTAGCCTGAGGGTGGGATGGAATCTCCAGGGAGTGGGTCATCAGGCAAGGGGTGAGCCCTTGGGGTCAGAATAGAATAGGAAAAGCCTTGGAGGAATAAAGAGGCTCCAGAGATAAGGGCAACAATTCCAACGGGGACTAATCACCCCAGGACCAGGGGCAACAGGACTTTTCAGAACAAGGATGATAAAGAAAAATATGCTAAGACAAGGGCTGGGACACAGAGACTTAGTTCTGGGCACAGAGACACTCAGGCAGTGAGTGAGACCACTAAGATGTAGCCAGTCGCAAAGAGACTGACAGGGCTTTAGAATAATCAGGGCGCAAAGGTCTATATTCCCTGAGGCTTGACTCCACTTCGGCTCCCTTGCTGGTTCTGCAACAGGGTGGTCCCCAGGAAAGGGGGAGGTTCCCTGCCCCACCCAAGGGAGGGTGGAGCTGAGCAGGAAGAGGAGAAGCTGCAGGAAGAGACGGAGGAAGGAAGCAGGATGGAGCCAGGAGACCTGGAGGACGCGCGTGGAGCCTAGAGACACGTGAAGAAACTGTGCTTGTCTTTTGGTCGTGGACTGGGTGACACAGATGTGGGTGAGACCCGTGGGGAGGTGACAATGGCAGCTTTTATCTTGATGTTGATTTTGCTCTTTTCCTTCCGGGCTTGTCCGGTTGTTTGTGACCCTTTTCTGTGGGTCCCCACTGGAAGATGCTTTAGACTTGTAGCAGGATTTGGGGCCTTGCTTTGGGCCAATCCCATTTGGATGGACTTTTACCCACGAGGGGACGGGTAACTTTGGGTGCTTCATTTAAAAAATAGACTCTTTGCCTTACCTGTATTGTTTCCTAGTTTTATTAAAGTTCCTTCCCATTAAAGTGTTATATGTTTTGTGTTGATGCGGCGGATGGCAGAACCCATTTAGAATAGGCAGGTTTGCGGGGTTTGGGCTGCCCCTCTCCCTGTCCTATAACAGATTTGGCGTCCAACGTGATTTAGGACAGAGCCATCCGTGGTTAGTCAGCCCCATGGGGAAATTGGGCTTCCCTATGGCACTGGCTACCATAAGCGCAAATGTGATTTTTGGTTTCTCTGGTGTGTTTGTTTCATATGTCGATTTGCTGTTGAAAAACTGGTTTGGGCTTTGTGAAGATCTGTGTGTCTGTATGTAATTTGTTTGTAGTGACTTGCTAAGACATTTGATTTTGTGGAAATTGTTCTGTGCCAGTTTTACTCAAAAGATTAGGCAGTACATTGGACCATGTGGCCAGATCAAAGATGGCGTCTGAGGCCACTTGGAACTTTTTTTTTTCTTTCTTTTTGTAATCTCTGCTGTCTCATTAGCATTTCTAAAGGCAATAATGGTTCTTCAGTGGTATGTTGCTTTGTCTTTGACTACTTCCTGCCCTGTGTCTGACGGGTTTTGCAAGCCAACTGTGGAGCAGTGGTGTTTTAATTAGCAAATGTATGCCTGGGTGTTAAGTGCAGAGTACCCTTAAGCAGTAACTGGTAATCGCTGGTATCCTTGATGGATTCTTGGAGATAACTTGAATTTTTGCAAAGTCTGGATCAGAAAAATTAACAAGATTTTGTCTGAGTCTGAAAGGATTTGCTGCTGTGAATTTTGTCTACACAATTTGTTTTGGACATGTTTGCCATTTTGAATACTGGATTTGTTCAATTGCTGGTGAAAGACAAGATTCTAAGTTTCTGCTTCCTACTGAGGAAGGTCTGTTATGGAAAGCACTCTTTAGGGTGCATCATGTAACTATACCAGGTTTTCATACCTGTGTTGTTGTTGTCCCTCCCTAGTGTGGGGGAGGTGTAATCTGTGCTTAGATGTTTAATCTGCTCTTTCAGCTTCTGTCCCAGAGTGGCTAACAAAAGTAAGGAGATGATTCCTTTTAATTGAAAGTTAATTACTGATATTTTGATTTTGCTTTTTCGGGTTCTATTCCAGGAAACCCAAGGAGTGCCTGCTTGGTGGCTAACAAGAGATGACTCGTTTTGCTTGAAAGTTAACTTTTATTCTTTCAGTTGCTGTACAGAATACCCCAGGATTGACTTCTAACAAAAAGTCTTCAACACTGAAAACCCTAAGTTGATAAACAAGGTCATGTAACTCTTGTGATTAATAAAACTTTTCCTTTCTATTTCTAAAGTCTTAGGTTTGCAGGATGACAACCGGAAATTTTTCTGCCACCAACACTCCACATTTTTTTTGGACTTTGACATTTTTTTTCTGAGCCTATGGAGTAAAACTGCAGTTACATAACATATTCTACGTGGCATAACAAAAAAAAAAACAAAAAACTGTCTTTGTCTATACGTTGTATGTCTGTATGTCCTTGTGTCTAACTGTCTTGACCTCCAGTGATTGACAAATTGGTATACATGGTGCCCATAGAAGTTGAAAAAAAAAAAAGAGTCTCCAGTCATGAGAAAAATAAAGGTTATGGTTTGATTGTCAACATTGTGCTACTGAACTAAGCCGGTGCCTTCATAGAGATTGAATATTGTTGTTTCTGTTAAGTCCCACTTTATTTCTGTTCCTTCTCTCCTCAATAAACTTTTTCTCTCTCTAAACAAACCTGCCATTTCTCATTTGCTTGCCTGAGCATCTGCGAAGGTCCTGCTGCGGCTTCATGAGACACCAACTGTGGGGGGTCTAGTCCTGGGGTCCACTCCTGGCTGGGAACTAGACCTGAAAACCTGACATTACAGCTCGGTACTGTCAGAATTCAGCTGAATTCTGTGTTCACTTCTGAAGGAGGAAAACAGGCACTGCAGGTGCAGCCCCTTAAAGAGCTGATCCTTCCATTCTGGGGGGACCCCTGCTTGCCCAGTGCACTGTCAATCTTGGGGATGCACAAAACTTTAGAAAGTTCCCCACGGCCATTTTTTTTTTTTTTTTAAATTTTCTAGAGGCATGTCTTATTTATTTATTTATTGTTTGTTTGTTTGTTTGGTTTATACAAGCACTGGGTACAGTCAGAAGTGCGGGAGGGTGAGAGAATTCACCAGAGCCAGAGCGGGGAGCAGAGCAGGCAGAAGGACCGAAGTACACTGCTGAGGGGAGCAGCGGGCGGCAGGAGAGGTCTGCGCGCCATGTGGGACCCTCCTCCGGTGGCCGGGGAGCAGCCGGGGATCGAACCGGCTGCAGAGGCTGCGGGCAGCTTCGCAACCCAGCGCTCAACCGCTGCGCAACCAGGGAGGCCCCCCATGGCCATTTTGATGGAGGACAAGAATAGAAAAAAAAGGGCCTCCCCGGTGGCGCAGCAGTTGAGCCCTGGGCTGTGAAGCCGGCGAGGGTCCCACATGGCGCGCAGACCTCTCCTGCCATGCCCGCTGCTCCCCTCAGCAGCGTATTTCGTCAGTCTGCCTGTCTGTTCCCCGCTCTGTCTCTGGTGAATTCTCTCACCCTCCCGCGCTTCTGACTGTACCCAGTGCTTGTATAAATAAATAAATATTTATTTATTTAAAAAAAAGAATAGAAAAAAACTGAAAAGGAGGTGCCACAAGACCAGAAACCTGGCTCACACAAGGAGGTGGGTGTAGAAGAGATTTGCACAGTCGTGGACACAGCTGTGGAGACCAAGATCCTTAGGCCCAATGCCTAGATTACAAAGCATAACATCCAAGCAGGTATCAGTGCGAGGGCATCCAAAGGTAAAGACATGGAGATGGAGCCCATTGTGGAATCTCCCTTTCAGATTCCGCAGAGTTATCCAAAATCATCAACTAACCCGGAGGCTCACAAGGAGTGACCCCTCCCAAACAGAAGACTGTATCCATCGGTGCAGCCTCTGCACAGGCTCCGGGTAGCACTCCGTCTGCCCATCCGTGACTACGCAAGTGCTTCTTTTTTTTTTAAAGACTTATTTACTCATGCATACAACAACTGGGGTGCAGGCCAGAGGTGTGGGGGGGGGTGAGAGGGCTCAACAAAGACAGAGCAGGGAACAGAACAGGCAGACTGACGAAATACACTGCTGAGGGGAGCAGCAGGCGAGACAGGAGAGGTCTGCCGTGCTATGTAGGAATCTCCCTGGCCAGCTGGGATTGAACCGACGCTGCAGAGGCTGCAGCCAGCTTCACAGTGCTGTGCTCAACCACTTGCACCACCGGGGAGGCCCTCCAGGTGCTTCTTTTCACCAACTCTCTCCCTCTGCAGGGCAGCAGCCTCCCTGCCTGCCCGTGACCTGCACCATGCCAGGATTTCTCTTCCCTGACCTTCCCCAGCGGAGGCCGGTCTCAAGGCAGCCCACCTGCAACCATGCAGTCCTCTCGTAGAAAACCTGTCCCTTCGGGGCAGCTCCTCCTGCCCGCTTGTGTCTATGCAAGTGTCTCTTACTCTTTTGTCCTTCCCTAATAAACCTGTTCTTTAAATATAACTAACGTCTCTGTCTTGTGGAGAAACTCGCCTGGGAAACTCGCTGCATGTCGCTGAAAGGGGAGCTCTGGGGACACCTTTCCCAGAGTGAACCCAAGGACCCCGCACTCCAAACCCACAGACTCCAAAAACAACAATTTGAGCACCTGTATGCTTTTATCACCTTAGGAAGACAATGCCAACCTCTAAACCTTTATTTACAGTAAAGCCTCTAAATCTAGTGTGTATCTACCATACAGATGTGGCTACACACACGTGTGTGTACAGAGAGCAGTAGTTTAAATCTTCCCCACAGAAACACGGCTGTAATCCCTCAGGAGTCATCATTTAGTATTCAGCAAACATTCTGCTAGCTTCATTCTTTCAAATGAATGTTCCAGAATATGTTTCTAGTTGCCAAGTCCTCTCCAGGTTTTTAGCTTCTCCTTAGAGCACCGCCTTCTCCCTGGATGCCAGGGAGGGGACAGATCCCTCCCCAAGGCGACATGCCAGCACATCACCACCACCACAGAGGCTTTAAGGGCACTTCCTGGTGAAAGGTGAAAAAAAAATTGTTAAAAAACAATGATATGCAAAGGGATGGTCGTTATTACCAGAGTGGCATCTCTCTCCCAGGCTGGTTATTTCAGGCTTCCAGAACAAGCTGTGCCTGCCACCTGCAAGGCCAATGACCTTGATGATTTAATTCTTTTTACTCGGTCACACACGCTTCTCAGTCTTCCTTTCCATGCAGTGGCCGGTTTTCCAGCCCCAGAGTGCAGATCCCCATCAGAACCGCCAGCTCTAGGCAGTATGACGGAGCCGGGTGACCAACGGTCGGTCATGAAGGGGAAAGCAGGTGAGGAAGGCGAATTGGCCTCATTTCATCGTCTATTTTGTCTTTAGCATCTCTCTTAAAAGTTTACATGGAGTCTTTAGGAAAATCAAAGAAGTTGCAAGATGCCTGAATTGTCTTTTTTAATTTTAGTTTTTTTTTATTACTGAGGTTGCATTAGTTTGTAACATGGGTTTAGAGGAAAAGGTTCACACTGTCAGATGCTTCTCACCAACCACACCCACCACCAGGCACCCTGAGTCCTTTCTCCTAGGCCACTGGGCCCGGGTTCTCCCCCACTCCTCTGGGGACCCCAACTCTGCAGGCGGATTTCTAAGGTTTGTGCTGCTTTAGTTTTGTCAGTTCCTTTGTTTTTTTCTTTATGTCCCACATACAAGTAAAATCACCCTGTTTGTCTTTCTCCTCTGACTCACTTCACTAAGCATCATCCCTCCAGCCCCATCCTTGTTGTCATGAATGGCAAGATTTCAGCTTTTTCAATAGCTGAGTATTTCATTGTGAGCTCACAACAGACTCTCCCCAAGCAGTGATGAGGTTCACTGTTCTCCCACCTCAGATGTCAGTTCTGAGCTTAAAGTCACAGTTTGTTACCCCCGAATAGTTCACCTTTCAAAGAATAACCATTTTCGAAAAAAGCTGTCTTTGCAATTAAGATTCCTCACCGCCAGGAGGTAGCACTGTGATGCCTCCACTGACCTAGACACCGTGTAAATCATCATGTCAAGTAGGACACCACAGTAACAGGTCATTTTATTATAATCACTGATCTTGTTTTTTGAGTTTAACATTAATCTTCATGATGTGTACTCATTTTACAGTGGCTTTGTAAAAATAAGATGTAATTAAGATGTAAAAATTAAGGTGCAATTTTTTATCTTTGTCCTTTCCAAAGTATTTTATAGACACTGTGATTAAAATGCTTTTTGTAATTATATATTGGTGTCTCTGAGACTGGTTTCTCCGTGTGTGTGTGTGTGTGTGTGTGTGTGTGCGTGCATGTGTGTGTGCATGTGTGCAGGCCTCTTCACACCAACAAGCAATTCTCAGACATCAGTGTCTGAGAATTTAAGTGAATTCTGACACTCTCTACCTGGAGATACCATCAGATCCACAGGTTAAGAGCTCAGTCTCCCAAGGTTGCCCTCTGCCTCAGATGCTAACCACAAGCCCAGGCTGCCACATCTTCCCCCTTACCTGGGACCGCATCTCCTTTCCTGACAAATTTCATGTCCATCTCACCTTCTGAACAGACCACCTCAAAATCTCATCTCACACCTTAGTCTCTCTACTGGACACCTATAAACGAAATCGTGGAAGCACGTTACTGCAAACCACTCACAGAAGCCAGCAAAGCAGTGGTAGCAAGTGAGTTTCATAGTTACAGTGTTTCAATAAACCAATAGTGCCCTTTGAGTTTCTCATCTGTCCCCCGTTTGTTGTTGCTGTTGTTTCAACAAACATGGCAACATTACATATTATGAAGTGTGCCCTCCAAGACCTGCCTATTCATATCTAAAAAGTTTTCTTGGTATAAACTTTGTTCCAGAAAAGCCTCAGGATATGTCACCTAAGTGGTACCCCACTAAATGAAATTCAAAGCTGGTAGTATCTGGAAAAAAATCAGCATCCCTGGCTGCAATGGGTCTTTTGCAATATTTTGGGAATTGCGGGCACACGTCAAAAGGCAGTGCTGTTGTGCTCCATGCTGTAACAAGAAACTCACAGCAGCTTCTGCCCCTCTTCTTCCCATTAGGAGAAGAGCAGCCTCTGATTCTCTCCAGGCACTTCCTCTCACTTTCCTTGGCACCAAACAGTGCCAACAAGTAAAAGTTACTAAATGTTGCTTTGAGAAAGAAAATGAGATGCACACTTTAGGTCTCAGCATGACTTGAGCAAAGCACCTGGTTTTTTTTAATATTCTCATCCTAGGGATGGGGGTGGGGGAGTGTCAAAATCATCTGTGAACCCAAATGCTCTTTAATTGTCATGTTGACTATAGTTTTCATCAGCTGGTTTCACTAAAACTCCTCACACTAAGAAGGAATGTGCATGTTAGCAGGTGTGACCCCTCCCAGCAGTCTCCACAGAGTGCAGATTCTTTTAAGACATTATTTAAGGTTCTCCTCAACTGTCCACACCACACATTGATTTTCTGTCACAGCTCTATGTCTGGAGGACTGGTACTCTCCATTGATCCACAGAGAGCATTTTTAGTGCATCAAAGAGGTACAGAAGGTGAGACTCAGAGGGAAAGACAGGAACCACGCTTTTAGGGCTGGACATGGCTCAGCAGTGCAAAAATCACATCAAATATTAAACTGAACTTGAGATTTTTTTCACTGTTCTGAAATCTGTTGACATATGAGACTCAATGGGACACAAAAAGGGAAAGGATTAATACCTCTTCTAATGGAAAAGTTTCCCCCTGACAGAGTGGAAGCAAGTCGACAGACCTGATAAACTGAATTCTGCTTTTATCTTTCTGAGGAGGACATTTGGTTGTAAATCACAAGTACCCAGGCTGCAAAGGTCATCAGGCAAGACGTGCTGTAAACAGGTCAAGGTCATGACTTACTCCAAGAGCAGGTGGGGTAGCTTTACTCCATCGTCAAAGGCTGACCCACAAATCCTATGATGGAATCCACACTGTTCTCAGGAGCAAAGACTGCCTGACCTAAGAGTCTCTTACAGCAAAAGCAAAACCACTCCAGAGACAGCGCTTCCCACCCCTGGGGCCAGGACGCCAGCTGCCTCAGGAAATCCCACCTGTGTCAAAAGGATAGACTCAGGATCACTGTCTAGGTCAGCTCTGGCTTCCATTTAAAATATCACAGACTTGGTAACTTAAACAACAGAAATTTATTTCTCAAAATTTTGGAGGCTTGAAGTCCAAGGCCAGGGTGCCAGCCTAATCTGGGTCTGATAGGTCCTCTCTTCCTGGCTTGGAGATGGCTGCCTTCCCAATGGTACCTTTCCAGGGTATGAGCGTCTAGAGAGAAAGAGAGAGATCTCTCCTTATGTCTCTTTCCCTCCTAATAAAACCGCCAGTCCTACCAGAGTAAGGGCCTACTCATGACTTCATTTAACCTTACCTCCTAAAAAGTCCTATCTCCAAATACAATGACATTGGGAGTTACGATTTCAACATATGAATTTGCAATTCAGTCCATTGCACTTACTGTCCTCATAAAGCCTTCCTTTGTCTCCCAAAGCAGACATCATTTGCTCAAGCAAAAGAAGTATTTTTCCCTTCCCCCCCCCACAGTGAAACAGTTTAGACACCCTTTACCCAAACATTTTTCCAGCTACTGATAACATTGAACAGGTAAGTGAGTAATGAACAGATAATCTCTATGCCCAAGCTGATAACTTGCTCAACTCAGGAAGACAACTAGGAAGATCAATCAACGCACGGTCAATTATAAGTCTGCAGATTGGCATTTCCAATATGGTGACTTGCATAGTCCCTGCTCTAAACAGAGCCTCAATGGCGAATGAATAGATGAATAAATGCATATTTTTCAATAATGGAAGAAGACTAATAGGAATTAAAGTCAAAGCTAGGAACGGCCTCATTCATCTATGCTTATTCAAGGCCAAAGTTGACCTAAAATGACTTCCCTTCTAAAATCATAATTTCAAAATATAAAACTATAGTATTTCAGACACAGATAATTGCATTTCTTATCAAATGCACTGGTTCTTGTAAAATAATTCAGTTTAATATATATCCAGTTTAATTAAAATTTATATGTGGTTGCGGACCAAGCCAAGTATATCTTAATTAAATCAGAACATGGCTCACAGATGTTAAGGTCAACCCCAATTTTAATAAAGGAGAAGAAAATACAACCATTAGAGACTCAGCTGCGTAATTCTGGGCAGGTGGAAGGGAGATGAATGGGGAGGCATGACCGCCCCATTACTCGAGACTGGAAGCACCCACTCGAGGAGCACAGGTGACCGGTACAGCAAGCCACTGAGGTGGAGAGAGGGGGCCATGTGTGGACACTCAAGTCAACCATCAAGACATAAACTTACACCTAATAAGGCAGGAGAAGAGACCTCTTCTGACAGCTCACTCACCATGGAGGGTGCCGGTCGGTTTGACCACTGTCCAGACTAATCAGAAATGGAGACAGAGCAGCCCGAGCCAGTCCAGCGTGGAGACGAACGGTCCACATGACTACGATCACCAGGTAAAACATGAGAGCTCCCCCTTAAATCAGAATTTCAGATGAACAATGAGTCACCTTTGCAGGAAGGCGGTCCCGGGCAGCATCCACCTGTATCTTTTTGTAACTTTGACCATCCTCTACGCGAACCATCTCTAGGAGCTTTCTTATATTTCCATATAAGCCACAACACTGGGTGACCGGTTCTTGTGAGGGGTTGACGGTGTCTCACATGGTGACCACATTCCTGGATCAAAATTCGCCAGAATTGAGGGGGAGGGAGACAGCCTGCATCCTAGCACCCGGGGCATCCTACCGGCACGGCTGGGAGGCCTTCTTTTAATGAATGTCCCTCCAAGAGCCGAGTGTCAGGGAAACTATGCTGGTCAGAAAATCAGTCTGGAAACATCAAGTCTTTTCTAGGAATAGAGCTGTGCTGTTGACCAGGAAACTCTGCAGCATGTCTGTACTCGGAGATACCAAGAGCAGATAAAGAAATGGCAGCCCTTGAGGGAGAAATGGCTTTGCCAAGCTTTAGCTGGGTCTTACTGGCAGAGCTAAGATTTCAGCTCTCTGACCCTCCCACAAGCCTTTTCATACACAGCAAAGTTTATAAGCGCTCCCGGTACCAGGGGCAAATAATCTCTTCCAATTTGAATGACACAAAAAGGTTTGATAAGTGAAGCTATCCACCACTGACCTGCGGAGGTGCGAGCCTGTGCCTTTGAATCACGTACAGTCTTGTAAACCAATGTTGACCAATGTTACTTCAATTAAAAAAATTACAGGGAAAGTAGGGATTGGGGTAAAAATAAGGGGGTTGCAATTGTATGGGGAATATAAAAATAAAATAAAAAAATGATATTCCAGGGAGACTTGTGCTCCATGCTCTCGCCACGAGCTGCCACTGAGGAGGAGAAACACCCTCTCCTGTGGGAAATCACTGCGGGTCGGAGTTACTCGTCACAGCAGTTAGACTGCCCGATCCACGGCCTTCTGGGGACTGACAAGGGGAGCCAGGGCAGGGGCAAACACGCAAAGGTGGCTGTGGTTGCGGGTTACGTAGTCCCGCCCTGAGAGTTTTCCACCGGAACAGCCCGAGCGCAACCTCAGAACGCCTGGGACGGAGGAGGCAGCTTTGCTAGGCTTGCAATTGACAATAAGCCACTGTAAAGTAAGGGCCACGCAGTCAACGAGGGTGTTGCCTGGAAGGCAGATCCCCGGGGCCAAGCACTTTATACCCTTGCCTGCTACTCTCACAGCAGCCTGCTGTGCCCAACGTCCGCATCCTCGCCTTCCAGAAGACAAGGGTGCCAGGGCCAGCACACACCCTCCTGATAGCTGGGATGCGTCTATGCCAAGGGTTCAGTCACTTAGATGTCACCCCAGGGTTGGGGGATGCATGGTGAGGAGCGTTCAGGGAGAGCAGTGACTCTTAGGCAGGAGGGGTTTTGCCTTCCAGGTGCCTTTTGGCAACATCTGGACACATTTTAGTTGTCACAATGTGGGTGGGTGGCTGCCGCTGGTTTCCACTTGGTAGAAGCCAGGGACACTGTCGGACATTCCGTGATGCACAGGACAGCCCTCCACAAGGAGGAATTATTTGGCCCCAAATGTCCGTAGCACTGAGGCTAATAACGCTGGGGGTGAGAAAGGCATGTGCATCAGCCCAGAGGCGGGAGATGCCCGCACTGCTGGCTCTGCAGGGTGGGGCAGGCAGTCGGCCGGGCAGTGGGTCTACAGGAGAACCTTGCAAGAGACAGAGGCTGGGGGCTGACTTCCAGTCTAAAAGGGACTCACATGGACCCTTGGCAGCAGCCGTGACAAGCAGAAGAAAGCGGTCACAGGTGGGAGACGTGGAGAAGGCTGGCACAGGAGTGTGGTTTGTTTTACATCACTGTGCGCGGGGCTTGGCGGCTGCAGCCAGAGGATGAGACGCCTGGTTCCAGGTGCGCAGAGCCCGGCCCAGCCCGGCCCGCCCTGCGCTCACCCAGGTCAGCAGCTTCTGCTCTGGCTGCAGGGTTGGAGGCCCCGGTCCTGGAGCTGCAGGGAGCCCGGCCTGCCTTCCATCTTGCTTCTGGGCCAGGAGCTTCAGTGTGCAACCCTGCGGCTGTGAAGAAGTCCAGCGCGAGAGCTGTGGGGGACAAGAACGAGCAGTTCCAGCCACTCTCCTCGCCGTCAGGGGCAGCAGACGCTGGAAAGGCATCAGGGAAGGCCAGGGACTGGGGCTCCGGCGTCGCAGGCTGCACAACCCGCCCGGCCTTGACCTTGAGATGTCCAGTGCGGAGCCCTTTCACCGGCCCCACTCCTGGCTTTCGTCCGCAAGCTCTGGCCTCGCTGTGTGCCCCGGCGCCGGCCCAGCCCGTCTGCCTGCAGCCTGGTTGCTCTCAACCAAGTGCAGCTCACCAGGTGAGGCTTCCAGCACCTTCGAGCCACGTGAGGAAGGCGTCCCGCATCACACATTTCCTGAAAGGGGCACATTTGACACGCGGCCTGGCAAGGGAGCCAGGCAGGAGCGCGAGACTGTTCTGGAAAAGACAGAACCAGCCGCCAAACCTGCCGCCCCCAAATAGCCCACAGCAGGATCTCCAGGAGAGGTAGGAACACCTGCAAGGTGAAGGCCCCGAGAAGCTGGGGGTAAGGCCGGCCCCTGTGGCCTGTTTGGAGGGGCCGGGGCAGGGGTGTTGCGCGGGGCCAGGCCCAGCCGCCCCAGGCTGGAGCCCCTCCCAAGGCGCCTCTCCAACCAGCCCCGCGGTGTGCGCCCCGCAGTCCCAGCGCCCCCAAAATGCTTGTAATGAAAACTGGGGCCTTTCTCACACACACACACACACACACACACACAGAGAGGCCCAGATTTATTGTCTCATCGGGCAAATGTCAGGCGTCCAGCCGTGAGTTATGGCGCGGGCGGGAACTGTGAGGACCCCATAAATCGGCCCCAGTTTCCACCGCCCCGTCACCTGGCTTCCAGCCCCGGCTGTTCCCACAGCCCCCCCGCCTCTCGCGCTGTTCCTGTTGTCTCCTCTCTGCACCCCTGACTTGCCCCGCTGCAGAGCCCCCTCGGCCTCCATGGTCACGCGCCCCAAGAAGTTCTCCTGCTAACAGGAGCCCCCACACTGCTGTGGGGTGCTGTGGGGCGGCCTGTGGAATCGCACGAGGCCTCTCAGCGCTGAGGCGGGTCTGCGAGGACAGCCTGTCCACCCCTCCGGGCACAGGTCAGGCCTCTCAGGGACGTCTGCGCCCCAGAAAATAGGCTGGTGCCAGCGGCCTCTGCGCGCAAGGACAGAGCGTGGACACGAGTGTGTGGTCCACGCCTGGATGGACATCCCCGGCTGCTGAAAAACGGAAAATCTCGCCGACCTGGCTGGAGCTGGAGGGGTGACCCAGGGGAGGCCCGGCAGGAGGAGTCACCGGATGAGTTGCTCATATGGGGCATAAACACAGGGGCAGACAAAACCAAACCAAAGCAAACCCTAGAAATCTGACACAGATTTGAGGGACCAGAGAGGGTGGGGGGGTGGGGGTGAGGCCCAGTAGACTGGGGGGGCTGTGGGTATTTGGCGGAAGCAGGTGTGGTCCCACAGGTGTTGTAAGCCACTGTTACCTGATAAAACATGGTGTCTGAAAAGCTCCCTCACTCTGGGGCGGCACCACTTATCCCTTTGCTGAGCCGCCTCCTAGCCCCCCCAGTTCCACCACGGGTCATGGTCCCTCCCTGCACTATGGGGGTGGGAAGGGGTGTTGCAGGGGACAGCCCCCCAGGGAGAACAGTTCCCGGGTATACGCAGAAGGACGCAAAGGATGTGCAGATAGAGAAAGCCCCCCAGGTGGCACGAGCAGGAATACGGACTCCCGGCTCCAAGCCGTACCACGCGTCACTGTCTTTGGCAGAGACTCAAAGGCAGGAGGGGAGGGGGGATGAGGGGGCTTCATAGTGGAAAAGGGGGCAGCTCAGGTGTGCCCCGCCTGGAAGCTGGAGGCAGGTAACAAGCAGGGGTGTCCTGTGTGACGGGCCCAGGGTGCTCATGTGGTTTTCTCGGGTTGGTCCTGAGCTGGAAGCAGGAACGAAGATTCGGGAAGCTGTCAGTGACCAGTCAAGTCCTGGCTATTTGAGGTAGGTTGTCACGGGGCAGTCACTTGGCTTCTTGGATCGTGCTGCCTCCCAAGAGCCCTCCAGGGGGGCTCGCCACCTCGCTCGCATGGCTCTGCTCCTGCTGCTTGCGGCCTCCTAGCTCCAGGCTCAGCCCCCTGCTCTGCCCACACTAAACCCTAGGGAATCCCTTCAGGCCCCTGGGGTAGCCAGTTGCTCTCGGGTTTTGCTTTCTGGGGCCCAGGGCTTCTCTGCCCGTAGGTGCCACAAAACCCTCTGAGGAATCTGCCTTGGGAAGCAGCAACAGGATGATCAGTTCCTGTTTTAATAACAACTCCACTGCAAAGTAAGGATGGACGACAGGAGCTAAAAGGACCTCGGGGCAATGTGGTGTGTCTGCAGTTGCCGTGAGAGATGACTGTGGCTCACCCAAGATGGGTGGAGGTGGAGAGAAGTGGCCATCTGGTGGGACATGTGCAGTAGACTCGTATTTTTTTTTTAATAGTTACATATTTTTGCCTTTTTTTTTAAGATTTATTTATTTATTTATACAAGCACTGGGTACAGTCAGAAGCGCGGGAGGGTGAGAGAACTCACCAGAGCCAGAGTGGGGAGCAGAGCAGGCAGAAGGACCGAAGGACACTGCTGAGGGGAGCAGCGGGCGCCAGGAGAGGTCTGCGCGCCATGCGGGACCCTCACCCGGTGGCCGGGGATCGAACCAGCGCTGCAGAGACTGCGGGCAGCTTCGCAACCCAGCGCTCAACCGCTGTGCCATGGGGAGGCCCCTAGACTCGTATTTGATAGACAGGGTCTGTGCAAGAAAGAGCTGTCAGGATGACGCTGGTTTTCTGGCCTGAGCTCCCTGGTGGTGATGGAACCAGAAAATAATGGCAAAGGATCTCATTGGAGGACAAGGAGGAGAGAGGATCATGGCAGAACGTGAGTTTAACTCCACCAGTAGCGCTCCCGTTTCAAATATTCTGGTCTTCTGTCTTCATACATCTCGTCATCCAACTTTCAACATCTCTCAGAAAACCTGCCATTTTGGTGACCAGGGCACATTTCCAGAATTCCTTTGGCACAAAAGGATCCTCAAGTTGTTGGGTATTTTTTAATCAAGCCAACATACTTTGGATCCAAAAAAATGTGATTACCAGAGCTGTAAAATATCCCCGTAAGCTTCAGAAGTGATGTTAATGAACCGCTTTCCTGAAGCGTACACCCAGTGTAAATTTAGCACAATGACCACAATAAACACAAGTAAGCCCTTTTCTTTTCGGCAAAAAACATTTGGAAAACTCAACCTGGACACATTTAATTCTACCCTGGCACACACTAGACTCACCGCGAGGACTATTATTACCACCATCACCCACTCCAGTTTCTACATTCAACCTTGATTAAATAATGGGAAACACTTGGATGTAATGAGTTGCCTACAATTGTCAACAGCCCCAGAACTTTACCCAGTGGTTTCCCCCACACACACATGGCGGGATACCCAATAACCCCGTGATTAACTCAGGGATATGGAGCTAATGTGTAACTAAGTTCCAGCAGAAACATTTTAGTGCTGCTTCTCATACCCAGAAAGGATGAAGCGTAGTGAAATGGTTACTACCCAATTTTCACAATCAAAAAGTTTTGTACTATATTGGCCAAAACATTAGTCACGGGATTAGAATCTGTCCTCCCTTGAATATTCTAATCCTCTTTAAAATAGCTCAGGGTAATCAGGTTAGTTTCACTGTAAATTTTAGTTAAACCATCATTCTTTTAAAGAATTTAGGGAAGGAAAGATGAAACACTTTCTAAAATCCTTGATGCTGATGAAACATTGGGCAAAACAAACGCCTTAAAAGACACTTACAGAATTGATTTAAGGTAAAATATCCTAATAGAGATACAAATTCGGAGTGCCGTTTTTTAAATAATGGGGCAATACTAAGTGCAACGGAGAGCTCGCTCCAAGGCCCTCCATCCCAGCAATTTGTCAATGAAGCCCCTTTTGGCAATGTTATTTTAGTGCATGGTGACTAGAGCGGGGTTGACTGTTTTTTGACTTGGGGCAACAGAATGCCCACTCTCACTGGGTGCAGTCAGCTTGAAAAGCAAAATCAGCTGGAACTTACCTTGTTCGCTTGGGAAAATTCTTCAAATCTACTCATTCCTCTAGTCCTTAAGTTTTTTTTACACATTCCATATTGCCAAGCCACAACCCACCTTCCTAAAGTGTGCAGAGGTGTTGGAGAAGAACGCAGAGGATCACAAGGGTCTTCTTGTCTCCACTTAGTTGCAGGCCTTCCTCTGACTCTCTCACATGGTCCTGGATCCTTAGCGTATGATCCCATTTATCTATTGTCTGATCCAGGCTCATAATTTCAAAACACTGTAGTCATCATGCCTTCCTCTATTTATCAATAAAAATGTTGACGTCTAGAAATTCTAGAAGATGGAGATCCAGAAATTCAATGACAAGTGCAAATTGACAGAAGATTTTGGGTGACACTATCACCCAACTGGTTATTCTGCCCACATAGGAATCATGTACCCAGTCCACTTTTTCTAAAGGCTTACCTGAAGCCAACAAGTGAGCCAAGACAGCACGTGGTGCTCATGGGCTTGCACTGAATGCTTACTCTCAAAGAGGTGCTGAGACTGCCCTGTTGACTCACTAGAGTGGAACGTGCACCCTGATTCCACCCAACCCGAACACAGATTCCTGTAACTACCCTTCTTTGTTATCCAGGAGAAGTTGCCCAACTTGTCAAAGATGAAAAACCGCTACCAACATAACTGCAATCAAAACATGTTTACACTTTTGGAGATTATTTGTGTGACCGTAAATTTTAGGTGTCAACATGTCTGGGCCATGGTGTGCATTCTAGATGTTTCTGCAAAGGTGTTTTTTGGGATAAGATTCACATTTAAATTGGTAGATTTGGAAAAAAAAGGTTGCCTTCCATAATGGTGGTGGGCCTCATCCAATCAGTTGATGGATTTAACAAAACAAAAAATTGACCTCCTGGGAACAAGAGGGAATTCTGCCAGCAGACAGTCCTCAGATATGACCACAACATGGGCTATTTCCCGGGCCTTCAGACTGATAACCTTTGGCTTGAACTGTACACACCACACACAAACACCCACACACACCCTGAGAACTTGATTAATACAATGGAAAAGTATTTTAATATGAAAAGTACAAAAATATTCTAATACAGTATATAAAAAAATCTTATAATCATAGTTCTTTAAATTAATCACTTATGATATCCTAATGGCTTCCCTAGTCCTTTTAAACGACTGGAATCCATTGCTCTTTGGACTTCTCCTCTATGGATGCATTCCCCTTCTTATTCACCCTTGAAATCTTGGGTGAAGGCAAGTATATAAATATTTCACCTCTGCAATTCCAGTCTCCTACTCTCCAGAAGATACCTACTGAATCAGCGGTCAAAGACACAGTCACTGTCTAGTGCAGAAGTCATAAGAACATTAATAACTCTGAGTGGATTTATGAGTCAAGCTTATTGAACAAAAATATTACATTCAGAGCGCAAGAGCCCCTCAAGGCAAATGAGAAAAGGAAGCTTGATCGAAAGTGATGGAATCTGGACTTGCTCAGGGCAAGAGAGTCTTACAACTCAGCACTTCTGGGGAGAAACAGAAAGGCCACAGTGGAAGTCAGACTCGCAGGGACACATACACCACACAGTGGCTACTACATAAATGATTTTTTCTTAATGACAAGTGATTTCTTAAGAGAGGTATTGATCTAATGAGATGCCATCATAAAGTCATGAAACCACAAAAGATCATAGAAATACAGAATGATAAATGATTCTGTGGAACACTGCCATTTCAAAGACTTAAGGCAATAGGAGACGGACAGAAGATGAGGAATAAACAGCCAACGATAATCCAGAAATCTAATTTTAGCAAATGGTAGATTCAAAGTCTTCCCACAAAATTCTTTTCAAAAAGGATCGACACATGTTACCTTTGAAGCAAAGAGGGCCACGGCAGCAGCCTGAGACGATCAGCAGGAGCCCATCATCCTGGAGAGGCGCCTGTGCTCAGCGAGCTGGTCCCGAGGTCCCCAGGAACTGGCTCCATCTGCTCACCCGTCCTGGAGAGGCTGATACAGGAATCAAAACAGGAGCTTCTTAATTCACGACTAAACTCTACACTCAGCCAAGGGTTTCCTTTTCCCACCAGACCTTTCTCGCTCTTGAAAACCCTGCGTGGATGGTCAGTATCAACAGGAGTGGGTGTGACTGCATGCAGGCAGCACGGGCAGCAGGTGGGATAATTTGGTGGAGAGCGACATTAAGAGGCAGGGATGAGACAAGCCTCTCAGCTGCCCCCTCCAGGGGCCCAGTCGTGCTCCTGACTGTGCTCCCTCGACTCTTGCTCTGGCCTACGCCCATCTCTGCCTCTGGTCACAAGGCCTCCCTCAGGCGAGACTGGATCAGGGCTGACTTCAGACTCGCTAAGCACCTGTGATTTCCTGAGTAACTGCTGACATCACAGTGAGACTCTAGATGCTTCTAAAACTCCCCAGATACTCACTTTGGCTTAGAACGGGTGTTATAGGCTGAACTATGCCCCCCAAATGCATATATTAAAGGCCTAGCCCCCAGATATGTCCCCATGTATTTAGAGAGGGCCTTTGAAGAGGCAATTAAATTAAAATGAGGTCATTTTGATTTTTTTAATTGTGTTTTTTTTTTTTTTTTAACTGCGGTAACATCGGCTTACAACACTGTGTCCGACTTAGGGGACCAGGAGCACCTCTGCAGGTGTGTCGCCTCCCCACCCACCCCCTGGGCCCAGAGTCCTCCACACCGTCCATTAAGTCCCCTCCCTTCAGCTCCCATCCCCGCTCTGGAAGCCTCAATTCTTCAGTCAGATATCTAGGGTTTGTTTTGCCTAAAACAAGGTCATTTTATTTTTTAATGTTTTCATCTTTTTGATAGTTAAAATATAGGACAAATTTATTCTGATTTTTGATTTTTTTATTTTTTTTAACATCATTCATTTTTGTACAGTGTTTGATTTCTCCCCTCAGGTGCAATCCCCATAAAAGTCCTATCAGCACATCCCCGGGAACTGTCTCCAGCCTCTCTTGTGCTGGTTCCCCCCGCGCCCCGCCCCCCAGTTTTCCCCCCTCCCCCTCCCCTGCTGTGTGTCTCAGATTTATAGTTCGCTTGACAGTTTTGTCTTTTTTCTTTTCTTCTGACCCCTTGTTCAGTTCCCTGCGTTCCTCCTTCGAGTGAAACCATCCAGTATTTTTCTTCTCCCTTCTGACTTTAAAATAAGGCCATTTTGAATGAGACCCCATTCAAATGACCGGTGTCCTTGTGAAAAGGGCAATCTGGGCACAGAAACAAGGAGAGCAAGACAAGGAGGACACGGGAGAAGGCGGCCGTCAGCAGGCCAGAAGAGGGGCCCAAGCCAGCTGGGAAGGCCCCCCACACGCCTCAAGTCAGATCGCCACCCCCAGAATGCGAGTCAGTAAATTCTGTCGTCTCAACCCTAGGCATGCGGTGTCTTGCAAGGGCCACAAGAGTTGGTATCGCAACGGGTTACTCCTCAGCTCACCTGTGGGTTTTCACTCGGAGGGAGGGTTTTCCACATGTAAGAGGTTTTTGCCCTCTACACACCACCACCATCAGACTCTACAAATTACTATCTACACCCTAGCTGATAAGCAGAGGTCGGCTTACTGCCCAAGAATGAAGGCAGAAAGCTATTTCTATAGGGGGAGCAGGGATATTTATATAGGCCGGATCACGGAATTAGCCCAGATGATGGATGCTCTGGGCAGAAGACACTTGCCTACAATTCATTCAAACTATGAAATATTCATGAAGCAGTTGTCTCTATTTAGAGCCTCCATGTTCCCCTGGCCCTTTATTCTCCACCCCAAGGAGCCTCGTCCCCCCAGATTCGTTCCACCTCAAAAGAAGTTTCTTATAGTTCTTTCATTGCAACTCCAAGGAATAATCTCCTGCTGTTTTTCTGGGCCTCTTCTATCCTTGACCCAACCCTCCTTGTTGAAACTGTCCACCCTCTTCCACTTCATCTCCTCACCATTAACAGCTCTCTCCTGGCGCAGGTGACTGCTCTTTTCCTACACCCAAGCCGATAAGATAATAATATCCAGAAATAGATATTCTTCTTCTAGTCGCCTCCTAAGTACTGCTCTTCTTTGAATGTGTTTCAACCCACTTCTTTTTTTTTTTTTTTTTTTTTTATAGAGGCATGCTTTATTTATTTGTTTGCTGGTTTGTTTGTTTGTTTTGTTTATACATGCACTGGGTACAGTCAGAAGTGTGGGAGGGTGAGAGAATTCACCAGAGCCAGAGTGGGGAGCAGAGCAGGCAGAAGGACCGAAGTACACTGCTGAGGGGAGCAGCGGGCGGCAGGAGAGGTCTGCGCGCCATGTGGGACCCTCTGGTGGCCGGGGAGCAGCCGGGGATCGAACCGGCGCCGCAGAGGCCGCGCGCAGCTTCGCAACCCAGCGCTCAACCGCTGCGCCACCGGGGAGGCCCCCACTTCTTTTTTTTAAATTTGTTTTTCTTTGCAGAAAAACATCGCATTTACAACAGGTACACGTCTCAGGTGCTCATCACCAAGAGTCAACAGGTGTGTGCACAACACGAAGGTCACCGATCAGAGTCCAATTTAATCCTCCACCTGACCATCCACCCCTGGGCCCCAAATGACCGACCACCCGCCCTTCCCTTCCCCCTTCTGGTAACTACTAACTGGTCTTATAGTCCCAAAGTTCATTTTTGTTTTATTCAGTTCATCTGTTTTCTGTCTACACCACACATGGCTGACATCACACTTCGTCTGGCTCCTTTCACCAACACAATCACCTCTGGACCCACCCGCGCTGCTGGAAATGGCGGGTGTCATCCTCTAGCTGAGTGATACTCCGCTTCATTCCACATCTCTGTTTCCACTCGCTGGTCACGAGCACTTGGGCTGCTCGGGCTCTCAGCTGTGATCAATAATTCAGCCCACCGAGTGCAAACTGGTCCAACCACTATGGAGAGCTGTGTGGAGATTTCTGGACCTACTAAACATAGAGCTTCCATAGGATCCAGCAATTCCACTCCTAGGTATTTACCCAAAGGACACAGAAACATCCATTCCAAAGAGCACCTGCACCCCTATGTTTATAGCAGCACTGTTTACAATAGCTAAGCTTTGGAAACAGCCCAAATGCCCAAAAATAGATGACTGGATCAAGAAGATGTGGTCCATACACACCATGGAATATTACTCAGCATTCAAAAAAGATAAACACATGCAATTTGCAGCAACATGGATGGAGCTGGAAGGGATCATGCTCAGTGAAATAAGCCAGAAAGAAAAAGAAAAATACCGGATGGTCTCACTCATAGCAGGAATCTAGAAAACCTAAATAAGGGACCAGGAAAATGAATAACTATAAGAAAGTGAAAATCAAAATCAACAAACAACTATGAACCAGAGACACTCTGTGGGGGCTGGGGGGCGGGGAGGGGAGGGGTTGGGGTCAAAATAAGGGGGTTGCAATTGTATGGGGAATATAAAAATAAAATTTATAAAAAAAATAATAATAATTCAGCCCACCTCCAGCAACACGTGCACTTTCCCATCTCTCACAGGTTGAGGAGCCCCACCTTTAGGCCAAGCGCCCCGCGCACCGCTCCCCCCGCCCAGCTCTCCATCAGGTCGCGTTGCTCCCACCCACATGCCGCTTGGAGGAGAGCCGGGCACCCCTTCTGGCCTCACCTGGAGGAGGGCGGCGCCCCTCCCCTCTGCAGGACTAGCCACTGCCTGAGAATGTGCTGGGCCGCAGGCGAGGCCAACCTGCCCTGACTCGGAGGCGTGGGGGGCGGGGGTGCAGGGTGGACCCCACGGCGGGCGGCCCTGACCACTGTCCGGGATGGGCGCTCCCCCCTGAAGGCCGGACGCCAAGCGGACACGTGCCAAGAGTTTCGTTACCATCACTCCAGCTCGCGCGGCTGCGTGGGAAGCTGCTTGCTCCGCCTGCAACTGGCCTCCAGGATGGCAAAGGCCGGGCAGGGCCTCTGAGGACACCCTTTTGGTCCTCCCGGTGTCAGAGGCGACCCCGCCCGCCTTGCCGGGGACACCACGAGGTCCCCAGGCCGCGTCCTGGGCCTCAAGTGCGGGCTTGGCGGGGTCCGGGGACAGGCGGGTCTCGTGGCCTGCAAAGACCTGGAAGAGCAGCCGCTCGCTGAGGTCACCTCGGCGGGTCCTCAACTCCAGACCCGGCGCTTCGGGGAAGGTGCAGACTCGGCTCCCCACCGCCTGGAGCCGGACCAGGGGGACGGGGCTCGCGGGCGCTGACCTGGCCCTGGGCTCCCCACCCGCTGGCAGCGCCGGAGTGACCAGAACATTCCAGGGCTGACGCGTGCCCTGCTGACACGGCTGCCCCCGGGGCGAAGGCTTCAGGGGGCGCGGGGGCTGCAGGGGGTGCAGCTTCCCCGGGAAGGCAGATGCGGAGACAGGGGCCGGGCTTTGGGGGTGGGCCCCGGACGGGGTGCACGGATGTTGGGGGGCACGCCGCCTTCTCTTCAGCCTGCGGTGTTTGCGCTTGGACGTGTGGACACAATGGGTGGTCGGGACTCTGAATGAAGGGCTTGATTTATGCTGAAGGCCGAGGTACAGGGTCCGCAATGCCCCTTCCTAGGGCCAGATACTGACCTTTACCCTTCAGCAAAAATGGGGGCAGCTGTGTCCCCCAAGGGACCCCCCAGGGCCATCGGCAGCAGGTTCTGTGGGGAAGTGATGTGATGAGGCTGACCAAGGTCAGGAGGGAGCTGAGCGCACAGCCGACACCCACAGAAATCCGCTAAATGCCCCCAAAGCATTTGAGGGATGCGACACCTGGGGGGGGGGGTGCATGAGGTCACCTCACATTGAGAATTCAAGAGGATGTGATTTCATTGTATACCTGCCTGCTGCCGGGCTGGATGCACCATGGCCACTCCAAGCAATTCTTTTTAATGGAGATGAGCCATTCTGCTTCTCCACGCACTCTCTGAGGTTTGGAGGAGCGCTAGGCCCGCATCTCTCAGCCCCAAGTTCTGCTCTGGGGCCCGTCCCCTAAGGGTGTCCACCTATGCATTAAAAGAAGCCATGTTTGCAGTTTATATCCAAAGGCATGCTGCAATAAATCGCACCCCGTTAGAGAACTGGAACCTTTTTTTTTAGCACTGCCATCTAACAGTGAAAAGTTACTTTGAAATTTTTGAAACCTTAAACTTAATTGACAAAAATTAATGAACAAGTGGAAGAGCAGCATAAACTCTCGGAATTATCACCCAGAACATCTTGTACTTATCAATTTGTGCAGGAAAACCAGCTCCCTCCAAACAACTCATTAAAGTTGAGAACTGGACTTTGGGCTCATAATTATTTCTGGAAGACCAAGCCTAGATGTCACTGACTAATTGGGCTAATTGGAAGAGAAAAACTGAACAAAATGTTCCTTCAACATATACATTAATTTGCTTTTATGTTCAGCTGAGGCTTTTGTCTCTAATTGTATTGATTTGTAGCTCCAAACAAATGAAAAATCCTAAGGGGAAACATTTATAAAGGGCAATTCTAAAAGAAAATAAAGATAAAGAAGAAGGTCAAAAGTGCTATAAAACCTAAAATATTATTCTTTTGACAATCTGTGTTAAGATACGACAATCACTTAAGACTCACTAAAAATATCATCTGAACACATTTAGGGGCTGAGAACCCCGAGTCCCGTAAGTGCCAACATGACATAGAGCTTGGGCATGGCTGGAAGGCAGCTCCCGGCTGACAAATGGCTTGGACTCAAAAAGTTCTTTCCGAGTTAATTGTTCAGAACTCGGGCCAGCACACAAAAGAAAATTCGCCCTAAATGCTCCTCTTGTGCCCTGTTGTGTTCATATTTAAGGGAAGGTGTGTGCCTCCTCCTAAACGCTAGTCACCCCCAGAGGCGGGGATGGGGGCCCTCCAGCTTTTGGAGACACTCATCTCTTCCCCTTCTTCTTGACTTTCCTCCTGCCTCTGCTTTGTCCTACTCTACTCTGCAAATTTCTATTTTGTGTTGAGCTCGCTGCTGTGCTTCATGTTGATAAGATGGCGCTGCCCCGAGAGCAGGAATAAATGGAAATTGAAAAAAAACCAGTTCCTCATCTTAGTCCCCTGGGGCTGGTAGGCAAAGCCCCACAAGCTGAGCCTTCTGTCTCACGCTGGCCTGGTGGGGACTCACTGTGACCCCATCTTAACTAATTACATGTGTGACAAGCTCACCTCCAAATAAGGCCCCGTTCTGAAGGAGAAAGACAAATCTGTGCAGTAGAAAGAAAGAAAGCAGGGGAACAGACAAAACTAAACCCCCAAAAACCTAAAAATGTGACTGCAGGATGGAGGCTCCCAGAGGGGGGTGGGAGGGAAGAAAGGGAGGAGGAGCCCAGTAGACTCTGGTGAAGGACCAGGGTGCCTGGGTGGTGGGGTGGTTGATGTCACCCCCCTGAAGAGGGGTGATGGGGAGGGAGGCGTGGGGGGTGGAGGGTTTGGTGCAGGGAAAGTGGAACGTGGGCAGGTGGGAAAGAGCAAAACTATCATCTCTAAATGAAACAGAGGCGTGAGCCTAAACTTTTGAACCATCCAGTGTTGCTGGAAAGCCATGTTACCAGGACTTAAAAAATTATACAAATTAAAGAAAAGAAAAACAGAAAGAGCAGTGTAAACACGAAACTTAGAGCACAGAAGTAACATCAGAAAACCAGCATCAACAGGCTGTATCTGGAAAATATGAGTATAATAAAAACAAAAGAAAATAAATAAGACCCCATCTGCACCCACAAATGCCCTTGAGCAGCACCCCATCCCGAGTCAGGTGTCTGCTGGGCTCTGAACCCCTCCACCTGGGAGGGGGCGAGCAGGACTCAGCCAGCACCTGTGAGCTCTCTCAGTCTGCAGAGATAATCCCATGCACGGGTCCTCCAACCTGCACCCCCTGGCTGGTGGGGGCACACAGGACAGGCCACAGCACGGGAGACTCCAAACCTGAAGGTCTGGGTGGACCCCAGGAACTTGCATTTCTAAAAAGTTCCCAGGGAGACCAGCTGCTGGCCCCGACTGTGGGGAGCACGGCCTGAGGTCACACTATTGACGAGATTTGCTTTTCCTTTCCACAGATGACTCATTTGCAAAAAATAAATCACCAAAGAAAACAAACTGTCAAAGCAAGAATTCTTCGGCACTGTGAGAAATATCCCGCTTAGCAGCAAAGTTGCTGAGAGTGAATCTTAAAAGTTTCATCACAAGAAAAAAATTATATCTTTGCGTGGTGATGGATGTAACTAGGCTACGGGAGCCCTGGAAATATATACAAATGTCCAACCACTACCTTGTGCACCTGAGACGGCTACAATCTTAGGTGTGGGACAGGCCTCAGTTAAAAAATAACATGAAACCAACCGACCGACCAAGACGGAGACAGTCACCCCGGCAGGGACCGTAAGAGCCGACGCTTTGCATCAGGGCCTTGACGACCGAGACAGGAAACTGCAGCCCAGACCGCCTGGAGCACAGAGGGGTAACAGAACCTGGGAGGAGCCCCCCAAATTAGATAGAGGGGGAACAGGACCCCCTCCCGTGCCCAAGACCCTGAGTTCCCTGCCTGAGAAGGGACAGAAAGGACAGCACCCCCAGGGCCTCCGTGTGCAGCTGCACATGGCACTGCCCAGTGCGGCGGGTGAGACGTGTCACCGACAGATGCTCATCGCACATCGGGTGTTGGCACACGCAAGGATGTTAACACACTATGCGTGCGTGACACAGACATCTCTACATTGCTGCGTGTGTGCAAGTGTGTTACATGCTGCATGACAGTGTGTCACGCCAGCTCAAGAATCATGCCCGTATTTGTGTCTATGCGTCTAGAGTCTTCCATGTGGCTCTGGAACATAGACCTGGCCGCTCCACCGTCCCTTGGCCTGTCAACCTCAAGTGGTCCCTGGAGAGGGTAGCCCCTGGAGAGGTGAGCCCCTGGAGAGGGGAGCCCCTGAGCAGGTGAGCCCCTGGAGAGACTGGCAGATGCCAGGCAGTTGTGAGACTTTTAGTGGGTCCATTGTCGGCTCACAGCTCTGCACCCAGGGCTCAGGGACACACCCCATGGTTCAGGGGCCCTTTCTGAGTCACCAGCATCTGGCCCCTCCCACTGGGTCACCAGCATCTGGCCCCTCTCTTGTGCCAGGAGAGCCCCGCATGCCCACTCTGCCCACCCTCCACGTGGGTTTCCCTGACCCTTCATGCCACCTGACTCTTCTGTCTTGTTCCAGACAAGCAGGGCGGTGGCGGGGGGGGGGAGGTTAGTAGTGAGAAAGGGATGCCCCCTTCGCTGCCTTGGTGGGGCTTCATCTGCCTGCGCCCTGCAGCGCGGGGCTCACAAGATACAGGGCACGTGACGGATACTGGGCGCAAAGGACCACTGAGCCTTCAGCTAGGGGACCTGAATCCCCTCCGCTGCCCCCACCCTCATTGGGGGGTGAGGCCAGCTGCAGCTCCGGGGACGAAACTGAGCCCCAGTGAAAGGCGGCCTGGAGCGCGGCGCCAGTACGCGCCACTGCAGCCCTGGCCGGGAGACGGAAGAGGAGCCTTCCAAGAGAACCATTTCTGTCCTCCCGTCTCTGCCACCGAGTCCTGAGAGCTGTCGCCGTGCGCACGACTTTCCCAAGCAATTGAAAATAATGGCCCAGCGTGGCAGAGGCTGCCGTCCGGGGAGGAGCGGGCGCTGCGTCGCTCGTCTACTAAATGCTCTCAGGGTTTCTTGGCGCTGAAGAAAACGCAGCTTACTAAAGGCAGCAGCACGAGCCCCGATGATAAACCTCCTCCACCATTCTCCTTCGAAAACATCTGTAATCTACTGAATCAGGGATGGAGAGTTTCTATTAAAAATATATCAACACCCTCATAAAGGCCATTTTCCCCTGGCAATCTATTCTGAGTAGTAACATCCCAGCCACAAATTTGTTGACAATCCATTTCTGCTTCCCCATGCATTTCGGTTGAAGAGTGTCTCCTTCTCAGGAACAGAATGGCTGGAACACAAAACAACATTCAATTACCTGTGTGTGACGTGCAGACCCCTCAAGGGCTCCTTTTCTGGTGACAGACCCACACCCCAGGCGTCAGCCCCCAGGCTGCACCTCGGCAAGGGCTGGTGTCCCGCGTGCAGTCCCCAAGCGGGTTTAATCGAATCCAAACACCAAGAATATAAATATTGAGCCTCAGCTACATCACGAGAAAGGTCTCCTGGGTGTGGATGTGGGAAGAGCCACTCTGTGCTGACGAGGGGCCCTCTCGCTCAGTCACGTCTGCCGTCAGAGAAACCATTAGAAGACTTGAACCCAAGCACCTCGCGGCTCTGAGTAAACAGACCCGCTGCGATGGGCTGCGGCTCTGTCCTCTGCCTTGCCTGTGAGGTGGGGAGTTGCCATTGCGGCTTCTATTCTCTCTCTTCCTACCACCCATTTCTTCCAGTAGCGAACCCCTGCGGGGCTCTCGCAGTGGCTGTCCCTGAGGGCCGTGTCCCTCGGTGCCCTGGCGGGGGGCAGGACTCAGGTTTGTGCATCTGAGAAGAACAAGCCCTGGTCAGAGCGAGGATGTCGGGGAGACACACACCGACTTGAGGCAGGCCAGGCAGCGCCCCCACACCCTGCCTTGGTCACAGCCTGGGGTTCCCAGAAAAGCCACTCCCCGTGCCAACGAGTTCCGTCAGTGGGAGACGCGTGCCCAGGCCTCTGACAGCCACCTGGGAATAAGCACTCAGGGGGAAGGCAGCACCCCAATCTGAGCTGAGTTTCATCACTCGTAGCTAAAAATATCACAACAGAAACACTGGGGAAAACGGCACAACCTCTTGTTTCCCAGATGAAAGAAAACCCCGGTTCTCGTACTCACGGCTCTGACAGCCAGTGTGTGGGTTTGTCACACCAGGCGATTCTGATGCTCCCGGAATCTGGCCCGGGCCCCACAGGCAAGGGCGGGGTCCCGCAGGCCCACCCCACCCCAGAGCCTCTCCCAGGCACAGATACCCCACAACAGCTCACAGGACCCAGGAAAGCACCTTCCTCACCGTTCTAGGAGGGACGCGCAGGTGCAGCCAGGTGGGACAGAGGCAGAGGGCGGGGGCTGGGGGGGAGATTCCCAGGCCCTCCCCAAGCGCCCGCCCTCCCAGCCCTCCGTGTGTTCCACAGCCCAGAGGGTCGAGGAGGGGCTGAGGCACCACCAGCGGGTACCTGGGTGACTGCTCGGCCTGCAGCTCCCTCTCCTGCCCAGCAGGTGCGGGGGTGGCTGAGAGGGAGACCCTTGCACGGAGGTTGGTTCCCCTGAAGACCCATCGTCCTGGGAGACCTCCTGGCTTGCGCTCAGGGTTAGCTGGAAGGGCCGCGTTACAGCCACGGAAGCTGCTTCTCTTCCCCCCCAGGGAAACGCCAAGGGCTTCCCCGCTCTGTCCAGACACCTGGGGGAAGACTCAAGTGTGTTTTTCTCATTATGTCACAACATCGCAGAGGAAAGCCTTGCTTTGCCTTTAACAACAGCTTCTAGAGCTTGAGTTGTCAGTTAAGCTTTGATGCTGCAGTAAGTAAAGCAGATTTTCTTTTTTATTTTTTTTTTACTTTTTTGCTTTTGTTCTGTCGGTGATCTGGGAGGGTTAGGATTCACTAGGGCAAGAAACAACTGGACATAATTGCCTTCAATTATGTCTCTTAGGGGCCTCCCTAGTGGCTTAGGGGTTCAGTCTCAGGGCTATCACCCCCACGGCCGAAGTTCGATCCCCGGCCTGGGAACAGCCCACATGGCACAGCAGAGCTCTCCTGTCTCCCCGCTGCTCCCCTCAGCAGTGGATTTCAGTCAGTCTGCCTGTTCTGTTCCCCACTCTGTCTCTGGTGAGTCCTCTCACCCCCCACACCTCTGGCCTCCACCCCAGTTCTTGTACACAATTTAAAAAAATGCCCAAGTGTCTTTAACCAAATGCTAGGAGGCAAGCGTTCCCCGGGACGTGTTGAATTACAGAACCATGGACTTCGTGTCTGAACATCTCCGTCTCTGCGCCTCCAAGGCCCTCTCTGATGTTGTCTCCCCAGGGCTGAAATCTGTGGGGAATCGAGGTTCGGCTCATCGTCAGCCTTTGGCCCGCTGGAGGAGGAAGCTGCCCCAGAGGCGGAATAGCAGCTCTGGACTTGTGAAGCCGGGGGTTATCTGCTGCAGGTATCTCGCGGCATTACTATTCATAAGATAATTGCTGCATTTTCCTCTCTGACATGAATAATTTATTTGTGGCAACTCTATCTGAAATCTCACAGGAAAGTAGCCCAATTCTTTCCCTTTTAAGAAAGTTCCAGCCCCTGTGGAAAATAGTCTGGATGTTTCTCAAATTATTAAAAATGGAACTACTCTAAGATCCAGCCGTTCCACCCCAGGCAGCCAGCTGAAGGTGGCGCCGACACCAGCGTGTAGGGGTTGCTGTAGCGTGTTCACTGCGCACCGCCCCAGCAGCGAGGGGTGGAGACAGCCTCCGAGCCCAGGGATGGGCAGCGGGCTGGGAAGCCGGGGTCCCTGCACAGCAGGGCCTGGGCACCTTCTCTGCCGCCCCCCTGCAGGCTCACCACTGATGAGCACCTTCAGACTCATGTGGTCTTTAAAAAAGTACTGTAAGATCACTTGTAATGAGGGAAATGCAAATCAAAACTACCATGAGATACCATCTCACACCAGTGAGAATGGCACATATTAAAAAAACTAGCAACAACAAATGTTGGCGAGGGTGTGGAGAAAAAGGAGCTCTCCTGCACTGCTGGTGGGAGTGCAAACTGGTCCAACCACGATGGAGAGCTGTGTGGAGATTTCTGGACCTACTAAACATAGAGCTTCCATAGGATCCAGCAATTCCACTCCTAGGTGTTTACCCAAAGGACACAGAAACATCCATTCCAAAGAGCACCTGCACCCCTATGTTTATAGCAGCACTGTTTACAATAGCTAAGCTTTGGAAACAACCCAAATGCCCAAAAATAGATGACTGGATCAAGAAGATGTGGTACATATACACCATGGAATATTACTCAGCATTCAAAAAAGATAAACACCTGCCATTTGCAACAACACGGATGGCGCTGGAAGGGATCATGCTCAGCAAAATAAGCCAGAAAGAAAAAGAAAAATCCCGGATGGTCTCACTCATAGCAGGAATCTAGAAAACTTAAATAAGGGACCAGGAAAATGAATAACTATAAGAAAGAAAATATCAAAATCAACAAACAACTATGAACCAGAGACACTCTATGGGGGGTGGGGGGCGGGGAAAGGAGATTGGGGTCAAAATAACGGGGTTGAAATTGTATGGGGAATATAAAAATAAAATTTATTAAAAAAAAAAAGTACTGTTGGGCTCTACTGACGCCACCGCTGGAGGCCAAGCTCTGCTGGAAAGAGAAGAGGCAGGTGTGGGAAGGAAAGGAGAGAGGGAAGGCTCGGGGGGGAGAGCAAGACGGAGTAACCCGGCCTGGGCTGATCTTGAGAGCCAGAGGACACGGGCACCATCCAGAGACGTGCTGATGGGCACTGACAGTGGCGGCGCCATCTCGTGGCCCCGTTCTCACCCCAAGTCTTCCCCTACTCCGCAGCCACATACCCGCCAGCTCTCCCCATGGCACTGTCTTCAAGAAAGACCCCTCGCCCGGCATAGTACCTGGAAGCGGTTACTCAGCATCCTCAGGAGCAGAGGCTGATCCTCAGGGGATCCCTAGTCAATTAAGTGATATTTCAGAGTCTGAGGCGGGCTGGGGATCCCATGTCCCACTCTTTCTCATCTGCAGGTGAGAAGCAGAGGGAGAAATTGACCGAAGGGCTGATGCCAGAACAAGAATTATGGAACCAGCATCTCACTGAGGCCAGGGTCTCCCCATAATACCAGATGGGAGAACTGGGTGTAGTGAGGCTCTCCTTTTCCAATTCTAGACTTTGGGCTGCCAGACCATGGGCCCCCCCAGGCCCCACCACCTCACAGAGCAAGTGCGAGGACTGGAGAGAAAGAGCTTTCTCCTGGGAGGCCCCAGATGGACTCGCAGATCAGAGCCGAGTACCAGGGACACCGCACGCCACTGCTCCAGGCCCGGGCCGTCAGCTACACAGAGGCCTTGAACCTGGGCCCCGCCCAATGGCACGAGCTGAGCAGTGACCATCCACCCAGCTCTCCCCTGGGAGCACGCCCCCCCCCCAGCCAGCAGCCCATCCACAGGGGAAGGATCCGGTGACTCCCCAAACTCTACACTTGTGGGCCTCCCTGGTGGCCTAGGGGTTAAGTCTCAGCACTACCACCTCAACAGCCCTCCGTCTGAGTTCCACCCTGGCCAAGGAGCTGATCCACAGGGCGCAGCAGACCTCTCCTGGCTCCCCACTGCTCCCCTCAGCAGTGGATTCCAGTCGATCCGCCTGTTCCGTTGCCTACTCTGTCTCTGGAGAGTCCCGCACCTCTGGCCTACACCCCAATTGTTCTATGCAAAAATAAAAAAAAAAACCTACACTTTATGGGGAGGGGAATAGAGATCTCTCCAGAAACCCAAACAAGCCCAAAATCTCCCCCTTACCTACACCCATCAGTACCGACTCAGCCGACACCCTGCAAAATTTTGTATTGAAAGAATCTTAATCCCCACCAGGTAGCTTGAGCAGGGGGTGGAGCTTGCTCTTGCTTGCAGAGGCAAACCGTTACTCCGTGGGTTTGACAAGTGGCACCTCTGATGGGTGTGAATACCCCCAAATCTTTCCAGTCTATTGCCTGGGACAAACCCAGTTTGAGAGGGAGCCTGGAAGAAACATCATTTGACATAGCTCTATCTAATTGGCAAGAAAATTACTTTTCTACCCAAAGGTGATTTCCAGATGGGTGAATCTGGGTTTCCTTCTCGAGAACTCTTGTTTCCTGCACTTTGCACACAACCTCAGCTAAGGAAAGTGTTTAAATGGTGGGTGTTTACTGCACATGCCCAAAGGGTAGGGAATCTACTCGGTTTTGTAGCGCACCCAGCAGCACTTGCATTTTACAGTTAATACAACGCTATTTAATTGGGGTGTGGACATTTTGACAAAATCTCCATCATTAAATAATTTGATGTTTGATACACCTGATACTCCCTACATCCTATCCCTCTTAAAGCTCACAGGTATTCTTTTTTCTGTGTCCAAAGAATCCCTTTTCTTTCTGAACTTCTAGTCACATATTTCAGTAGCTTCTTCCTTTAAATAATTAAGCTTCATCCCTGGCTCTCCTAAAATTCACAGAGCATCTGAACAGAGACGCATTAACTTTCTCTGAGAAATTTTCAAGGAAGGCTCAATGAGTGACAGTCAATGGGAACTAATCCTTGACGGATCAATTAAGGTTAAAAAAAAAACAAAACACAGAAATCAAGCAAGAACACAGCCCAGAAGTCCACTCCAGGAAGAAACCAAAAATTATTGACAGAATAGATAGGAAATCGAAAGCATTTCCATTAATACCAGTTTTGTCCTATGAATAAATGTCTGGCTTAGGCATCTCAGCAGCTATAATTCAGCTTTTCAACTGCAGTAAGATGACATGAAACCATCTGAGAGGAAATTGTGGGGAAAAAGCCCAACTCCAAAAAATCATCATTTTTATGGCATTTTTACTGGAATTATTTCTAGAATAATGCAGTTTCACAGCTATAATTCAAGCTCGGTTTTAGTCTATTGGTTTAACTGCAGCATATCCAAAATTTAGAAGTTTTTACAGCGCTCAATTCCACATCACAGTGGTTGAAAATCTTAGAGAAAATTCAATTACAGTAGAGTAGACTTTTGTTCTTTTTCTTTTATTTCTTAAAAATGGGCTTCATAAATAGTAGACTTTTATCTAAATAAATAGTCGTTTCCAAACTTCCAACCCAGTGTCTATAAACAATGGAGTGGTTTCTAATCCCAAATACTACAGAGGGACGCACAGATTATTACATGTAGCATAGAAACATAAAAAGAAGTAATTTAGCCCTTCAAAGAGTAATTCTTGTTCAGATAAAATATGCCCTGTTCCTGGCATAGTATTAAATATTTCACATGATGAAATAATTACAGAAGTTTCTGTCATATAAGAGCACATGGCATCCGAAAGAATCCAGAAAGGACACATAGTGCAGGGGCTGGGGCTCACCTTGTGAATCTAGAAAAGTGAAGAGAATAGCTTGGGGACGCTGGCACTTGGATAAGGGCAGCTCTCACGGGCAGCTGATGTTTTGGGGTTTTGGTTTTTGTTTTTCTGAAATGCCAAAGATCATTTTATTTCGCTGTCTAGTCTCCTTAGAAATGGAGTCCCTGTTTCTTTCAAAGGAAATAAGACAAAATTAAGCTGATGTCATAGGACATGAGATCCTTACTCGTGCTCTTGTGCTGTATTTTCTTTTCTTTTTTATTTATATATATATATTTATTTATTACCTCATCCTTCATTTCTGTGTAATGTATGAAATTCCCACCACCAATTCACCTGTGCGCCATCACCATAGTCCCTTGTGCTCTCCCCACCCCTGTCCTGATCCCTCTCCTTCCTCTTCCCCTACAGAATGTCTCTGGTCTGTGGTTACCTGTTGATTTTGATCTTTATTTTATCACAGTTTTTTTCCTTATCCCGCATAATCCCTTCCGGTTCCATCCATGTTCCTGCAAATGTCATGAGTTTATCCTTTTTGATTGCTGAGTAATATTCCATTGTGTACCTATGCCACATCTTCTTGATCCAGTATCTATTTTAAGGCATTTGGGTTAAAACTATTTGTATTTTGTTGTTGTCTCTTATTCTCCCCATCATCTCCATGACCTTGACGTTTGTTGGCAAAGACCAGTTGGTGCTCAATGTCAAGTTAAAAAATGTTTAGTTGAACAAGGGTACCTGCAGTGCCACTGGCGGGTAGTGGGCCGGGTGGAGGTGTGTCACCCTCTGCTCTTCCTCGCCCCACCCACCACTACCTTAGAGCCATTCTTCCGAGCTACAACTTTCTCTTGAAGAGGAGAAGACTATGAAGTGGGGGAGGGGGTGAAGTAAGGGCAGCATTCTGAAGATTGGATTATGGAATCGTTTGGAGATTATTCAATTCAAGTCCTTCCATTTGACTCAAGGAAATGAGTGGCTTGCCCAAGAGCAGACAGCTAATTCAGCGTGGATCCACCTAAAATCCAGCCTCCTGGCTCCAGTTCTCCCAGAGCTTCTCCTACACCTGGCCCAGCACCCTCCTTCTCTGTTTCAGGCTGTAGACTCCGGCTGCCCAAACTTATGAGAGTCCCAGGAGGAGCTGCCATCATATCTGCAGGGGAAATGGACGCTCGGCTGGATTTGCACTTGATTGCAGGGTAGATCTTTATCTGTAGGATCCCACCGAGAAGCAAGTTCAAGTGTGTCGCGTTTACGGGTGTCTGTCTCGGAGCCTCTGCACACATCCCGCCTGGCGCCTGGCTTGGGAGTCGGTGTGAGAGAGGACAGGGCTGAGCAGGTGGGCTCAGCCACGCTCACCCCCGGGCAATGACGACGGTCGTGTCCTCCGGCACCAAAACAGCACGAAATGGATGGCTTCAAGCCAGAAGTTTAAGAAAGGGCATAGCAAATATGAACTAGACAACACATTTATTTAACATTAATAAAGCCAATTTCCTTCCTGGAATTAGGGGTCGGGTTGGGGGGTGCATATTTATGCAAACTGGCATTGTGCCAAGAGTCTTGATTTATTTCAAAACCACGAAGATTCCATTAATTTTGGCAAGTTTTCTTTAAAGAAATCATTTATTTGCCATTCTATTGAAAGATGATTTATTTTGTGTGTGTGTGTCTGTCTGTGTGTGTCTGTGTCTATGCTTTAATTTAGTCTTAGAGCTTCTCATCCTCATTATTTACTTTTATTAGATTACTTTTGTATGTATCCAAAGAGGTTTGTAAGTCAAATCTATTTCTTACTTTTTTTTTTTTAAAGATTTATTTATTTATTTATACAAGCACTGGGTACAGTCAGAAGCATGGGAGGGTGAGAGCATTCACCAGAGCCAGAGCGGGGAGCAGAGCAGGCAGAAGGACCGAGGTACACTGTCCTGAGGGGAGCAGCGGGCGGCAGGAGAGGTCTGCGCACCATGTGGGACCCTCACCCGACAGCCGGGGATCGAACCGGAGCTGCAGAGGCTGCGGGCAGCCTCGCAACCCAGCGCTCAACCACTGCGCCACCCTGGAGGCCCTATTTCTTACTTTTAAGGAAATTTATTTTTCCAGAATTAAATAATGTATTCGAACTTCTAAACATAAACTTGGTTTGTATTAACCGGTTAAAGGGAAGAATAATGATAACAATATATGTGTGCATTCCATTAAAATCAAGTATGTGACATGAACTATATCCCACCGACTGTCCCTAGCAGAATCTCTGGGTGGAAAAGTGGGTTCTGCGGTCACCCGAGAGTGCCTCAAGCTTCCATAATCCCAAATAGCGCCAGCTTCCTCTCACACCAGCCTGGTCCTGGCTGCCACCAGAAGCAGATCCAATTGCTGATCCAGCTGTGCTCGCTCCCAGTGCAGAATCTGGGCCACACTCCCTTCAATTCCAGACGGCGAGCTTGCTCTCTGGACAACGCATTCTGCCCATGCTAGGTCAGTGTCTCAGACCCGCTCCCTTTTATTTCCCTGGTTTGCACTGATTCCTAATCTCTGGGATCAGAGATCTGAAAAGTTTGCTTCATCAAATTATAGGTGCTGCATAATGTACAGGAATGTGGGGTGGGGTGCCATGGCTAGCCCCTCAGGTGAGGACTCCATCCTGGAGCACAGAATTGCACAGACCTCAGCTGGCTACTGGCTTTACATCTGAGTCCCCGTCAGGGAAGGCTGGAGCTGGCTCCGGCGCAGAGCGTGGTGGCCTGGATGACTGACCCAAGGTGTCCATCGTCAGTGGGCACCTGCTGAGGGCTTCCCGTCCCCAAAGTCCAACCTACAGTGGCTAAGGATGGTTATGTCATTGTGAAGAGCTTTGATGTCTGCTAGATGTTTGTCTGGAAGGTTCTGGAAAGACTCTGCACCCTTTGAGATGAGGGTCTTCATGTGCTTCAGGAGTCTCTTCTGGTAAAAACACTGGCTCGTTCTTACATGCCCAGCCCTCCCTCCCTCCTGTCCATCTCTCATGCCCCCATCGGAGATTTCAGGAGGAGAAGACCACTTCCACAGCCTTGACCAAAACACGCCTGAGGATGTGTTGACAGAGACAGGCTGTGATTTCATGCCATCACGAAGGTGTTGCTAAGCAAACATCACAAAGCAAACAGAAAGGGGGAAACATTCATTTCGCTTCCCACCAGGGAAAACAAAACAGCAGCTCCCAGACATGAGAAGGAGAGGAGAGAGGGGCCTCTGCTCTCCCTGTTTGTTTTCTAAATAGGGGTCAAGTCCTCATTTGCGCTTTTTGTCTTGGTTTGGTCTGGGTTTTGCTTCAGGTGAGAAACAATGGGAAAGGCGCAGAGCACACCAGGCCTGACTTCCCGCCAGCTCTCAGGGCGAAGGGAGCTCAGGGCCGCTCTTTGAGAAAGGGTGGCCTGATTCACAGCAAGACAAAGCAAAGACCATGCAAGCTTCCGAATGAGAAAAAGAAGCCAGGTTATCTCCAAACACCGGGCAAGGAAGAGCCCCGTGGCCCTGGCCCTCCAGCTCCCTGATGACACAACGCGGGGAGGCAGGCCCAGCCCTGCACGGACCCGCGGGGACGCCAGGGATGACAAAGGACGCACCAGACCCATCACGGTGGGTCTTAGAGCGAGAGGCAGAGGATGAGGCCTCCTTCCCGCCCTCAGCAACCACTCAGGGCACCTAGATTTCTATCCTCATCCTTGGCCTCCCCGTGGAGCTCCTGACGTGTGTATTAACCATCTCCCATCTGCACTCGCAGGTGCGCAGAAATATCAGACACTGTCCCCTAGGCCTGCTCCTGCACCCTCTCAGCCACGCTCCCACTGCCCCTGAGTATCTCAGACCAAAAGCCTGAGACTCACCTATGATGTCGTCTCTCCTCTCACCCCTCAGCCGGTGCATCAAGCTGGGCTTCACCTGGATTCAGCACCTGTCACCTTGGCCAAACGGCCACCACCCTGCCCTTTGCTGCTGCAGTAGCCTCCTCTACCCACTCCTGTCCCTTAAGGCCTGATCTCCAGAATGTGACCAGAGATCATTTCCTTCCCCAGGGGCCTTTGTGGGGTATTTCCTGTCCAGAAATGCACTTCCCCTCACGGGTGCCATTACCTGCCCTTCAGGTGCCCCCACTGACCAGGCCCACCCTGACCTCCTCATCCGAGGGAGCATGAGGCCACCGGGCCTCCACTGCCCTCGCAGTTCTGCCACAGAGCTTGACCGCGGCCTGCTGTGCCGTTGTCTCTGCTGGCATGCCCGACTGGAAGACTGAGCTCCCGAGAGCAGAGACGGACCCTCGGGCTTGGTGCTGGTGTGCAGTACTCAGAAAGCCGCCTGGCGCACAGTAGGCCCTTAATGAATGGGGGTTGAAGAAACAACCAGATAAACGGATAAATGCGTCAACACTCTACTCTGAAGCCAACCAACACACCAACATAAAAGAAGTGACAGCGCCGAGCATGCTGTAGGGAATGCCCCCTGGCCTCCTCACCAGCTCACACCTGACCCCAGACCGCAGCCTCACCTCTTGGGTGTGATCTGCCCCTGCCTTTGGGCTGGTGCTGTCACAAGACCCCATAACACCTGCCCCTCCACTTGTTCCAGAGCAGCTGGGAGCACTCCTGTGGGCATCCTGAGGTAGGTAAGCTGCTCTGACACCCACCCACAGGCTCCACACTTAAATGGACCCCTCAGACTCTTCCCCCAGAGCTGCAGGGAAATTCAGAAACTAGCGCCACAGACTGGAGGGGACAGAGCTTTCTCCCTAGAGAAACCTGGATGGAGCTGGGCCCCAAAATGCGCAGAATAAAGAGGCCTCATCGAGCCACCTCCAAGCTTCGCAGCCCCCTCTCACCAACACCTCTTTCAACAAGAAACTGCTTCAAGCGTGTCCTGGCCTCCTTCCCCGACCCTGGCGGGACACAGCAGTGGGACAGATGGACCATCCAGCCGCGATGCCCCCGACCCTTCGTCAGTCCCCACCGTCACAACATCCCAAACTGAGTTTTGCCTCCTTGGAAGGAAATATCACCTTTACAGAGATGCTTATCACTGTGTTTCTCTTGATGACTATTATATTTTCTGCTCTACTATCTGACTGGGGGAGACACATTTCCCCTTTGAGAAAGGTCTTTTCCCCCATGGGTTACTTTAAGAGAAGATCTGAATCCTCTCAAGGGGAAAAAATTGAACCAAAAAATGATCCTTGCAATGACAGGAAACACTTCCTCTCCCGTAGATCTGTCCCTGGTGTTGAACTTCCAGGGGAGACAGGTGGCCTCTGGTCACAGGGTAAGCCGGGCATGGGGAGGCCGACTTTCCTGGAGAAAACACTGGAGATTAGAACAACATCTGATGAGCTAGTCATCATTTCTTGATACTCTGTGCTGACACACACTGGCTACCTCTGTGAACTCGGGGGTCAGCATGTGGAGAGAGGAGAGGTGAAGAAGGAAGAATGGAGACAGGCCCCTAGTGGCACAGCCAGTGGGCTCGGGGGCCCCCTGAGGTGACCCCTTTAACGGCAGGTGTGAGGGTGACTTCATAAGGAGATGGACGCGAAACAGGCTTATGTCTCAATTTGCACAGAACTAGAAAATGCTTTCTGCCTTGAGCTTAACCCTCCAAACTGGCCTGACCCTTCCTTCCTTCCTCATTTCTTCAACATTTGAGTGTCAAGTATCTGTCAATACTATAAAAATGCAAAGTTCTAGTCAATCAACATTTCCCCCCAAAGAGACTCCCGCTCTCCGGAAAGCACACAGATGATCAGATGTGTGACTCGGGTAGCAGGACGGTGTGAGGGCCCCCGAGTGTCCGTTCCGGCCGCCATGTTGTGACTCATTGAGAGACGTTCTTCGCTTGTTGTTCAAGGATAAACTCACCTTTTTGAGAGCTTATTGTCCTTTGTGCTTTCAATTCATTGTTTTTGAGGGGCATAGAGTAGCTGCTACGTTCTTTAAGATCTCTCCTCTCATCTCACTCCACAGAGTCAGTGATTACAATCAAAGAAACAATTATCTTTGTTTAGCAAGATCTGTTTTTAATTAACCTATGTCTGTTCCTCATTGAAGATGCCTCTGCCAGGAGCACGTCCAAGGAGCCTGCGATGGCACAGTTGACAGGCAAAAGCCGAGAGCCTGGTGGGCCCATTGCTTCTTCAAACTTAAGACCTCAAATCTCAAGAAAATTAAGTATACACATTGGGTCTTGGGAGCTGGGGTCTGCTCCAGACAGCTTTTTTGAGCCAGGAGTTGTCCAGAGACTTCAAGAGGGTGGAGGCTCACCCAGAAGATAGAAGAGTTTCTGTGAGAAGGACCAAGACTTCTTTTTCTGGCTGGTTCTGAAAGCTATTAAGTCAGTTGATAAGGTGTTGTAATGATAAGCTCCTGATGCTGCCTGTTTTACATCATCAACACCAACCTGGGTCAAAAGACCTCCTGGCATCCCAGCTGACCCTCTTGGTCCTCAACAGGAGTTGACCTGCTTGTTCTATCTAGATGTTGCCAGGCCAAGATGGCGGCTAGCCGGCTGGAAGATTCCATATTGCCTTTCTTCTCCCACCAGCGCTTCCCTTCTGAGCTCTCCGACCTAGCAACGCCTCCTGCAGCAGGAGGCCTGAGCTCTCCCAGGCTGTCCTAAAGCTCCCGCAATGCTCTCCTGCAGAATCCTTATAAGAATGCTCACGCTGTTGTAGAGAACACGAGTGTGCAAGGCAGGGAGACTCTGGGCTGCAACTGCGCTTCCATAGTGTCGTTTTCAGGTCTGAGGTCCCTGTGATTCCACATTGTGGCAGCTACCCAGGACATCAGCACCTACAAGACAAGAATCACTGTCCGCCCTTCACCCTCACATGATCTAATACTGTGTATCAAGCTGGCCTCTCCCAGAGAGCCCAGAAATAAAGCCACACTTATATGAACAGCTAATCTTTGACAAAGGAGCAAAGAATATGCAATGGAACACAGACAGTTTGTTCAGTAAATGGTGCTGGGAAAACTGGACCTCCACATGCAAAAAAATGAAACTAGACCACTACCTCTGACCGCACACAAAAACCAACTCAAAATGGATAAAAGAACTGGACATAAGACCTGAAACCATAAAATATATGGAAGAAAATATAGGTAAAACACTACAAGCTGGCCTCTTCCACTGGGGGTCAAATTGATCTTCAAACTTGAAGAGACACTTGCTTTGGATATTCTAAATTCTTACTCTGAGGCTCAAGGGTTAGCTGCAAAGTTTCCTAAGGACGTGGGGACTCTGAGACAGCACCATGTTTTCAGAACTTCTGGCCACTGGCTTGCGGCATGACAGCCACTTCGGTCCCAAGAAGGCTGCTGTCATGGTAGGGAAAAAAAAAAACAGATAATTTTATCATTTAAGTCACCCTTTAGCAAAGCTCTAGAATTCTACCAGAGCCCCAAATTCCATTAGTTCAAGTAAGAAAAATATATATCTGCACATGAATGAATCACTTCATGAAAACATGATACGGATTGACCCTCTTTATCCCCATCATCTTATATTTGGCCTAAGGTGAACCAAAAGCCTCCATTAAATGTCTTACCTCATTTTATTTGAGTTCAATTTAAAGGCAGTGCCTTCCTTAGAAACCACCGCAGCCCGAAACTTTCATTGCCAGTGCCCAGCTACAAACTCAAGCTCATTATGCATTCTAAGTTTTAAAATAATATTGAAATAGATATTTAAAATTGAGATGCTAGTGTTTTTGTACTAAGGACTTGTTAGTGAAGAAATGAAAAAGATAAGGAAATAAAGTTTTGTATATGAACTGAGAACGAGTCTCATAAAAGCCGCACCTCTGAAATGCGCATTATGCAAGTAGCTGAAGATGCTGATGTCTCTTGAAATTTGCCGAGAATAAATCTGAAATCACATTTCCATGGAAGTAATTGCCCGTCCTCTAGAGCAACAGTTTCTAACTTTTTCAAAGATCCTTTTGGAATGCCAAGAAATGTGGTGAGAACTCCCACACGATTAGAAAAAGGCAGACTGGATGCGGAGAGAGTCTTGCCTGTCTTTGCATTAATTCCGCTGCCACCCGGGAGTGTTGGGTTCCACCCTGGTCTCCACCGACGCGGTGTGCTGATGGCCACACACTTACCGGAAATGACAGCCTTTAAGAAAATCTCCTGGACACGCTCACACTGAAAATCCAGACACGACTGTGTCTACACCGGCGATGCCCAGCCCTGGAAGCGACTCCTCCATCGTCCATTAGTCCACAGTGATGTCTTACAGCCTCTGACTTTACCCTTCTGGCACCCTCTAATTAAATCTAAAGCTGGCTCCCCTTCTTCTCGAGCACATGGCTGAATTGTGAGGACCCAGAGAATTGGTGAAGGACCTTTCTATATGCAAATAACACGTGTGATAACTTATCACTCCCACCATTGGGATGATGAGCCCCATAAATCTTCACGGTGCCACTGAGCGCCGCATTAAATCAGCCTGCTGGCCCGTTGCATTGTGGGCGGTAATGCAGCCTTTGTGCATATTTAACCCCACACTGTGGGCTTTCCATGAAAGGCACATCCTTGTCAGCAAGACTCTCTGAAAGAAACATAGGCCAAGGGTCAGCCCTGTCACCCTCGCCTCGTCCCAGGCAGGACACCACCACCTGCCTCTCCCACTTGCCTCACAGTGGCCCGGGCAGAGAATGTTCTGCTTTGCTGAGAGGGAAGATGTCGTCTCCACTCTCTCTGGGCAACCCCCGCCGGCAGGTGAGGGATGGAGTGGGCCTGCTCCTCCTTCCCAGCCGCTGGCGGGCCTCCCACCTCTGTCACGGGCTCTGCCTTTGGGCCACAGAACCACAGACATTATTTTGGCGGCTGGAATTCAGGGGATTCATAAACTCGGGCAGGGAAAAAATTACATCTTTATTTTCACTAACCTCTAACTGAAATTTAGCATTTCCTTCAAATGCGAATGCAGGCTACAAACCCCCGGCAGTCTCGGAGACTTTATCGCCAAGCGAAATCACCGATATTTCCAGACCACATTTAGGGTGTGCAGATAGCTCCAAGTATTTACTGTCCTCACTATTTCAAGGTGCTGATAGCTGTTGCACCTGCCGCGAGAGCTCGAACTATTATTTAATATGGTAATAAAGAAGCCTCTATATCATAGAATCACCAATTTGACATAGATATGCACATATATGGTAATACTTTAACATAATTGATTGCCTTGGTAATGCTATGTGTTTTCGTCTGGGAATGTAAGCAGATTTTCAGAAAAAGAGCCCCTGAACCTCATCAGATGGCCAAAGGGGCCATCCTAGTCTTGCACTGTCGGCAGCAGCCAAGTTATCATGGAAACAGCCTCAGCACCCATGAGCAGGGTGAGTGGATGAAGATGCACGGCTTGGGGATTAAAAAAAAAAAATGAACTCTTATCATGTGCAACAACATGGATGGAGCTGGAGGGGATGGGGCTGAGCAAAACAAGTGAGAAGAAGAAAGACAAACACGGCATGCTTTCACTTAGATATAGAATACAAAGCACCTAAGTAGGGGTTAGCCAAAACCAAAGCAGCAAGAAACCCTAGAGATCTGTCAGTAAAATTATGGCTACCAGAGGGTGTAGGACACAGCGGACTATCGTGAAGGGCTACAGGTGCCTTGGAGGTAGGGCTGGGGTGGTAAGATACATCCAATGAGGTGTGAACCTGTACCCCTAAATCACATACAGTGTTATAAACCAGCAGCACTTCAGTTTAAAAAAAAAAACTGCTTGTCTTCCAGAAGATTTCAAAAAAAAAATAAATAGAGCCAATATTTAGCTGCAGACTCCGACTCTGGTCACCAGCACAGGTGGCCCCGGGAGCTGTGAACTTTGGAGGGGAAGAGCACAGACGTTGAACAGGGGATCCTGGATTGGATCGTGGCCCAGAACCCAAAGTTTTTCTTTTATAAAAATTTGAATAAGGCATATAGGATGGATACTATGAATATGAAGTGCCTGACTTTGACCATGCGATCACATAAGATAATGCATTCTTTTTAAGGGAGGCAGTATGTTTGCAAGTAACTCTCAAACCATTTACAGACAACTAATAATCTGGATAACTATACGTAGAGAGAGAAAGATGAAGCAAATGGAGAATCTAGATAAAGTATACATGAGTTTATTTGTACTATTTGTTTTCTTTCGGTCTGAAATTATTTTCAAAAGTTCTGAACCACAGACTCCGCAGTGTGTAGAAGTTTGACGCCTGGCTCTGCCACCTACTAGCCATGTGACCTTGGGCTAGTAAGGAAATCTGTTTTCTCACTTGTAAATTGGGAATAATAATAGTACTGTCTCTGCAACACTCTTGACAGCACCTGGGAGCAGCCAGAGTGCCCAGTGCTGGAGATTTGGATTCAGACGATGTGGCCCATCCACACTGCAGAATACGATTAAACACAAGGAAAGAGGAAATGCAGCCATCGACAGCAAAGTGGAGAGAACTTGAGGGAATTGTGTGCAGTAAAGAAAGTCGGGTTGACAAAAACAAATATTTACATTTATTAACACATAGTAGGGCCTCCCTGGTGGCCTAGAGATTGAATCTCAGCACTATCATCACTACAGTTTTATCCCCAACCAGGGAGCTACCCACATGGCGCGGCAGACCTCTCCTGTCTCCCTGCTGCTCCCCTCAGCAGTGTGTTTCAGTCAGTCTGCCTGTTCTGCTCCCCACTCTGTCTCTGGTGAATCCTCTCACCCCCCTGCGCCTCTGGCCTGCACCCCAGTTCTTCTACAAAAAAAATACATAGTAGTTGGTTTGATAAATCAAAATACTTACAGAAACTAGTGGACGTTAATAAACACTGTGAGGGCTCTGAGGTTAAAAGGAGGAAGGGAGACGGGGTAATAAGGGATGGTCATGAGGGGGACACTTTTTCCTTATAATTGGCTACTTTTTCATTATAATTTGAAGTACAAACATGTAAAGCTATGTCCTGAGGTTCCTGTGCTCTTGTTGCCTTTTGAGGTGGCTCGAAATAAACAAATACATACATTCTAGAGTGAGTTAAGTTCAGGGAGGGAGAGACAGGGGAGCTGGGCAGGTGCAGGAGCCCAAGGACCCCACCCCACAGTCCATGTGCCGAGTCACAGGGCCTGCAAGGAGAGAGAGGTGAGGGTCACGGTGCCGTGGGGGTGTCTGATCTCTCTTCTCACTAGGCTTTTAATCCCATAGGAAGGGTCTCACCCCACCCAGCTGCCTCCCTCCCAAAGGCCCCATCTCCTAACACGACCACACCGGGATTAAGGCACCAACAGACGCGCTGGGAGGAACACGACTGTGTCCAGAAGGAACTGTAAACTGTAAAACTGCATTTCTGGTACCGCTGCACCCTCAGATGTTGAGAAGCCTGTCATCTGCCTTAAAACACCCTGGCACAGGGCGTGTGGAGCTGGGGTAGGTCCTTTGGAGACTCCCCGCCCTGTGGAGAGTCCAACCTTCCCCTGGGGTCAGTCAGCACCCTCAGCACAAAGCCGCTCGCCAAGGCGGCTTCAGAGATTCCAGTGTCCAGCCCAAAGCTTCCACTGAAGACACAGAGGGTCAGAGAGGGTTTTGTGGGTGACATGAGTGCTCGAGTTGTGTGCCGGAATGGGATGTGTTTGTTCCCATCCCCACACTCACGAACAGCTAGAAAAACCCAGGACGTGATGCCCCCAAGGGTCAACGCCTCGAGCTCTCGTGCCAGCCACTGGGCTGGGAGGAACCTCACCGAGGGGCAGTCCGTCTTCCCCAGGGGACTCTTCCCTGCCACGTGGTCAGATCCCCCGCGGGACAGACGACTGGGGCCTCGCTGATTAGCTTTGTGATTCCATTAAAATATACGATTTATTCAGAGTTGAGATTTTACGCTGAAAGTTTTAAGAGAATTTGGCTAACTTTGTAAACATGGTTGAAAAGCTTAAGAGAACTTGAAATTTACAATATCCATAAGTTTAATTTATTACATTAACTACGAGGAGAAATCAAACATATTACATTTATAAATGCGGTAAAAAATGTTTAAAGGAATTTAATTAACTAAGTTGTAAACAGGGCTGATTAGTTGAGGTGGTTTTGTCTGTTGGATTGGAACACCCATAAAATCACCCGTCAGTAGGATTGTTAAAATCCACCAGAATATTAAAAAAATAATAAGATTTATAAGTGAGACTTATAGGCTTAAGGAAAACAAGATTTCACATTTTTATTGGAATAAATTGAATATTAATTTAAATCCTCAAAGAGATGTAACTCATCCCCCTTGGGAGGTAAAAAAGCCAAACTAAACACCAAAAAACTCACATGAACACATCAGAATTTACGGTTCTTTGCTAGCGGAGGAGCTGGCATGATTTTCTCATGGAAGAAAGCAGATTTCTAGGGCAGTTATTGCCCAGTTTTTTAAATTATACACCCCTCATAGTCAAACACCCTTCAGAAAGCATCTTTGACATACACATATTTATTAACATATGTACATTCCTAATCTATGTGGAATTATTGACATGCATGCAAATTCCTCATATAGGACATGTAGTAATACATGCATATCTCTCATACATGTATATTAGTGTTACATATACATTTATTTCATATACATTTAGTGACACATTTATTTCTAATATAGATGTATTAACACACATGTCTTTAACATGCATACTTATTAACACATATACTTCTAATATAAACTTATTGACATATCTTTCTAAAATATGTATATTTGTCAGGCACAAATATTTCAATAGCTGTGTGTCACCATCACACACCTGTCCTCTGTACACGCATACTGGCACACGCACTTCTCTAGTGTTTATGGACTCCCCACTGCTCCTTGCGTTGGCGGACCGGGTGCCTGCTGCTCCTGGCTCTCGGGCAGTCACCCCAGGTGCTCAGCGCTGCGGAGAGCCGCCTGACTGGATGCAAGTCCCTCCCCAGAAGGACCCTGCCCAGAGACTCTGTGGGTGCACAACAACCTGGACAGAGGGGCCCCCTCCAGACAGGCCATCGCAGCCCAGGACTGGACCCACATGTCGAGGTGAACTCATCCTGCCCCCTCTGGCCCCCTTCGGCCCCCTCCCCAGGAGGCCCCACAAATCTCAGGGATCAGCATCCTGCACGCTCAGCAGAGTCGGCTCCGGGAACCAGCCTGTAACACCAGCTGCTAGCACAACCCTCTCACTCATTCTGCTCAACATCAGCCAAGTTTAATGTTCTTATGACTTCACTATCCCGAGATTGGGAAAGAGCAGCAAGAAGACCAGAACTCCGGGGAGCCATCAGGCATGGCTGATATAGTTAAGTCTAAAAGCTGCAGGAAGATACCCCAGCAGGGGCTCTATAACCCACACTGTGTCCTTCTAAGACTTTTTTTTCACCCCTCATCATCTGTGACTTTCCCCTGCTGAGCAGCTGCCCTATACGCCGTGGCCTTCTCCTGCACTGGAGCAAATATCAAAACTACCAACGTCAAAACCTATACAGTAATTAAGGTTAAATGAGGTCGTAAAAGTGGGACCCTAACCCAACCACCCGTGTCTGCATGAGAAGAGGAAGAGCTGTGCACACATGGAGGAAAGGCACAGGAGGGCGGGGGAGCAGGCAGCGTGAGCCAGCGAGAGGCCCCTCAGGAGACAGCAACTGCTGGCAACCTACCTTGGCCTTCCCGTGAGAAAAGGAAGTTCTGTTGTTTCAGCGGGCGGGGGTCTTCATGCATGTTGCCACACATGGCATGAGTTTGTCTTTTTTGATCTGAGTCATATTCCACTGCACATCTTCCTGCAGAGCTGAGCCGGCCGACAGAGCTCCAACGCCTCGCACACCAGCACAGAGAAGGTAGAGCAAGGCTGCAAAACTGTAAAGCCAGACGCCAGCCTGTGTCCATTTCTCCCAGTCGGAACCTGCAACACTGTGAGCCCAGGGCTCAGGGACCAACAGCTCAGGCCCAGAAGGACGAGCGCGTCTGCAGACTGAGCCGTGAAGAGCTCAGAGCCAGCGGCGCGGGGTCCAGGCTTCTGCATCCTACACCCCAGACGGCACCTTCGTGCCGCTGCGGTGTCTTAGATGAAAGGGGGAAACTGGACGAAGCAGTGCAATGGTCTGGAGAATTGAAGTTCCAATGACAAAACTGCTTCTCCCGTTGAACAACAAGCCGATTAGTTACTACTATGAGGGAGCTCGATGAAAAACCCAGCAGCCACCGAGCACGCCGCTGAGATACAGGGAGAAGAGCCTCAGGGAGAGGGGCCAGGCAGTCATTTTACTAAAAAACACGTTATTTTTGTTATTTTGTGATATTTGATGCTTTTGATTGCAAAGTTTGACTTCACAAATTTGTCAATTTTTGTAATTTTTTTCTCACTCTAAAATAAGTAATCACTACAGTACCTAATTTTGAATTGGCAATTTTGTAGGTTTTTTTATTTTTGAAAGGTTCCTTTCCCCAATTTTATAAACCCAGGCCCCACATCATGGAGACGCCGCTCTCCTGGACCTGAGCGCCCACGACGTTTAGCTACTTTAAGAAAAGGTGCTTCTTCATTCCCTGGATGGCAGCAAGAGCAGCCAGAGAGAAAGAAAGAAAATCTAATAAAGAGTCAAGAAAACTATTGAAAAAAGTCAAAGTTTGTATGCAAAGAAGTTCTAAGTAAAGCCATAAACTGTTCTTCACCTAGGGCCTCCCTGGTGGCGCAAGGGGTTAAGACGCAACCTATGAAGCTGTCCGCAGCCACTGCAGCACGAGTTTGATCCCCCAGCCAGGGAGCTGCCCATATGGCACAGCAGACCTCTCCTGTCTCACCCACTGCTCCCCTCAGCAGTGTACTTCAGTCAGTCTGCCTGTTCTGCTCCCCACTCTGTCTCTAGTGAGTCTTCTCACCCCCCACACCTCTGGCCTGTACCCCAGTTCTTGTATGCATAAATAAATGAATCTTTAAAAAAAAAAAAAAACTATTCTTCACCTATTTGTCTCCTTCTTCATCTCTGAATGTGCTCGACCTACAGTAAAAATCTAAGCCTGATCTAAAAAGACTTCAATAAATATAAAACAAGATGACAACGTTATCAAAATCGTGGTATCTGTTTGTTCACAACATTTTTTTCCCCTCTCAGTAACACAAAATCAACAGCACATCTAACAAGTGATGGAGTCTGGGGTTCAGTAAAATAAACAAGTGTCTGGGAAGCAGTTCTAACCTGCTACCTGGAGGTGGCGAGTCAGCATTTCAAGTGCCCCAATCAAAAGCGGTTCCGTCATAGCTGCGAGACTCTTGCCAGAAACCCACAATGCAGAGCCCTCTGCCAGCGCCCCCTGGCACCGTCAGAGGATGTGCTCCCAGTGTAACGGGTGTCTGCAGTCATCTTGTCTAGCTGAGATGGCTGGTGTTCAAAGTCCATTGATGGTTCAGAAATATTTTTCAGGCCTCTCTTCCCAGGCAGGGGGAAGATAAAGACCCTGGCCAGCAACCTGAAGCCACATCCACAGCTCCATTAAGTCTCAGGCTCCATGACACAGTGGAAGATTCTGTTATGTTTGACCCCCCAGAGAGGTTAAGGGTAAGAGCAAAGGCTCCCCTAAGCCTCAAGGTCAGAGTTCAGGCTCCTTGCTCAACAGAGCTTGTTTGGTGGCTAAGTTTACTCTGTTCATCCATTGTTTCCAACAATTTGGAGGTTTCTCAATACATAGGTGTTAAAAATAAGTCTAAGTGTGACCCAGCAATTCCACTCCTAGGTAAACACCCAAAGAATGTGAAAACACTCATTTGAAGGGATCTTTGCAGTCCTGTGTCCCCTGCAGCACTGTTGACAACAGCCAAGGTATGGGAACAACCTAAGTGCCTACGGACAGATGAGTGGGTAAAAAGGACACGTGTATATCTCACAATGGGTGCCACTCAGCTATTTAAAAAATGACAAGACGAAGACGCCATCTGGGGTGGCAGGATGCAGAAGCCTGCACCCCGCGCCGCTGGCTCTGAGCTCTTCACGGCTCAGTCTGCAGAAGCGCTCGTCCTTCTGGGCTTGGGCTGTTGGTAACCTAGCCCTGTGCTTACAGTTGTGACAACATGGGTGGACCTGCAGGGGAGTCTGACAAGCAAAATAATCCAGACAGAGAAAGATAAACACCAGATGATCTCACTCAGATGTGGACTACAGAGAAACAAGAGAACAGACAACTAAATTCTAATTTCTAACTTATTTCTGGACAACCCTTAGAAATCTGACTGTAGAATCCCAAGGCTACCAGAGGGGGTGGGGGAGGGTGGGAGCAAACTGGAGAGGGGCCCAATGGACTAAGGTGGAGGATGATGGTGTTTGGTGGTGGGTGGGGTGGCGACGTACATCTGAAGAGGGGTGAGCCAATTCCCCTAAATCATACGCAGTGTTGTAAATCAACACTCCGCCTTACCTCTATAAATATATATTTATACAAATATACATAATTTTAAATAAAATATATATTACATATATATTTATATATGCTATATAAATATGTATTGTATTTATATATAATTTCTATAAATATATATAATTTAAAACTAAATTCAAAAGCATAACTTGGTAATAAGTTATAAGGAACCAAAAAGAGACTTCACCCACCTCTGCTCTTGGGGGCAGCCCACATCCTCCAAAAGCAGCAGACATCTGTGAAGACACACTGACTGTCTCCCACTGGGCAGCCTCCCGGTGCCTGACACCCATCACCAGCATCACCCGCCCAAACCAACCTACTTGTAGCCATCCCACCCGGCGCCTGCCTGACTCAAGAGCCATCACCCAAGTCACAGACGTTGTCATGATGAAAACCTCTCTCCTTGGAGCACATGTAGGGATGAAATGATGCTGGCACAGGCTCTTGTTTTAGAAATTTGTTTAATTTTGCCCTGGGCAATTAGTTTATTTGTTCTCTGAAAGGGGCCCCAAACTTAGCCATTTGGAATCTCTTCCTCAGCGACATAGACCGGTTGCTAAGCAACATCATGCATTGTTATTTCTTCATCTCATTTCAAATTCTCAACTCACAGTGAAGGTCTTCGGAGAGAAGTTATTGTTCAGGGTGGGCCAAACACCATTTTTCACTGTAGCTCATTCAATTTAGAAAAGAAATTACAGTGTACTGCTTAATCAACATAAAATGATTTGTACAGAACATTTAACATCTTGAAGTGTGGCTGTCTTCTTTTACTAATCAGATCTACTTAATTTGTCTTAGGCTTTCCAAGGAGATCTCTTTCTATGCTGGCTCCTTCTTCCCCTAAACCAGTTTATAGATACCCTTTGGCATGGGAACTGGGGGATCTGGAAAGGAAAATATGGAAATAGGAGACACACTTGTGTCACTTTGTATTTTGGCATGGAAAAGTAGCCTCAAGTCACCCCAAATTCCAACCTCATTAGAAAGAAGACATTCAACATAGAAGGTGCTGCTATAAATGCGGCAAAGTTAATCAACTGTTTGCTCTAATAGTCTGGCTTAGCTGCAAATATGTTGGGAGCGCGTCCCTGAGGTGCCCTCCCAAAGGACAGAACGTCATATTTGGGCAACAGCATTTCTTGACATTAAGATTAACTTCTTGGCAAAATTCTCTGGGAAGGAAGTGCGTTTTCAGAAAACAGGCAGAGGCATTTCTGCCTGGTGACACTTTCATTGTGTGTTGGCTGTATTGAAACATCAAGCGAATCAAAATAGATTAAAATAGACTCTCCCTTATCGTGATTGCTTGGACTCTGGAACAATCTAGAATAAAAATTCACAAATTCAGGCTGATGGAAGAAGAGACTATAAAAGTGAGTAAATGGGCACAAATAAGTAGAATATTTTAAAGGAAATGTAATTTTGTTATTATAACAATATGGAGAAAATCTGATTTCCATAGCAGTAAACCCTCTCCTAGGACGGCGGAGATTGATTTTGGTTGGTGTGAAACCTTATTAAGCCTCTTGGTTTGTGCATGGATGTGGTGGGAGGAGAGTCCCCAGGGAGTTTGTTTAAATTACAATAAAAGAGATGGGTCTGTAGGTTATTGGGGTGGGGGGGTCAGTTTATTCTTAGCTTTGGGGATCTTTTTTCATAATGGAGGCGGTTTCAGGAGCTGAGGATAAGAACAAGCCAGAGAGGGAGCCGGGGGGCGTGAGTGCGGCCATCCGCTGGAGAGCCTTCGCTCCAGTTTGCTGTGGTTGTGGGGCCAGACTTCTCCAGACAGACACCGAGGGTGCTGGTTAAGGGCACACATTGCAACCAACAATACCTGCATCCCTGTCTCAGCTGTGTGTCAACCCCATGACCTCACACTGATCACTCTTGTCCTTCTGCACCTCAACTTCCCACTTGTAAAATGGGACGGCAATATACCTATAAAGGTCGCCATGAGAACTGGTCAACACACAGTAGGGCAGTTTCCAGGGCGGGCACCCCTGCGTCACGCAGGGTCACACCCTCGATTCAATGCTCTGCTGTCGCCATCTTGGAATTCTTAACCATCTTTGAGCAAGGGGCCCAGTCTTTCCTTTTTGATCAGGACCCCACAAATTGTGTAACAGGCCCCTAAATACATGATATGTTTAGGACATAGCCTGACTCACCAGTGCCAGCTTCCCCCCATGTCCACCACATTTTAGGAAAATCCCCTTTCTAAATATGACTCCCTACAGCTCTTGCCCAAACCAGCTCAATTCCTTCGTCACCCCAGTCAGTGATTACAAAGCTCCCCACCCCAACCACACCATCTCTGTCCCCCCCAAATCCCCCAAAACATTTTGCAACACTGACTCCCCACCCCACCCACCAGGAATTCAATTCCTGCACTTTCTCCAGGAACAAATGGGTTAATTTACATTGTCATGCTACTGACCGAGATAAAAATATTGGGACTGGATCTGTTATAAACATGAAGGTCACCATAAAGAGAGAGAAGCCGTCTGGGCAGATGGCCCCAGAGAGTTCTAAATATAGCCTGTGTGGCCACGCGAGCTGAGAGTCCAGGGAGCTTTTAGAAAGTGATTTTTCTCATGTTGCCCTTTGTATCTGACAAATATTGATTTGAGTTGTGTTCTGAATAACAATGAAAACAGGGCCGCCGATGGGACTTGACTTAGAGGTTGAGAGCTCACAGCCTCGCCGTCCTGTCTGGCAGCTGTGAGAGTCTCGGACACCCTCTTCAAACCGCTCTCCCACATTGGGAAGAATCACAGAAGGGGGCCTCCCCAGTGGCACAGCGGTTGAGCGCTGGGTGGCGAAGCTGCCCGCAGCCTCTGCATTGCCTGTTCGATCCCCGGCTGCTCCCCGGCCACCGGAGGAGGGTCCCACATGGCGCCCAGACCTCTCCTGCCGCCCGCTGCTCCCCTCAGCAGTGTCCTTCGGTCCTTCTGCCTGCTCTGCTCCCCGCTCTGGCTCTGGTGAATTCTCTCACCCTCCCGCGCTTCTGACTGTACCCAGTGCTTGGATAAATAAATAAAAATAAATCTTAAAAAAATAAAAGTCTTTAAAAAAAAAAAAAAGAATCACAGAAGTTTGGAAATAAGGGGTGTGGAACCTGCGAGGGGATCAAGTCTAATTCCCAAACTCCACACTTGAGGAAACGGGGAACTCGAGGCTCCCACGTCACACAGCCCCATATAAAGGCACCAAGTCAGGTCACAGCTGCAAATGGAGAGGTGTGGTCCCCCTGTGCGCCCGTCTAGTTCTGAAGGTTGAGTAGCTCCGTTAGCACAATCATAGTTCTCGCTAATAGATTAAGTGAAGTACCCAAAAACAGTTTTGTTAAAAAATCATGTCTTTTTTTTTATTCATTAGGGAATCAACCAAATAATAAGACAAAGAAAGCACTGAGAGATGGCCAAACAGGAAAAGTTGAGAACTGAGGTCTGGCCCCTGTTCCAGAACATTCTGTGGCTGTCCTTTCCCAGGTATGGCTAATGAACCTCAGCAATTCCACCATTACAGTTCTCCAGCATTTGAATGGGACCTGCAACAAGGAAAGTCCTTAGCTGAGACTAAGACAGGGAACATCTTCTCTTGGAAGAAATCCTAATCACAAGGAATCCTAATTAGAAATCCTAATCACAAGGAACAGAACACAGTTGGGGAGCCGGGGGAGGATGTGTCTCTATGAAGAAAATCTGATCAATCACACTCTAGTGGGCCATAAGCATGTGACACATCTTACCACGTATTTCCAGGACATAGAGAGAAGGAATATGCCCGTAACATAGGAAAACAGTATCGATCCGTGTTCCTTACTAAGTCCTTCTCAACCCCAGCCTTTCAGATAGGAATCCTTAGCAATTCACTGCTAATGGCTTTTTTATTCCTAATTAATATGGCCATCAGGTAATGTCTGAAAAACCTATCTGAGAATGGTTGGTAATATTAAGGTCAACTGAGCTGTCCACAAGGCCAGGCATGGGGCGAATACACCTTTGTTCTACCCACTTGATGTGCAGGTCAGAGAGCAGGATGCAGCTGCAATTGGGAAGTTGGCCAGAGGACCCCCAACTGGTCTTGTGATCCTAACACTAACATCCTGCCTGGGGCACTCACTCTCCTGCACTTTAACCTAACCCGAGCTGGAGCCCTCCTGCCCACCCCTGATGTCCCACCAAAATAGTCACCCTCTCCAGGAAGCCTGCCGAGACTGCACCATCCTACGTACCCCTCCTCAAACTGGACTGTAATGTCCTGGTCGCCCCTCTGTGGTTCCCATTAGACTGTGGTAGGTCCCCAAGAGGGGATGGTGCTGACCACCTTCTCCCCAGGGTGCAGCAGGAGACTTGTTACTGCAGGAGACGTGTTACTGCAAGAGAGACTTGTAGTAACAATTCTGACTGCAAGAACAAAGGAGCGTCCCTCCTCCTTCCCACACAGGAACAGACACCTAGACTAGCTCATGCGAGGGCACCGAGGGCACCGGCAGATGGAAGGTTCAGGGACTCTTCAGGAACAATGGCTTGGAAACTGGAAATGGCTGAGGGTGAGGACAGCCTTTTCCTGCTCTCGGTTCCCTCCTTCCTCGCTGGGCAAGCTCCCTCCCCTGTCCTCACTGCCAACAAGCATTCTTCTTTCTCATCCCCGTGCCGCCCGCTGCTCACGCCACAGACCATCAACTCTGTTAACTCTGAGCTCTGACGTAGATCACAAACAGGGCCCAAGGCCACAACCCAAGATCCAGCGTGCAGGGCTGGAGAGGGTTGGCGCTGACACGGCTGAACATTCCTCTGGGCTCCCGGCCACGGAGAATCGGAGAATCGGTTTCACACGGTGCCGTGAGCTGTATGCTGGGTCCCTCCCTTCCCTGGAAAATGCATCTGTTGAAGGCCTCACCCCTCATGATGACGGTAATTGGAGGGGGGCCTTTGCAGGTGATGAGGTCGGGATGAAGATATAAGGATGGAACCCTCCAGTGGGATTAGTGGACTTGGAAACAGAAGAAGAGACTGGGGCTCCGGGCACCCTCCCTCCTTCCTGTGAGGGCACAGCAAGAGCACTCACCTGCAATCCAGGGAGAGCTTCATCCCAAGCCCAGCGGGCACCCAGATCTGACTTCCCTGCCCCCCCAACTGTAAGAAATAAGTTTCTGTTGTTGAATTCCCCAGCAAATGATAAGGGCAGTGCTCCAGTCCCCTTGCAGATGGCTGGCGCCACAGCCCAGGCCTGGGTGCACAGATTGACAGCTGGCTCCCCACTCCAAGCGCCCGGGAAGAGGGGCTGCAAGTCCATGACCACTGGGTGTTGACTGACTTAGCAAGAGGAAGTCATCACAGCTGGCCAGCGTGTTGGTGGCCTGGCACTGGGCTCCTCGCCAGGACAGGGGCCAGGGAGAAGCACTGATGGAGAGCTCAGCACCGTCGAAGCAGTCAGGCTTTCTGGCTTGTGGTCTTGAGAATGCGAGTTTGGATCCACCTGAACCCACAGTCCAGGGGACCTCTGTGACATCCAGTCACAGTGAGGAGAAAGAGAATCTGACGGTCTCTTGTCATCACAGGATTATGGCCCCTCGGCCAATCAGCAGTGCCCAGCGGTACAAGGTCGCCGTGGGAACAAAAGGCTAGCTAGACACGCGGCGTCTCCAGCAGCTCCAGGGCAACTGTCTGTTATCAGCCCGTCCCTGTTCGTCATGCTACATCTACAATATCACATTATAATCGCTCCTGTGTCTATCACCCCAACGGGTTATAAACTCCTCTAGGGCAAGTGTCCGTGTCTGAATTCATCTTTGTGCCCCTAACAGACAGCACAATGCCATAAGTGGATGTTCGATGAAGTTCAGCTAAGCGCATGAATAAATGGGTGAATTGATGAATGAATATACTGAAAATAACAAGAGGAAACTATTAGCTCCTGTAACATTAGAATTAAGGAGCATACGTTGCAGCAGAAAAGAGTCTGTCTTGATCATGGCGATGCAGGCGTGCCCTGCGACTCGAGGAAGCTGCACGCTCATAAGTAAAGTGATCGCTCCTGAGATCCTACTGGGGATCACTTCTGAGGTCGCACCACACCGAGAGCCTCTGTACTAGGTGTGCAAAGACAGCGTATTCACCCAGAGAAGCCAGGACAACCCCAAGGGGCAGCTGAGCTCAGCATCCCAGCCTGGTTTCCTGGGTTTGGGCGAGGATCCAGGTGTGCCCTGGGGCGGCCCAGGGGTGCACCACGGGGCTTTGCTGAACTTGGCTGCCTGGTCCCAGAGGGTGTTCTTGACCTTCCAGGACCAGCACAGCCATACGGTCCTGGATTCAGGACTACAACTTGGCCTCCTGCCCAAACATGTTATCTGGAAAAACTTCTGGAAAATGTTAAGATGTGGGAAAAAGCCAACTGAAATGGTCCCACTGACGCAGTGAACTAGATCAACCCCTGAGACCCGCCGCTGTTACCTGTCTCCAGGTGACTGGATCAGCCACAATTACAGGGTTTAGCAACTTGCACCTGCGGGCGGTTGGGCACCAACCCTTGCGGTCACCTGCCAGAGGAGACAGCCACATGCCTGGCGTGCAGCCGCAGAACAAGGCACACCTGGACAGGTCTCGCCCTGAGATGAGGTCTGTGACAGCCGACCACCCAGGATGTCGGGGTGCATGGTCTCCAGGGAGACTTTAAAACACATCGGCATCAACCGTATAAGCTGCGGCTGCACAAATGGATTCTCTGATCTATTCCCAGGGGTGCTTAGCATATAAAATGCCCTTATCAAGAGCAACACCGCAGAGGCTAGTGATGACAATCAGAAGCTATTAAGAGGGCTGAGTGAGGTGAAGTGCACATGACATGAAATCTACACAGTCGCCTCAGGTGTTGAGTTCACCAAACACACACCCCGGTGCTGCCGCCGTGACCGCCCTCACCTCCGGAGCCTCGTCACGCAGCAGGAAACTGCGCCGTCAGCCACGCCGCCCGCACCACCCCCCCATCCCCGGCCCGGGGCGGCCCCTGCCACGTTCTGTCCCTGCACGTGACTGCTCTGAGCAGCTCACGGAGTAGATTTATGTGTCTGCTCTTGTGTCTGGCTCGCGTAACTTAGCACCGGCTGTCAAGGTCCCTCCACGTGTGGCATGTGGCGGGATCTGCTTCCTCTGCTGTGTGTGCACAGGCCAACCTGCCGGTGGCCATGCGCTTGTCCCCACCTTTAGCTGCCCTAGCAGTGCTCTGCAAATAGCTGTCTGAGTGCCGCCTCCAGCTCTCCAGGGCAGCGGCTGGTACAGTTTTGGTGAAACTCAGGGCAGAGAGGGTTGGTGGCTGCTGAGGCACCTGCAGAAGGGGCAGGGGAACAGGACAGGGCAGCAGCTGGCGAGTCCCTGGGCATGTTGGCCCACATGAGCTGCTGCGAGACGCCGGAAGGTAAGACCTGCAGCCCGAAGGCAGAAATAGAGACAGCACATCGCCTCCTGGGCCACCCGCTCCCAGGTGGACTTTGGCAGCCTGAGACCCAGGGGGTCCTGGTGTCAGCGCCAGATGCTTACAGAGATGGTGAGTGACACGCATGGACCCAGACGTTCTGGCCCTCAGTTGAGAGCTTACCCAACGCAAGCTGGGATGAGCTGACCTGGACAGTCGATGGGCAGCAGATGGGCATGGGGAGGTGCAGGGCATGCTGGGTGGTAAGAATAGTGTTTGAGTTTCTGCCATAAAAATCACCATGAACTTTGGGGTGTAAAACAGCACCAATGTGTTTTCTTACAATTCTGAAAGTCATGAGTCTAAGGTGGGTCTCACTGGGCTAAACCAAGGAGTCAGGGGGCTGCATTTCCTTCCTGGCCAGCACCAGGGGGTGGGTCCAGCCCCTTTCAAACCATCTACCCTGGCTGCTCCTCTGCCTCCTCTTCCACTTTTGGGGAGCCTTGTGATGACACTGGACCCACCCAATTAACCAAGGATGATCGCCCCATCTGCCGATCACAGCCTTGATTCCATCCGCAGCAGCAGCTCCCTGGTCTGCTTCACCTGACATTTACCAGTTGTGGAGTCTGGGATGAGGCCATCTCGGGGGAAGAGGGACATTATTCCACACCTGTGGTCCAGACCCACATGACCTAGAGAAGATAGGAATGGGAAATCTAAGGGGAAGTGGTGGGAATCAGAGAAAAGGGGCAATCGCTAGCAGGACTCCCGCTATCAGGGAGAAGCTGGCCTGCTGAGGGCCAAGCAGGGCGGCAGGCTTAGGAGGGCTGGGTGGCGGAATGTGTTATCAGAGGCAAAATGGAGGCCTGGCACCCAATGGAGACTGGGCTACACCAGGGAACTTGACCCCAAGAAAGAACTAAAGAGACTTTGAGGCTCCCTGGGGCAGGATCCTAGTAGCATTCCTAACAGGTTGAGGGGATGCCTTCTGTGAACCAATTCTCAGGGTCCCCCAGCCCCCTGATTCTACAGCAAAGCAGATCACAACCTAGAGCTGGAAGACAAGGATTTGCAGGAAGAGCCAGGGCTCTCTGGCTATCTGTCCCACACTCCAAAAGGCAGAGACTGCTGGAGCGTGACGCCTACCCAGCAGGACCGTGGGAGGAGGAGCAATCAGGGATGCAGACTCAGCCAGAGGAGGAGCCGCACCAGCACACAGGGCACACTGAGGAGCCAGAACAGATGGCCCTGCTCAGCTGCCCTGCCCCGCTTTGCTGAGTGAGCCTCAGGCTGCCAGCCAAGGCCAAGGCCGGTCCAGAAAGGAGGGGAGCTGTGGAGGGGTGCTGGGAATAGAAGGCAAAGAAAAATGTTGACAAAGATCACAGATGTCCAATGGGAATTGGATTCCATTTCTGCAGCCAGTGATGTGAATGATTTTCTTCATCATTCCCAGAAGATCAAAGCCAAATATCCCCGTCTCCTAAATGTACGGCCAAAGCAGGTCTGTTTGGAGGTCACTCAGAAGCCCTAAGACCTGCTTCAAGGTGGATGGGCATGAACAGTCACTCTGTGGCCCCTGGGTCCCCTCAGAGGACTATTATAAGGAATCTGTCAGATTTACAACAAGATTCTCAGGTGCAGACGTCAAAAATTTGCCCCCCACCTGGATCCCCCTCTTTGTGCCTTGATTCTGTTTGATTTCCTAGGAGACCAGAGGGCATTGCCTTGTGTGAGATGCTGAAAGCTCCAAAGTCCTGTGTTGTAATTAGTTTCCGCCACTGGCAGAAAGCACCTTTGTCTTACTTCTCAAAAGTCAAAGCCAATCAATGCACCCTCCACGTTAGACCGTCCCTGGCTAATCGGAAAGTCAACTGGCAAGAAACTTCCCCCCCTGGGGCCGCAGAAATCCTTAGGACTAGAAAAAGGACAAACCCCATGCTGCCCTCCCTGTCTGCCACGAGAAGTTGTCAAAGGTGAACCCAAGGGCACTGGCAATAACATTCCAGGTCAGCCTCCACAGGCAGGAACTGGGTAGGAACTGGCCAAAATTCCACCCACATTCCTGAGAAAGAGACTTTTCCAAGCCTGGGGTCTCACTGTTTAAAATGAATATATTAATTCCATCACGGCCAGCCCTTGTAACCAAGAGTCTCTGATTTGCAATTTAATAAATTCCTGCCATAGTGACTAGTTAATGAGAACTAGAGCGTTAAGACCCTTCTCGAACACCTCCTTGCCAGCCTGTGGGGCTGGTTATGGAGAGCTTCCAATTTCAAACACCAAGCCCCTCATTTCAGAAAACCTCAAGCTCACACATGTGCCGCCATGCAAGAGTGATTACGACCAAATGAGTTTAACTCTGCTTAAAAGGCATCACCCTGCTCAAGTCCAAAATGGGGTAGTATTTTCTTATGACAGCTCCCCGAGGAAAGTCTCGTATTCGGGCAGCGCCCATCAAGCAGAACAGTGACCCAGTGCAGGGCGACCTGAGAGCAGAGCAGGTGTGGGTTGGCCGTGGGGAGCTCAGGAAGAAATTTCTGCCATTTCTGTGCGCCAGGAAAGAAAAAGAACGGTCGATAAGGGAAGCAGAAGTAGGTCACGCGTGGGTTTTAATTTCAGGACAGGCTAACAGGAAAGTGCCAAAGTCCAGAATAAACCAGAGTCTCCAGGTTTCACAGAAACTCCATCTGTGGGGTATGGCCACCCCCCATATGCCCCAGGAGTAGCATGTTCACCCCCAAATGTTACCCCCAAACAGAGAGAGATAAAGCAAACCCCCTGTGAGGCATTCGATCCATGGACCGCACATGTGATGCCTTACAAGCTCTGATGAAACTGGACTGATGACGAGGAAAGAGAAAAATAAACCTAGTTTTTCAAGCAGTTTATAAAAATAAATTCTGTCCTCATCTGCAAGATTAGCCTTCGAATCCTCTAAGAACTTCTCTGACTTAAATTCTAATTACTATTACAAAATGTTCCTGCTTTTTATTTTGTAAATTTTATAAAACTGGAAAAAATATAACTAAAAGATTAAAAATTAGGAACTCCCACATTTGCTTAGGAACAAACATACAGTATTAGGATCTTCGGTTGCAAGCGACACAGACCCAAGAAGAAAGGCGAGGGCGCTGGCTCTCGTGAGCGCGCTGACCTGCCAAGGTGGGGAGAGACACAACCGGGCACGGGTGGTCTGGGACTTTCTTTCCATCTTGTTCCCTGCACGTGGAACTGATCATCTTGAATGATTTGGGTCCTGAGGTTTGGGGCAGAGCTGCTGGCTGCTCTGGACTTGCCTCCTCACAGGTTTGTGGCCAGAGAGAGAATGACTCTATCCCCAGCGCAGATCTCACAGGGAAGAACCTGACTGGATGGCTTATTTAAGTGTTGGGTGACCAGATGTCCCGGTCTGCCAGGGACTAAAGACGTTCTTAGGACAGGGAACCTCTGATTTTGAAACTGGAAAAGTCTGTGCAAACCAGAACAAGTGTTACCCTAGTTGCGGCACCCCCAGGCCAATTACTGTAGCTAGCGAGGTGAGTTGGGTCCACTAAGGGTCCACTAAGTTTAGGTCAAGGGCCTCCTCATCCATCGGTGGCTGTTGCCAAGGAGTTGGGACGCACACAGACCTCCTAACGGGATGGGGGAGGAGTAACTTCTGCTAAGAAAGACTGGGTTAGACTTGACCACAAGAAAGATCCTGTAAGTTGGGCAGGCACCCCAGTCTGTTCCATCACACATGCCTAATAATTGGGTGCATGATTCCTGAACCACTCCAATCAACTTATCATTATTGCTTCAAAGTAGTAAATGCTACTTTGGTGAACCAAAATAGTTAATACACACAATTTCAACCACTTCCCTATCTAAGAAATCTAATTCACATCTTAGAAACTATTCCACTAAGTACTGCATTAATCACTTGCTATGTCTGCAAAACTACTCTGCTCCATCAAAACACATCCTACATTTCGATGTTAAACAGTCTGAGGAGTTTATAACAATATACGCATGCTGTCAAATTGTATATTTCACCTTCTAACAATTTTGAGAACTTAGTTTCTCTTCCTGGAGCTTTAGAATTGCTTAAATTCTTTAGCTTGTTCTTTTGAGAAACAATATTTAAAGGCAATAACTATAATTTCAAGAAGGACTTAGTAATAACCAGAGTCCCTATCACATAGATCACCCTATCCTGTCAGTAGTTTTATTTCCTTTATCAAGCCATACAAACAAGGCATGCTGGAAAAGGGCCGTTTGATTTATATGATATCTCCCAAGAAGACTTAGGTTTGTTGAACCAAGATGTGAAGTCAACAAATGCAGAGACACGTGCACACTTCTAGGTTGCTTTCAGTCACAGTGTTCTGAAGAAAACAGTATAGTGTAAAGAAATACCTGGACAGAAAATCAACTGTTCCAAGCTCAGAATTTCTGCTGCTACCTATGCCCAGCTGCACAAATGGCTTGTGCTTCCCAACTATCCGGCGGTCACGCTGGGTAGACCTGCTGCCTCCAGGGATATCCTGACTTCTCAAGTACAAAGGTTCTCTTTTTTCCTTCAATAAGTCAATTCAAATTTGATATTTCTCCAAATGATATTTAATAGGAGGGGCAGAGGATAAATGAAATAGAAAACACCAAAGAACAGGGGTGGATGTGTCTGCAGAGCCAAGGTGCATTTGGACATATTTTGAAAATAACACAGGTCTCCTTCCCACTTCCTGTCCTCAGTTCTAGATGATCTGGAGAGGGAACAAGCTACAGGAACCCAGAAGAAGATCAAGCCCCTGTGTGCCCCTAAGCCCCTCTCGTTTCCTCCCCAGCATCTGATTAGGATAGCAGGAGAGGGAAGCTGGCTCCGGGGAAGGACATCCTGATAACAGATGGAAGGCTTAATAGAGAATGGAAAGTCCCAGAAAGGAAGCAAAGGGAAGATAGCTGGTTGATAAAGGTGTTCAGTACAAAGGACAGTAAAGAAACATCTTGGGGAGCCCCCTGAGGGGTGCAAGGACGGAACCCCACAGCTGTGCAGAGGTGGAGAACCTGCTGAGTCCAAAGCAGGGAGATTCTGTCTCAGATCACAGGTCCAGAGGCCGGAAACATGGTATTTCCCTCCTCCCACTTGGCAAATGGGTAGAGGATGCCTGAACCCTGAAATGTATTACCTGCTTCTAAAATGACTCATTTATTTGAATATTTGAGATTAGAAGAAAACTGAGAAAATGAATCTAAACACAGAGAAAGGATTTATCTCAAGTGAGTTTGCAGCTCAGCGCTTTGATAGCACATCCTTAAAGGTTTAATTTAGGACAAAACTGGCATGGGGGAAGTCTTTTTATACTTTGTAACAATAGATGGACAGTTACTTGAAAGCTGTTCACTTTATATTTTATGATCAAAACACAAGTAACTATGGTAATGATCAGCGTACTTTGAATAATGGTATAACCACAACTTAATAGCCTTAAATGGAAAATATTTTGCTTTGTAGAGGTGATCAGATTGAGAATCTTGAAATGGGAAAATTAGTCCTTATGAACCAAGTGGCCTTAAATGTAACCATTTGTGCCTTTCTAAGAGTAAGGCACTGGGCAACTTGACACAGACACACAGGAGGTGATGTGACCAGAGGCCGAGACTGGAGGGCTGCAGCCACAAGCCAAGCAATTCTGCAGAGGAGGCAAGGTGTGCACCTCCTTAGAGCCTTCTGGGGGTGCCCTGCTCTGCCAGCACCGTGATTTCTGCCTCTGGCTTCCAGAGCTGTGGGAGACTACCTTTCTGTTGTTTTATGTGGCCAAGCTGCAGTAATCTGTTATGGTAGCCACCGGAAACTCATACAATCATGTTGAAATCAATGTTTCCAGGGTAACAGGACAGATGTACACTTGTAAAAATCAAAGAAACTAAGTACACACACTATCATTAAAATGAGGTTGGAACTATTGATATGCCCTGTGAGAGTTAAGCGAGATGAGGCTTGAATCTAAGATTCACCATTTTTGTTACAGTTTAATTTCTCTGAAATGAGGATTTCTCTTAGAATCAGTGGCAATTCAACATAAGTTGGTTGTGATCCATTTTTGCAGTCATACCTAAAATAATGACACATTATACAATGGCAGATGCCTTAGTTTTGATGAAATGTGGAATATACTTTCTAATGTTGAATGTCGGCACAGCCTAGAAGACTCCACTCTCCAAATCTGCAACATTTTGAGTAACAAAAGAATGTTGATTATAGTGGATTGAAAGACGAAGAATCAGTGAAAATAGAGGCGTCCGTATTGATACAAAAAAGATCAAAAGGGCCTCCCCAATGGCGCAGCGGTTGAGTGCTGGGTTGCGAAGCTGCCTGCAGCCTCTGCAGCACCGGTTCGATCCCCAGCTGCTCCCCGGCCACTGGAGGAGGGTCCCACATGGCGCGCAGACCTCTCCTGCCGCCCGCTGCTCCCCTCAGCAGTGTCCTTCGGTCCTTCTGCCTGCTCTGCTCCCCGCTCTGGCTCTGGTGAATTCTCTCACCCTCCCGCACTTCTGACTGTACCCAGTGCTTGCATGTATAAATAAATAAATAAATCTTTAAAAAAAAAAAAAGATCAAAAAAATTCTTATGCCACAATCAACTGTCACTTATCTTAAATTTGGTAAATAAAATGATAAAATTATTATCAAGCCTTTCAAGGAAAAAAGGTGCTTCAGAGAAAGCAATCCTTTGGTTGATGAAAGAGAGTTTTGTTTAACATAGGGCTAATACTGAGGGAATAATGGGATTGAAAAACAGAATCCAACCCTTAGGAAGCCACTGTCTAGGCCAGGGTGTTCAAACCATTGGATAGATGGAAACTGGATGTTTATCAGAGTAGCACCACGGTGATCACTTGCTAACAGCAAGGAGAAAGGTCAGTGAGTTGAGCGTGGAGGAACGAAGCTCTCGGGTGACTAATGGACTGATGCAGTAATGACGTCACAGGCTACTGTTGCCCCCATGCAGTGTGAGGAACATGAGATCACCTGTGTTGGGGTCTTATTTCTGAAAGTGTGATTTCGATTCATTTATTTAATAGAACTAACTTCTAGTTTAAAGGAAATAGAGGGGAGAGAGGGTCAAATCAAATGATATCTGGAGAGACAAGACGGCAAATGCAGAGAGTGGGCATCTGGCTGGAGAGCTGGCCCGGCCAGATCAGGGGGCTCTTCCCTAATGGCTTTCTGTCCATTGCACCACACACTAATTAAATAAGGATCTTTGAGCACCTGGAGTTTGATTACTGCTCTGATGCATGTGGATGGCCAGACCCTTTCAAAATGGGCAAAATGGTTTTTTTTTCCTTGAACAATCTGGGGTCCCTGGGCACCTCTTGGTTGCAATGTGGTTCCCTGGCCTGGAATGGGCTTCCTGGCAACAGTATGATAGTCCCTCAGTTACTGTTTACTGAATGACCAAGGACGAGTGCTTTCAGCATCCATAACCTGGTGCTCGGATCTTCACCGGTGGGGTCACCACTGGAATCTGGCCCTGCTGGGGCCCATGGGGACTGCTTCAGCAGGGGGTGCCTAAGGCCAGGAAGGTGCGGTTTTTTTGCAGGGCAACCCCACTCTAAAACGGGTTGCCTGATTGTGGGTCCTCACCCGTGCACTTGAAAAGGACTCACACTGCAGGCACACACTAAAAGTTAACAAAGGTTTATTTACAAGGGAAGGGGAATGAGGAAATGCACAACTCAGGGAGAAAAGAGGGAGATAAATTCTTAAATGTGTCCTGCCCGTTCCGCAGACCTGGAATCCCAAATGACCCACCAAGACCAAACCTGCCTGGCCAAGAGCAGGAGCCAAATGAGCCCTGACCCCACTCACAGGGCTGGTTTTATTTACAAACAGAGAAAATGGCTGCTTAACCCCGCCCTTAGGTCCTCGCAACCTCCCCTTGGGGATCCTGGGATTTGTAGTTCCCAGTGTCTTGATGGAGTGGGGGTGGCGTCCACAAAGCCCGTATGGAGTTTGCGCAGGACAGCCTTTCCCCCTAACAGTTTCAGCAGAAAATATTGAAGAGTTTGATCAGATGGTCAAATAACAAGGAGGAGAAGAGAAAGGCAGCCACCCATGAAACTTCCCGTGGCAAAGAGGAAAATCCATCATGGAAGTTCTGCATCGAAAGGGTGGATGTGCATGGCCTGGTCTTCGTACAGGCCCCGGGCTCATAACTGTGTGTTTTTGGAATCAGCATTTAAACATGCTGTTACAGCTTTAAAAAAGTAGAATGTCTCTATGATTTGTATTATTATTTCATTGCATCATTTTCAGTGAGGAGAGAACAGGGGAACTTGCAAAACACATTTACAGGCAATTCAAAAAAAGCAACAGTAAAAAGCCAAATAAACATAACCCAGAAATGTGTTCAATCCCACAAATCATCAAAAGAACAGGGATTAGAACAATAACAAAACAGTTTTTCTCTAAACAGGGTAGGATTATTTAAATGATAATACACATGAATCTCAGGACACACTCGTTGGGAGTGTAAAATTGGCATAAATTGACTTTTTTTATGTAATGATTTGTTTTCTTACATCGTGTTCACTCGTGTACAGGGACTGTCTCTCCCTCAGTGCGGCCCCTACTTCTCCCGCCACCACGGCATCCGTGAGCCATCACCACAGTCCCTGTGCTCGTCCCTCCTCTGGCCTGGCCCCTCCCTCTGTCATAAATTTTCTTTTTTATTTATTTGTTCATGCATACAAGAGCTGGGTGCAGGCCACAGGTGTGGGGGGGTGAGAGGATTCACCAGAGCCACACTGGGGAGCAGAACAGGCAGATCCACTGAAATACCCTGCTAAGGGGAGCAGCAGGGAGTCAGGAGAGGTCTGCTCGCCATGTGGGTAGCTCCCTGGCCGGGGATCCAACTCATTTGCAGTGGCTGTGGGATAGCTTCATAGTGCTGTGCTTAACCCCTTGCGCCACCAGGGAGTCCACTGTCATAAACTATCTAAGTTGGTCTGAGAAATCAAAAGGTTTATAAATCCACACTCCCTTATTCAGAGGCAGTGTTTTCCTTTCTCCTGTTCACCCACAACAGCTCATTGCTCCTGTAAGTGCCAGAGCTGAGGTGGAATCCCGGACTCTCCGCGCTGAAGATCAGGGACTTACCAGGCTCCCAGACTCCTGCAAGGAGAGGGAACCCCGGAACTGGAAGTAGAGCCTGTAGATGCAGAGCTGCGCTCAATCCATGAGCAAGCGGGGCGGAAAATGCTTCCACTCTAAGTGGAGACCTATGGTGGGCCCAGACGGCGGCCCAGCCGCAGAGACTCACAGCGAGCATTTACAACCCCAGCCCTGACAGCATCCCGCTGCACCAACACGTCACCAGTCCCCAGCGCGATGGTGTGTTTAGGAAGGTTATCTTAACAAGAAATGTCCCGACGCGCACATGAATAAATGCATGTACACATCTGAGTAGATCCAAGGACGCTTCTCTGGAACTCTTTGCTGAAAAGAGCTTTAACTTGAGACACCGAACGACAATTACTTTGCAGGCTTGAGCTCCAGCAATTTGGCATTATTTTGAAAGCTCTCGTCCTAAAAGCAAACAAAAGACGAGCAGAGCTTTGCAGCAGCTGGGCCTCCTCCCGACAGCCACTGCAGTGGGATTTGACAAGGTTAGTTGCCGACGTGGACAAGACAAGTCTGATGTGAGCTGTTCTCTCGGAATTAATACGTTTCGAAGTCGAGGGCCAGGCAAGTGGCAATGCTAATCAAGCAAGTGACAGCATTAATCTCCTTTGGCTCAGCTCAGAATAGGATATGCCACAGGTGACCCCGAGTCCTTCCCTCCCCTTCTCAAGCCATTAGCCGAGCGTCATATTTCTCTCTGCTGCCAGCTCCGGAGCCACCAGCAGCACGATTCAAAGAGAGGGAGAGAACACACAGGGAGAGAGCTGCTGATTAGCTCCCCCCGGGGTTTCTGGGCGCACCCATGGCTGGCTCGAAGGGACTCTCTTCATTTGCCAAAAGTAATGAGTCGCCAGCCGCGACCAATTATCCTCACACAGTTTGGGGGGATGAGCAGCTAACGTTGTGGGGCTTAAATTTAACTTCTGTGCTAGTGACCAGAGGGAGGCTCAGCTCGGGGCATTTCGGAAGTGGGTTCAACAGGAGTGAGTCCTCAGAACAACAGAGGTGCCCCTGCCACTGGGGCGTCTCCTCTGCCCCCCAACACACACACACACGAGGGGGACGGAGGAGTGACAGGCAGCTCCTCTCCCAGGCCTGGGGAGCGTGCCCCAAGCAGCCACGTAGACACGTGGCAGGGGTGTGTTCGTCCTCCCCATAAACCAGGGCTCTGCAGAGAATCCGGTGACCAGCCCCCAGGTCTGTCATCACCTACAGCAATGCACAAACAGGCAACAGCTCTGACTCCCAGCCCGGAAAGTCCAGGCACCCCTTCACTTCAAGGCCAAAGGCTGGCGATCCCCCCTGACGTGCTCTTTCCTGGTTTGCTTACGGATTCTGCAGGGTGTTTGCTCGGCTTCCACCGATAGTCCCACACAGTTTTGAAAGAACCAGTCACTGGTTCCGAGTGGTCACACACAAGCGCGCAGGGGTCCTGGTTTCTGGGTCTGATCTGCAGGGAAGGGGATCGGGGAGCAGGGAATGCCAGGTGGGGTTCTGTGGTGTTCAGCAAAGGAAGGTAACAGAGGCCCAGCCCCAAGGCCGTGTGAGGCTGTGTGTGTCTGCCCCGGCCTTCCTGCCCAGGCCCCCGGGAATCAGAGCCGTGCCCGCGGGTTTCCGTGGCGGTCTGAGCATGGAAGAGCCGCGCAGAGGACGGGGCTTCCTTCCTGCGCAGCTTCCGCTCATGGGCACAGCCTGAGGCCTCCCGGGTTATGTTCCCTGGTCTCTTCTCCCTCCCCGACACGGCCCCGCTCCGCCTGCAGCTTTAGCAGAAGCCTCTGCACGTGCCCCTGCGGGAGAAGTCAGGAGAGACGACGCTTGCTGCGTGCCGGGACGGGCGCAGAGCAGGTTTCCCTGACCCGGTGAAGGAGGGCCCTGGAGCCCTCCGGCTTTCTCAGGCTTTTATTGAGCGTTTCCATGTCGTGCAGCAACCAGGTCCACGGCAGGCAGGGGTGCCGGGGGGCCGGGAGGCCCCCGAGCCCCAGGCAAGTCTTCACTCTGGGCTTCTCTCTCACTCTGCCTCTTCTGCCCCTTCTCCTCCGGGTGACTGTCTCCACACTGAGCCACGGCCCCCAGAAGCTCACAACGCAGCTCACGACAGTGCGACTGCAGGTGCCCCTCTGGCAGGCGATGCTAATGGCGGGAGGGCAGGAAGCCTGGAAACCATTTACCCTCCACTTTCCCACCCTGCTCAGCACCGCCTGTGGGTGGCACCAGGCTCCAACCAGTTGATCCACATGGGGTCTTCCTGGGAGAGGGTAGGGGCACCCTCGGGGAGAGAGCCTCTCCTTTCAACATGTCAGCAACCCCCACACAAGCTCGACCTTGACGCCCCCTCAGAATGGGCCCAGGAAACAACCTTTGGCAGAAAAGCCCGGCGATGGGGAGGCAGGTCCCTGCTCTCCCGTGGAGCTGAAAAAGAAACGCCAGAAGCCGCTCGAGGACTCTCCAGTCCTCACTAAGCCTCACGCCACGGCCTGGAGGACCCCTATGGGTTTGAAGCCCTGTGTGCAGCAGCTTCCAGAGGACATGGCGCGCCCAGGATGAGGGAGTGCTGGGGGAACAGCAACCAAAGTCACAGGAGCACAGCACAGCGCCCCCCGCATTTGTTACTCCTGGCAGGAATGAGTGTGTGCACTCAGATTCCGCAGAGACTCACACTCGGAAATCAGCACAACAAAAAAAAAGTTTCCCAAAAGGGAATGACAAAGCAGCAATTGCCCCGCAGCCCCAAAGGTGGTGAGTGAGGAGGTAAAAGCCAGCCACACGCCCCCTTCTTGGGAGTCAGTTCTGCTGAGAGCTGTGCTTTCACACGCTTCCTCCAGCCTGTCTGAAGTAATTATCTGAGACGCAGAAAGGTTGTACTTTAAATGTTAGTGACACATTAATGAACAAGGCAATACTCTTGACAGACACTGACAGATGCACCACACGAAGCCCAGGGAGAGCCCCTCTAATCCGAACACATCCTGGCGCCCCAGCCCTGGCTCATCCTCAGCGCCCCGGGGCCGTGTCAGCCACAGCCTCTCGGACACTCGCAGCCACGAGCATTTGCCGCTCTGCTGTCCCGGACAGACCGCTCGCCGCAGGAGACGCAAGCCTCTGCCTTAGAGTTGAGTGTTGACGGGGCCTCCTACCTGCAGTATCGGTTAAAACAAGGGTCTGTCTTTTTTGAAGCAATGCCTTTTTGTGCGGAATAACTGATGCTCAAGCTGGAGATGGAATTACCTCCACGGACAAAGTACAAATACGAAGCTGGGCCCTGAAGGGAAGCAGGAGAAGCTCCGGGCCTCTTTGGTGCTTTGGTGAAGCAGCAGCACCCCTGGTGGTTTTGGGAGGCCCTGCAGGTGCATGGGGTGGCTGAGTTGCCAGCAGCAGTACCTAAGGCACGGCGCTGTGTCCCCCAGTTGCGCACGTGGAGGCCCTTACCCCCAGTGCCACAGAATGCAGCCTCACCTGGAAATAGGGTCATTTTGGTACAGGCAACCCCAGGGAAGACCCCGTTGTGAGTCATTAATCTGAGTACTTCAGAACTTGGGACAAGACCCAAAAGCAGAGAGAAATTTAAAATGGTTCACTTATAAGGGGAGTGAGAAGAGGAGAGAGAGAGAGAGAGAGAGAGAGAGAGAGAGAGAGAGAGAGAGAGAGAGAGAGACTGATGTGATTGGCCAGCATGTGGCTGGATGCCATCTGACCAACCAGCAGCACCATCAGGGCTGAGACCAAGGTGTGAGCCAAAAGTGGGAACTCAGAAGTGAGCATACCTGGGTACCTGTGCTCAGTCTTTACAGTCCACGCCAGCCACTTAGCCCCACCCCCTAGGTCCCAGAACTGCACCCCCACCCCATTCAGGAAGAGTCGGAGTCACGGCACGCTGGGATTTGTAGTCCTCAGTGTCTGAAATCTCAAGTACTAAGCTCCCTGGAATGTCAAAAATGATTGATCCTGAACTGACACTTTCTGGGCTGCAGGTCATAGGTTTATAAAGCATGCTTCTCACGAGTCAAAGGAAGAGCTGCAGAGAACCAGGAGGTGAGGGGAAATGGAAGGAAACTCTAAACATGCCTCTCCTCTCCCAGCTAATCCTCTGTGAAAGGAAAATTGAAGCATCATCTGTGGATGATTGTTCTAAAACCCAAGATGGTGATTCTCAAAGCATAGTCACACCTACTGGCACCCACAGCAAATTCACAGGCCCTGCCCACACCTCAGAGCGTGGAGGCCGTTCCATTGTTGAAACAAGCCTTCCAGGTGCTTCTGATGCCCACTGAATGTGGGAACCAACCACGCTGAGAGCCAGGAGCAGGGTGGTTCCACCTGATGGCGAATTCAGTTGGGATGGACGACCCAGGAGCACTGTGATAAGGAGGATTGTGAAGCAGACTCTGATTTCACATCTCCTGGGCAAAAAGAGAAGGGGCTGGCAACCGGCAAGCCTCTGGCAGCCATCCTGCCAGGCTCCGCCACCAGTAGACCCTTCTCCTTATCCATGATCCCAAACATAAATCTCCCATATTTGTGAGGTGACTGGGAGCTCACACGAGCTGCATAAAGATGAAAAGAAGGAATGGAAAAGCTCGCTCTCAATTCTGAAACAAAACTCGTAATAATTATTGGTGGCTCTGCTGTTTTCTATGAAATATTTAACTCCCACTCTTGTCCCCAGGACCTTACTTTCCAGCCAGGGTGGCATTATTTCAGAGATGGGGTAACGGAACCAGAGCTGTCCTTCATTGAACTGAAGAAAACAAGCCCCGGACAAAATTTAAACTTAGGAGATCATTGAACGTTATTGTTTACACTGTTTATATGATACAAGAGTCTCTTGGTTTTTGAAAGGATTTACAAAAGAGTTCTTCAGAAGGTTGGGTCCCTCTGAGGCAGACTGTATCTGATTTGATTTCTTTTATAAATCACTTGTTGCTTCTGGTTGCTTCAAGTGCAAATTCCTAGGACCCAATGGCTGCCTTGGAGGGACCTCACTGTGCAACGTTCTCTCCCCCACTGTCCACAACCAGCTGTCCCCCCAGAGCCAAGGGGGAGCCACTCATCCTTCTACTGTCCCCCATGGTGCTTCCTTTGGCCCTGCAGCATCTCCTGTCGCCATGGCTACCTTGGCACCTCCCCCTCAGGGACCATTTTCCCCTCCTAAGGGCCCCTGCATTTGCCTCTTTTCCTCTGTGCAGTCTTCCTTGTGCCACTCAGAAGTGGATGCCTCTTCTCTGAACGTCCAGTATCTTCCGCATCTGCCCTTACTTGCCCTGATGTGCCCACCTTGTCCCGTGTCCTTGCATGCTGCTCTCCTGGGCAACCTCTCCCTGCAGGCCTCCTCCGGCTCTTCCCCAGCAGCTCAGGGATTTGCAGATTTGTGGCCTGTAGATTCCTTGTAGTGAGTCGGTCCCTCTCCTACTCCTTCCTGGAGAGTCACCTGCACCTCTGACTCCTACTGGAATGAATTTCTCCTGGGTAAGGGTCATCCCTGGCCTGGTGGGCGCCTGGCTACCAGGTTGTCTCACAAACAGCTGGAGAGGCTGTGGCACTTGCATAGACTAGAAAACTGCAAAGTCCAGAGTCTGTCACTCAGCCACCCCTAATGACCAGGCAGCATCTCCGGCCTGTGCTTTAGCCATGGAATCTCCATCTTTCATTCTTAAGAGCAATTCACACGAGGAGCAGCTAAAACGGCTTAAAGCCTCAGCCAACCTGGACGTAATCTGAACAGTATTATTCATCCTCTGCTCTGTCCTCCTAAGAAATTCCTCTGATCCTTATATTTTCTAGTACACATGACAGGAGCCAGCTTTATCTTATTTATAGCTCCAAATAAATTGGTATGAGCATCAACCAAACATATTTATTTTATTTCCCAAGAAATATACCCCCAGAAAATGTCAAGGAAATGATCTTTGAAAAATGAACATCCGAATGCAATATAAAATATTTAAGGCACCGGCTTGCTCTGGGTTCCTGTTTCTGTTACATTATTTTACCAGCTCTTGTAAAAGTCAAATCGGTGCTTTTAAAGGTGGAAAATGGCCACTAGTTAAGAAAAGTCTTCAAAGCCTCGGGGTTCTCTTGATTTCTCTTTTACTTTCAGGGTTTTGCCTTAAATGAACGACCTCAAATATCTTAGATATTCAAAAGTGGATGGACAGTGGCTGGCAAAGTAAAACTCAAATCCAGATGGAAGGAACCGAGCCGGTGGCCAAGGACCAGCGCATTCGCCCCTGTCCGTGCGCTGTCCCACCCACCCTCCTTCCCAGAACCCTTCCCGACACAAGCGAGATTTCTCGCCCTGGCCTGTGGTATCACACTGGTAAATCATGTGGTCAGCAGATGAACTGCAGGAAAGAAGACAAATATTTATTTTTTTTACGATTTATTTATTTATACATACAAGAACTGGGGTACAGGCCAGAGTTTTGGGGGGTGAGAGGATTCACCAGAGACAGAGCGGGGACCAGAACAGGCAGACGGGCCGAAGACACTGCTGAGGGGAGCAGCGGGCGAGACAGGAGAGGTCTGCTGCGCCCTGTGGGTCCCCTCTCTAGCCGGGGATCGAACTAGTGCTGTAGAGGCTGCGGAGAGCTTCATAGGTTGCGTCTTAACCCCCGAATATTTAAAGCTCACCATAAACCCACTCATGAGTGGGCTGGGGGGATGGTCCCCCGTAGATGCACTCATCTCAGGCACCCACGCCTGCAGGAGGCCACTGCCAGAAGAGCCAAAACTCTTGCTTGGGGGTGTCCATCCAGAACAATCAAAGGGGGATGGGGGACAAAGAGGCCAGAACAACCCCCAGACCCACCACAGCCCAGTGCCACACCCCATTCCCCACCTACCCCCACCACACGGCCACCCCCAAGGGAAGGCAGGAGGGCTGCTGAAGGAGATGAGCAAAGGGACGGAGAGCAGAGAAGATCCTCAGGGTCATCTGCTAACCTGCTGCCCCAAAGCCAGAGCCCAAGCCGAACAGCCCTGCAGGGAATGGAGAGACGGTCCCAAAGGGAAAAGATTAAAGCAACCAAGGAAGCTGGGCCTCCCTGGTGGTGCAGGGGTTAAGTCTCAGCACTATGAAGCTATCAGCAGCCACATGGCACAGCAGACCTCTCCCATCTCCCCGCTGCTCCCCTCAGCAGTGTATTTCAGTAGATCTGCCTGTTCTGCTCCCCACTCTGTCTCTGATGAGTCCTCTCACCCCCACACCTCTGGCCTGTACCCCAGTTCTTGTATGCATAAATAAATCTTTTAAAAAAATCTGCCAAGGAAGGAATAACCCTGCAGATGACAGAAAGGCCAGAACAGCCCAGCCCCAGAAAACTGGGGGTACCAAGCAGCTGAGAGAAACGGGGCTGTTTTGTTAACATTTGAAGGACACTTTTGACCAAGTTTTATAAAAATGTGGGATTTCATTTTGCTTTCTTTTTCAGCTATGTTGTTAGGACACCGAACACATCACTGTTGATTTGGGGGAGCCACTGATAGAAGGTCCCCGAAGCCAATGGGTGGGGGGCAAATGCAAACCTTCCTCTCCTACTCTGGGAGAGTCTTCCTCTTAGGTCGCAGCAGGAGGCTGTGGGGGCTGACTCACATCAGCCTCCTTCAGACAAACGCCTTGTGGTGTGAAAAACATTCCTTTCTGTCCTCGCTCTCCATCCGCCATCAGCACAGACTTAACCCTTTAAACCCAGAGAGAGCTGCTGAGACCTGACTCCAGAAACTGGTGACAATGCCAGGCCCTCTGGGCTCCTCAGTGTCCCCACTAGGCAGGCATCAGCCACGAGAGCAGGGGCTCCCTCCTCGGATGTTGGGCATCAGATGACAAAGCTGCCGTTTTTATTTTATTTCCTGAAAGTCAGGGCTGGCTTGTGCAAAGCTGGGCAATGCCAGCCCCTGCTCTGAACACTCCCTGGTCAGTGCATCCAGTGAAGCCCCCTGGTTTCAGAGCGGATTTGAAGAGGGGTTTGCATATTGCTTTATATTGTCAATGATGGTCTGCCCAGACTGCGCAGCAATACCATGATTGTTATGAAAAGTATCTTTAATAAAACTGGTAGGGACACATCTCAAGGGGCTGCATGTGCCGGGAAGACTGGTGTGTGCTCCTCTGGGCTGAGGTCCTTGAGCATCACAGGGAGGAGGGGGTGTTTCTCAGTCAATGGAGCCCAACTCTGATCTCTGCGCCCCCACCCAGACCCCACCTCCCTGCACCTGCACACACCTCCCTGCCTGGAGGTCCTCATTGAATTTGACCTTTGATTTGCCCGGAAGGAAACAAAAATCACCTGTCAGGACCTTCCCTCTTATCTGGTTCCTGAATCCCTCATTCAATGCTGATTCTCAAGTTCTGGTAGATTCCACAACTGACGTCAGAGTTAGGTTTATCTTTTATCTTTTTAACCACCTAGAGTATAAGTCTTCAACTTGACCTTTCAAAAAGCTTCTCTCCTCAGTCTTGAGATCTTGATTTTTTTCTTAAATCACTTCAAGAAAGTGGTCTTTCCCCTTCTGCCTACCTCGCTGCAGAGATCAGATAGAGCTTCAATTCTCAGCATGAGAACATTTATCCCAACAGGTCGCTTTTTGAAAAAGGTGAAAGCAATTGAAAGAGGCCTTTTCCTTGATATCAAAGCCACAGACTTAGAAGATTTTTTAAGCTAAAAGAAAGCCACTATAAAAAAAAATAGGCATTTCCTAAAAAGAAAAATGCCTGCTGCTTTTTCTTAGCCCAGAAAATTATTAGTTCACAAGGTGAATCTCCCCATGAATAAACTCAATATGGATGGGGAAATAAATCACTTGAGTGTCTACCTTTTTTCTTTGTGACAGCCATCTTGTTGGAAAAGGCCATTATTTTTTGTGCTAATGGAAGTGTCTTGCTAGGTAAGATTTATCGAAAATGTATAGAAAGCTTCATCTTTTCAATGCACTTTATTCTCTTTAGCTGATACTTTTCTGCAGAAATGCTACGAATTAGACGACAGGTATAAATATCTGCATTTCTATAGCAGTAACTATTGCAAAACTTTACGTGAGGTCACCTTCAAAGGACCTTGGCATTATCTCAGACTCCTTCGTACATTGCCCCAAGTGAATCCATGAACCACCATCCTCCAGGTTTGCCTTAACAACTCATGTCTCAGCTTTCTCATCTTTTTCTCTCGATTATATATCCAGTTAAACTATCCTACCTTTTTATTTGGAAAGTATGCCCGTGCAGACTCCAGCCAAATCTCACAGCCTTCAACAAATGCAGCTCTTCTGATGAGCCAGGCCCAGCTTTCCAGTTGTCGGATGCCTGAATATCCCCCAGCTGATCTGATCTGCATCCCTCTAGGTGCTCTCAGCCCCCCACCCACCACCACCTTCATCCACTCCGGCCCGCCGGCCGCAGAGCTCCCTTTGGACTGCTCTCTCAAGGCCACCAGACTCCAGGCTCCCAGCGCGTGGCTGGCTGGAGCCATTATCTCGAGCATCACCCAGCTCTGGACAGCACACCTGCTCCTTTCTTGAAACTGCTTTTTCTTTTTCCCTCCAACACCACACTCTTGCTTTGTTCCCACCCTGTGGGTCCCACCTTTGGAGCCTTTGCAAGCTCCTCGCCTTCCACTGTCCTTACGATATTGCCATTTCCACAGCACCTTTCTGCCTCCTTATGCTGCACAGGTGCATCAACCACGGGGCTCTCGCCTGATCTCCAGCCTGGATCGCTCTGGGTCAATCGGCACCTCTACTGACCATCTCTTGGGAGGCTCAGTCTCTCCATATTCAAAACTGGACTCAACATCCTTCCACGTCATTATTTATATCATTCCTAATACTACCAGAGAAGGGGGCACCCTTCCCAGAGCCCACAGGGAACAGCACCCCCAAATACATACTTGTTCTAGTTGGAAGTGTGGGTGTCGTCCCTGATTCCTCCCTCTCACTCTCCATCAAGTGCTCCTCATCCTGACTGCTCAGGATGCTGGAATCTGCCCCCAACCCCATGATCCTTTGCTCTGACCTTCTCTCTTGCCCTCCTGGCCCATCAGCCTGGAGGGTGGCGGGGTCCTTCCTGCCTTACTCTCCGCCCTGCCTCCACACTGAAGCAAGAGTGAACTTCCCAGAACTGAAATCTGATCCCATCACCTCATTGCTTCAAGACTTTAAAAGTCTTAAATCTGTTTGTCTCTAGGATGAAACATCAGCTCACACCCAGGCCAGCTCTGCTGTCTCTCCAGCCTCATCTCTCTCACTCTCCTCCAAACCTGCATAACCCCTCTGCCTCTGCCTCTGCCTCTGCCTCCACCCCAAGTTCTGAGACAGACCTGTTCTCTTATTCATGTGACCACCTCCCACTTACCCGTCCAGATGTATTTTAAAGGCTGCTTCCCTTTAGCTTGCTTCTCCTGACTTGGTCCCTGTTCCATGTGCTCCTTTAACTGCATTCCCCATCATGATAATCATGATGCCTTATTTTGATTTTTTCGAAGGGTTCTTCTTTGCCATTAAACTCGAAGACCCAAGTTCACAGAGCTGCCTTCATTATTTCCCCCCTGTGGCCCCAGGACAAAGCTGACACTGGAGAATACTAGGTACTAGATAATACTGAACAAATAGGAGAATGAATGAACCTTAAATGTACATCAACTGTCACCTGCGCCATGAAACTGGTGTCACTGCCCCAGCCTGCACCAGGATTTCTCCAGTTTAATGTTGTTGATGACTTTGAGCCACGATCTTTTGTCATGGAGGCTGCCTTGCGCTGTAGGACTCTCCACAGCATCCATGCATACAGTGACACCCCGCCCCTTCGTGACCGTTGAAATGTCTCCAGACACTGAGGCCTGAGAACACTGGCCCACACTGACTCCTGGTCCTTCTCGCAACCTCTTCTCTGCCACTTGGCATCACTTGATTCTTCTTTGCCTGGTTCATGTGTATCAGTCCCGTCACCCCCAAAGCACAGCTCCTCAGAAGCAGAGCCCTGTTCTCTGAGTCGTCTCTGTAATGGCATCTGACAGCACTTTTCCAGGACTGAATGGAATAAATGGAATCGAGGTACTGTCCATCAATGGAAAGGAGTAGAAGGCCAAGACCACCAATCTCTACCCTAACTCTCTCCGCCTGCCCAAACATTCCATCACTGGAAAGCCCAGTATCATCAGAAAACCTTTGCTGAGCTCTTCTTGGGCGCTTGCAGAGGCTCCTCTTACCGTGCAGTGCTGGTGATACAGGTTCACTTCATCTCAGCGTGCCCCGGCCAGGGCAGCCGGACACTTGGTCCCACTTGACTCCGGATGAGCTTGTGAGGGTGCTCCTGAGGGTAACATCTGAGTGGGCAGACTGACCGAGGCAGGTTCCTTCCCCGGCGTGGGTGGGTCTCATCCACTCAGTTGCAGGCCTGAATGAAGCCAAAGGCCGGCCCTCCTGGAGAAAGGGGAACTCCTCCTGCCTGGCTGCCCTTGGACAGAGACTTCAGTCTCTGCCTTCACTCCAGCATGGACACAGCCACTCTCTGGGTTTCAAGCCTGCTGGCCTCCATGCTGAAATTCCACCATCTGCTCCCCTGGGCCTCCAGCTTGCTGATGGCAGAACTTGAGATTTGTCAGCCTCTATTATCACGTCTTATGATTCTCTCCATATAAACACACACCCTGTTGGTTCTGTTTCTCCAGAGAATCCCTACTAATCCAGTGCTGTTCTACATACTCTGTAAAGAAGATTTAAACACTGCGGAATAATAATCTCCCCACCTGGAATTCATTAAGATCTCATTTTCTGAAAAATCAACTAAGTCCACTGAACCATGGGCAGCTTGCTCTGGGTTCCGTGGTCACTCCTGCGGGATGCTTCTCCGGACGGCTCAGTCTACAGCCCCTGGCACACTCAGAATGTAAGCAGAGGGGATGGAGCCGCGAGCCCTGGGCCCTCTGTGATGCATCTGGCCTCTCCTAAATGGCCGTAGGTGTTTCTAATGCCCGTTAAATAATGATCACGAACATCAACTAAAGAATTCAAAGATTAAAAATCAACTCTTCATGTTAAATACTGAGCAAATGTTTATGTATTGAATGTGATTTTGACATTGTAGGAATTTTGCTTAAAAAGAAACGTGTCTTTTCCTATGATTAGAAAAGCAATATTCTATTTAGAAAATCATTTCAACTGGTAGATGCGTGGGTAGAAAGCAGACAGTAAAAATACCTCATCTTTCCCTGAGTACGTGCTCGTGCTGTACCGCACGACAGCACACGGCCCGGCGAGAGCCTGTGATTCAGCCCAGCCATGGCGTGATGGGAAGAGACTCCCCAAGGTTGTAACCCATGTTCTGATCTGGCTCTGCCCACTGCCACCCCGTGAGCTGGGAAGTTGCCCTAAACACCCCCCTGGTCCTCAGCTTACTTGTATAAAATGGGGGGTGGGGGGTGGACAGACTCCACGAGATGGCCCAGAACCCTCTGGCGCTCGGGTGCCAGCATTTTGAGAAAACCCTATGACCCTGGTCTTCAATTCCAAAAGTATTTTTCTCCTCCTTTTTTTAAGCAACAAACATAAAATGAGCAAAGCAGCCCTTCGCTGCCTGGGACAAAATGGCACAAAAGAGGACCAGGTGCTTGGGTGGGGGGGGGCCCGCGCGCCCCTGCTCGAAGCCTGCGGGGAGGGGCTCACGAGCAAATATTCACGCGGCAGGGAGCCCCGAGCAAGCAGTTTAAAAGAAACCATGTAAGCACTCAAGCTTCATTTTTTTCCAGGCCTTCGGGAGGAGACCTCGGGAGGAAGCGAGGACAGCGAGGCTGGGCGCGAGCCGCGCCAGGATGGTGTCCCGCCCGTCACTCTCCCCGATGTGGTCATCTCCAAGTTGGGTCGCTTTGGTAAGATTTCTCTTTATGAGTTTGCGGCCTTTCTCGGCTCTCCCCATCGTGGGAGGAAAATGACCACCGACCAACTTTAACTGTATATGAAGCAAGGAGCCAAAAGTCCACTAATAAGCCAACAAATGTCACATTTCTGCACCTGGTAAGGCTGCCGCGTCAGGCGCTCATTTACGGGAACAGAAGCCCCGCCAGGCAGCTCAGCTGAATGGGACTTAAGTTAAAAATCTAGGTTCCCCTAAGAGCGTCAGCGGCTGGGAGGACTGTGCCGGGGCTCCGGGAATAGTGCTGAGTGAGATGTCAAGCTGGCCCCCAGCAGAGCTGCCCCTTGTGCCGCAGGAGGTGGGAGTTGAAAGTCCACCCCGCACCACTTGCCAGGGGGGCGCCAGCTCCTCTGCTCCAGACTAGAGACATGGGCTGCAAGGCCTCACCCCACCCTCAGGAGCAGCCACGCCGAAGGTTGAGCAGCTGCCCACACGGATGCCAGCTTCACACTAGCCCACGGGTGAGACCAGCCCCTGAAATGCTCCTACAGCGAAGCCCCCTCCTCCCTTGACAGCCCCCGCCCCAGCAGCAAGGCAGCAGGAGAAAGGCCCTTTGCACCCGCACTTCCAAGCCCCTGGGAACAGCCTCTGAGCACGGGAACGACTCACATTCACAGCCAGAGCTGCCAGGGAGTCCGGGGATGCGCCTTACCTCTGGACTCCATAGGGCAGGGAGGCGCATCTGAGAAAGAAGCTGGCCTAGGTGCTGAGTGCCAGGTCACCAAATCCACACAGGTACATGGAAGGCACCACTAAAACCCTCCTCAAGATCCTAGAGGCCATAACAGAGCATCCAGCTAAGAAATCACAGTTGAATTACAACATGTGGCTTCTCCAATTCGATTTCTCATCAGACTTTCCTAGATGAAGACCATTTTGGGGATCGGAATTTTATTTGTATATACTATAAAGTCTTTGGGTTTACATACAGCTTGCAAATAGTTTAGTCCATTAAAGGAAAGGGGAATAAAATAGAGTGAGGTCTAAGGCTTCATTCACTCCCTTAACTGTTCACCAGATTCCTCACGGGGTCAGGCACTGGGCGAGCCATGAAGATGCCAAGACAAAGAGAAGAAGTGTCACGGTGTTGAGATGATTGGCTTGAGAGCCAAGCAAGTTCCAGTTTGCCACATACTAGCTCCGAGACTTAGGGAGAGTTCCTTGCCCTTTCCTTTTTATCTGCTTATCAAGTGGAACTAAAACACCCACCTCAAAAGACTGTCACGAGGGTTAAATGAGATAATGCATGTGTTGCCCTTAATACAGTGTGTGGTCCCTGTACTGGTCAGGGCCCTCCAAAATAATAGGATGGATGGATGGATGGATGGATGGATGGATGGATGATGGATAGATGGATAGATGATGGATGGATGGATGGATGGATGGATGGATGGATGGATGATTGATGGATGGATGATGATGGATGGATGGATGGATGGATGGATGGATGGATGGATAAACAATAGGTTAGGTAGGTAGGTAGGTAGATAGACAGACAGACAGATAGATAGACATGGAGAGAAATATAGAAATTTATTTCAAGAAATTGGTTCACACAATTGCCAAGGCTAGCAGATGCATGACCCAGAGGAGAGATGATATAGTCTGAATCTAAACCAGTCTAATGGATTCCGTCTTTCTCAGAGGAGCTCAGTGTCCTTTTCTCTTAAGTCCTTCACCTGCTTGGATGAGGCCCACCTAGATTATGGAAGGCAATCTCCAAAGTCATTGAAACCCTACTGATTTAAATGAGAATCTCATCTTAAAAATACCTTTACAACAACATCCTGATTTATCTCAGCAAACATCTGGGTACCAAGGCCCAGCCAACTCATAACATAACTCACAACATTAGGGGACTCGTAACATTAACCATCACAGTCCGTTAAGAGCATTTAGGTAATGATAGCTATTATTATCAATGATAGCTGTAATCACTGGCTCGAAGCAGTTCACAGCTATGGTAAGGACACATAACTGTCAGGCAGTGTGATCAGTTCTAAGGACGAGATGCCCAGGACACCACGGCTGCAAGGTGTGTGTTCACAGCAAAGATGCAACACGGCCTCAGAGAGGTAAGAACACTGGCGCCCCACGCTGCTGAGTGAGAACCCATTTTTAGACTCAAAACAGAAGAGAGGTGTCCAGGCGCTCTCCCCAGATCTGGGAAGACTGCGGTCTAGAGAGAGCACCTTGTGTGGGTCAGCGGTCCCCTGCCACTCAGGTGGGGGGGGTGCACAGCAGTCAAAGGCAGCAGATAGGAGGGGTGGCCCCAGTCCTCATCAGGAGGGGCAACTCACTGTCAGGAAACCAGGGGAGCCCAGAAGCAGGACAACAAGCTCCTTGCCAGGAGATGGGAGGGCAGCACAGAAGAGCACCCCTTCTTTCTTCAGGGGAGGAGTGAGGACAGAATAAGACATAAGGGTGGGGCCCAAGCTTGAGTGACCACCAAGCCTCCTGCGTTTGTGTCCACGGCGAGGAACCCTATAAACTCAGCGGTGACGAAAGGCCACGTCGAAATGCACAAGTCGAACCGCAGGCCCCAGAACCAAATATTGACGGCTCCATGCTTGGGACTGGAGAGCTCTGACCAGTAGCAGAACCATCTCCCTGCACGGGAGCCCAACATCGGCCACCACAGCCCTCCGTGCTGGCCCCGCAGATAACAGTCACCCCCTCCCGGGGAGTCGCAGACGTGCCGATGGCCCGGTCCATGCGCGACAAGGGGAAGGTTCACTTTTAAGTCAAACTTCCCAAGCACCTTTCTCACGTCTGCGAGCTGCCTGGGTGAGGTCCTCTGTGCCCAGCACATGTGGTGCCAAAGGTGTGACCCAACCCCCAAAGACACGCCTCTGTAGTGGGCACCCTCACAGGTTAGCGGGGGGAAACACTTGCCAATAACCTGAGACTTGACCTGATCCATCGCCCCGTCACTGCTGGGGACGCAGGGCAGACGCCGTTCTGGAGTGGCAGCCGCAGGAGAGAGAGGGCCGAGGTCCCGCTCCTGCTGCGAGTGCCAGGAACCATAAAGGGGGACAAATAACAAGAGCTGTTAGAAGCAAGAGGATTGTCGTTGTTGTTGTTTTCCCCAAAACAGATAGTCCGACCGAAAAATGAGTGTATTATCGCCTGTTGGGCTTAGTGCCCGCCCCTCCTCCAGGCTCGAGGTGGGCGTGTGAGTCATTTAAATTCTCCTCCGTCTTCTCTCTCTAAACCTCCATCACACCACCCGCAGCACCAACTGGAGGGGGATTTATAATCAATGTCTTAAATAAATTCATGTAAAATAAATTGAGACCCAAAGGATCTGAACAACAAAACCATTTCATTCAGCCAGGAAATCAGATTTTGACAGCCAAGGCTTTTTTAAAAATGGAAGAGGAGTATTTTCCAGACAATTTACTCAGGTGCTCACGGCACCAGACACCCTGACAGACCGTCATCAGCCACTGCTCCCAACGGGCCACGTTTGTGGCTTAAGAACACGCCGGCAGGATGGCAGGACAGGCGACGCAGGCTTCCCGCACAGACCTGCAGGCGGCCGTGGCCCTGGGCGCTGAGACCTGGTCTCCATGCTTGCATAACAGGGTTGGCCATGGACTCACGAATGGTCCATGCGTCTCCCCTCTTGCAGCTTCGCCCTATGCCAGGCACCTTCTTGGATTACAAGTGCTCTTAGGATGCCAGGGTGGCAGTTGTCACCCCCGTAGATAACACACTTGACCGCGTCACCTCTTTGCGTCAATAAAATGTGTGCAGAGGTGACACGTGATGTTTCCAAGAAAGAGTTTTGAGATCTGTTGCATGGAGCCGCCAGCACTCGGAGAGGCTGGAGCCTGCAGAGAGACCCACAGCGAAAGTAGCTCTGGTGTCGCAGCCACATCGGGTGTCTGATTTGGTGTTGGTTGTTACGGTTGCAGCACTGAATGCAGCCCCAGTGGACACCCCGGCAGGCCCACAGCACGCCCAGGGAGCGGGAGCATGTAACTAAGGCACTTGTGGCTTTAGCGATGCGGGAAAGCAGGAGGCTGGGAACTTCGGGCATGTGCTAATGGTTGTTTTTGACAAGGGACAATAAGAAAGAAATAAGCCCTGAGAAGAAATCGCCCTTTTGCAAGCGGAACTGAAAGACTTAGGAGAGGCCGTAAATTCCCGGCTGTGCAGGTTACAAAATGGAACTGTTTCTCCTCCGCAACCAGTAAAAGGAAAGCCGACAAGGCCTTGAGCTACAGTCCAGTCAAGGCTCATCTCTGGGCCAGAGCTGGAATCAAGCAGCCTGGCCAGCCCTTCGCGAAAACTCACCTGGGGCAGAAATGGGGAGAGGAGGTCGAACGCTGCGAGTGAACTAGCTTCCCCCGTGAAGAAAGAAGTGCTACATGGTGCCTGGAATGAGTCATTCCACCGGTAACAACATAAGCACATTATTCTGAAATGTAGAGGTGTAATTGTGGAGTATTGCTGAGTAACAACGATCACACATTTAATTGCTTAAAACAGCACCCACTTGCTCTCTCAGTCTCCATGGGCCGGGCGTCTCGGCGTGCCTTAGTGGGGTCTTGTGCTCAGGGTCACAGCAGGCTAAATGAGGGTGTCCACTAGGGCTGTGGCTCATCAGAGGCTTGGATCTTCTTCCAAACTCACTGGCTGGAGAACTGAGACCCTTGCCCACCCCCATCGCTACCCCAGGGACGTCAGGTGCACTCAGCTCATGCGCATATGCACGCGCGCACACACACGTTAGCTGCGTGACGAGATGAAACACTACTGCACTTGACTATAGTGACCACATCATGATGCTTACGATGAGACATCACAAGTGTATGATCATGTATCTCCAGGCATCACGCTGTAGACCATAAATATAAACAAACTATACAAAAGAAAAAGAAAGCAAAACAGAGAGATGGCTGATACAGAGCACATGGGGAGATTTACCACCAGACCAAGAGTGTTGATGAAAGGCAGAAATTCACAATGAACATGTTCGTCATTGCTGCGTAAATAAACGTGCCAGAACCTGGTGACTTGAAACAACAGCTCTTTATCAGCTCACTCTCCATGGGTGGTGATCCGGGCCTGGAGCTCTGCTGGGCTCAGCTGGCTCCCTTTTATCTGTGATCAGCTGCCACATCTGCTCCCGGAGTTGGCTGAGTGTCTGCAAGAACAACGGGGCCAGAGGGTAAACTGAGTCAGGTTGGCCCTCACCCAGGGTCAGCTAGGGCTTGGCTGTGTGGCAATGTTGGGGGGGGTGTCCCCAATGCAGCAAAGTACAAACCTCAGGGAGCAGGTGCTTTTCTGTCTGTGCTCTCTCCAGGTTCACATCCATGGGTGTTTTGGAGGGACTTAGCTTCCAAAGAAGCCAAACTAAAGCTGTCAGCAATAGAAGAAGCAGCAAAACCACAAGCATAGCTCTACCCTGAGTACTCAATGTTCAGACTATGAGTAAATAAATAATGGGGTTCAAAGAGGATAACAAATAAGGTCAACAAATGGTGCTTGTAAGGTAAGGTAAAAGTATCAGGCTTTTCTGCCCTCCCGCCATCAGGATAGATGATGGATCCTTGTGGTCCTGAATGATTGCCTGATGGTGGGCACCTGGAATAGGGTGTGGGCCTATGTAGATGGGATTCACCTGGGCTAAGACTGGGGTTATGAGGGCGGCATCACGGAGACGCCCGCAGAGAGCAGAGAACAGAATGAATGCAAGAGCAGAGAAGCAGAGACCACCAGAGAACACCAGAGAGCCCAGAAAGAGTGAAGACTTGCTGGGGGCTGGGAGACCTGCCAGCCTCCTGGCCCCCCAGTGTCCCTGCCTGCTGTGTACCTGGAAAATCCCAATATAAAGCCTGAAAAGCCACCGAGGGCTCCAGGACTCTCTCCTACCCAGTCTGCTTGAATTAGAGAACCTGCTCCGTCTTCCTGCCCCTACGGTACATTTTGTTTTCCATAGAGAATCTGTATTCCTTTTCAGTCTCTCTGGACATTTAAAAATGTAGTCACACATTTAGGTCATAACAGAAAAACTCAGTAAAAAGACTTTTTTAAAAAAAGATACGGGAAAGAAGCTGAACAACTAATATTCTCTGACAAAATGCAATCAAAGTAGGACTTAGCAAAGCTGTAAACCAGAAAATTTAAGTCACATGGAAATGAAGACATTTACCTAGATAACTTTTTGAGGCCTATGATTACAGATTACTTAGAAAATTAAAATGACAAAATTATGTATCAACAAGTGCAGAATCTTTTATATTAGGAGTCAGTAAACTTTTCCTATAAAGGCCTGTAGCGTAAGGAAAAATATCAGGCTTTTCTGCCCTCCTGCCATCAGGATAGATGAGGGAACCCTGTGATCCTGAATGCATGCCTGATGGCGGGCACCTGGAGTGGGTACACCTGCGCTAAGACTGTGCTTTTAAGGGCGGTGTCACAGAGATGCCAAAAGCTGAGAAAGCAGCAGCAGAAGCCAAAGAGAAGCCCAGATCACCAGAGAGCCCAGATAGAGTGAGGATTTGGTGGGGGCTGGGAGGCCTGCCAACCTCCCGGCCCCCCAGCACCCCTGCCTGCCATATACCTGGTGAACCCCAATAAAAGACCTGCAAAAAAACCACTAAGGACTCTGACTCCTCCTTTACCCGGTCTGCATGGGATCAGAGAACCTGCACTGTGTCCATTCCTGACCCTACAGGGCCACATAGGAGATATTTTAGGTTTTGGGCTACAGGCCTCTGTACAAGTACTAGATTCTGCCTAGCAGTGAGTGTGAGAGCAGACATCATATAGATGACTAGAATGGAAGCAAAGAAGGAAGCAAAATCAGTGAAAAAAGTAATGGGTTCTAAAATCTAGAAAAACTTCAACAATGCAAAATAGAAACACTAAAAATAGAAATTAATGAAATAGAAGGCAGGGAAACAATGGCACTGATAAATAAATCCAACATTTGAGAAGATCAGTAGACAAACCCCAAACAGAACTAATCAAGAGAAAATGAGGGGGAAACACAAGCCCACATCCTTAAAGATCAGAAAGGAACCACAGCCACAGATGTAGACAATGCTTTTAAAGTCATAAGCAAATACTATGAATGACTGTGTGGTAATAAATGTTTAACTCTCAAGGAAATGGCTAATTGTCTAGAAATATTCTATTTACCAAAACTGACTCCTGAAAAGGACAGAATCTGAGTAGAAGAGAATAAGAAAGTGGTTATCCCCAACCCAACATCTGCAACCCCATGTGTTTGGCCAAGTGCTTTTACCTGTCCTGTCTCAGTGAATCTTTCGATGCAGGCCCTGGTATGATGCTTGTTTGTTCAGATGAAGCAGAATCGTCTAGCAGGATTAAGAACGTAGCTGGGTGGACACACTTTGCCCCAGGAAGTCCAAGGGGCTGGGCCCTGGATGCCTTCACTCTGCAGAAGAACCAGAACAAACAACAGATCAAAGAGCGACCCCCTAAGGTCACAGGTAGGCTAGAGGGGCAAGATGCTCTCCCAGCAGGCTACTTGAGCAAATGATCATTTCTATGGAATTTAGACTGTTTCAGAAGAAAATGAGAAAAGAGAGAGTTCCGTTTTATTTTAAGATGTTTGAACCACCTAAAATCAAAGCATAACTATCTCACAGATACAGATGCCAAAATCCTATTGTATCAAATGTAGAAGTATTTTAAAACAATAACATGGCCTGAACACATTATCATTCATAATAAGTACATATAAAGAGGTCATAGTAAGAATTAAGTTCTGGACATGAATTCATGATGTTAGCAGGCTAAGATGGAAAAGAACTCTCTTCAGTAGATGCTAACTTTAATCTCTTCTGATTCTTATAAAAAATTAGAAAAATTCTTTAATGTTAGATGTGTTCTTTTCAACCAACAGTTTAGTGTGTTTACTGTTAAAATACTAGGCCAGCATTTCTCAAGTTTATAGATTATTTAGGAAATTAGCTTCAAGAAGAGAAATTCTTACCCTACTATTGAAAGAATTCTATATTTCAATAAACACAGAATATTATGCATGTTGTATCCCCATTTTGGAAATTCAAATTATACCTCACTGGATGAAATCCAGATGAATAGCAAATAAATTCTGAAGTCACAAAAAAGCAGTTATAAATATTCAGCATTAAAATATTGTGGTAATAGTAACTGAGGGAACAGACACAACAAAACGTTCCAAAAGAGTAAATACAAGATTGTAGCATACGATAAATACGCCATTTCAAGACAAGGAACAAAGACCAGGTTATTCCATAAAAGATATCAGGATAACTAGAAAAAATATGTATCTCAGACCTCAAGCTCATCATTTACAAAGTAGCAAATGCCTGATAACTTAGCTATAGGTCAAAAATGAGATCATAGATTGGTGAAGTTAACACAGATGGATGGAATTCAAGTGTGAACTCAGCTATGTGAGCCTACAGCTATAGGCTCCTTTTCCTCCCAGGAATCACACAAACAACAAGAAACATTACCAAAGCAATTCAGAAGCTTCATGCTCAATAAAATTTGGAGAAAAGTTTAATTTATAGACTTTAAAATATATGTAAAGATTGACAGATATGACTGAAACCCAGAAGAAGACTTGTCAAAGAAGTAAAAAGAAAAACAGAGAATGCAGAACACAGAAATGCCCCAGACTGCCGGTCCTGAGGGCGAAGGGCCTGCACTCTATTATAACAGGCATGTCCTTGGTATACAGCAGTAGTGGGGGCAGGTGGGAGGGAGCAGAGTCAATGGCGAAAGCAGGTCTTCATCATGTTTGTTTGAAAGACATGAAGAATCACACGAAAAGCTCTATTTGTAGGGATCAGTCTCTCTCTTTGAAAAGTTATCTTAGCCCTAATATACCCTGTCCCCACACAGGGACCACCCACCAATCAAGGGATTGGCACAGCATTGATACAAAGACCATCTAAGAGATATTGGGGGAAAGAACAACGAAGTAAACAACAGAAGAACACTCACCAGAAAGATGTTACCAAAAAGCAGATAAAGTTTTTAACTAAATATTTCACCACGGATTTTGAAATATTCAGTGAGGCCATTATCTCTATAAAAGAAGGTCCGGAACAGGAACGTAAGAAAGATCTAATTATTCAACAGAAAGAAATAAAACATGAACTGGCGCCCTGCAAGAAAGAATAAATGAATAAATATTGGAAGGAGCAATAATGGGTCTTGATACTCTAGAATGTCAGTAAGAAAAGGAACAGTAATGAGAAACATGAATTGTGATGTAATTCATGAAAATGTCATGAAATCAAAGAATGCAGTCTGTACAATTGGAAGGGGAACTGTGCACCAGGGAAAAATGTTGACCAGCGTGTTACCACCAAGATTAAATCATGGTAACGTTCTGGACTTCGACAAAATAAAAGCCTAGCTCTTTCTCTCACCATGCGTTGTTTGTGCTCAGGTTTTGTTTGCCCTTTCTAGGTTATCTGGTGCTTCCAAGGCTGCTTTGCAGCAATTTGAGCATCACCTTCTGCCTGATCCAAAGACTTGGGGGAGCTCCAAGCTGTGACTAGACTTTCAGTGGACTCAGCAAAGAAGTTTAACTCAGTCTCGATCCCAGGGTCTTCTCAGATGTCCACCAAAGACCATACCCAGGGATATTCAGCTGCTTCAACCTATTTCCATAAGATTAATAACGAACCTTAGTAACTTGACTCTCAACCCCAGTACAAAACCCTCTTCTCCTCTAGAGACTCAAGGTCCAGCCCAACAGCAAGGAGCAAGAATCGCCAATTGGTGAGGACTACAAGAGGAGGGTGTAACGACACCGATGACTGCGGGAAAGAACTGGAGGACAGGATGGTAACAATGATGCACCAACACCTCCGCCAAGAAGAAATATGGGGAAAGAAATTGAGATTGAAAAAAGAATTTAAAAATTTCAGTGTAGTTGTCATTATTGCCTGGATCATAGAGCATTTCCTGAGAAGACCAACCTGGAGAATGATTATGATATAGAATCAATGTAGCCACAAACCTAGGCCTTGTACTGACTTTTATTGCTAGTGATTTTAGGTTCATTATGCAGTAGCTTGGGAAAGCTGCTCTATGCTCTGATGGGCTGGATGTCAATATTTTGATAGCCCATGATATAAGTTCTGTGATATCCTTTTTTCTTGCAATTCTTTCTTTTCTAACTTGATTTCAGTAACTTCTAAGAAATCTATGTAGCTTACATTTGAATGACTTCAATATACTTTAGTGCTACTTTTTGATTTGACCAAAGAAGGCTTAGTAGGTTTTGAGTGTTGCCCATATATTTTGGAAGCCTGAAGTCAGCAAGAGGAAACCCAAGCCAGAAATCTGAAACAAATAACTTGTGCAAGTGAGTGTCACGCATCTCTCATGGAAGGAAGCGAGAAGGGATGGAGGCAGATGGAGGGGGGATTAGATGTCAAAGGAAAACCCAGCGCTAGGCCATACATAAGAGCCATTCCAACAATGACACGTTCCATAAACACTGTTCAGTCTTGATAAAGAAAAGATCATTTAAAACTCAAGTGCAAGCAAAAAAGGGCAGGGTTTTGTGATCTCAATATCACACAAGATAGATTGCAGACTGCAAAGCATTAAAAAATGACAGAAACATGCACTTGATTAAGTGAATGATGCAATTTCACAAAAAACGTAACCACTCTGAATATCTGTGCACCTCCCTCTTGTCCTTGATACATAAAATGAACGAGGAGTAAAATTGCAGAAGACCTAATAGCGTAATTAGTAAAAAATATCTGCTTTACAGATATACGTGCACATGCATAAATTCACACAAACACACACACTGAAAATAAAGAAAATCTCTTCAGCTCAAGTGCACGTGAAAATATCATAAAATCTGGACACAATTTAGCCAAAAAAAAAAAACCTCCAGAATGTAAGAAGTAGGCAGAAAACTTTCTGTGATTACATAGAAAACTAGAAACTGAAAATCAAATCAAAACATGAAAAGAAAAAACAACATAAAAAGAGCCTTCCATCTGGAGGAACTCAACTTTTTTAAAAAATGACATTAAATCTTCCTTGAGTCAAAGAAAATGGACAAACAGAAATGCATAATGTCTAAACAACAACAATGAAATGATCACTGGTCAGAGTCCACAGGAGAGAGTGGAGCAAATCACAACAGAAAACACTCCAATGCTATTGACTACAAAGAGTAAACGCAACAAATGAGTGGAAACAAGTGAATCAAGCACCCAACTCAAAAAAATAGGGAGATTACAAAGTAAACTAAAGGAAATCTGAAAGAACCGGATGCTGAGGAAAAAGAGCAGACATTAGTAGAAGACAAAAAAAGATAGAAGGACAGATCTGAACGCAGGTGCTACTCAGAGAAGAGACTCTTCGGGCTGAGTGGCTGTCCGGGCCCAGAGGCTCCCGCATGTGGAGTTCACGACCGTGCAGAGCCTCAAGGGAAGGAGAGATACAAGAGAGACATCCCAGGAAGAACCATCATGAGCCAGGGAGACAACAGAGGACCGATTTGCTGTGTAAAATAAGGGAAGCAGCCTGTGTGGGGACCCAGGGACCAGGGATGAAGGTTTTCAGGAGAGAATACAGGAAATATGAGAAGGGGAGAGAGACAGAGAGACATGAGCTGGAGACAGAGAGAGATCAAAGAGGGATAAACATAGAAAAAGAGACAGAGACAGAAAGAGATGAAGACAGAGAGACATGACAGAGCGATAGAAAGACAGAGAGAAAAAGACAGAGATGCGGAGACAGACACAAAGACAAAATGCAGAGAAAGAGACAGATAGCAACAGAGAAACAGAGCAAGTTGGAGACAGATACAGGCAGAGAGAGATACCGAGAGACAAAGGGAGACAGAGACAGAGATCGAAAGAGATGGAGACAAAGAAAGACAGACATAGAGATGGAGACAGACAGACAGTGGCTTCACAGGCTCTAGGTAGATCCATGTCCCCATCTGACACCCACTGAGCTGCCCTCTTGTTCACTGCTCCGGGGCACACCCTGGGTGACTCAAGCAGGAAAGCAGCTGTGATCCTGCACGTCTGAAATGTCTCCAAGAGTCCCTCTAATTTAGTGGCTGTTCGGAGCACAGGATTCTAGCAGAAATCCCCTGTGGTCACTTTCCCCAGGTAGTCCAAGGCCCTATTTGTCTTCATAGCCTGTGCTGAACAGTTAAAAACAAAACAGTGGATCAATATGTGCTAGAATGGATCGCTCTCCGAGGCACAATGCTGAATGAACACTGCAAATCTCAGAGCAATTTATAGGGCGTGACACCTTTCATATCAAAGAACCAGGAAGGAGTGTCCTGGGGTGGGGGTGGGGGTCACGTTGAACGGGGCCAGGTAGACAGAAGTCAAAGTGCCACCTTCCTAGTTTTCCATTTTTTATAAGAACAATTTCCTCATTGATCCAAAAAAAAAAAGTTGAAACAAAAATCAGAAAATAATATTCTAGAGCTCTTAAAGGCCACACTCATCCAAACTGTTTGAACAAAACATCCCTCCCAGCAGGGGCTCGGTAAACACACAAGTCTGTTTTCCGCAGCTCACCGTTTTGGGGGCGCCTCGCTTCCTTTTGAAGACAGCTGGGCGGTGTTGATTTGGCTGGCATGGCGTGATGACCCACAGTCACATTTTTTCCTATCCCCTGACCAACTGTCCCCACCCTGGTTATTGAATATTACTCTCCCTGACAGCACCTCCTTGAACAAGACGAGTGTCTTATTCAGTGTCAGTCCTGCAGGCAGCTTTCCACGGCAGCTCCCGGCCTCCACCACCTCCCCAAGACTTCACATTACTTTTTTTTAAAGATTTATTTATGTATGCATACAAGAACTGGGGTACAGCCCAGAGGTGCTGCTGAGAGGAGCAGCGGGGAGACGGGAGAGGTCTGCTGCGACCTGTGGGTGAGCTCCCTGGCTGGGAATTGAACTCACGCTGCAGTGGCTTCAGAGCACTGAGTCTTAAACCCTTGCACCACCAGGGAGGTCCTCAAATTACCTTTGTTTCCACACTTCTTCTCAAGGTTAGCATGTTTCACGTTCCCAAAGCAATTTTGATCTGGGAGGTGCCCGTGGTTAGATTTGGGCTCCATTTGGGGGGAACACTCTTGCAGAGTACAAACAGGAATGAAGAGGAACTGTGGGTTCCTTCATTCATCCAGCACACACCCCACGAGCCCCGCCAGGCCCCGAGGCTTCTTCCTAACGCTGGACACCGACACGGTCGAGTTGCTGGTCCTTCTTGATTCTGCCTTTCAGCGTGTTTCCAGCCTTTCCCCGCGACTTGCGGGCCAGCGCTGCTCTCCATCCACGCGGGGCGGCCTGGGCCCATCGGCCAGCAGCTGACAATTCCGGCGCTTTGATTTGGGGTGATTGATAATTTTGACACTTAGTGACCTCGTGTTGACCCTCCCCTCACCACTTTCCTAATAACCCACTTTTACTCAGGATGTACAGAGACCAGCGTCCGCCCCGGCCCCAGCAGTTGGGGGTGTATTTCTCTTTGCAGAAGTGGGGGAAGAGCTGCTGGCATCTGACCCCCCCCATCCTTTTCTACCTCTACCTCCATCAAAAACAAAAAGGGGGTGCTTGGATCTATTGTGTGCTTTCCAAAGAAGTTCTCAGTGCAGACACCAGCCCAGGGAATACCTTGAAGCCTTTCCAGTTAGCTCCGGTTTATTATACAAACTCCAGGCCTCCCGATCACGTGGCTTCATGGAACTCGCTGTGGTGCCTGGATCTATAAAGCAATGAATAGATACTACTTGTGGCCCCGGGAATCATCTCCTCGGCTGTGGGAAGTGTAGCACTGGCCACGTTCTTCATTAAATAAGCCATTTAGATGCAGTAAGTGCTGGGCTAAGGAGAAGCCTCTCTCCACGTAGGTTAACTCCTGCCTCCACGAAGGCTCCAGCGGAAATGAAAGTGAGGAGAGCTTAGCCTGTGGATCCACGACAAACCTGAAAGACGAACATGAGAAGTTCTTTGAGCCACAAGTTACCACTTTCTTTTTGCTTTGACTGCACGCATTGCTGCCCGACTAATAAATGCTGCTTGATACGGGGTGCAGGTTTTCTTAATAAAGGCAACAGCTTTGGACCTGAAACGACATCGAGTCCCCCACGCAAGATTCCACAGCCCTACGGTGTTTGGCAAATGGGTTAGAGGCGGCTGTGGGGTTTCACACCCTCAGTCCCAGGACATCCAGAACCTTCCCTCTGGCCATAGCAGCCATCCCCATTGGCCCCAGTGTCCGCACCTGCTATGATGTGAAAACTGGCCGTGACGCACTAGCAAGCACAGCGCCACTGCAGCCCGGACAGCACTGTGTCTGCTCCATAGCAGAAAAACCTTAAGCAAATTGGCATGGCTTGGGACACCCCCAACACGCATGGCTTTTCCTGGCTCCCCCGGCAGTGAGTGGCGCCCAGAAAACTCAGTGGCCAGGTTGGGGGCCCACTTGCTCCTCACCTACCAGGACTATCTTGCCGGAGGCATTTGGGAGGTGATCACCCATGTTATGTGCCCCTCCTTCACCCCAGTCAGCTCCCCACTCACTCCCGCACCCCAGCCAGCCCTCGCTCTGTGCCCTTCGCTCATCCCTGCCCACGCGAGCCCTCAGCCTCCTCCCGAAAGCAGAGAAACACACCCGGAGCACTTTACTCAATAAAGTTGACAAACTGTCCGAGCCTCAGCCCCCACAAGCCCTCCCAGCACAGAAGGACAAAATGGTCCTCCCACCATCTCTGCAGTAGCCCCACACCAGCCAGCTGGGGGTGTTGGGCTGCTCGATGCAGACATGCGAGCAACACCAGAGACCTCAGGCCAGCCAGGAGGAAAAGATGTTTGTGGTCTTTTAAGCTGGCGCCAGGAGCTGCACCTCTGCTAAGCCCATGCTCTTTCCTAGAGCTGCCCTAAGTAAGAAACGGGGAGTCTGGAACAGCAATGTTTTTCCTCCCTGCGAGCTGCGGGCCCAGAAGTCTAAATGCAGGTTTAGCGGCGCGGGATGCCCACTGGGGGCGCCCAAGAGACGCCAGTGATGGCCAGCTCAGGAGCCCCCAGCCGGCGCCTGTGTCACCCACTGTCTGCGCCCATCACCTGCTCCTCCCTGTGCCTCTGACCCTCTGCTTCCCCTTCTTAGATGGTGTGAGGGCCAGGAATGGACACAGTGCAGGTTTTCTAGGATCCCATGCAGACCGGGTATCCCATGCAGGAGGAGTCAGAGTCCTCAGTGGCTTTTTGCAGGTCTTTTATTGGGGTTTACCAGGTACCCGGCAGGCAGGGGTGCTGGGGGGCCGGGAGGCTGGCAGGCCTCCCAGCCCCCAGCAAGTCTTCACTCTATCTGGGCTCTCCGGCCCTCTCTCAGCTTCTGCTTCTCTTGCTCCTCTCTCAGCTTCTCTTTCGGCTGCTGCTGGCATCCCCGTGACGCCGCCCTTAAAGCCCAGTCTCAGCCCAGGTGAATCCCATCTACCTATGCCCACACCCTGCTCCAGGTGCCACCATCCAGGGCATGCACTCAGGACCTCAAGGATCCATCATCTATCCTGATGGCAGGAGGGCAGAAAAGCCTGACATTTTTCCTTACCCTACAGATGGACACCAGCATGCGTGGGGCCCACCCTCCCCTACTCCAGGGTGACCTCCTCCGAACTAATTACATCCACCGAGACTTGATTTCCAAATAGGCCCCACCTGTGTCAGGATGGCTGAGGTGCCAGGTAGACAATAGTCGGGGGCACAGGAGTGGGGAGAGGGGAAAGCGAAGAGGGGAAGATAAGAAGGGGGTGCTTCAGATTTAGGACTGACCGAAGAGTGAGTCCAGCTTTTCCGCTTGATTTCCTGGGTTGATAAAAGCCCCCAAGGAAGACGCCCCTGAAATCACAAGTGCCACCTGGGCCTTGGCTGTATCCGCCCTCCCCCCGCCCCGCGTGATGCTCACGGAGGAGACGTTGCCCGTCCCACGGCCTCCTCTGTCTGCTGAAGGAATTCCTCGCCCTGCCTTCCTCCCCGAGGCATTCAGCAAGCAGGATGGATGTGAAATGAGGTTTCCACCCGGTTCATTACATCGTGATGATTTTGAGCTGCTGGGATTTTCTATTTGAAAGGAAATGTTTTGATACAGCAGCACCCACAGGACTGTGCTAGAGGACATTCGCCATGTTCCGGGGAGCCATGGAATGGGGGCCTGCACACAGACGCGCCACTTAAAATCCACACTTGACTTGCTAGTTGGCCCAAAGGGAGATGTAGGCACGCGGAAGAGCTGCCATCAGGATTTGGCATAAAATGAAAGCTCCAAAGAAAGACGCCTCCTCGCCTCTGCGCTGCGCCCCCAGTTCAGCGCAGCTCCTTTGAAACTTTCCTACGAGGGAAGAGGCGACGCCGTGGCATCGAGTGTAAGTCACAGACTTCGTGGCCGAATCCGCCGAGGGCTTTCCCGGCTCCAGCGCTTTCTTTCCACGTATTTTTCTCTATGGGACAGGCCACTTGCCGCTTTCATCCTGTGCATTGTTCTGGAACACTCGCTTCCCGGTCATACAACATCATTTTGTTACCCAGAGGCAGAAGTTATCAGGAAAAGCCCTTAAGACTATTTAGAGCTGTTTAACTCTCAGGCATTCATTCTGGCCCAAACTGGTTAACCGCTGAAGCCACATGTGCAGAGAGAACCCTCGGAGGACCTACAACCAAAGGCTCTTGAACACCCATTTGCCTAATAAAATCTCCCCCCAAGGGGGTGCTCGGTGCCAATTTCTAAACATGTGGTCCATGGAGAGGGGCGATCTGGTCACGAAGCCATTCTGTGCCTGCGGTCACCGAGATTCTGGACATCCCGCCTTGCCACACGCTGTCCAAATGCCAGCCATCCTATAAACATCTTCACTCCCTTTAGGAAGGGGGCCAGTGCTGGGAGAGCGATCCTCTTCTTCTTGTTTGATTCAAGTAATAAAATCTCTTTACCATGAATCTCTGACTCAGTTGATGCCCCCCATGCAAGAACTCCCCCTGCCAATGTGACACTACTTATTTGCACGCACATCCTGGCCCTAGTCTGCTGTAGCCTCTAGGTCTGGCACGGTCCAGAGTCTGCCTCCCTTGTGTCCCCTACAGCTCCTGGCAGAGCTCCTGTCCCAGCATGGACAGAAGGAAGGGGGTGTGCTGATGGGATTGTATTTATAAGCAGGAACTGTTCTGCCGACACTGTATTTGCAAATAGTAAGAAAGGATGGCTGTTAGCCCTCAGAGGATGCTGAGAAGAAGCGTGGAGACCCAGGTCCCGTCTCTGTCCAGACTGGCAACCAGCTGCGCTGGGCAGCCTGGGCTCTCCCTCAGCCTGCAGGACTGGCCAGCGGTGGCTCCCTGGGGAGCTCTCAGGAGCAAATGCCTGCTGCAACAGGGGACAGCCCAAGGCAGATTCTGTGAGCAGAGCCACATAAACGAGCAACTGACACAAAGTCAGAAGACGCAGGGAGCCCAGGCGCTGGGGCACATCAGAAAGGAGTCGAGCCTGGAGGAAGTGGGGAGCTGTTCCGGAGAGGCCCCTGCTCCGTAGGTGAAATTGTGGCCCCCTCCTCCAATTCCTGTGTGCAGTCCTAAGCCCCAGTACTTCAGAATGGGAGCTAGTGGAGACAGGGTCTTCACAGAAGCAGCCAAGGAAGAGTAAGTTCATGGGGGCGGGGGGTGCCCATCCAGTAGGACGGGTGTCTACAAACATGGGAGGTGTGGACACAGGTCACGTGGACGGAAGAAGGTGGCCGTGCACAGCCCAGGAGAGAGGCCTGGAGCAGTCTCCAGCCCCGGACGCCAGAAACCAACTCTGCACCTTAACCAACACTGCAATGCCAGAGTCCTGGCCCCCAAGACGGTGAGACCACATTCCCTGTCGTGTAAGCCCCTTGGTCTGAGCTACTGTGTCATGGCAGCCCCAGCAGACTAACATGCCCACATCGACGGTGCCTGCCATCTCCACCCTGCTTCTGCAAGCAGGAGGGGACTTTCAGGGGCCACTGATCACAGCGTCCATGCCCCACGGCCCCGCACAGGGCCCTCTGGCGATGGGCTGGTATCTTCAGCTTCCACCGCCGATGCCAATTTCAGCAGTATGCTATCTTAAGATAATGGGCAGCCAAAGGGCTTGCAAAGTGGCAAGAGCAACCACTGTTGAATGTGCGTCTCTTGATCCAGCATTTTGATCCTTGTCCAAGAATCCAGAGACCGACACGGTGCCCAGGTGGACGATGTTACTGCCGCACTTTTCTGATCCCACTGAAATTTTCTGCCTTTTTATTTTGAAAGAATTCAAGCTCACAGGAAAGTCGCAAGGGTGAGCATGGCACAGACTGTGCAGGTGCCATTTGCCCAGAAGGACGCACTGCTCACATTCTGCTCCGTTTCTTTCACGTCTCTCAGCCTCTCTCAGCCATGTGAGGGAAGATTGTTTGCAGGGTTGCTGCTTCAGCATCCAGGCAGCCCGGTCAGCCTCGGGGAGAGACGCGAGGCGGGAGGCTGGCAGGCAGGGTGGCGGGGCAGCCTCAGTGAGGCACGCCATGGTTTCTTCAAAGGCTTCTCCTAAAGACTCGGGCTGATGGTGACGAATTATGTCACAGAAGACTAGCTAGTGGACATTTCTGGTTTGGAAAATGTTGAGGAATGCTCCTAAAAGTCCATTTCTCCCCAGATGTCCTGGCCTCCCGTCACCTTTCAGTTGGCTTCTTTTGAGGACTGTTCTGTTTATTACTGGGCGTACCAAGCCACCCCAAATGAAGTCGTAAAAATGATTTTCCACCAGGCGCCTGTTGAGGTGGCCGAGCTCCAGAACTCTGACAACCCCACCAAGACGGGTGGGGTGGGGCCGAGGAGCTCCCCTCACGCCGTGGGGGAGGCAAGTGGTGCCGCCACCTCGGAAGAGAGGTTGGAGGTTTCTCACAAAACCAAACATGCTTCTACCATCCAATCCAGCAGCCGCACACTTTGGTGTTTACTCAAAGAAGCTGAAAACCTAAATCCAGACAAAACCTGCCTGTGGATGTGTTGGGGGTAAGGCTGCCCTGAACGGACTCCACAAACACAGTTGTATGGACTCCGCCCCCACCCCAGCCCAGAGAGATTCAACACACCGAGCACTACAGACCCCACAACGTCATCGTCACGGAAGGGAGGCTGCTGGGAACTGACGGTGCAGTTGAGCAGCCAGGCCTGGTGTAGAACCAGACGTGTGGGCCTTGGGGGTTTCCGGCTCTTACCTTTCACGGGTTCTCAGTGTGCCCCTGGGATGCCCCTGGGATGCCAGGTCAGCGGGACCGAGAGGACGTGTTCACCCGTTCATCTCCCTCTTTTTCTCCCTGAGTTAGTCATTTCTTCATGTCCCCTTCTTTTGTAAATAAACCCTGTATTAGCCTGTGTGTGTGCCTGCAGTGGGGTCTTATCATAAGTCCCTTTTAAGCGCACGGGTAAGGACCCACAGTCAGGCCATAGCAGGGGTTTCATATCAGGGGTGCCCTGTAACAGATGTTTGTAGATGCTTTGCTCATTACACAAAACGTGGGAGAGCCAAGATCCCCTTCAGTGGGCGGAAGGCTGAAGTATGGTGCATCCAGAACGTGGACTAAAAAGAAACGTTCTGTCAAGTCATGAAAACAGAGAGGAAGGTCGAATGTCTATTACTTAAGTGAAACAAGCCAATCTGAACCGTTACTTGCTGTGTGATTCCAAGTACTGACATTCTGGAAAAAGCAGGAATTATGGAGATGGTAAAAAAAATTAATAGTTGCCAGAGGTTTGTTTTTTTAAAAGATTTATTTATGCAAACAAGAACTGGGGTACAGGCCAGAGATGCAGGGGGGTGAGAGGACTCACCAGAGACAGAGTGGGGAGCAGAACAGGCAGACTGACGAAGTACACTGCTGAGGGGAGCAGCGGGCGACAGGAGAGGTCTGCTGCGTCATGTGGGTAGCTCCCTGGCTTGGGATCTACCTCATGCTGCAGTGGCTGTGGACAGCTTCATCGGTTGCATCTTAACCCTTGTGCCACCAGGGAGGCCCAGTTGCCAGAGGTTTTGAGACAGGAAGGGATGAATAAGTGGAGCACAGAGTACTTTTAGGGCAGTGAAAATATGGGGAACATCTTTACCTTCCTCTCAATTTTTCTGCAAACCTAAAACCATGCTAAAAACAATAATATTTTTGTAGCTATTTTTTTGATGTAGGGTGTGGACAAGTCTCGGGGTTCAGGAGTTCACACAGGGTACGGCGTTCAGTCTGCCCACGATGTTGAGGGCCTCATCTGGGAGGATGCAAAGGGCGGGTGTGATCTTGTTGCGGTGGGCTGAGATTTTCATGAGATGCCCTTTCCTCACACGCCTGCTGGTGGCGATGATTATTGCTTCAGACCCACACGTGCGATCTCCCTGCATGGTCTCTCCCCTTGGGCGGCCTCCAGGTTGCAAGCACAAGCACCCAGGGAGAACCTGGTAGAAATGTGTGCCATTTCTATGACTGTAAAGGGCAGGACAGGACACAGGGCAGGTTTTCTGATCCCATGCAGACCGGGTAAAGGAGGAGTCAGAGTCCTCAGTGGTTTTGCAGGTTTTTTATTTGACATTTTACCAGGTACATGGCAGGCAGGGGTGCTGGCAGCAAGTCTTTACTCTATCTGAGCTCTCTGGAGTTCGTTCTGCTGCTTCTCGGCTTCTCTTTCAGCTTCGGCTTCGGCTTCCACTGCTGCTGCTGGCGTCCTCGTGATGCCGCCCTTAAAAAGCACAGTCTTAGCTCAGCTGAATCCCATCTACCTATGCCCACACCCTATTCCAGGTGCCCGCCATCAGGCATGTGTTCAGGACAAGGATCCATCATCTATCCTGATGGCGGAAGGGCAGAAAAGCCTGATATTTTCTTCACCCTACAATGACCTAGCTTTGGAAGCCATTTAGGGACACTTCTGCTATACACCTTTGATGGGGGCGTACAAAGACCCACTCAGGGCCCAGGGCAAGACGACACAGATGCTACCTCTTGGTGAAAGACCTGTGCTGGGGAAGACATGGGAGCCCATCTTCAGAAGATCTGCCAAGACATTCTTGTGTCTCTCCTCCATTTTCTCAGGCTCACAGGAACCTCAAAATCGCTTTTACTTGATTACACAAGGCAAGTCATTGCTCCCCTGCTCTCCCTGGCCCTTTCACACCCAAGTATTTTCCTAAATCGTTGGGACTGTGTAACAGCACGCAGGTGTGCTGGGAGTTCGGCATTACCGTGACATCCCAGCCAAAAAATATCTTCCCTAGATCGATTGTGACCTAGTCACACATAGAAAACTTGTGTCATTGTCATTTACAGAAGCCACATCTGCAAAGCTGTATTAATACTTTGCCCATAGTAAAGGGGGGAAATATTTAGTGAGTGAATGAATAAATAAATGAATGAGACAAATACGGACTATCAGCCAAGACATGGAAATAACCTCATTACTTGGAATTGAATATTTTAATGATATTCATTAAAATAGATTCTGTCTGTATTTGTGATGTATGTGTGCTTAAAATTCATGGAGAAAATGAGCATTTTAATTACAAAATGCTGGAATCATTAATTCTTTAAAGATGATCATTCAGCATCCTTTCTAAGTAACCAAGTCTGCTGAGTCCTGTAAAGATCAGAGGAGAGCAAGGGCACACAGAGGAGAGCCAGGGGACGGAGGGGAGCAGTGCCAGCCCCCCCAGTCATGGACACAGGAGAGCGCATGCCCCGCCGGCCAGTGTGCCAGGCCCAGGGATGCTGCTGGAGAAGGCAATGGGCTGGGTGAGGCCCCTGCCTGATCATATCTCCGCTGTGAGACCACCGCCCCCCACCCCTCCCTCACCTGTACCCCCCACCACCCCAGTCCAGAGAGCACCCCACTGCCCCAGGCAGCCTGCGTTGGTTCCTTGATTCCTTCTCAGATTTGCCTCCACCACCAGGATGCTTGTCCTCAATTCCCATGCGCTAAATGACCTCCTTCTTCAGGGCCACCCAGTTACCACATCTCCCGAGGAGCCAAAGGACCTTTGCCTTCACCTCGGCCATGCTCCCCTGTTCCCTGCCCCACGGCTGCTTCCCAGCTCAGCTGTTCTCCTGTCTCCGAAGACCCAGGAAGCCCAGTCCTCCGCGCCCTCGCTTGGGCACTGCCTCTTGTGGCCCTATTTTATGTCCTCGGGAACCCCCCTCCTGAGGCCTCGTAAGGGTGGCTTCCTCGTCCAGCAGAACCGGGGTCCGAGAGTGCCCAATGTGTGACAGGTGAATGTAGGCCAGAAAGCAGGGGGAGCCGGGGCAGAAGAGGGGGCATGAGGACCAAACACAGGTCACCTGCCGGGGTCAGGGGTGGCCATGCCGAGGAGGTGATGAAGCTCAAGTTCAGAGTCCAAGCTCAGGGTCTGGGGTTGCGCGTAGCTGCACCTTACAGAGATGCGTGGGTGATGCTCCTTCAGCTGGAGGAAGGTGTCGTGGACGAAGGGCCACAAGGACCATCGGTGGCAGCACAGAGACTTACTGGTGCAGGAAAGCGGCCAAACTACTCTTGCCTTGCACCGAAAAGATAGGATTTCAGAATTGGCATCTTGTTTTTTGTTTGTTTGTTTGTTTTTTAAGGCCACTAGTAAGAAGTCAATAATGGTACAAATATTTTCGAGAAGCTAGATGCACCCCATCTGTGCCTGCAGTCACAGTGACAACTCCGCAGGGCGAGGCCCTCCACGCCCGGCCCAGAACGAGCTGTGGCTTCTATTAAAGCCTCAGATCCGCGCGCTCGAACACAGGATTTTCTAATCTGCTTATAAGACTTCGAAATGAATATTTTCAAAGGATTTTGAGTCCATGTGTTTAAAATTGCACAACTGGTGGATGAGCTTTTTAAAATGAGTTTCATCAAAGACATGAACTCAATTTCAGGCATTTATTAGAAAATGGGATTTTTATGAATCTTTGCCAAACTTATCCATAAACATCTTCCACATGACTTTTCCTTCTTCGTGTGATCAAATGATGAAAAGATTTTTTACAACTACAAATGAAAACAGATTAACAAAGCTGGCTCTATTATAAATAGAATAAATATGCCCAGATCAAATTTTGAAAAAGTCGTTGACAAATTTGTACAAGTGAGGCTAAAGAAGAGAAACTTCCATGTTAATGTTTGCCACTGCAAACAAAAGCCGTTATGTTTATACAATCGTTTGTCCCTTTTCCTACGAATATGTTAGAGATTTTTAAAGTATAAATCCATTTTTCTTCTTACTGTGACTTTTCTGGTTTTTATTTTTTTTAATTTTACATATACACAAATGTTACCTCAATTGAAAAAATAAGAACTAAACCATTGTTAAGAAATGGTTAGGTCACTATGGAGAGCTGTGTGGAGACTTCTGGACCTACTAAACATAGAGCTTCCATAGGGTCCAGCAATTCCACTCCTAGGGATTTACCCAAAGGACACAGAAACATCCATTCCAAAGGGCACCTGCACCCCTATGTTTATAGCAGCACTGTTTACAATAGCTAAGCTTTGGAAACAACCCAAATGCCCAAAAATAGATGACTGGATCCAGAAGATGTGGTGCATATACACCATGGAATATTACTCAGCATTCAAAAAAGATAAACACATGCAATTTGCAGCAACATGGATGGCGCTGGAAGGGATCATGCTCAGCGAAATAAGCCAGAAAGAAAAAGAAAAATACCATATGGTCTCCCTCATAGCAGGAATCTAGAAAACCTAAATAAGGGACCAGGAAAAAGACTAATCAATACAAAGTAAAAATCAAAATCAACAAGCAACTATAAACCAGAGACACACTATGGGGGTGGGGAGTGGTGCGGAGAGGAAGGATGAAGGTCAAAATAAGGGGGGTGCAATTGTATGGGGAAAATAACCAAAATGAAAATGCATACATTGTGCAAAAATGAAAAATGATGTAAGAATTATATAAAATAAAACATTTAAAAAAGAAATGGTTAGGAAAAATAAATGAACTTTTTTTTTACTTTATAGGCAAAATTATGTAGACAAAGGTCAATAAAAGAAAAATTTCACTACCAGTTGAAACTGCCAAAGTTTAGTAAACTGTCATTTAGACCCCCAGGTATCTGTGAGGTGTCACTGCCAGCTAAGACAGAATTATGACCTGTATTAATATATGCTGAACTGGTAAACAGGACTTCAGACCTCTGTATCACAGAGATTAAGATTTTTTAATAAACTGTTTTTTATCACATATATCGTTTTTAAGTGTTATTAATATATTTTAAGGAGAACAGAAAAAATGGTGCAGAAAATCTCAGAATTTCAGAAGAAAAACAGAAATGTGGTTTTTTCCTAAAATGTTATTTTTTAAATATTGCATATTTTCTCTAACTTGTTTTTAATTTCTACTTTCATATATTTTATATGTTGTATTACCAACGGCCTCAGGTCAAAGGCCACCAGAAATACATGAGCAGCTGAAGGAGTCGGGGTGAGTAGTCGTGGTGATGAGGGAGAACACACAGTGGAGACCAAGAGGCAGGGGCTCCCTCAGCACCCCCACTCCTACCCTCCCACCCACATACCCCCTTCAAGAGGTTCTGGGTGTTTAGCCAAATTTTCAGATGATTCCTGTAGGGTAAATTGGCAATTTCCTTTCAAATCAAAATGTATCCTATATCAGGAACAGGGCCCCGCAGTCCGTGAACAATGGGAATTTTCAGTATTGCCCCAACATGACCCCTGGCTTCTGTATGTGATCCTCAGTGATAGGACCTATGGTGTCAGACAGGAGCGGGAGAGCTCAGCCTTCCACAGATCTGTGGGGAGCAGCCCATAGACTGCCCGGTGCCAGCAACCCCACTGCAGGGAAAAGAGTTCCCCCCAGATTCCAGCCCGCCTGGGAACAAGCTGCCACCTTGCATGCTGCGCGTGGTGAGGTTCCTGGAGAGAACTCAGCACAAGAGAGATGATTTGTGACCCCAAGAACCCACACTGTTGTGGATTCATTGTGTCCTCCCAAGCCAGAAGCGTCAGGTCTGAACCCCCTGCAACTACAGTGTGACCTGATTTGAAGCCAGAGTCTTTGCAGGTGACCACATTGAGTGGGATATCATCAGGATGGCCCCTAATGCAAATTGACCATATCTGAGGGGGCAATTTGGACACAGACATGAACACATGCAGAGAGAAGGGATGTGGGGAGGCTGTGTGGTGAAAGCAGAGGCTTGCTGCCACGGCCAGGAGCCAAAGGGTTCCAGCCAGTCTCAGAGGAAGATGGCCCTGCAGTCAGCTTGATTTGGGACTTAAAGTCCAGTTGGGAGTCCCGGGTTACAACAGCCCTGGGACCTCTCATTCTATGTACCTTTCTTTTATGAAATTTACAAATTTCTCCATTAAGAGTTTGACACTTCTTTGCTAAGTTGTGTTCACTTTCAAGTTAGAGAAAATCTAAACACCGGTGACTCATCCTTCCTTTTCTTCTCCCCGGCCTGCTCTCCCTCTCCTTTCTAGCTCACATCCTCCTTGCTCACCACTCCAAGGAGCCCAGAGAGAAGCAGTCCAGGGCCAGTGCTTTGCCCTGGGAGGTCATCAACAAACAGAGCATCTTGTCTTTACTCCTACCGCCCCCACCAGGAAGATCTTGCACTGTAATCACAAAAAGGCTGCTGTGGCTCCTGGCATCTTGTCTGTGTTCCAGGCTGGAAGAAGGTGCATTGTCTTATCTGGTGAGCAATGCCCTCCCAAAGGAATTCTGCCTACATTTCCATGAACACACCTTCATGACATGCCCAACCCGGACTGCTAAAGATGTGGGAAGATCAACTCTGTTTTTTTTTTTGTTTTTGTTTTTGTTTTTAAGATTTATTTATTTATGCGTACAAGAGCTGGGGTACAGTCAGAAGCACGGGAGGGTGAGAGAATTCACCAGAGCCAGAGCGGGTAACAGAACATGCAGATGGACCGAAATACACTGCTGAGGGGAGCAGCGGGCAACAGGGGAGGTCTGCACGCCATGTGGGACCCTCGCCGGTGGCCGGGGATCGAACCGGCGCTGCACAGGCTGTGAGCAGCTTCGCAGCCCAGCGCTCAACCACTGCGCCACCAGGGGAGGCCCTCTGTTTTTTTTTTTTTTTTTTTTTAAGGAGGCACATTGCCAACCAAACAAAATGTGGGTTTCTTAGAAAAATAGAAAATACAGTAGCTATGCCTTGGGCATAGAGCCACAGGTCTATTCTTGACAGATTTTGGGCAATTACAAACAGGATCTTTTTTTCTACTGCAATTTCTAATTATTTCTCACCAGTGCAGAAAAATTTCTCATCTTCAAGCTTACACTCAGTACGCCTGAGAAACTAATTCTAGTCATTCTTCAGGTGATTCTTTTGGTTTTTCATATTGAACAATTATAATTCCTGGATGTCGTTGCCTTTCTTCCTTACAGTTTTTATTTCTTTTCTTGAACTTTGGCTCAGATAAAGAAGACAGGGGAGGGGCTTTATTTTTCATGTGTTGCCTCATTCATGTGTTGGTTCCTATAGTTTTCTGGTATATGTTCTTTTTTTTATTTTTTTTTAATTTTTTTTATTTTTATATTCCCCATACAATTGCGATCCCCTTATTTTGACCCCAATCCCTCCCCTCCCCACCTCCCACCCCCCATAGAGTGTCTCTGGTTCATAGTTGTTTGTTGATTTTGATTTTCACTTTCTTATAGTTATTCATTTTCCTGGTCCCTTATTTAGGTTTTCTAGATTCCTGCTATGAGTGAGACCATCCGGTATTTTTCTTTTTCTTTCTGGCTTATTTCGCTGAGCATGATCCCTTCCAGCGCCATCCATGTTGCTGCAAATGGCATGTGTTTATCTTTTTTGATTGCTGAGTAATATTCCATGGTGTATATGGACCACATCTTCTTGATCCAGTCATCTATTTTTGGGCATTTGGGTTGTTTCCAAAGCTTAGCTATTGTAAACAGTGCTGCTGGCCCTTCTGGTATATGTTCTTTATCAAGTCAGGGAGTTCACTTCTGTTCAGCTTTCTAGATGTTTCTATGATGAATCTTTATGGGGGCAGGTGGTAAAGGGTAGCGTCTGTTCTGAAAATCACAGAAGTTTTTACATTTAATTTATTAAGACAGTTAACCACTTTATCAATAGTCTTTGCTGAACCAGCCCCGTTAGTTCAAGATGTATTATTCTATTAATAAACCATAGGATTTATTTTGCTAATATTTCTTTAATGGCTTCTGCATGTACCTTTGTAAGTGTGATGTGTCTTGGTGTGTTTCTTGCACTTTGCCCATATGGTTTTGATAATCACATTTTTACTGACTTTGTAAAATGGGTTGGTTGGCTTTCCATCTTTCCCACACTTGGGAATAGTTTCCTCACATCGAGCTATTTGTTCCTTGAACATTCTGTAGAATTCGTCTTTAAACTACATAAACTTGGTCCCGCTGACTCTTTGATCTTCATCTCTCATTCCCATTTATTTTATGATTATTTCTCTATTCAGTCTTTCTACCTGTTCTTGGTTCAGGCTTCATTATTTGGATTAACTTAGGAATTTCTCAGCTGCTTTCTTAAATGTGCTAGTATAAAGAGATTTAGTTCTTTTATAATTTTTAAAGTACAGATACAGCCCCAGCTAGAGTTTTTTCCTTGTGATATTTATTTATGCTAGTTTTCATTTTTATTAATTATATCTGCCCAAAGCTTGTTGATTTTATTAATCATTTCAGAGAACTTGCTTCAGGCTTCCTCGTTGAATTCTACTGACTCTCTCATTCATCTCTGCTCTTTATTGTTTCCTTCCTTCTACTTTCTTTGAATTTATTTTTGTTGTCCTTTTTTATAGTTTCTGAAGTGGAAAGCTTAGCTAATTTCTTTTCAACCTTTCTTGTTTTCTAATAAATGCACTCTGGCACTAATTCCCCTGTGAGCACCACTTTAGCTCTATCTCACAACATAATATGTAGGGCTTTTACAGTCACTTGGTTTTAAGTACTGTAACTCCCATAACTCCCATTTTGATTTTCTTTTTAGTCCATGAATTATTGAGAAGGCATTTTTTAATCTCCAGATGGATATGGAAGGTATTCTTCCTATTCTTTTGTTGGTGGTTACGACTTGTTTTGCATTATCCCCAAAGAATAAAGATTAGATGCCTTCAACCTTGGGAAATTTTTCTGTTGTCAAGGACATGGTTAACTTTTTTTTCAATGTCCCTATGTATTTATAAAGAATGAGTACACTCAACAATGTATCGAGTTAATTAAACTCTTCAAATCCTCTGTATGCTTGATCATATTTCTCCTACCTGATCTGTTTTGAGAATTGTAATTTGTCACCTGTGGCCACCATAACGAATTGCCACAAACTTAGTGGCCTAAGACAACAGAAAACTGTCCCGTCACGGTTCTGGAAACCAGAAATCTGAAATGAAGGTGTCGGCAGGACCACACTCGCTCCTGAGACCTGGAGGGAATCTGTTCCATGCCTCTTCCAGCTTCCGCCTACACGCCTTGGCTGGAGGACACGTCACTCCAGTCAGTCTCTGCCCCCATCACCTCACCTTCTCTCTCTCGTTTCCCCCTGCTCTGTCAAGGACACTGATGACACTGAGGACCCATCCGCATCATCCAGGATGAGCTCATCCCAAATCCTCCACTGAATCACATCTTTAAAAATCCTTTTTCTGAATAAAGCTCTAGGAATGGGAACATAAACCTACCTTCAGGGACACCTATCTTTATCCCACCATCACAGGGATATGTTAAAATCTCTTCAATTCTAGATGTGCCCATTTCTCCTTACTGAAGTATAATACTGCAAATATTTTAAAGATGTGGCATTAGATGTATACATCAAAATTATAATATTTCGTTAGTAAATTTTCACTTTTATTAATATGAAATATCTGTCTCTGTCCTTAATACTTTTTTTCATGAATTCTAATTTGTAGGAATAGCGCCACGTTATATTTTTTAATTAATTTTAACTCAGTCATTTCATTTCAGCCTGATTTTAGTCCATTTTCATATTGTCACAACTGATCCACCTGGGTTTCTTTCTACCATCACAATGTATGTTTCGCTCTTCCCTGCTTTCTCCAACTTCCTTTTGACCCTATCATTCTTCGTCTGCCCCGTGCACAGCCAAAATCACAGCCTCAAGTGTCCTCAAGTTGAATTTTAATTTGCGGGGCGGTTGAAATGATGAAGAATGTGGAACTCCCTGACGCACACAAAGGCCTCCATCCAGCGCCAGTTCTGAGGACTGATTTTGATTTTGCCAGAACGTCCATTATCTCCATGGCCCCACCAGCCAAACCTCTTGGTCAAGAGAGTATTTCAAGTGAACTCACTACTTTAAAAGACATCAAGAAATCCTGCCAGTTGCCACAACACAAATGCACCTAGAGGAGATGGTGCTAGAATAAATAAGTCTGAGAAAGACAGACACAGTATGACTTCACTCATATGTGTTTGGTAAAAGCACGGCATAAATAAATGAACAAAACAAAACAAAATCAAACTTTTAGAATAAAATGGTTACTGGGGGGAAGGGGGTGGGGTGGGTAAGTTGGGTTAAAGGGGTGCCATTATATGATGGAAACTAGATTTTTGGTGGAGATCATAATATGATAAATCCAGATATAGATGTATAAAACTGTGCCCCTGCGGCCTATGTAATGTTTTAAACCAGTATCACACCAATAAAATATATAAATAAAATGCATCTGATCACACCATCCATTTGCTGAGAAATAAGTTTCCAAGCACCCCACAAACACAGCCAAAGTACACCCGTTGGAGCAGCCAATGAAAGTCCAACAAACCCTGTCATTTGAAATTGTGTCGACCAAAGACTATATTTTAACCCAGTTCTGGCAGAGCCGATGCTACACAGGACAGAGACACAGAAGGGGCCAGTGTGTTGGGAGAGCGGACCAGGAGGCCGGGAGTTCTGGCCTGTGGGATTTCTTCGCACCCGAACAAGTATTCTTGGCTCAGTTCAGCTGCAGCTGCTGAGCTGGTAAATTCCAAGGAATGAAGGAACACAGTGAATAAAGAAGACAGAAATGAAAGAAGCCAAGAGCATCTCCAGATAAGGCCAGAGCCTCAGAGAGAAAAGGAATTTATAACCCAGAGAATACCCTTACTGCGCCTTCTCACATTGCCACTATCTGTGTTCACATCATCTGGATTCAAATAAAAGAATGCTCTGTCCTGGTTATTATTCATGTTTCTTTTAAAGGCACAAATTCCCAGCCCAGGCAATTTTGCTGGGAACTGAACTACTTATTTACTGGAGCCCTGCGTCCTGCTGTTGCATCAGGCCAGCAGGGAAAGATCCAGGGCACGGAGACCACAGCCCCCTCCCTAGGGCCCAGAGGGGCTGCGTCTGCCCCAGCAGCAGCGCCAGCCATATGATCTCGGGGAGGCCAGGCGCAGAGGCGGCGCCACCGGGGGGGGGGGGGGGGGGGGGGGGGGGGGGTCGTAAAGCAGCCGCTCTTTCCCCGAACATGTCACCATTTCTGGGGGTGACAACACTCTGCCCCAGTCTCCCATCTAGGGGTTCAGAACTGCTGGGGGGAAGGCATTGGGCAGAAGACAGGAGCAGGCCGGAGAGGGGCGCGTCCCTCCCGCTGTAGCGCCTGGCAGAGTGGCACTGCAGGCATTACCCTGGCACGACAGACACCGGAGACGCCACCTGGGGGACAGGCTGCATGAGCCACGAGCCCCCCGGAAATTCTCTATCTCAGCTCTCGCTCTTCTCACTCCCTGCACGAAAGCCCATTGCTGCTTCTCCCCAGGTGTCTGCAAATAGGTGAGGACCCTCAACCTGGGCACCCCCTCCCCCAGTTTTGCTCAGTTTCATCAGCGCTCCCTGCCCCCCCGGCTCGAGGGACCTGCGAGTGTCTGCACAAGCAGAAGACACGTGATTCCAGAGGAAGAGATGGGTTCTCCAGCCCTTTTTTATTAAATATTGATTGAGCACCTGCTGAGAGCCAGGCAGAGGCGGGAGCCCCCAGCCTTCAGGGCGGAGGCAGGCAGCTCGCTGCCCTGAGGCACCCTCCCGAGGACACTGCCAAGGAAAGGGCTGGGATGGAGTGACCTGGAGCCAGGGAGAAAATTAACCCCACCCCCAGGGCCGTCTCCCCCTCAAGGTCAGCGTGCCAGGGACTGAACATAAACCTGTTGCTGTTGTTTCTTCCCATGTGTCTGCACGTAGGCGAGGACCCTCATCTACTATAGCCCCCCCGACCCCGCAGCTGATTCAGTCCAACAGTCCATTCCCAGGGATGTTGTGGTCATTTCCCTGGGCAGGACTGTGGCTGTCACCTCTGTCCACTCAGAACTCTCCAGAGTTCTGCTACGCATGGCCTTGCCACCCCCTGATGATTGCCCCCAAACCCCTCATTCTCTGAGGCTAAGCAATCCCTTCTTAGGTAGGAGAATAATTCTCACAGCTCAAAGCTGCTCCAGCCATCTGTGAGCAAAGCCACGTTTCTATCCCTGGTCTGCCACACAGGGGCACTTGTGCAGAGTAACAATAACAAGTTCCTAGAAAAGGAAAAGGAAAAGAAAGACTCATGAAATACACACCTGAGTTTTTTTATTAGTATTTGCTTCAAAGGGCCTCAAATCACTCCATCAAATTACGATAAACATTTCTGAACACTCTATGCTCTGCAGAAAGGAACAAACAGTTCTGAGCCGCCTGGTCCTTGAAACGCCCCCGGAGGGGTGTGTCCCGGACACAGGGCCAGCAGCCACTGCCCAGGCCGGCCAGGGGGTCATCTCGACCCTTCCTCCTCGTGGGGGCAGCATTCGTGGCCCAAAAGCAGAGCAGAGTTGTTGACATGAGCAGTTCCCACCTGTCCCTGTGGGGACAGTGGGTGCCAGTCCTGCCCTAGACTATTCCAGGGGACACTGTGCACCCACCCCACACCCTAGTCTTCTGCAAGCTATGATACTCAACTTCTCCTGCAAAAGAGTGAGAAAATGACATTCATAATAACAAGTTAATATTCACTTGAGTATATTACTTCCTAGGGTGTCCATGACTAATTACTACAACGTGGTAGACTAAAACAACAGGCATTAATTCCCTAGCTGTTTTGGAGGCCATAAGTCTGCTGCCAGATCGACCTCGGCAGCCTCCAGGCTGAATGTGGCAGGGCTCCTGGTCGAATTGGCAGGTTCCAGGCTGAGGCTGGGAGGGCTCCTGGTAGACCTCGGGGCCTCCAGCGTGAGTGTGGACAGGCCTCCTGGTCACCTCGGCAGTGTCCATGCTGACTGCAGGCAGGGATCCTGATTAACCTCAGCCGACTCCAGGCTGAGTCTAAACAGGCTTCTTGGTCGACCTCGGCAGCCTCCAGGCTGAGTCTGGGCAGGCCTCCTGGTCAACCTCAGCAAATTCAGGCTAAGTCCAGGCTGGGCTCGTGGTCTGCCTTGGCTGCTTCAGGCTGAGTCCAGGAGGAATTCCTGGTAGACCTCGGCCGCCTCCAGGCTGAGTCCAGGCAGGGCTCCCTGTTGACCTCAGCAGCCTCCAGGCTGAGTGTGGGCAGGGCCCCCCGTCAACCTCTGCAGCCTTCAGGCTGAGTGTGGCAAGCCTACTAGTCCACTGCGGCAGCTTCCAGGCTGTCTGGGAAGGCCTCCTGGTCCACGTTGGCAGCTTCAGGTTGAGACTGGGCAAGACTCTGGTCGACCTTGGCAGCTTCCATGCTGAGTCCGCAGAGGGCTCCTTCTCTACCTTGGCAGCCTCCAGGCTGAGTCTAGGCTGGCCTACTGGTCGACCTTGGCAGCGCGCCTCCCCCCCCCCCAGGCTGAGTACAAGCAGGGCACCTGGTCAACCTCGGCAGCCTCCAGCCTGAGTCCAGGCAGGCCTCCTGGTCGACCTCGGCAGCCTCCAGGCTGATGTGGGGGCACTATAAATTTATTTTTAATAAAATGAGTCAGTTCCCTTGGTTCCACATAGTTGCTTGCTAACACTTTGTATTCTATTTAAAATCCTTGATTGCCTTGGTTTGGGGGCACCCCTCCAACCTCTGCCTCCTTTCTTGCACCTTCTTCTCCAAGTCCTACATTGCTTCTTTGCCATCTCTTTTTTTTAAAAAATGATTTATTTATACAAGAACTGGGGTACAGGCCAGAACTGGGGTACAGGTATACAAGAACTGGGGTACAGGCCAACTGGGGTACATGTACAAGAACTGGGGTACAGAGAGGGTGAGAGGATTCACCAGAGACAGAGCGGGGAACAGAACAGGCAGACTGATTCTGGCAGACGTGGGATTCTCGCTGGCCAGCCAGTATCGAACCCATGCTGCAGAGGCTGCGGACAGCTTCACAGTGCAGCGCTCAACCGCCGGTGCCACCAGGGAGGTCCTATTTTCCATCTCTTACAGCACATTCATCAGTGGATTCTGGTTCCTCCAAGTCCAGCATGATCTCACCTCCAGATCTTCCACCTAATTACATCTGCAATGACCCTTTAACCATGCAAGGTCATATCCACAGGTTCTTAGGTTTACACCATGACCTCTGAGGGTAACCATTCACCACCCTCCACCGGGTTTGCCCCATGCTGGATGCTATTCTCAAACGGCAGTACCCAAGGCATTGCTCCCCACAAGGCAATTTCCTGCAAGTCATTATAAAGCAGCCCTCCTCAAGACTTCCCTCTATCAAAAATCATCATAATATTCCAGTCTTTGTTAGAACAAGACAGTTTGCTACCATCTGTTAGAAAACTAGAGTCAAATATACAAATATACATGTCTGCACTGTGACCCATGTCAGTGGCGCCCCCAGGGATGGGCACCTTGTGCAATGCACAACCTGCACAACTGTACCAAGCAGCTCAGAGCAGTGGTGGTGAGACCAGATATGCAGCAGAGCCCCAGCCTCTCAGGAAGGCAGGATCCATGGGTGTGAGGGGATCTATATGGCCCTAACAGTGCTGGTAGAGAAAAGGGGTGAACAGAAGCCAGGCTTCCACCACCACAGCAGGGGTGGAGAGGTGGGGGGAGGGAGTATCCAACCCTCTACTTTTACAGATCCCAGATCCCATGTCCTGAAAGTCTTTGCTGCTAAGAATGTGCCTGTGAGGTAGTATACCGCCCTACCACTCTCTAGCAGCCCTCTGGAGCAAGACCCACCTTCAGAGCCCACACAGGAACCCCGCCCCAGAATCTGCTGCAATAAAGTCACAAAGAAAGCAGGGTAGCTGTTCTGCCCTCAGGCCCAGAATGTGACCTCCCTGAGGGCCGGGAGGGGCCACATCCATATTAATCCCTTGTTATGTGTGCCCTGACGATAACTACCAGCCTGCAGACACAGACACCTGGGGTCTGTCCAACTGCCAGGGCCCAGAGGCTCCCCTCCAGTGCTGGCCTAGGCAAGAGCCACCTGGGCGCAGAGGAGCCCCACTAGCATTTCTCCCATTTCTCTGACCAGCTACTCACCTTACCTGACATCAGGGGTGTTGACCAGATGCCCCACGCACTTTCAAGTTCATGACTGTGGGGTCATCCTGGGCCCCGCTGGACTCCCCTTCCAGGATGACAGGCCAGGCAGCGATCACTCCCACCAGGTAGTGTTGTCTTGGTTCAAGGGTTTGCATGACACCACCTGCCAGAATGGTGCTGTCTTGCTGACTCGGAGAGATGCTCAGTCACACCAGTCTCAGGCTCACTGCCACCGTGGACTTGAGCTGAGTGTGTGGTCTGCACATTGACTCTCACCCATGTGCGCTCCAACCACCAAGCCAGCTCTGGTGAGCAGCACCAGGGCCCGCGGACAACCCGGGCGTTGGCAGAGGGCCCCCCGTCCTCTGCCAGTTCTGTGCTGCGTGTCAGGCAGTCTAGGGGTGTCTGCACCCCTCCCACCCTATGGCTTCCCCAGCCGTTGCCCCATACCCAAGGGGCATCTTAGATCAGTGCCCTCTCCTGCTTCCCATCCTGGGCGACAGCGGCCTCCAGGTCAGTCTTTCTCACGTAAATGCCAGCAGGACCACGCTGCTGGCCCGTCGTTCTTGACTTTGAGAGCAATTTTAAGTTAACAGCAAAATGGAGCAGAAAATGCTAAGTTCTCACTTACCCCTTGTCCCTCCACCATCGACACACATACCCACCCCCACCCTCAACATCCCTTCTAAATTTTATATTTTTTATTGTTTTTCCACGATGCAAAAATAGAGTCAATATCATGATACACTCACAAACGGGTGCAGGAAATCACGAGAACAGCTAAGCACTGACTACAACCCCACACCCGCCCGAGCCTCCCTGCCCCTGGGACACACAGAGCACAGTCTCACAAACTACTGGGTTCTTAGATAATTCAAGTTTTACCAAGTCTCCCAGTTATCTGAGAACACCTTTCGGATCATCTCCGGATAGGGCAGGGAAGCTGTCTGCTGGCATTTGTACAGGGCATTTGTAACCCTGGCATTTGTACAAAAGGAATGAGATACGGTCGTGTGCCACGAAGTGTCAGTCCCCAGCAGGCCGCAGAGGCGACGGCCCCGTGTAGGTGTGCACAGGCTAGACGGCTAGGTGTGTGTGATTGCACACTGCGACGTTCACACAGACCACCTGCCGCAACGTCTGCAAACGCTTCCCTGGTGTTAAGCCGTGCGTGGCTGCGCGGTGGGAACCCCCGCCGCGAGTGCTTTCCCTGCAGCATGAGGGGTGGCTACGCCCCCCATGGACCACTCTTCTCCCCTGGGTGGTGGTTCACGACAAGCGGCATCAACCCTGAGAGAAGCATCCTGAGGACACAGCAACGAGTGTCCGGAGAAGACGTGGTTGACACGAGCTGTCTTGCCTCCCTGCTCTGAAGTCCGCGCGGGCGACGTGAGCAGCGGCAGGGGTCACTCCCGTGCCACCTGTTCCCTGAGACCGCACTGGCGAGGCTGGCACATAGCGCACAGCACCGGGTGCAGGAGAGGACACCAGGCCAGGGGCGGGAGCACCGCTACCTGGGGAGCGATCGGGTCTACTGCCAATGGAAATGCCGTGTGACCCGGCGACCCCACCGAGCCTCTGGCCAGAGAACATGAGACCGGCACGCAAAAAATTGTCTGCTCTGCCATGTCCAGAGCAGCATCACTGACAAGCGCTCGGGTACGGAAACCACCCAGACGCCCACGGACAGGAGACAGGGTGATGAGGACATGGTCCAGCCACACCCCGGGAAACTAAGCAGGCGCCAGGAAGGTGACGTGCTGCCACTGACAACAAGTGGAAGGAGCTGGAAGGAATTCTGCGCAGCGGAGCAAGTCAGAACGACCAAGATGAATGTGGTCTTGCTCGTAGGGGAGGATTCAACAAAGGGAAACACAACAGCCAGCAGCTCTTCAGGCATGAAGCGGCGTTTCTGAGCTGAGAGGGAGGAGGGAGAGAAAGGCTGAGCGGGGAAGACGGGGTGACGGCGGAGGGAAAGGAAAGGCAGGTGGTGGCATCACCCACGGGTGCAGTGACCGCCCCGCGACTGTCCCGGGAAGCGGGTGCTCCTGGCGGGCGGCGATGCAGCCTCCTGAGAAGCCGTGGAGCCGCCTCAGCGCGTGGCCGGGCCCGGGACGCTGAGAGGCCAGAGGGCCGCCTTGTCCAGCACGCAGACTGCAGGGGGCCGCGCGTGCCGGGCGCCGAGGTGGGCCACGTGGAATTCTCAGGCATGGCGCCTTTGGCTGCTCGGCCTGACTGGGCAGAGCGGGCGCCTGGAGGGGGAGGCGCGCCCACGGGCTGACTGTAGCACAAACAAGCCCGGGAGTGTCTTCCCCGCCCTGCCTCCGCCTTCTCTGGTAAGTCAGCACTCCTCGGCGGGCCCAGCGTCCATGACACGCTTCAGTCAAACTAATACGGATGGCCCACGAGAGAACATTGTGCAGAAGCCCTGGCGACATGAGGGAGGGCTGGCGCCGCGCAGTTGATGCCGCTCGAGGGCCAGAAGACAAAGAAATGCCTGGGCTCAGGTGGGGGAGAGGCCAGGAACTGGGTGTCTGCAGGAAGGGGGAGGACGAAGTGATAGGGAGGAGGGCATAAAAAATAAAGAATTTAGACTCTCTGCATCTCAGAATCTTCATGCTGCCCCCTGCGCCTTACATCTTAGGTAGGAAACGGACAGAATCAGCTCTCTCTCTACCTCGGCCGAACATAAATACACTGAGATCGAGAAAGTATCCACACGGCTGGGATGTTTGTTTTTCCAATAAAACACAACCCACCCCGCCTACATAACCAACAGAGACATTAATATAGGTTTAAACAAGTGCATCTCTTAGGCAGATCCTTAAATTCCTTTAATTTTACATTAGGATATGAAATCGCTCATTCTAATGGGTTGGTAAATGCATGGTCCTTCAGGAGCCCCGTTGATGAAAACCTCACCAGGCGGAGAGAAATACACTGTTATTTCTGCTCTGGCTGGATCTCCCCTTCCTCATAACAATTATGAACTTGAAGCATCGGATTTGCATACAGATTGGCCTAGAGGCCCGCCCTGCTGCGGCTGTACAGTTGAGCATGTCATTGGTGTGCACTTCCCAGCCTCACCACACAATTTAAAGGCCACTTTATAGACACTCCAATTACAGCAACGTGCTTAAGCATTAGGGCTGCGACTTTTCCAAAAATTGCTGGCCACTGGGCAAAGTTCTATCGCATATAAAAGTCGATCACAAACTTCAGAGCTGTTACAGCTCATTGAATGGGGTTGTTCTTGAAATTTCTTAATGTCCCAGCCGTGGTCCACGGTCTCTAATTCATTCCCAAGCCTTCTGGCTGTTCCCACGCCCTCTCCAGCGCCCCCCACCCTTGCACCACAGTACAGATGCAGCTGGGGGCTGCACCACGCTGGGCCCCTGTGCAGATAGTCGGGTGCTAGCCCTGCCCCCCACAGCTCAGCGTCTACCAGGCAGTCTGGAAGAGAAACAAGTGCAACACACTGTGCATTTTGGTGCAGACCAACAACCAGGGACACACGGAGAAGGAACCACCTGCCACCGGCCGGGGAACCAAGCCCTGTGAGTGTGAAAGCTACAAGCACCCGGGACACAGGGTGTGAGCTATGGCGCCCCCAATGGGTAAAGCAAAGCACAGAGGGCATTTTAACTCAACACAAACACAACTTTCTCTGGAATTAGGGGGTAGATGGTGGCTGAACTGTAAGACAGAGCAAGAGGTTCAAGGTCAAGGCCAGCGATGAGCCTCCTTGAACATGATGAAAACTCCTCCCGCTGAGGGCACCGCAGGGCTGGCGCTGGCCTTGCTGGTCGTTCATGGTTGCTGTGTTGTATGGTTTCTTCACACATAAGGGAGAGATGGTGGTGGTGTCCTCTGCGAGCAGCAGTGTGGTGGGCGATCATGATGGGGGAGGAAGAACAGATGCACAGAGGCCCGCTGAGAGGCCCCACGCAGTCGGCACAGTCCCCAGCAATGCGTGAAGGCAATGGCGGGAGGGTGGAGTCCGGGCTGCCCGGATGCACCCAGGGCTGGCATCGGGGGAATGTGAGGGACAAGAGAGTGACACACGCCACGAGGTTTCTACCTTGAACTCAGACAGAAGCTAATGCTGCTCTTTAATTTGTACATCTACACGCAAGGTCTGCAGGTTAACGGGGGCAAACTGAGCGCAGCTGTAGACTCTGTGGGCCCCACGGAGGGGGAGAGGACTTGCCGAAGGAAGCGAAGGCAGGGACCCCCAAGAGAGCCTGGGGAAGGACCTTCAGGAAGGCCCGAGGGAAAGCCAGGTCCATCAGCCAGGGGCTGCACCCAGGGTCAGGGTCACGGGCCCCACGGAACTGGGCTCCCCCAAAGGGGATAAAATAGCCTCAGACGTGCAGGGAAGCGGCCGGGGCTGTCTCCAGAACTGTCTGAGACGGGTTTCACTGCACGGGCTGCGAGGGGGCGAGTTCAGCTGAAGATGCCTCAACGAGATGGACACCCACGGGGCAGGTGGAAATAAATGAGTCTGGAATTCAGAAGAGAAGCAGAGAAGCGGGGGTGACATCAGTAGTTCGCAGTTACTGAAGGAAAGCCGTGCTGGACGCAGTGGGTCACCCCCAAGCGGCTCCAGACAAGGCACCCTCGCCTTGGCGAAACCAGGTGGTCCTGAAAATGGAGGAAGGAACAGCTTACTTGACTGTCTCCCCTTCTGCCACCGAAGCCATTTTCATGGGATGTTAGGGTCGCCAAGGGGAGACCAGCCTGGCCACCAGGAAAGCGGGTCTGGAGCTGGGCAGTCCACGCATGAGTTTGGCCCGGGAAGACCAGGGCCAGGGCAGCGGCGCTGGATCAAGCTGGCAGAGCAGGGAGTACATGGATCCCTGACTTCCCACGCGGGCAATCCCACTGCCAAGTGGCCTGAACCCCCTGCTTAGGAAACAGCTGCTCGTGCGCCTCTGATGAGTGAACCGGAGGGAACCCTGATGAGGAGCTCGCCTGGTGAGGGGCGAATCAACCCCAGGAGCTATGTGGTCTCCTGTGTAATGAGAACTGAAGGGTGACCACAGCCTCCAGCAACAAAGAGGACTGAAGTGACTTGACTTTGTGAGTAGAAAAGTTGGCTCTGCCGCAAAATTGCTATGTATTCTTGGGCAAGTTAATTAACCTCTCTGATCTACATTTCTCCATCTATTATTTTTTTTTAAGATTTATTCATTTATACATACAAGAGCCGGGGTGTAGCCCAGAGATTCAGGGGGTGAGAGGATTCACCAGAGACAGAGTGGGGAACAGAAGAGGTGGATCTACTGAAATCCACTGCTGAGGGGAGCAGCGGGGAGTCAGGAGAGGTCTGCTGTGCCATGTGGGTCAGCTCCCTGGCCAGGGATCGAACTCGTGCTACAGTGGCTGCAGATAGCTTCATAGTGCTGACGCTTAAACCATTGTGCCACCAAAAGGCCCCCTCTGCATCTATTAAATGGAGGTGACCACCCAGGGCCATCCACCCTTCCTCGAAGATATTCACAGATGATCTATTTGGTGGCACTGAGTCAATATTCAATAAATGCCACATCCTATGCTGCATCTTATAGAGGTTCTTAGAATACTTAATCTGCATTTTAAAATGGATAGAAGACTGTTTGCTCAATTCTATTAAGGAAAGTCTTGGGGAAATTATAAAAGTACATAATAAAATGCAAAATAAAACAAAATTTAAAATAAAAGGAAGCACCTGCTGGCTTTTTGGATGGCTGGTCCATATCTGGGTCTCTCCATTGCGGTTCTGTCTGGAGGGAGGAGACCATCGTGCCCTGGCCAGCTGCATTGACCGGAGGCTGGTAGACGAGACCGTGCAGGACTCCCGTTCCGAATCTTTCAGACAGGCCCACCCTCTTGCAAACATTGTACCCACATCACAAAATGCTTTAAAATCAATACAAACGGGTCCAGCGGCAGAAGAGAGCCACTCATCCATTACCCGAAAACAATCAAGTAAAATGTACCCTCCGTTCCGTTTTCGGGATTCTATGTATTGCAGGTGAGCATTTCTTTCTCGCTGACTCTCTCCCTCTTCTCTCCTCTTGCTCCAGTTGTTTGCTTCCCAGGGTCAGGGAGAGTTCAGTTGTGTGGAGAAAGTACTAGCTGCTGAATGGCCCTGTCAGGCTCCTGTATTTAAGGAGACAGAATTGCATATTACAAGAAAATGATTGTTCAGCTACCTTTTCATTAACAATTTGTCTAAAGGGAGACAGACTTAACTGCTTCTATTGAAGTTGGGAAGCAACAAATTGAATGTGCTCCATAAGGGTTATGTCATACTTCAAACGTATGGTAGCTACAAACACCAAGATAGTGCGCGGGATGCGGGGGTGGGCTGGCTGCGGCTCGGTGGCTGTTTCATTGAATCGCCATAAATACCACTAAAAAAAAAAAAGGAACTAAGTCATTATCTACACAATCTCTAGTGAAATACTGTAATGATTTCCTATTATATATATTTTGGGTCCCTGACACGTTAAAGAAAAATTTCTTTGGGGGACCCGTACTGAAGGTTATTAAAGGAACACCAGCTCCAGAAGGTTGCCCAGGTCGGCTCCTTAAGGCGCGTTTCCATGTTAGGACACAGAGAGCCATCCAAGGGGGAGGGGGTACTTCGGAAGGAGCCTGGGATTAAGGAAAAGGGCCTCACCAAGGACATCTCAAGATTGAGGTCCTGGAGCCCACTGTCGGCCAAGCTTGCTTCTCCATCTGTAAACCAAACAGAAAGTCCAATTGTTCCCCATCCCCACCCCGTGATATCCTTTCAATACTCTGAATGGTTCACACTGACTTTAGATACTCAGAAAGCTCTTGGTGGAGGCTACATTATCATAACTTAAATGACCAACAAGTCCCTGCAGTCAAAGGCCCAGAACCCCAACTGAGGCTTCAAGGGGTTTGCATTTATTCTGCTGTGTCTCGGAGACATGTCTTCTCAGGACGTCCCTCTTGCTCAGCCATGAAATACTATTCACCAACACTCATTACATCTAAAGTTCATGTGCTCAATGCCAAAACAGCTCTTCTGTTCTCCTACATAATAGAAAACAATCTCTAATTACTGCAGACAGGGAAATGTTCTGAAAAATATCCACCCAGAACAAAGGGAATCGTGGAGGCGCTGGGCAAAACCGGCCCCAGGTGTCAGCTCTGACTATTTTGAAATAGAATTCAAATAAGATACAACCTAAAACAACACACATTAGGATGGCTACTAATCAGAAAGAAAGAAAGAAAATCATAAGTGCTGGTGAGAAATTGGAACCTTGTGCACGCTTCGTGGGGATGGAGAATGGTGTAGCCTCAGTGACAAATTGCACAGTGATTTCTCAGCATGTTAAGAACAGAAATACTACTTCTGGGCCTGCATCCAAGGGAATTAAAAGCAGGATCTTTAAGGGATATTTGAACACCCGTGTTCATAGCAGCACAATTTACAATACCAAGGTGGAAGCACCCCAAACTTGACGATGATTGAATGAACAAAATGTGGGCTATAAACACACTGAACTATTTTTCAGCCCTAAAAGGGAAGGGAAGGGAATCTGTCACATACTACACCGCGGCTGATGTGCAGACACCGTGCTAGCTGAAACAAGCCACTTACAAAAGAATAAGTTCTGTAAGACTCCACCTACATGGTGGCCCCTCAACAGTCAAATTCACAAGATCAGAAAGTAGGATGCGCCACCTCTCCTGCCGCGCCCGCTGCTCCCCTCAGCAGTGTATTTCTTGGTCTGTCTGCCTGCTCTGCTCCCCGCTCTGGCTCTGGTGAATCCTTTCACCCTCCTGCGCTTCTGACTGTACCCAGTGCTTGTATAAATAAATAAATAAATCTTAATAAATAAATAAATAAATAATGCCATATTTTAAAAAAAAAAAAAGAAAGTAGGATGGTGGTTGCCAGGGGCTGGAAAGGCAGAGTGGGGAGTTAGTGCTTACCAGGTATGAAGCTTCAACTCTTCAGACAAAAAGGTTCTCGTGATCCGCTTTACAACAGTGTGAATACACTTAGCACTCCCGGACTGCCCCCTTTAAAGTGGTTAAATGGTAAACACACATGTATACATATACACACGCACGTACACTCACATATACATGGCACACACATATACACACATACACACACATCTAAGAAAACACAATTTTAAAAATAACCAACACAATTTCCTAGGGATAATAAAAGGGGGAAAATTCATTGGTTTTAAAAATGCACATCTATTTCAACACAGAAATACTGGTGAGCTCACATCAGAGGATGTCAAGAGTAGTCAGCTGTTCTGACCTTAGAATCTGGAAGAATAGGAAGCCATAGAGGAGGAGGGACAGAGGCAGACACGCCATAGGTCAACCACAAGTGACTTCCCAGCTGCCCATAAAGTTCCAAGTGACGTGATTTACAGTGTTGCTCTCCTAGGGGACTTCAGGGACATCACACCCGTGCACATGGAAAACATGCCTCCACCCGCCTGCCAGACCTGTGGGACGCTTGTATGTTGGGGAGGACAAGGGGCAATTCAGCTTCTAGGTCTTGTTCAGTGAACACCAGCAGAGCCCCGGATCCAGGTCACAGCCAAAGACCCACCCCCCACCCCACACCCCCACCCACCCACCTCCCCCTCCAGTTTCCGACTTAAGGACTTGAGAACAGCGCCCCCGGAGGAAGCAGTGAGAATTGCCTAACTAAACCAGGAGAAGCTGCAAAGCCCTCCAAGGACCAGGGCTCGCATTAGGGCTTCTGTCTGGTGTCAAAACACAACTCAGGCCCCATCCCCAGGCCCTGCCCCTCAGGAGATGCCCACATGTCTCAGAACACAAGCAAAAGTTCCTCTTGGCAAAGCCATGTCAGACAAAATTTAGGTTTTATTTTCTTTGATATTCAGCTTATACTCACCCCCACACATCTCTGTCGTGGGGTTTCACTTAACTTAGGACTCTTGAGAATAAGAGGCTCCCACCAAAAATGAGTGAAACACCAATGGTGAAAATCAACATACTGTTGCCGTCTTGGGTCATCCTGAAGATTCCCAAACACTTTCACGCCTGCAGCCACCCGTCCGCCAATGACTGGCACTGACCCTGCATGGAAACCCAGTGCCCATGTATTTTCACTTTGTGATTGACATCTCCCCTAGCGTGGCTGAATGCTGCAGCTGCCTAGGGATGGACGAAATTGTCACCAAAGTGATAGTGCAGCTATCCTCTCCCTCCCCCTCTAGCCCACGCCGTTTACCAGCATTACAGGAAACAGAACCAAGGCCTGGTGAGGAGTCGCGTCAAGGAAAACATCATTCACCAAATGCCTATCGGTGACTAGTTTACATTTCAACTGCACACCCTGCACAGAGGAGAGGGGCCTGGCTCCCTCTAGGACCCAGGCCATAACAAAAGATTTTTCAGTTCTTATGCCAGCTGGTTCTCCCTGCACTCACGTGTTCAACATACATTGATTGAGCACCAACTGTGTGCTTCCACTAACGCTAAACACTTAGCACAAGTTTGCTACCCAGTCCCGATGCCCAAGCAGTGCAATTGGGGGTGCTGGCGGCCAAAGCAGGGGCAAGTACACAGCATCCTGGAGGATGCTCGGAGCAAGACAGGGGTGGGAGTTGGCAGCAGGGAGTGAAAACTTCCCCCAAAATAAAATGTCTGAGGTCCTGCAATGATTGGAGCAAAAGGTTTTCTACGCCTGAATGACCAAGGACATTAACAACTGTAAGCAAGTTTTGTGTCTAGACAGAGCAGAGTCTAGGAACCGTTATTTGATATGCAATTTTCTACTTAGCAGAGCAGGTACACAGAATTCAATTTGGGAGTGATCTGTATTCTATTCTGTTTCCACAATAGCATTCAAATGTAGGCAGGGACAGGGGAATTTATCTTCCTGCAAATTCACCCCCTAGGGGTCCGTGGGCACGCAGCTGGGTTCAGGGCTGGCTAGGTGGGCGGCAGAACAGACAACAGCAAGAAATTACAGTCACAAATCGCCCTGCGGGAGCCTCAATACTACAGCCACCGGCTTCTGCCTGTTCCTGTAATTGCAGACCCAACCACTGCAGAAAACAGATAACTAACCTGAAAAAAAGTCTCTCCAGATACCCAAGGAGCTGGTCTTGCTGTGATCTAGAGCAGAAAATCTTCTTTTCTAACATATTTCCTTGAGCTAACTCATGTAACCATTTCATCTCATTTTATCATTAGTAAAATTTGCAGTGTTTTGCTGTCAAATTGCACATTTCAAATAGCAGTATTTCATTCTCCTCACACACACAAATACTGCTATTAAATTGATAATGTGCTTTACAATCAGTAATATCTTTGAATCTAGGGAATTCTATAATTACCATGATTTAAAATGCACTTTATGGAGAATAGTCTACGACCATTTTTTTGATTCACTTGTTCGTTTCGTTGTGGTTGGGTTATGTGAGGTCTTAGACTGTAAGAAACTTGGGGAGCAAGGGGGGTTATGGAGGTGAAGGAGGACAGGATGGAGGGGCTCATCTGATGGCAGGAAGGGGGCTGTAACTTTGGTAGTGGGTGAGGTGAGGGTTTCCCACACCTAGAAGTGAAGATATACATACACATTATTTATGATTTATGATTTATCATAAATCAACAAGATTTAAATAAATAAAATGTGTAAACCTATTATAAAATGTTCTGGGAACACACCCCCTCCCTGCTCTAGCAGGCCAGGGAGCAAAGCCCTCTGCATAGACCTGGCGTGTGAAGCAGCTGAGCAAGGTCTGCTGCCTGCAGGTGGTCAGTCCTTGCACTCCCTCTATTGGCCAAGGAGCTGGATAAAGAAGGTTTAAATAATGGGCAGCTGCCTTTGCATGAGGACAGGGCTTCTTTAGGACAGCGGACATTGGGTCCCAGCATTGCTTTCCTCTGCACGACAGCGGCAGCCAGTCTTCAGGTCGAAAGACTTAGAACCAGAAGCCTTCCCAGCACAATTACATTTTTAATGTCAATGACTCCCTGTTCCTACCCTATAGAAACTAAATTCAAACTTGCCTTTATTGGAGCAGCACTCACAGAGTAAAGTCTGCTGAAGGACTTGCCAGGTTCAAATCCTCACTTTGTCTAATAAACTTTTTGCCCCACCTCCACACCAGTTAACAAAGAATTCATTACCAGTTAACAAAGGTATTCTACGGAACAACTAGAAACCTAGAACCAGGACGAGAGGCTTAGCACTGCTTCCCAAACATTTTCATGTCATCAAAGGTCTTTTGTCTACATCTCAGTGACCCAATATTTCACCGCTGGATCTGCTGGAAGGGCTAGAACCCTTTCCACAGACCCCCTACAAGGTCGATCTCCTGGCCTAGCTGTCCCCAGTCGGGGCAGCCTGCCTCTCATTCGTGGGAGGGTCCACACACAGACCCAGCTGCGACGGGTTGGGTCACACCCCAGCCCAGCCTCAGATTCCAATTCCTAAACGTAAGAACCTGGTGGCCTGCGCACCACTCACTGACCTGCGATGGGGCGGGGGGGCTGGTGAGATGGGCCCACGAAGCCCCGCCCCTCCAGCGCCCCAGAAAGCGCAGGGGCCTCCTCATTCATCAGTCCAGTTTCATGCATGTCCAGGAAACACTACAGGGGACCCCCTTATCTACAGGGGACCCCCTCATCTATGGGGGACACATTCCAGGAGCTAAAACAATGCATAGTGCTGAGCCCAGACATAGACCATGGTTTTCCCCACACATACCTCCGAAAAAGTTTAATTTATAACTTAGGCACAGGAAGAGATCAACAATAACTAATAACAAGAGCTGTAACTAAGACAAACAATTTGTAGCAATGGTTTGAATTCCTGCTCTCTTCAAACATCTTATTTTACATAATAACTAAAACTGCAGAGAGTAAACCCATGGTAAGGGAGGGGGCGAAGTGGGGCCGGCAACTGTATTTCTTGGAAGCAAAGGCTGACAGTGCTGGCAGGGAGATTTGTCCAGAGGGTGCATATGACGATGATCTGTGATCTGGTCTGGGGACCAAGCTAATTGATGGGGATTTGTGGGGTCCCTTTACCTTTCGCGCTCTTATTTACTCCTCCTTCTTGGCTTCATGACTCCGAAGTGCTCACTAGGAGCAGATTGACGCTGATAAACTGTAGACGTTTCTTTTCAAAATTTTGATTCTAGAATAAGGTAGATTTTTTTTTTTAATCAACCTAGGATCTTCATACCAAGCTGCTAAATGTGGAGCAGGCTTCAGAGAGCTTCAGGAAGTATAAGCAGCACCACCGCCCCTGGCCGACAAACTTGAAAAGGCCAGTGGAGACTTGACGGTGAATCCATGGAAGGACGTGTTAATAGCCTGAGCAGCCACACGGAGGAGGCAGGAGATCCATTCTCCACGGGAGACCCTTTGAGCCAGGCATCTGTCAAAACACCGACAGAAGCAAACTCTCAAGGTGGGAAATGAGTAGGAGAAAATGCAAAAGACAGACACTGTCAGGAAATGCAGTTCCACTTTTAAAAAAATCTGAAGGAAACTGCAGGGCTCACAGTTGAGTCTGAAAAATGCCTGCTTCTCTGCTAATTTTCGGAAGGAAAAAATGGGGGCAGAAGGGACAAAAAATCTGCATTAAGTTTTACCACCAGTTTTTAAAAGGCAGCTGACGGCGTGGCGCAGCAAGGCAGTGTGGAAACAGCCCCAGCCGGTGCCCCTCGCGTGTCCGCAGGAAGAGGAGGGCTGCAGAACAGCTCGTGATTCTCCGGCGGGGGGGCCCCGGGGCCCGGGAGCAGGGCGCCAGCACCTCCCTGGACGGCACCTCCCTGTCCTCTGGGGAGGCCGCGGCCCGTCATCCCACCAGTCGTCCAGCAACCTGCGCTCCTCTGCCCAGACCGGCCATAGCCAGGCTGAGGCCACCTTGGCCACGCAGAAGCCCTCGGCTCTCAGCTCTCGGTGTCCCCGGGTAGGAGCCGCACTTGAAGAGGTGGGGGCTCCTGGCGGGACCTCTGGGAGGCAGCTGGGAGGCGCTGGGCATTGAGGGCGGCCGGGGCGCCTGCCACTCACCTCTCTCAGGCTGAGCGCGGCCCTGCCCGGGCCCGACTCCAGCGCCCACAGCAGGCAGCCGGCAGGTCCCGTCCCCCTCAGACACCTGCCCTGGCGCCACCGCTGGGTAGGGGCTGGGGCAAGCGGCACCCAGGGGCCTCCCCTATGCCAGCGTGTGTGGGGTGCCCTCAGATACTCAGGCAGTGAAACGGTGGCCGTGAGAAGGGGGGCAGGTGGGAGGAGGGGACCCTAGGCTGAAACACCGCCTGGGTGAGGGGGACGCATCCCCCGCCCTGGCTGACATCCCGGGGTAAAAAGTGAAATCACCTCCCTCGTCTGTGTGTCCTATTTTGGTTTGTTTTTTTTTTCTGATGATAAGAAATATTACGGGCCTCCCTGGTGGCGCAGGGGTTAAGACACAGCACTACGAAGCCACTGGCAGCCACTGCAGCTCCAGTTCTTCCCGGCCAGGGAGCCGGCCACATGGCGCAGCAGACCCCTCCTGTCTCCACGCTGCTCCCCTCAGCAGTGGGTTTCTGTGGATCCCCCTGTTCTGCTGCCCACTCCGTCTCTGGTGAAGCCTCTCACGGCCACCCCTCCTCTTGCCCACACCCCAGTTCTGGTATGCATAAATAAACAAATCTTTAAAAAAAGAGAAAGAGACATATTACATGCTCATTATGACTTTTAAAAGTTAAATAAGAAGAACATGGGTGTCCTCCAGAATCTGCTGCCCCGAAAGCTCACAGAACAGGTGGCAGGACATGCACGAGAGCTTTCTAGACCTATAAATATATTCGACTTTTCTCCTCAGCCACAAGCCAAGTCATCACCGTGTGTTAATGCTCCCGCAGTAACATGGGCTTATAAGCCACTGAAAATGGAAAGCAATGATGACTATTATTATGAATGATGATTAGATAATTAATTTAGCAGGCCAATTTGGGTGGGTCAATTTTTTATAATGTTCTGGTTTCAGATATTGTCCCTCTAGTCTCCCTCTTTCCTACCCACCCCCCTGTTGAGTAACCGCCCCCCCAGGTGGAAGGTGATGTGCTGGGAGGAGGGGGGTGCTGCGGGCTAAGCTGGGCCAGTCAACAGTGGCAGGCCTGAGGCCAGAGAGCTGGTTGCTTCCGTAGGAGGTGACGGTCAAGTGTCTTCCAGCTAATGCTGGTGCCTGGCTCCAGGGGATGGCTCTAGGGGTGATGGGAGGCCCTAAAATGCAGCAGGGGCAGAAGGCTGTTTCCTCTATTAAAAAGGCTCAAAGTCACCACACTGAGTGGTATGGACAGGGTGCCATGGGCAGGCAGGGGCTCTCCAAGTGAGCCTCAGCACCCTCTCTCCCCTGAAATAACTGCCACTTCCTGTCAGACACCCCGCTCTAGTCCCAGGGCTGATGGCAAGAATATAAACCTTCTTCTAGAATATTCTCTAACATTTTTCCTTTCAGAATCCTAGGCCACATTTAACCAAATTGTAACAGGGTGGTCCCCAGGAAAGGGGGAGTTTCCCTGAAGAGAAGCTGCAGAAGAGACTGAGGAAGCAGGATGGAGCCAGGAGACCTGGAGGAGGCGCATGGAGCCTAGAGACACGTGAAGAAACTGCGCTTGTCTTTTGGTCGTGGACTGGGTGACACAGATGTGGGTGAGACCCGTGGGGAGGTGACCATGGCAGCTTTTATCTTGATGTTGATTTTGCTCTTTTCCTTCCGTGCTTTTCTGGTAGTTTCTGATCCTTTTCTGTGGGTCCCCACTGGAAGATGCTTTAGACTTGTGGCAGGCTTTGGGGCCTTGCTCTGGGCCAATCCCATATGGATGGACTTTTACCCACGAGGGGACGGGTCACTTTGGGTGCTTCATTTAGAAACTAGACTCTTTGACTTACCTGTATTGTTTCCTAGTTTTTATTAAAGATCCTTCCCATTAAAGTCTCCTATGTTTTGTGTTGATGCGGCCGATGGCAGAACCCATTTAGAATAGGCAGGTTTGCGGGGTTTGGGCTGCCCCTCTCCCTGTCCTATAACAAAACCTTGAGTCCTGCCTGCATCAGGGAGGTGAGCTGTGGAGGGCTGCGGCCGGGACCAGCTCCAGCACCGGTGAGCGTTCCTTTGCTTGAGCTGCCTGCCGCCGCCATACAAATAAAATGGAAATAAAAATAGTCCTCTCAGACAGTTGTTACAAGAACAAAAGCAGGCAGAGTAAATTTCTCTTAAACAGGCAGAAAAAGCTTAGAATAAAGCTGATGTAAAGCTGAGGAAGCACCCGGTAAGTGGCAGCATCTTCCAAGAGAAAAGCATCTCCAGGATGGCAGACCCCAGAGGAGGCACCAGATTCTCCAGAAGACACAGCCTCTTCTACAGCAAGGGGAAACAAGACAGTATAACCCGATGGGACAGCATCAAACACTGAGCTTCTGCAGCAAAAGACCCCATCGTGGGAAGAGAAAGGCACCATCTGGGGGGAAGAAGATGTTTGCAAACCATCCATCAGATAAGGGTTTATCTCCAAAATGCACCAACGCAACTACAGAAATGCAACCGGATTAGAATATAGGCAGAGGATCTACATGGACCTTTCATCAAAAACACACACAGATGACCCAAGACACAAGAAAAGAGGTTCTGCTCACGTGTCTTCAGGGAAACGCAGATCAGAACCACAGAGAGACTTCACCCACCCCTGTGAGACTGGCCCGTGTCACAACAAGGAACAGTGTTGGCGAGGATGTGCAGTGAAAGGAGACGCTTACACTGCTGGTGGGAATATATAGGAGCAACCACATGGAAAACAGTATGGGAGGCTCCCTAAAATATTGTTGTCACAAAAACATTTAAATAGGTCAACCACATGACTCAGTTACTCCATTTCTGGGTTTTTACCCAAATATCATGAAAACACTAATTCAAAAAGATATCTGCACCCCTATGTTCACTGAAGCACTAGTTATAATAACCAAGAGCTGGAAACAAGCCCAGTGCCCAAGACAGGTGAGTGGGTAAAGGAGATAGAGTGTACATGTGTGATGGAATACTACGCAGCCCTAAAAAAGATGAAGCCTTGCCATTTGAGACAACATAGATGGGCCATAGGGAAATTATGTTCAGTGAAATAAACCAAAGAGAAACATCTTTGATTTCATCGCTGTAGAAGATAAAGAAAGAAAAGAAAATGCGCAAACAAAACAAACAAACATTTAGGGGGAGGGAGAGAAGAAGGGGGAAAGAACATTGCTGAAAGTGGCCTCCAGAGCTGGATGGCCCCAGGTTCAAGTCCCAGTCCTGCCCCTCACCCACTCATCAGCCTGCAGCCATCAGCAAGCCTCATTATCCACATCTGCGAACAGGAACACCTACAGCCCCGACATCTCAGGGGGCTTAGACCATGTCAGCGGGCCATGGCACTGGCTGAGGAGACCAGCAGCCCGTGGCTGACAGCTGCAGATGGGAAGAGCCACGAGGCCCTTTACTGTTCTCCCTCCTCTGCACGTACCTCAACTGGCCCATAGCAACTCTTTTTAGCCAAGCACTTGGAAGAGGCCTCACGCATAATAATTACATTATTATTAATACTGTGCTTCATTAACATTACCCCTTTCATAATAGGCAGAGAGGTGTGTGACACGCCATTCTTGGCATTTAGACCCACTTCCCCAAGATGCCCACAGAATCTATGCACACTTACACACCCCTGGTACACACACCCCTTGTTCACAGAGCCTGGGTGGCCCCGGGGTCCCTCTGTGTCCCAGGTGAAGAGCCGCTCTCTGCAGCATGGGGTCGGGTAGGCATGGGGTCGGGTAGGGCTGGGGTCGCTCTCTGCCTGGCCCCCAGCTTCTGGGGTTAGGGTGCCATGGGAACCACAGGGCGAGGGACAGAAGTGAACTCAGTGCCAAGCAGAACCTCAGCCCAGCACATGTTAATGAGGAAGATGCATTTCAGGCACACGGTTGGTATTTATTTTTCTACCTCAGCTCATTTATCTAAACATATTTTCCTTTCTGTCTCCAGACAGCATATGAAAGAAGTTTCAGCTTCATAATTTTAGGTGTTTGAAAATTCACTGTAACTCTATTATCCATCGTGTTCTTAGGTTGACTCTGCTCCATAGCAATAAATCTGGACCAAAAAAAAAATAAAGGTAAGATATTGCAGTATATCATTTCTGATTTCAATACTATTTCTGGTTTAACATATGACTTTTATGCCTTTGTTAACATTTTTATCTAGCCTTGTGCAAATAGATGGAAAAATATCTAACGTGCTACAAAATATAACTGTGAAATAAGAGCTCTAGGTAAGGCCGTGGGCAGGAATAATCAGCTATGAAAATACTTCTCAAGTTGAACCAAATGGTTAAAGTTTTAGCTGAACTATCAATTCTGAATACAATTACAGCCCAGTAGTTAGCAGATCATTCAGAAAAGGATATTTTAGTGTTCGACTTTTCAAATTACAATGTGGAACTTTGAGCAATAAAGGGCAGTTTGAAGAAGTGAAAACTCATAAAATGGGAAATGCAAAACATTCCACATGTGCAGGGGGGAGGCAAGTGTGTGGAACATTAAATGGCCCTCGCATCCCTGTAAAATCTGGAACGCAGCGCCTCTGATCTGGTCCCGAGAGCATATGCTGGATGAGTTAAACTTTAAAAAAAAAAAAAAAAAAAAGAGTAGGTACTTTGAAATAAATGTTGAGGAGAAAAATGTAGGCACTGTCTGCTAAAATTAAAACTGATGCCGTTAAGTAGGATTAGCAGCAGCAGCCTGCGTGACGCCATGCAACTAGGGACTACCTACATCTCCGTGTGGAAACGATTAACTCGTCAAGTAATTCTTTTTTTTTTTTTAAAGATTTATTTATTTATTTATACAAGCACTGGGTACAGTCAGAAGCGCGGGTTGGGAGGGTGAGAGAATTCACCAGAGCCAGAGCGGGGAGCAGAGCAGGCAGAAGGACCGAAGGACACTGCTGAGGGGAGCAGCGGGCGGCAGGAGAGGTCTGCGCGCCATGTGGGACCCTCGCCCAGTGGCTGGGGATCGAACCGGCGCTGCAGAACTTCGCAGCCCAGTGCTCAACCGCTGCGTCACCGGCTCACTATGCTCCCAACCCAACAAAAACCAAAACAGGGCTCAAACATCCCCTCAACTGGCAGGAAAAACATCTTGATGGACAGAAGAGAGATGAGGAGCAATTGCCTGGAGGCTCCGGGAAACTTACCTCTTGCTCCAGAAAGTGACCCCACCCCATGCCCATCTCCTGTGTCTTCTACAAACATCCAGGAGAAGATAGTCCAGGTCAAGGAGGTCAGCGCCTCCTCAGTGAGCCCTTCAGAAATGATGTTCTCCAGGAGAACTGCAGGCACAGCCTTCTCTTCAGCCATTAGATGTTGGAGGACAATGAAATCAAATCATGGAGGGAATGTAACCTCTACCCCCTCAAGAGGAAGGGCAAAGGGGAAATATTTTCAGATAAACATACCCGCTGTGATGAGCTTTCCAAGTCCTGGGGCACAATCACAAAACAACTGAAACTTGCAGCTCCCACCTCTGGCTCAGGAGCCCTGTGAAGCTGCTGGGTAGACAAGTTCTTTTATGCTTGGATAAAAGTTCAAACCCAAGAAGTTTCTGGTCGCTGCTTGAATAACAAATTTCATAGGACCCGAATCATAAAATAAAAGGTCACCTCCACATTCTAATATCCAGGCCCACGTCCTGCGTAAGCAGTTCAGGTTTCTCTCTTCCCCCAGGCCAGGCTGCTGCAGTAGCAAGCCTCTCCTCCCTTCCCCGGCTCGCGCTCCACCTTGCTCATTAGAGCCATCCTCCGAGCCCTCCAGATCAAATAGGAAGCAAGAAGAGGCAAGGAGACCAGCGGTGCCCTTATGGGCTTGTATGTTCCCCCCAAAACTCATGTTAAAATCCCAACCCCCAATGCAATGGTGTTAGGAGGTGAGACCTTGGGGAGGTGATTTAGTGAAGCAGGCGGAACCCTCACGGATGTAATTAGTGCCCTAATAAGAAGACACGAAATCAGGCTCCCCCCTCAATCAGACAGCCAGCGGGGCGCTAGGGCGCTAGGAGGCTTACAGACTCCAGGAAACAACAAGGACGCCCAGGGAAGTGGCAGCAGGCAGTGACCCACACCCCCCCCCACCCCCGGTCCCTCCGGAGACCGAATGGAACCAGAGGGGGAAGGAAGTGACTGGCTCTTCGCTTCAGCTGCTACATCCATCCTGGGCTTCCAGATGCAGGTCGGGACTCACCCTGTCGCCCCCAAGGCACCTGCCCTGGAACGAAATACACGGCCAGCCCTATGCTGTGCTCAGCCTTCAGCACCACGTGAGCCATGGCCTGTGCTAAATTTAAGCATATGCACATGCAAGCGTGCACACACACACACACACACACACACACACACACGCGCGCCCTGTAGGTGCTGCTGCCCTGGATAACTCTAACACAGCAGAACACTTTTCAGTCCTTCGCTGACCTCACATTTCTACATCCCGTTGCACGAACAAGCCACATGGCCGGGCCCAGTTTCCAAGCAGGGGACGCAACGTCCCAGGGAGAGCCAAGCTGGGAAGGGCCGATCTGGGCCCCTTAACGTGAGCGGCCGCCGCCACTGCCCTTCCTGCAGGTGACCGCGGACGGAATGAGGCAGCACGATGCCAAGGTTGGAAAAGCAGATGCACGAGAAGAATCCGAGGCTCTGTAACGGGCACCGAGGCTGAAATGTCCAGGGACGCGCCCGGCTGCTCCGCCCGCCCTCTCCGTTCCCGCTGAGCTCCTTCCATCTTCTCAGCACATCTTAGCACGCGGAATTTTTCACTGTGGTGACTTTTATAACTACTCTGAGTCCAAGGGCTTCCCATTTACATAAGCTCAGATTTGGACAAACTGTAGGAGGACGATCTATGGGTCTAACAGGAGATGTCACACCGTGCCCTACAGGACCCTAGAGGCAGGCGGGGAGAGGCAGAGGAGAAGGGGTGGCCTCAGCCTGCACCCCAATTCTCCAGTAAATAAGTAAATAAATCTTTAAAAAAAAAATTACTTTTTTTAAAGATTTATTTTTTTTATACAAGAACCAGGGTACAGGCCAGATGCGCGGGGAGGGTGAGAGGATTCACCAGAGACAGAGCGGGGAGCAGAACAGGCAGACTGACGAAATACACTGCTGAGGGGAGCAGTGGGCGAGACAGGAGAGGTCTGCTGCGCCATGTGGGATTCTCACCAGCCGGCCAGGATCGAACCCGCGCTGCAGAGGCTGTGGACAGCTCCACAGTGCGGTGCTCAATCGCCTGCGCCACAAGGGAGGCCCAATAATTACATTCTTAATGTCAACAACTCACCTATCCCTTCCTATATAAACCAATTACAACTTGTATTTATTGGAACAGCTCTCACAAAGTCTGTCGGACAGCTTCCCACGTTCAAATCCTCATTTTGATGATCTACTAAACTCTTTGTCTATCCTGAGATTTTATTTCCAGGTAACATTAACCAGGCAAAGATATGGGGTTTTTTTATACATGCTCAGGGGCCTTTGGAGGGGTTCCTTTCCCATAAAGACTTCTAGTCTTTCGCATGAATGCAATTTTAAATTACACAATTATATTAATGCAATTTTACTCACTACCATAGAAGAAAGCTACACGTCCACTCCACAGCATCCGCAGACCTGACCCAGATTCCCTGTGCAACCTCACTGGTTCCCACCTACTCCACACATCTTGCTCACTACGACTGGAGATTGCTTTGCGTCACACGTGCCCTGCTTTCTGTTTGGAGTACAAGACGTGGAGTTTGTTTCTAGTTACCGTTGAGTCCATGACTTTAGAAATGCAAGGCTGATTTATCTCTGATACTAAACTGCATTAAGGACAATTTAATGCAGTGCACTCTCAGGAATGCGTTTCCTTTCTTGCCTTATGTACTTCAAGAGGAGCACCAGGAGCCTGCTCGAGAAAGATAATGCTCCGTGCTGATGTCTTCTCTGGGAGCTGCGAACAAGGCGCCAGCAGCCCGCCAAGCATATGCGTGAGGATCCGAGGCTAATCAGGGAGCAGAACCAGCCGCAGCTGCTAGCTAGTTCTGGCTCCATGAGAAGTCGTGACTTCTGCCATCTCCGAGGGCTGGTTAAAGCTCTGATTCATGCACGAACTACCCAGTCCATATGGGGAAGGCAGCACAGCTTGAGCTGGAACTTTCTATTAGAATTTTATAGGATTCAGAAAAGCAGTGCTTCTGCTATCACTGCCATTTTCTGATGATTCTTTCAACAGCATCGTTTAAAGCCTTCAATTTATGAAGGATAGTGTTGGACATTTCACAGCGAACTTAAGGCAGCATATACACCCCTAGATTCTCAACAAGTATCTGAAACTATATAATGTTATAATGCAGTGTTACTTCCATAAAAAATGTTTCAATCTCTGAAGATGCAACCTGACTTGTTCATAGGTAAAATTCCAAGAGATGCTGAAAGTCATTCTCCCAACCACACTGCCACCTCCATCTCTGTAAATGAAGGAATTCTCCCAGACCCCGCCCCACTAACATGCCCTGGGGAGAGAATCATTAAGCCTGTGCTCCTCAAACTTCCCCACTAAGGTGCTCCTCACAGAAGACAAAGACAGTATTGGAAGGGATGCCAGGAGCATTTCTGAAAAGGTGAGAGATTCCTTTGGAGAAGCTCCTGCTTTATCTTTTAAATGTAAATAAACGTTGTATTCCATGGCACAGATACTTATGATCATTTTAATATGGCAATAAATACTGGCCAGGAAACAGAAACCTTGCCCGTATTTTAACACTGAATATAAAAAGTGGACAACCTGGCAACCATTTTCTGGACCCAGAAAATGCAGAGAGGGGACACAGGCTCACAGAGAGCACCCAGCAGGCTGGGACTGGGCAGCAGTAACCCCTGGAAGCAGAGAAGGGGACCCCCCTCCTCCACCCCTACACCCTTTCTCCTTCCTCCTCCACCCCAGGAACAGGGATGACCAAGGTCTTGTTTCTACGGAGACCAAAGAGGCTGATGCTGGGGATGCGGGGAAACGCAAACTGAAAACCACCTTTGCAGCTGGAACACCGACTGGGCCAAGCACTGTCACTGGACAGTCAGTCACGTGGCATCAGTGAGGGCAACAAACAGGAAGGGACGCGTCCCCCAAAGTTACAGCTACCTTCCAGCACCCCTCCTGGCCTGTCCTGAAGGGAGCAGGGGCCGAGCAGAAGCCATTCAGTCTCAACCTCCACCCAGCCGAGCACCAAAGGGGCCTGGAGACTTTTTACCACAGCAGAGCTGCCTGATCCAAGCAGTTTATACTCCTCGGCAGGACAGTGTGGTTGGACCTGGAGGGAAGGTGCTAAGCACAATAAGTCAGAAAGAGAAAGACAAACACAGTGTGATTTCACTCTTGCAGAACAGGAAGAAATAAAGCAAGTGAACAAACAAAACGATAACAAGCCCTGAGATTTTAACAACAAAATGGCGGTTATCAGAGGAGAAGGGTGTTTCCACGATGGTGAGCTTGGATGGAACTTGACCTTGGGTGGTGTATACATTTGTCAAGGGATGAAGCTTTGTTCTTTTTAAAAAAAAAAAAAATAATTTATGCATACAAGAACTGGGGTGTAGGCCAGAGGTGCGGGGGGTGAGAGGATTCACCAGAGACAGAGCAGGGAACAGAACAGGCAGATCTACTGAAATCCACTGCTGAGGGGAGCAGCGGGCGGGCCAGGAGAGGTCTGCTGCGCCGTGTAGGCAGCTCCCTGGCTGGGGATCTAACTTGCGCTGCAGAGGCCGGCAATAACTTGATAGCGTGGTCTTTAACCCCTGCGCCACCAGGGGTTCTTGAAATTTACTATTGGAAGGAAACCAATGGTGCCTCCATTAAAAACAAAATGAGAGACTTGGCAGCGCTCCGGCGTTGGCTATTACCGGCCGACTCCTCCGGCATTTTCGATCCAAGGTGGTGGCTCTCCAGCCCGGTCCAGCCACTTTTTCTATGACCTGGGGCACACCCCTTTCTCAGTTGCCTCTCGTCTCCTGAGAGGTGGTTGGATTAAACTTTGTAAGATCTTTTCCAATTTTACAATTACTGAGAACAGTGACCTTTTCTAAGCATGGTCTCTGTGGAAAGGAGACTCCAAATCAGTGGGATTTCTAAGGCTCCCCGTGGGCACCCTGAAATAACATAAGGGCCTGGGACGAAGAGAGCTTTGAAGGCAGGGAGCCGGGGCGGGGAGGCGAGCTGAAGAGGAACCCGTCAGAGCGGGCGAGGGGACAGCAAGCAGGTGGGCAGCGGAGGGTCCACGACTGTCTGTGGTTCTGATGACCTTGAACTTGGCTGGACGACTCACCTGATGGCTCCGGTGGCTGTGAAATGTACGCTCTGTGTGCTCTGTTGTCTCGTGTGGACAAGGGGAACGGGCAAGAGGGCACGCAAGGCAAAGCCAGCTTTCTGCTGAGGTGAGGAATGAGAGCCCCCACCAGCCCTGAGCCCTCTCTTCCCTTCAGGACTGCAAAAATGGGGTGGGTGGGAGACTTGCACATATTGCCGTCTGCCACAGAGCATTTCTTGACATCATACTCCCCTCGTACAGATGAAATATTTTGTGCTTCTTGGCAGGATGGCGTTGGTTCACAGCAACCTCCGTGTAACTCACGACTGACAAAGAAAGAATTGCTTCCAGCTGCATCACGACAAGACAGGTGAGCGTCCAGGGCGGAGACCATGGGTCTTGCTAGTGTCGAGATGCTTACCCTTCCCGCCAGAACCTCTGTGATTTGGGTGACAAATCACTCGTTAATTAAATAACCTTTTCAAAATATCATGGCTGCTTTAATGAAAGCCAAATTCATCAAGGCAGATTGTTAATCTGAGCTGGTGGAATGTTTTTTTGCCTTTGTTTCATTTTCAAAGATTTTTATTACAGTAAGATATTTGGTGATATTCTTTATTAGGCTGATAAGTTTTGAATTGCTTTTCATTTTATTATCACATTAGTTCCTTCTTAATGGTTTTACTAGAATTCAGAAGTCTCCCAAGTTTTAATAACCTCTCTTTTTTCAGTATCTATAGCATGGAATTAATTGTATAAAATCATGAACCTTTACTGAATGTGTCACCAGGCCAAAAAGGAGGAAACTCAATAGGAAGAATTAGACCTTGAAGGGTGATTGACGATTCATCTCACCACAGATTTTTCACTTTGAGACTGCCATTTGCTTTGCAGCACCACATTTCCTTTCTTTCTACCTCTTAAAATATCCTCAGACGATGAATACTTTGGAATTCTCTCAACTGGGGGTTATTAAAATTCAACATTTTAGAGATCAGTTGATTTTTTTAAGTATATTGAAAGGACATGTTTTTATTCACCTAGAATACTCTAGCTGGTTTTGCTTGAAGGAGAGATGACAACAAGATGCATTCCAAGAAATTATCAAATTAGCAAGTCTTCTAAGAATCTCAGTTTCATGTTTATCTTCCTTGATCCATGGTGGTAGCAATTCTCTTAAAAACAAATGTCTATTAATTAAAGTCCTGCAGTCAAATCTCTTCTGTTAAATCACAACTAATTGTTTAAGGAACAAAATATTAGACATAACAGATTCAGAAAGAACAGTAATTTGATCTCCTGCACTGCTGATGGGAGTGCAAACTGGTCCAACCACTATGGAGAGCTGTGTGGAGATTTCTGGACCTACTAAACATAGAGCTTCCATAGGATCCAGCAATTCCACTCCTAGGGATTTACCCAAAGGACACAGAAACATCAATTCCAAAGAGCACCTGCACCCCTATGTTTATAGCAGCACTGTTTACAATAGCTAAGCTATGGAAACAACCCAAATGCCCCCAAATAGATGACTGGATCAAGCAGATGTGGTACATATACACCATGGAATATTACTCAGCAATCAAAAAGGTAAACACATGCAGTTTGCAGCAACATGGATGGAGCTAGAAGGGATCATGCTCAGCGAAATAAGTCAGAAAGAAAAAGAAAAATACCGGATGGTCTCACTCAAAGCAGGAATTTAGAAAACCTAAATAAGAGACCAGGAAAAAGACTAATCAATGCAAAGTAATAATCAAAATCAACAAGCAACTATAAACCACAGACACACTACGGGGGGGTGGGGGGGATTAGGATTAGGGAAGGGCAGGAAGAGGAAAAACTAGAGTCAAAATAAAGGGGGGGGTGCAATTGTATGGGGAATATAACCAAAATGAAAATGCATACATTGTACAAAGTTGAAAATTGATGTAAGAATTATATAAAATAAAATATTAAAAAAAAGAACAGTAATTTGAAATAATCTTTTACCTTAGATATTGTCAAAGAATGAGAATATCAACTGGAAATCAGTGGCCGGGTTTCAAAAAAAGGAATAAATAATTAAATGCCTAGTCACAAGATTAAAAATTGGGCAAATTAAAACCATGCTTAAAAATTCACTATCAAATGAACAATGATTTTGGGTGATCAGATACCTCCACTCTCACAACTGATTAAGTACATTGCAAGTAAAGTCTCCGTAGCAGCAGCAAATTAGAATGTTATCCCCATGTCAAAATTTCTCTTCCAAATCTAACACATAATAGATGGGCAATAAATGTCTGCTGAATGAATGGGTTTGTTCAATTAATGGCTTTAATCAGTTAAAAGAGAATTGAGCCCATCAAACATAACTCCTTGGTCTGCCCGAGCTGTAAATTTTGCAACTAGTCAATTATTGATGGATCCGATTTTTTAATGATTCACTTGGGAGATGAGTTATTTCTAAACATATTTAAATAAGCAAACTATTATCCAGCTTCAGGGTATTTACCTAAAAAGTACAGAAACACTAATTCAAAGAGATGGGTGCATGCCTGTGTTGATTGCAGCATTATTTACAACAGCCAAGAGCTGGAAACAGCCCAAGTGCCTCTCGACAAATGACTGGGGTGTATATATACACAAGGGGGTTCTACTCAGCTGGAAGAAAAGATAAAATCCTGACATTTGCCATAATATGGATGGATCCTACAGGGGACATTAAGTGAAATAAGTCAAATGGAGAAAGACAAACACCCGATGATGTCAGTCATAGGTGGTATATATAAATGAGCCAAACAAATGAAGGAACTAAAATGAATGTTCAGCCTATATATAAATAAAACAAACTGCTAGCTTCCCGAAAGGAAGGAGAAAGGAGGGTGGGTGAGTTGGGAAGTGGGATCGAGTGTATGGTGAAGGACAGAACTGAATTCTGGTGGTGCATTTAATGGCGTCTACACACATGTGATTCTCCATGACTCGCTCCTGAAGCATATATAAGTGTTAATTCAATTTTTTAAATTCTGGTTTTAGTTCTTTTAGTCTTCTTTTCCACTCTGCTCTCTGATCCATTAACGGTTAATTTCTGTGAATGGTGTGAGGTAGGGGGTGGCTTTATTCTTCTGTATGTGGATACCCAGCTGTCCCAGCACCATGCATTACAAACTATTCTTTGTCCACTGAACTGTCATGGCGCCCTTGTCAAAACTTAATAAATGTATGATTTCCTTTCTGGGTTCTCAATTTCATTTTTTTGATCTGGAAGTCTGTTCTTATGCCAGTGCCTTACAGTCTTGGTTGCTGTCGCTTTGTAGAAAGTTTTGAAATTGGGAAGTGTGAGTTCTCCAACTTTTTTCTTCATCACAACACAAGCCAGCAGCCCTGCTCCTGGGGATTTACCCAACTTCCACAAAAATGTCCCCAGAAAGCAAGCCTACAGGCAGAGGTTTATTGTGGCTTTGTTCATAATCATCAAGAACTGGGGGAAATCCAAATGCTTTTCACTGGTAAATGGTAAACAGCCGGGGACAGGTGTCCATGGACCCCAGCAAGAAGTGATCAGCACGTGTCCCCTGGATAAATGTCCATGCACCATGCTGGACTCAGAAAGTGACACCTATGTGACCCCCGCTATATGACATCTGGAAAAGGCAAAACTGTGGGACAGAAAATAGATCAGCACTTACTAGAGAGTTGGAGAGGGGAGAGGGGCTGACACAAAGGGACTCCAGGGAATTTTGTGGGTGATGAGATAATCCTGTGTCTTAACATGTGGCAGGACTATATCATTTGTCCAGATTCACAGCCCTGTAAACGGAGAAGGGTGAATGTCTCCGTGTGTAAATTACACCTCACTTTTTTAAGTGTAGAGCTTCCGCCCTCTACTGTTAACATCCTAAGACATCAGATTAAAACATTTCTGCATAGTATTTATATGTGTTATCATTATCAGCCTATGCTTGGAAAATATTTCCATTTGCTTAGACCAGAATATTGGTTTTTCTCAACAAAGGGTTGAAAATGAAAAGAAAAATATATCAAAGCCACTTTGAAACTTCTCCTGCTGTAGGGGAAAAAATTGTAAATAGCAAATCATCGTCCTTGATTTCCCTCCATATATAAATTGAGCACTGAAATCCTCTTTCTTGTTTTAATTCCAGCAATAGTTCATTTGCTCCTAGGAAAGAATTCGTCATAATTGGTCTGAATTATTATCATGTTTGTGAGCAGTTCGCAGGATCTGACCAATAGTCATGTGGATAATTTGAAAAACTTGTTTGTTCTTATCAATCTAAACATAATCCCTTGTGTTCTATAGCAAAGTGATTCTTCAAGCCTGAAAAAAAAAAATTAGAACCTTCTGTTTAAATGGAAACTCTCTCAATAGGATCAAAATTCATGTCTTAAAAAGCATCAAATAAAAGCCTAAACGAATAATCACCAAACTACTGAAGATACAAAATGCAGACACATGGACCAAGCGGGAAAGCCAGACAGTGTAAATCCATCACTTCTTATGTCACCCAGAAGTGCTGAGCGCTGGGCTTCTTCCTTCCCTTTGCTAACTGCTAAGTGGGGGAAGTGTTTCCTTTCATTTACCGGAGACAAAAGCAATGCAGTATCAGCAGATAGGCTACAAAGGAAAACATAAACAAGATGATGCCGCATTCAACGTGAACAAAACAGAAAGACCAGGGGCTTCATTAGGGCGTGAGTTTTGCAATCAAAATTATATTCAGAAAATTTAAATGCAGAAGGAAAAGGCCCAAGACCCCATTAGGACAGAAAGAGCACGCAGACTGCGAGGTCCAGAGGCAAGAGAGACGGGGCTGCAAAGGAAGTTGGACGTGGAGGAAGAAGTTAGCTCAGCCCACCTGGGTGGGAAAAGCAACTGCTAGACGGAAAATAATGTGCAAATTGTAAATTAAAGCAAAAATACCTGGCAAATGCGAGATTCATCGTTTTGTATTCAGGACCCACTACTATCACTATTATAACTGACATTAAAAATGGGGAATTGTAGGGCCTCCCCTGGTGGTGCAGCGGTTGAGCGCTGGGTTGCGAGGCTGCCCGCAGCCTCTGCAGTGCCGGTTCGATCCCTGGCCACCGGCGAGGGTCCCACAAAAAAAAGGGGGGGGAATTGTAAAGAAAAATGTTCTCTCCATTAGTGATTACACTAAGAGGAAACTTTTTCATTAAAAATTCCAAAAGTAGAGTCATTTACTCAGGGGAAACCTGCACTATAAGAACTTTATAGTCATAAAGTGAATGAATGTTTTTAAAAAGCAGAGTAGGTGGCAAAATGTAGCCATGTTTCTTTTTTACTTTTTTATGAGTTTTCTTTTCTTTTAAGATTTATTTATTTTTATACAAGAGCTGGGGTACAGGCCAGACATGCAGGAGGGTAAGAGGATTCACCAGAGACAGAGTGGGGAGCAGAACAGGCAGACTGACGAAACACACTGCTGAGGGGAGCCGCGGGGAGACAGGAGAGGTCTGCTGCGCCCTGTGGGAATCTCCCTGGCTGGCTGGGAATCGAACCCGTGCTGCAGAGGCTGCGGACAGCTTCACAGCGCTGCGCTCAACCCGCTGCGCCCCCAGGGAGGCCCTTGAGTTTTCTTTTTCTCTAGAGCCAACACCACTGGCACAGCTGGAATAAAAGGGAAGTCGCAGTGCAGCTGGACTGCAGCAGGACTCAGGGCCACCTCTTCCACACCCTTCCTTTGCCCATTTATTCAGCAACTGTGCCCGGACTGCCTCAGGGTACAGGCACTGTCCTCCAGCTGGAGACACCGTGGGAGCCCCACCCATGGGAGGCGGCACTGCTGTCTCTGTGCCCTGCAGTCAAGAAGCACCAGCTAGGAGCAGGGAGACTGAGCATGAACTGAAAGAGGGACCGTCTCCATGGGGTGTCACCAGTAGAGCTAAACAGGTAGGGCTTGGGGGTTCTGGAATGGGGGCAGGGAGCCCATCTCAGAGCTCCATCTCATCCAAGGCTTGTGGTTATTTCTTTCAACCAAGGTAGGTGAGAACTCAGGCAGCCTGGTGCAGGACAGCCGGAGGGCGCGTCCACAGCCCTGATCTCCCCTCTCCACACAGTCCAGCGCCTCCTGTCTTCAAGGGCCTCTAACCTCTGGGTTCTCTAAGCTGCTGACCTGAATCCCTCAAGTCACTGTGTCTCTATTTCTGTTTCATAATAAAGACCTATCAGGGAACAGGGGGATTACAGGAGATAAGAAAAAATCACAATGACTGACATGTACCCCAGATAAGCCACGGACACGCTCAGTGTCTCCACGACAGCTTCGCTCTGCAGGCTGACGCTCTGCCCCATGGTGCCCCCCAGCCCCGCCGGCCTCCCGGAGGCCACAGCCACCATCCCAGCAGCTCAGCACATGCCGGGGCTGAGACATCGCTGAGTAGTCTCTCCCCAGATGTGCTCGCAAAAGTGGCATCTCATATGCACTTGAGAACTTTAAAAATGAACTTTTCATTGGAAAGTCATATGTATGGTAAAAAAATGCAAAATATATCTTAAAATACACAATGCAAGATGCCTCCCTCTCGCCCGCTCTCATCCCGCCCTCTCCCGCCGTCCTCAGCCGCGGAAGCTATTACCAGTTCTCTCAATTCATAGACTCAGAGATTCTGGCGGAGAGTGAGTGTGTTGGTGAGCACACACACGTGCACCTGTGAGCACCCGAATGCCCTTCCTTGTATAATTGGAAGCACCTGTCCTTGTTTTTGCACCTGAGGACAGTCCACTTTGCTGCAACACTGGCTGTCACTCCACAGCGCCTGCCCCGGTGCACAGAGGACCCAACTCAGAATAGCCGGGAAGCTTTGTTGGTTCATAGGAGATTTTTCCTGCAAGAGCTTTGAACTCAGAGGGTAAAACTGGAAGCTGCAGCAGGGAGGGAAGTGGCGCTAAGCAGCCAGGGAAGTGGCGCTAAGCAGCCAGCCCCTCCAGGTGTACGTTTCTCCAATGTGAAGTGAGAGAGAACGCCCTCTGCAGGGAGGGCATCCAGCCCTAGGGGACACCAATAGGACGCTTTCCAGCTGTTTTAAAAATCTTGAGGTCCTGAGGCCTGGCAGCCACTGCAGCATGAGTTCAGTCCCCAGCCAGCCAGGGAGCTGACCCACCTGGCACAGCAGACCTCTCCTGTCTCCCCGCTGTTCCCCTCCACAGTGTATTTCAGTAGATCCGCCTATTCTGCTCCCCACTCTGCGTCTGGTGAATCCTCTCATTTCCTGCACCCCTAGCCTACACCCCAGTTCTTGTGTGCATAAATAAATAAAAATCTTTTAACAATAAACAAACTCCTCAAGACCGGGGCCTGGTGTACATGGCGGTGGGTGGCAACCAGACCTTTGGTGGCAGGTGTGATGTGCATATACAGGTGTCAAGATGTGCAGCTGTACACCTGGAACTTGTACAGTGTTGTAAACCAGTGTTACCACAATAGCAAGTGATTTTTAGAAATTCAGAAATGTTAAAGTATGTATGCACATGCCCTTGGACTCACAGCATGGATTCAATAATAGACGCCAGTTAACTTTGGAACCAATGATTCCTAATAAATTTTATAAAATATGAATGTCTCTGTGAGTCCTTTAGAATATTTGTCATGAAATACAGAAAAGAGACAAACCTTAAGACTGAATAAAGCCAGAGGACGCTGTCGACATCGCTGACACACACCCTCTTTAACAATGTTTAATTCTCATCTCTGGCACCGCATCACGGTCTCCACGACGTGAACAGCTGCTGACGCCTTCCAGTCCGTCCACACGGCCCTCACTGGCTACGTCTTACACACATGAAAGCAGCACAGATTTAGGAATATACCCTGAAATGGGACTTTAAATCCACTGGCTGTTCATAGCTTGTTTTCTCCAGAAGTTAAGGAAAGTAATAATTCCTCGATCTGTACCAAAGAAAGACTCTCTTGCTGAAGACACGGCTGTGAGTCTATAAAAGCAAAGACCACCAGCATTTCAGGGAAACACTCTCAGCGACACTTATATCTGCGTGACCAGCTGTCCAGGCGCAGATGCTCGGGGGCCCTGGCTGCTCCCTCTGAGAGTCCCCATGTCGTAGGCCCACACGGTGTCGATGCCCTCACCCGTGACCTGGTCAGGGGCCCAGTTCGGAAACGGGAACCGGCAAGCGATGACTCTGGCACCATCCTCAAGTTCAAGTTCAAGCTTCTTGGCCAACTGCGGCATCTGTGGGGAAGGACGGTCATTGTTTGGTAAGGGGAAATGACCCCCCCCCATCCTCTGTATCTCGGTCCCTAAAAACACCTGTGCAAAAATTACCTTGTAAAAATGATGATTCCAGAGCCTAAGTGCATTACCCAGTAACCCACGGAACCATAGAAGTCACTCTAAGGACAGTGACAAGAACATCTTCTCAGATCAATTATAAACCAGGCCCTTTTCAGCAGATGTGCCTCCCGGCTTTCTGGCTGTCTAACTAAAACCATCATGTGGCGATAATGAAAACGAGAAGCAACTTCAAGTTATTTACCAACCTAAACATTTCAATCTACTGTCTCACCCATTTAACACATATTTTCCACATTTTAGATTCTCTGAAATCCTACTATTGACATTGTCTTATACTTGTAATCAGCCATAGATTTTTCCTATCAATAGCAATGGTCTGTCTAAACCAGTAACATCTAGTGTTAAGGAAATACGATGTAATTAGACAATGAAAAAATAGGCACATTTTACCCCCTTGAAATACAGTGAAATTAGCCAGACTTTTAAAAAAATATATCCATGATATACAGAAAATGATTTCTTGATAGTCTATATCACTTTTTAAAAAGTATAGTTCTCAGGCCTCCCTGGTGACACACAGGCTGAAGTCTCAGCACTATCAAGCTACCCGCAGCCACTGCAGCCTGAGTTCAATCCCCAGCCAGGGAGCTGACCCACCTGGCGCAGCAGACCTCTCCTGTCTTGCCCACTGCTCCCCTCAGCAGTGTATTTCAGTAGATCCACCTGTTCTGCTCCCCACTCTGTCTTCAATGAATCCTCTCACCCCTGCACCTCTGGCCTACACCCCAATTCTTGTATGCATAAATAAATAAAATCTTTTTTTTTAAGATTTATTTATTTATACAAGAACCAGGGTACAGACCAGATGTGCAGGAGGGTGAGAGGATTCACCAGAGACAGAGCAGGGAACAGAACAGGCAGACAGACAAAATAGACTGCTGAGGGGAGCAGCGGGCATGACAGGAGAGGTCCACCACGCCATGTGGGACCCTCGCCAGCCAGCCAGGATCAAACAGGCTCTGCAGAGGCTGCGGACAGCTTCACAGCGCTGCACTCAACCACCTGCGCCACCGGGGAGGCCCAATAAATAAAATCTTTTAAAAATATTGGAACAGTTCTCTTACCACTTTTGTATCCTTTTAATGCCAATCTATGAAGAAAGTTTCATTGTTTGCTAAAAATATTCACATTATAATTCCATCAGAAAATTTAAACTGCTTAAAAATGTATCTCCAGGTCCTAAAAATATTTTGCTACCTTCACTAGCTAAATACAGCTGCCCCACTTTCTTCTTTCTATATGTTATTTTGAAATCGTTTCAAACTTACAAGAAAGTTGCAATACAACAGAGAACGCTCCTAACCCTTAGCCAGGCTCGCCAATTTTTTTTTAAAGATTTATTTATTTGTACAAGAGCTCAGGTAAAGGCCAGAGGGACGGGAGGGTGAGAGAATTCACCAGACAGAGCGGGGAACAGAACAGGCAGGCTGACTGAAATACACTGCTGAAGGGAGCAGTAGGGAGACAGGAGAGGTTTCCGCGCCATGTGGGTATCTCCCTGGCCAGCTGGGAATCGAACCTATGCTGCAGAGGCTGCGGATGGTTTCACAGTGCTATGCTCACCTACTGCACCACCAGGGAGGCCCAGGCTCACCAATTTTTAAGCCTATCATCATCACTGGACCCTAATTTCCCTCCAGTGAACATTTTTCTAAGCCATCCAAGGCCAGGATGCCCGCCATGCCCCTCTGCCTTGGATATGCCCATGTTTTCTGAGCAAGTATTTTCTACAAGTGCATTTTCTACTAAGAACTGACCCCTGCACCTTTATGAAATACAGGAAATTTAACATTCCAGTATTCAAAAGCCCAAGGAATTCTAGTTTTGTCAAACGGCCTGATAATGTCCTTGATGGTCTCCCTGGGATGAAGACGGAATCCAGTGCATTTGGTTGTGACGTTTCCCTGCTCTCCTTACTGGCTGTTCCCGACCTTCCTTGTCACTTAGCGCCCTTTGAGCAGACAGGCCAGTGATCTCCAGTGGACAGGCCACAGTTCGCTGGCATCTGCACCTGGACACTTGGCGTGAGCATCTTCAGCAACACCCGCCAGGGGGCTGTGACCTTCTGGGGTCCCCAGGCGGAGGCCCCGGAGTCCCACCTCGAAGGGGATGCTAAGGCTGGGACACAGGGGTATCTCGCATCTCCACCCTGCGGTTACTGCTGTCCCTTTCTAACAAGTTGGTCATGGGGGGGCACTGTGCACAGTGGGCACACCCTGTCGCTCATCAGGCCTGGGGTCCCTCCACTGCGGGGAGCACTACCGATGACTTGGCCCAGGAAGGTCTTTCCATCCCTGCAGCAAAGAGATCAAAGCTAACCCCATGGTTCCTGTGGGGAAGAGCTGCCCTCTCTCCTCCATCTGCCTAGCCGTCACCCTGGGCATGAGCGCACAGACAATTCTTCCCTCACCGCATTATAATCCAGGCCTGCCCTGTCCATTCGGAAGCTCAGAAGACCACAGTTTGGCCTCCTCAAGCTGGCAGCCTCCCCACGCACCCCAGGACGAGCCCCTCCCATACTCTGAGCCACACATCCGGCTCCAGACCTTCCTTCAGTGCCTTCCCTTCGGGCCCTGAGCAGCCAAGCTGCAACATCCCTGGCCCTCCCGCTGGGAAGTGCTATTCAGAAACCAAGACCCAAGCAGAAACGACTCCCTTTCAATCAAAATATCAAATCAATAGTGCTTCTGTGGAGACACATCCCTAACCTGTATCTTTAAAAAGTGCTTGGAAAAACTCCTCTGCACAACCCCAGGCTACAGTGAGCCAATTCCACAGCAAGATAACAACAGATCCCATTAAGGGTGGAAGATACCTGTTCTCCAGCAGCTCGTGAAAGTGAGAGGAAGCAAGAGGGAGGGAGGTTGGAGGGAGGAAGGGAAAGTTTTGTTCCTTGAGGGAAAAATTAAATAAGCCAAGAATGAGACGATGTGTTTTTCAAAAATATCAGAGGTCTCCTCCAGTGATTTTGCGTAGAAAGGATAATTGTAACTCTGCTCCTATTGCTATTATTCTGCTCTTTCACCGTTTCTCTTCTTTCCAGATGACTGGCATATGCTAAGCCGAGATAACCCTAAGAAGGAAAGGCGCTATTGCAATCATGAGAAATTAACAGACTGAATTATACATAAACACGCGCCGAGGCCGCGCCTCGCTGCCACCCCAGGGGAAGTGGCAGCCGCCCGGCTCTGATAGAATTCAAAGAGCTTCCACGATCACAGGTTTCAAAGTGACAGCGACTCGTCACATTCTAATTACTTCTTCAAAACTTTAAACCGAAGTTGAAACAAGCTCCAAGGCATAAGACAAAGTAGCCCTGTCCACCCCAGCGGGTCACTCCATCCCTCCCGCCTCCCCAGACGTTAGCTTTGAGGGTGACCAACCCCTCCCCTCAGCTTGCCCCTCTTGGCCCTACTCCCCCTCTGCTCCTGCCCCCACCGCCAGCTGCCCTCCTCCCCAGGCCCCTACTCCTGAGTCCTTTGTGGGGTCCCTCGTTTCCCGGAGCTCTGAAGTGAGAGGTCAGGGCCCCACGGTGGCCACACCTAGCCAAGGGCCTGGCCTCAGCCTCAGCCCAGAGTAGCCGGCAGTCACAGACAGCTCCGCCTGCAGACACTGCTGCTGCAAGTTCCGGAATGCGGCTCCGGTTCTGGAACACCGCCCAGAACTGGACCAGCAGGTCCAAAGGGGCGTCCAGGAGCCTGGGCATGAGACACACATATGGAAGCACCCCTGATCTCAAGAGTGATCCCCCTATGAGGACTTGTAACAGCAGGTCTAGTTCTGACCTGACCTTCCCTTCCTAAGCATCCCTCCAGGACCTCGAGACCTCTCTGTCCTGGGGTTGCCAGGCAATGTCTGTGCTGCGTGGGCTGTGCCGGTCCACACGGACCAGGGCTCTGGAAGGTGACATGGGGAGGCGGTTGTGCTCACACCGCTCCGCTGACCCAGGAATGTAGGTGCTCCGGCTGTCCTCTTTCTTGGGAATGGGGAAAGGCTACACGTTCCTTATTTCAGATGTAGAAACAACAGCACAAGCGCTCATCAGAATAGCTGGACTCTCGCTGCTGAGTGAACAGCTCCCAAAGGGACCACACTCAAAAGCTGAGCAGCTCTGGCGCTGGACCCCAGCGATCCCGCCAACAAGGCACCGCCAAAGGCCACTGCTGCCCCCTGCTGGCCCCGAGCTGCTGGGCCGCCAGATCCTGGGCTTATCCCACCTCTCCAGACAGCTCGGCAACCCTATTGTCTTTACAGGGCATGGATTTCAAATTAAACATCAAATTAACACTTCAAATTAACATTAAAACAAATGCTTTTCTTCCCCCTCAAATTTTGATTTGCCAGTCATTGGCATAACTAGAAAATCTGGGGAGTACAACTTCACCCCTTCCTGTGTGCAGCTGCCTCACACCCTCCACCAAGCCCCACCACCTGCCCTCCCTCTGCAGCCGCCTCCCCTCTCCCAGCACCCCGGGCTGCCCGCCCCCTCCCCACCCTCCCCTCCCCTAGGGCCACCAGCATATTCCTCACAGAGTCTAAGAATTATTCTTGTTGTTTCGCCAGCTTGAAAAAATATTTCAAATTAAACACAGAAAGGCCCAAGCATAAGTGGTAAATAAACACCAAATTCCCTGGCAAGCCTGTGATCCCAGCTAGTTCCTTTGAAGGGCCAGCAATCAGGCCCTTCTACCTCCTCTCGGTTCTATAATCAAAGTGGAGACACCCAGAATTCATCCTAATTTCGGGCTTACTGAGAATTAACCGCAAGCATAGAGAATCCTGTCACTTTCATGGCTAACAAAAGCATTCCTACTCCATCGACTTGAAAAGAAAAGAAAATGGCATTTTACTGAAGGTCCTAACACTAAAAAAATTTCTCAAGCAAGCGCTGAAACATCCTATATAAAAATTAAAGTGCGAATAGAAAATAACCAAAAAGCAAATTTCCTTTTTTTTTTTTTTAAATTAAACATTATGTCACTGGGGCCTCCCCAGTGGCACAGCTGGTTGAGCGCAGCGCCGTGAAGCTGTCTGCGGCCTCTGCGGTGCCGGTTCGATTCCCGCCCAGCCAGAGAGATTCCCACACGGCGCGACAGACCTCTCCTGTCTCGCCCACTCTTTCCCTCAGCAGTGTGTTTCAGTCAGGCTGCCTGTTCTGCTCCCCACTTTCTCTCTGGTGATTCCCTCACCCTCCCGCGCCTATGGCCTGTACCCCAGTGCTTGTATAAATAAATCTTTAAAAAAGAAAATCATTGCAAAAAATATATTAAAAAAATAATAAAAACCCACTCTGTCATGTATATAGCAGTTTTTCAGCAAACATCCAATCTCAGCAAGATTATGAAGGCTACAGTTATAGACTGAAAAATGAGGGGGGGTTCCCGCTACAGTCTGCAAAGCAACAACCAACGACAGCCTCTCGCTCCCGCCATCTTTCCAAATGCTGGACTAGGACCCTCTTCACTTTCGCAGCATCCTCACTTTCGAGACTGCACAAAGTCCAGCAGAGGCCAGTCAACAGAGGCCAGCTGAGGCCAGCGGACCTCACCCGCCCTGCACGGTGGAGGGAAGGCCCCTCCCCAGGGATTCCGGCTGGATGTCAGGAGGAGCGGAAGCCTCACATGACCCAAGCCACCAGGAGCTCATAAAGCGGTTTCAGACTGGAATTTGTTGGCTTGGGTGGACAACTGAGGATTTTATTGGAAGCAGACGTTTAAAAACTATGATTGATTTTTTCCTCATTCGATGTTTAAGGCCCTGATGTCCTTGATTAAACCGATGCGCTGAGGCCCAGCATCTGGGGGCTCTGGGAAGCCACCTGCTGTGGGGGGCTGCGCAGAGCCTGAATCAACACCCCAGGGCCGGGCACTGGCGGTACTCACCATCTGAGGCACCCCAAAGACAACGACGTTCGAGTACTGAGAAAAAGTCACCTAGGAGAAGCAGGCAAGAGGGGTTCGGGCATTAATTTTTTTAAAAAAAGATTGATTTATTTATGCATACAAAAACTGGGGTGCAGGGCCTCCCCGGTGGCGCAGCGGTTGAGCGCTGGGTTGAGAAGCTGCCCGCAGCCTCTGTAGCACCGGTTTGATCCCCGGCTGCTCCCCGGCCACTGGAGGAGGGTCCCACATGGCGCGCAGACCTCTCCTGCCACCCGCTGCTCCCCTCAGCTGTGTACTTCGGTCCTTCTGCCTGCTCTGCTCCCTGCTCTGGCGCTGGTGAATCCTCTCACCCTCCCGCGCTTCTGACTGTACTCAGTGCTTGTATAAATAAATAAATAAATCTTTAAAAAAAAAAAAAAAAAAAAAAAAAAAAAAAAAGTGGGGTGCAGACCAGAGGTATGGGGAGTGAGAGGATTCACCAGAGACAGAGTGGGGAGCAGAACAGGCCGATCTACTGAAATACACTGCTGGGGGGAGCAGCAGGCAAGTCAGGAGAGGTCTGCTGCACCATGTGGGTAGCCACAGTTTGGCCTGTGGCCGGGATTGAACTCATGCTGCAGTGGCTGGCGATAGCTTGATAGCACTGAGACTTTTACCCCTGTGCCGCCAGGGAGGCCCTCAGACATTGATTTTTAAAAGCCAAACATTAAGCTTAACTTTTGTTTCAAAACGAGTAGCAATTTTCCATCTCCTCAAATAGCGGGTTTTCACAAAGACACGCCCTTTGCTGTTTCATCAGGAAGAGGTGATCAGCTCACACCTTCCACTCCTGCTAATTCAATGCATTGGTTTTCCAAATGCTGCCCAGTGAGGACCCCGTCCCAGGGCAACTCCACGCAGGACCCCACCGCCTCCCCATCTCCCCAGTCACGGTCATCTGTCAGAAAGGCCAGGGACTGACCAGGTGGTGGCCGAGCCAGGTGACACTGGGCCACCTGGCCCCTGCTGCACACGTCCCTGCTCAACTCCACCGCTCACCAAGTGCCAGGAGGCCAGGGACACCTTGTGTTTATGTGGAGATAACCTTAACATTCTAGCCCCTCCTCTTCTCTAAAGTACTAAGTAAAAAATGCAATGAAACGGTCTTTAGTTGAAGAAACTGGGGAAGTGCTTTGCCAGTCAAAATTCTTATTGCCCAATAAAAGTCTTATTTACTCTGGAGAGAGATCGTTTATGCACATATGATATAAAAAAACAATGCTGCAAAACTCAAGTGAGTGTTTACGAGCTACTGATGACAACGTTACGGTGTAAGTTCTTATTTAAGGAAAGGCATTTATGGAGGATTCCTGAGACAGAATCACAGGCCGTTCTTTAGCAGACAGGCACACCTCGTTTTATTGCCTTTGGGTTTATTGCGCTTTGCAGAGTTCGTGCTACCTACGGATTGAAGTTCTGTGACCACCTTGTGTTCAGCCAGCCCACTGCCACCGTTTTTCCAAAAGTTCCATGAGTTACCATTTTTGCAATAAAAAAAATTTTAATTCAGATGCATACATTGCTTTTTTTTTCCACACACTTTTTTTTTACACACTCTATGAGTGTGTAAACATAGCTTCTGTATGCACGGGCTAACAGGAAATTCATGTGTCTCTCTTTATGACTACATTAGATTTACTGCGGGGTCTGGAACCGACCGCAGAGTCTCCGAGGTGAGCCTGTAAGGTGGACCTGGAGGCATCACGTACTTTATGAAGAACAGAGAGGGTCACGGCAGCTGGGCTGATGGGCTCTCTCCTCTCACGCCCTTCTCCATTTTTCTCAAAATACACACACCCACCCACTGAAAAGTCTGCTATTTACCTAAAATGACATTAATAAGTGAATCCTAAATCACAGTTTATAAGATTCCCAAATGAGATAAATCTCATCATTTCAAAATAGGTGGAAATGAGAACTGTTTCGATTGAGCAAATAAATCTTCGGGCTTCACCTGACCTATCCTGCCCCAAACCCTACGCTTCTGCCCCCAAGAGTGGGTGTTTAAACCCCCCACTTCAAAGGTGCTCACAGTCAGGTGCGTTTTAACCGTTTTTATTTTAATACACGTTTCAATGTTCACTCATGATTATCATGAATTATAAAGTTTTCCAGGACTCCTCACGTACCTTCCACAAATCTGAGATGTGAAACCTGGCCGAGGCCTGCACACCCTCTCGCCACGCGCGGTACCGGGAGAACCAGACCAGCCAGGGGTTGAGCTCGTAGCCCACCGCCGTGAAGCCTTCCTTGGCAGCTGCTATCACCTGAGGGAAGAGGCCATGTTTATTCCCAAGAAGAAAACACCATCTTACATGGCCCAAGGACGTGAACACGTTCTATTTATGGCCTTTTATCCTAGATCATCCGCCCAAAAAGCACCTCCTTTGTCCAAAATATTTCAAGGTGTGTCTCCAAGTCACTGAGCTTTGCAGACGAGATAAAGCCAGCCCCGGGAGGTCAGCTGCTCGTTTTCGTCAAAGGCTTCACCCAAGCATCAGAGCACACAGCTGGGTTCATTCTGGACAGCAGTGTCACTGGCCGGCTGGACCGGCCAGCCCCGGGTGGGTCAGACAGAAAGCCACGAAATGAACCGGCCTGGGAGAAAGTGTGGTGAGCAGGCTGTGATCTTTAATAAAAACAACATGACGATGAGGAGAATGCAGTAAATGACATGTTTCCTTAGTATTTAAGATTGTTCATTCAGAACTGAAAACAGGTAAACGGGAAGAATCCCAAATAAAGTCAAGGAGGTTCCGGCCTCTCCTGAGCAGATGGGCTGGGCCTGGGGTCTCTCTGCTCATCTTATCTTGCCACCCGCTTCCAGCGGACATCCCTGAAGGGGTCTCCCAATGAAGGGAACTTCCCAAGCAACTATGGTCTCACCCCTTAAGAAGGAAACCAGCTTCTCAGAAACCACTCAGAAACCACTCAGCGATGTGAGACATTTAAATATGGATGTTAAAACTTTCTCCTGACTTACATACACAGCTCCTGATCTCTCTAAAACACAGCAGGTCACTTTTTAACCTGTTCCCAATGACTCCCAGTCCCACTGACATGACAGGCTCCAGGTCATGTCAGCACAGCCTTATTCCAGTCACCGGAGGACGGTGCCACCTCCCCCACAGAACACTCTGAAACACCCACTGGCTGGTCAATGGCCTTACGTCTTTATTTATGGATTTCAGCCAGGGTCAACGTGAGTTGAAGTCACCAACAGTCTGATCTTGGATGAGTGGGGACTAAGGCACTGCCTCTCCCCATCTCAACAACATTACGAGGTAGAGATTAATAGACATGTAGAAACAGAAATAGATATAGATGCAAAAAGGCACAGGTGCCAATATGGGTACAAAAATGTGAAATATTGCAGAAATGAAATGCCATGATTTAACCTATTTCTTCTACTAACACTAACTCTGTTGGTGCAAGTTTTTCAATGGACAGTTTCATCATCACCAATTAACTGTTCCTTCTTACCTGGGATATCTACAAAGTACTGCATTAAGAAAAAATTAGAGAAAAATCAATTCCAAATTCATGTCGGAGGGTTTGCTAGTCTGGCCAAGCACACACAAAATTAAACTACTTCATTATGTTGTCATATATAGCCAGTCTTGAGCAAAGCTCCACAGCGATTTTAACAATTCTAGTTCCAAACTTTATTCAAATGTCTTTAGCAAAACTCACAACACGCCCATCGCCGCTGCCGATGTCCACCAGCGAGCCTTTCCTGCACTGCAACATCTTCACGACATTCTCGATCTGCTTGGTTGTTGCAGGCACAAAAGGCAAACAAACTTTGCGGAGGGCTGGTGCTATAAATGGTGTGGCCACAGCATACACGGCCACCAGTGTACCGCCAACAACCCCGGTGATTAAGAAGCCCCATTGGCTCTTCTTAGGGCCACTGACTCCCAGAGGTGCGGGCCGGGCAGGTGGTGACCCACTTTCTTCTTTCAGTGCTTCTGTGGATGCACCTGGATTGAGAGCAAGCAGAAAATACATAGGTGCCAGCAAACCAGAAATCTCAGGTTCTGTTTTTCTCCCTACAATTCTTTTTTTTTTTTAAGATTTATTTATTTATGCACACAAGAACTGGGGTGTGGACCAGAGGTGCAGGGGGTGAGAGGATTCACCAGAGACAGAGTGGGGAGCGGAACAGGCAGATCTACTGAAATACACTGCTGAGGGGAGGAGCGGGGAGTCAGGAGAGGTCTGCTGTGCCATGTGGGTCAGCTCCCTGGCTGGGGATCGAACTCACACTGCAGTGGCTGGTGATAGCTGCATAGCGCTGAGACTTTAACCCCTGTGCCTCTAGGGAGCCCCTACAATTCTTACAAATAAAATCATGCTTTTTTAAAAGAATCATGTAGGGCCTCCCCTGGTGGTACAGCAGTTGAGCACTGGGCTGCGAAGCTGCCCGCAGCCTCTGCAGCACTGGTTCCAACCCCAGCCACCGGCGAGGGTCCCACATGGCGCGCAGACCTCTCCTGCCGCCCGCTGCTCCCCTCAGCAGTGTCCTTCAGTCCTTCTGCCTGTTCTGTTCTCCGCTCTGGCTCTGGTGAATTCTCTCACCCTCCCGCGCTTCTGACTGTACCCAGTGCTTGTATAAATAAATACATAAATCTTTAAAAAAAAAAAAAATGATGTAGTTGAATACAGTCTTAATGGCCAACGTATGATTCCACAATGAGTTGTAGATTCCAGTCACTAAATTAAAGCGACTCAGAGAAAATGATTCAACACTAATGGAAGACTGAAATCTTTTCTTTCCAACACATTGATTTTTGTTTCTGGAAGTCATCTTGGAAAACTATGTCTTCCAGCCTATCTGGATTCTTACGAATTCAGCATCCATTCCTTCAAGCGCTGACCGTGCAGTCTGTTCTCATGGTTCAGAACAAAATCTCATAAACAAGCAAGCTTGACTATATCTAATTATTACCCTATTTCAGACAGGGTGATTGATTACACGGGGCCACAGGGACAAGGATGACACTCCCAGCTGAGTCCTTGCCTTGACCGTGTCTGCAGTCTCCCATCAATTATTCACAGATTCTGGGCACCAGGATGTGCACATACTGGGGGGTCATTATTCTGCCCACCTACACTGAACGTGGTCACCTGTTCTACTTTGAGGCGGCTCAACTTGAACACAGGGGGGTCCCCAGCCATGAGCAACTCTCCACAGCATGTGACCACCCACGGCGCCTCCAATGGAGGGAGGAGGGTAGTTCTTCTTGACTCGTGAGGTCACTAAAGTGACTTAAGAGTGGCTTCGAGGTGGAAAACCAAGTGAGAACACACCTCCACCACAAAATCCGACTGCAGGAAGTTTAGGACGGTTGGTGTGTGATGGGTTGAAGTCAAGGGACTTCAACACGCTTCCAGGCACTTTCCAGCCTGGTGGGAGGGGCTTCCAAGACCCCTGTAGTCCGAGTGTACTTTTGCTTTAAAGATTTATTTATTTATGCATACAAGAGCTGGGGTGCAGGCCAGAGGTGCGTGGGGTGAGAGGACTCCCCAAGACAGAGCGGGGAGCAGGACAGGAGACTGACTGAAATCCACTGCTGAGGGAGCAGCGGGCGAGGCAGGAGAGGTCTGCCGCGCCGTGTGGGTAGCTCCCTGGCCGGCCAGGAATCGAACTCGTGCTGCGTGTACTTCCACGTCCCGCATCTGTCACGGGCCAAGCGACCCCGAGGGCCGCAGTCTGGAGGCTCAGCGCCCACCCGGGGTGTGAGTTACCCTGGCTCGTCCTCACCAAGGCCCGACCCAGACGCAACACGACCCTTTAGGGCGCTGGGCAGCTGAAGGGAGGGCGCAGAAAGCCCCGGCGCAGGCCTGAGAGTGACAACGCCGTGTGGCGGCTCGCCCTGCAGAAGTGGGGTGCAGGGACTGGGGGGGCGGGGGGGGCGTCGCCGTGACCTGCTGGGCGCGTCAAGGCCTGGTGCCGGGGCGTCCCCGGAGGCGCGTGCGCCCCGCGTCGCCTCCAGACAAGCCCCTTATCCTGGGGCCGCCGCCCCAAACCCCCAGCCCGAGCCCCCCGGTCAGTCTGTCTCCCCAGCTCCGGCTCCCGGATGTGCTCGGAGCCGTGACCAGAGCCGAGCGGACGGCAAGTCTGAGGACTGGGCCAGGCGAGGGGCGCTCAGAGGACACGGCCGTGCCCGCGGGCTCACAAGCCCCCCGCACCCCAGAGCACGGGCGGCCGCCGGCGCCCCCACACCCCCGCCGGCCGGGCACAGGCGCCCCCAGGACCACGCGCGTCCCCGCGCCGCGCCCACGCTGCCCACGCCGCCGCGGCCGCCGCTCACCTCCTCCCGCCATCGCGAGATTTGGGAGTGGGGGGGGGGGGAAATCCGGAAGTGGACTCTACCATCTCGGGGAGCCGGGGCGGGAGGAGAGAGAAAACATGCTCTGAGCGAGGGAATTCCTCGCGGCGCCCGCTCCCCAGCTGGCCTCACTCTGTAGCTTAACGACATGACCGCATTCGAGCTACACATGTGTGTGGCTTCTAAAAGTTCGCTCCGCCTCTTTGAACTCCCCCCACAACTTTCTGAAAGATGGAAGTTTCCGAGGGCGGCCGGTTCCAGAAGGTGCTGTCCCGGCGTTAAACTAGTCCCGGCTGCGAAACAAGTCCCCGCGGCCTGCTCTGCGCCTGCGCGAGCGCCGCGCCCGCCCGCGGGGGGAAGTGGCGCGCCGGCTTCCGGGGTGGGCTCCGCCGGCTGGGAACGGAGCTCCGCGGCAGCGCCATGGCGTCCGTGGGCACTCTCGCCTTCGACGAGTATGGGCGTCCTTTCCTCATCATCAAGGACCAGGACCGCAAGTCCCGTCTTATGGGACTCGAGGCCCTCAAGGTGCGGGGGGCCCCGCGCGGGCGGCGGGGAGGCGGCGGGCCCGGGGGCTCTGCGCCTGCGCAGTGTAGGGGGAGCGGCTCCGCCATGTGCTCCGGGGCGGCAGGCCGCGGGGTCCCCTCCCCTCGCGCCCGCACCCCGATCCCTCAGGGCAGGAGAGGGTGGCGGAGTAGCCTTTGGCCCCGGCCTGGGGGCGCGGGTGGGGCCGCAGGGCCGTCCCGGGGGTGGGCGCTGCCCCCCCCGTGTCCCCGCCCGGGAGCCGCTCCGTGGGGCGCCCCGCCGTGACCCCCACTCCTGGGGGCCTCTCCGTGGGGCGCCCCGCCTTGACCCCGCCCGGGGGCCGCTCCGTGGGGCGTCCCCGTGTGGGAGGCAGCGAAGGCATCGTGGGGTCACTTCTGGCCTCCCCTTAGGGTACCTGCGAGCGCCCTAACGGAAAGGGGGCGCCTCTTTGTCAAGGCTGAAAGGCTCGGTCGCTTGCCGCGTGTTTTCCTGTCCGCCTGTCGGCGCGCGGGCGCGGGACGCCGTCCCCGAGGAAGAGGCCACTGTCGCCGGGGCAGAGCGCGCACCGCAGGGTGCGTGGAGTCTCCCGTTGGGGGGGGGGTGGCAGCCGCAGCATGCTCCGGGGTTCGGTGGAGACGGCCTGGAAGGGGGATGAGCCCTGCTCCGGGCCGGCAGAGGGAAGCGCTGGCGCAGGGCGGGGCAGGTTGCCGGGCGCAGAGCCCCTGGGCTGCGTGGGGCGCGGGCTGCGCTCCGGCGGCCCCCAAAGGTGGCCCTGCCGGGGGCCTGGGATCAGGGCTGCCGGCGGGAAGGAGGATCCGTGGGGGGCTTTGAATCACCGAGAAAACCTGCCGTCCTCGGCCTCGGTGTTTGGGATGGGCTGAGGGCCTGGGCGTGCGGCGAGGAGGGTGGTGGGCTCGCAGAAGCACTGGCAGGGTGGGCGGGAAGGGGGGGCTTCGAGAGGCCGCCGACTTCTTTAGGGTTTGAAGTGCACAGACTGTGCCTGAGCCTGAGGTCTCCTGACTAGCTTAGTATCGATCAGGGGGAGTTGCTGAAACTAAAACAGGCCGTTCTTCATGGACTCTCCTTTCTACTTGAACCTCCTCCGCAGAGGGTCATGATCTAATGCCTCTGCACGCTGGAGACAGAAATGAGAAGCCATAAATTCAGGGCTGGCCTGTCTTGCAAATTCGGTTTCATTTTTCAGCTACAGGACCGGCCAGTACCCCCACCCAGCATAACAGTGTGGACACTAGAGGTTATTTTGCAGCAGCTCCTGTGTTTACTGCTCAACAGCATTATGTCGGGCAGGCTTCAACCCCTGAGATAGGTGTTAGTTTAGCGACTTTTATGGAATTGAAAACCGGGCCCCAGAGCACTTAAGTAGTCGCCTATACTCACATCGCTAATAAAGAAGTGGGTGTGAGTCAAGCCCACCTCTGTGTGGCAAGTGGTCTGGGAAAGGGTCTCAGCCATGGCACTAGTAATATTGAGGGCCAGGCCAGTGTCTTGTGGGAGCCTTGCTGTCTAGGATGTTTGTCGTTTTGTCCATGGGTAGACCGTTCCCTGACAGTCAGCACCAGCCAGTAGACAGCTGGTTGGACAAACTGAGTCAGACGATCCAAATTGTGTTCATGTAGACATGTCCCCTTCAAGTCAACCCATCAGAGATACAGCCTCCATGCCAGTCTCAGCCTCTCCCCGATAGTAACTACCAGAAGTGTCTCCTGGAGGATAAAATTCATCCCTGATTAAGAACCGCCTGCCTGTGATTATTGTCCTGTAAGGATTCCAATATACAGACAAGGCAGTGGGAATTTTAAGGATTACAGGTATTTTCACAGCCCAGATGAACTTTGTGTCCTGTTACCCACCATACGGGTGACTACGCAGAACGTGTGCGTTCGAATGGCTTTTAAAGGCGGTCAGGATTTTGGAGGCTAGAGGCCCTTCTGCCCATCAGCGCTCTGGGGGTTGAAAGACAGGTTTGGGGGATAAGCAGCGACCATCCTCTGGAAGGGGTCTAGGTCTCAGATTGTGAGGGAGCTTTCAGGAAAAGCAGAAGTTTTAGACTTGAGCGTTGAGGCACTGGGAACTCTTGGGGACTGATAAGTGGAGTGTTTGAGGAAAATGGTTGGGTTAGCTCTAGGTGGGATGAATCTGAAGGATAGCGATAGGAGGTGGAGTAGGAGTCCCTGGAATTCCATAGGTTCTTGCCTCCTGGGTTGGGTTGGTGATGGCAACGATGAAGACATTTGGAAGGAGAAAAATGGGTCTAAAGGAAAGGATGGCGGCGGGCTTCTGTGCCCTTCAGTTTTGTTGCCGCTGGCAGGTGACAGGCAGGGATGACCCTCAGCATACGCGTCATGTGCCGGCTGCCAGAAGAGTCTCTATAAGGTGCTGTGTGCTTGTGACTGGACTCATCGCCCAGTGTGCACCTTGCTCGGTGGTCTGGTCAAGCCTCCTGGCTCTGGCCGGCGTGCGAGGGCCTGCCTCCCAGACGGACGTGCTGAGGAGCCAGGGAGAGAACAGAGTGCCTGGTTCTGCTGCTTTTCCATAAGAATTGCCACCTGGAATGCAGACCGGTCCAGCCCCTGTGGATGATCCAGCCCCTGTGGATGACGTTTTCTCCAAACATTGAAAATAGATGTTTGAGCCAGCGCTTCCGCGCCTCGGTATCTGCACAGTGCAGCATGGGGGACTGTGTTGAGCGAAGTCAGTCAGTAGGAAGATAAACTGCAGGTGGTTTCACTTACGTATGGACTATAGAGGAAGGAAAAAAGGTCAGAAATAAAAGGCCAAACCAGGAGCAAACCCTGGAAATCTGACTGTAGAACTGAGGCTGCCGGAGGGGGTGGAGAGGGAGCAAGGCAGGAGAGGGAGCACGGGGCGGGGTTGTGGGGGGCGGGGTGTGCTGGGACCTGAAGACAGATCCTGTACCCGGAATCTTGCGCGGTGTTAGGAATAAATGCTGTCTCGGGAATGCATGAATGAATAAGTCAGAAAAAGAGTCGTGCCGTAACTGGTCGTGAATGTTAGCACGTGGGCATATTTTTCAGCCTGTCTGTTGCATCTCAGTGTAGAGGCTTTCAGAGACAGCAGCCTCGGGGTGATTTTCATCGCCGTCAGCTGTGTGCGCGTATCGGTTACAGTTGTGCGTGACGTGAATATTTGCTTTCTCGTTGTTCCCCGTAGTCTCACATCATGGCGGCAAAGGCTGTAGCAAACACAATGAGGACTTCTCTCGGACCAAACGGTAAGAGTCTCTCGTTCTTTGTTTATAACAAAATTTTTAAATTCTGTAAGTGGTCGGTACAGCCGCTATAGCAGGTTGCGACATGGAAGGGCAGCCTCCTCCCGCGGCGGGGCCAAACTCCTCAGTGAATTCCAGGCTGTTAGCATATTTGTCGTCCCGGAGTGTGTGCGCTTCCAGGTCAGATCCCCTCCCCGCGTGTCAGTAGCGTTTTCCTGATCACAGTGAACCCTTTTTTGTTATTACAGTAGCTTCATGGTGATGTTCTGTGGCGTTTTTGCTATTTCCCTGGTTTTAGGTGTTTCCAGGACTTGCTTTATGTTAGTGAATCTAAAATGTCATTTTGGAGATAGTCACTTGTTTTGAGGTTTTTATTTATAGTTTCATAGCTAGCAACCGACTCAAGAAGTCCAATTCCTTGGTGTGGATTGCTAAGTGTTTTCACCCAGAGCCATTCTAAACATCGCTGTCTTCCTAGGGCTTGATAAAATGATGGTGGATAAGGATGGCGACGTGACTGTGACCAACGACGGCGCCACCATTCTAAGCATGATGGACGTCGATCATCAGATTGCCAAGCTGATGGTCGAACTGTCCAAGTCACAGGATGACGAAATTGGAGATGGAACCACAGGAGTCGTTGGTGAGAAAAGGCGGGAGATCCTTCTTGTTGAAGAGCTGTTACAGGCAGTCCCTGCTGAGCCCGCTCACTCAGAACCTGCTCTCAGGAGACGGGTGAAGGCACATTGCCAGGCCAGCACCCCCATCCCCCAGGCTCAGCGATGGAACGAGGGGCTGGTTAAGCTCTTCTGGTAAAAGGAGCCAAAGAGACAGGGCGCTAGCTGTGACCTCTGGCACCTGATCGGGTGCCGGGTGTTTGGTTTTTAAAGCTGAAAGGATGTTTGAGTCGAGGGGCTGGGGGCTGTGTCTTCCAAACTAGTGTCCTCTCAGTGTGGCATTCCTGAGGGTGTCAGTTCTTGCACACTGAGATAGGATAACGCACCTGCGCTTAGGGCTGTGTGCTGAGCTCTTCGGGGGTGACCCATCGCGGTTCCTGGGACACACTCTCAAATTGCTAAGCACAAAGTTCTGTGTGCAGAGAAAGCCAGTGTGGCCAAGTGGCCGTCATTAGTAAGCTAGGGTTCATTTTACTGTTCCGGCATCGTTTCTGAAGGTCTGGAATATCTGAAAAGTTGGGGGAGATTAAAGAATGATCAAGTATGATGGCCTCCCCGGTGGCGCAGCGGTTGAGTGCTGGGTTGTGAAGCTGCCCGCCGCCTCTGCGGCGCCGGTTCGATCCCCGGCTGCTCCCCAGCCACCGGAGGAGGGTCCCACATGGCGCGCAGACCTCTCCTGCCGCCCGCTGCTCCCCTCAGCAGTGTACTTCGGTCCTTCTGCCTGCTCTGCTCCCCGCTCTGGCTCTGGTGAATTCTCTCACCCTCCCGCGCTTCTGACTGTACCCAGTGCATGTATAGACAAAAAAACAAACAAATAAAGAAAAGAAAGAAAACATGCCTCTATATAAAAAAAAAAAAAAAAAACAGATATCGCTGAGCGCTATCTGGATGTACTTGGGGTGCAGCCAAATGAAAACAAGCAAAGCGCCTCATCTCTGGCACTAGAATAAACATTTGGTCCTTTGTCACCAGCACGAGTTTCACTAAAAAGTCCCTGGCCCAGAAGCATGACGTTTCCCTCCTCCATCATGTCCTTGGTTAACAGTCTCTGCACCACTCAGAGTCTAGACCTATTAGACCTTTGCTGGAAACAAACAGGAGGCTCCCTTTTTAAAAATTGATTAGGTGGCCTCACCCCTGAGATACTCCCAGCTTAACTCTGGAAGCTTCTGTTTCCAAAATAGCATCTAGTTCTGATTTCACTACAAATACGGTCTTGTGTGTCCTGCACCGACTATGCGCCCTCTCTCCTGCAGTGCTGGCCGGCGCCCTCCTGGAGGAAGCCGAGCAGCTGCTGGACCGCGGCATCCACCCCATCCGCATCGCCGACGGCTACGAGCAGGCTGCCCGCATCGCCATCGAGCACCTGGACAAGATCAGCGACAGCGTCTACGTCGACGTGACGGACATCGAACCCCTGATTCAGACTGCCAAGACCACGCTGGGCTCCAAAGTGTATGTCTGCTGCTCTGTGGGTTGGCCCTGCTCTCTCGGGGCTTCCTGGGTGCCGAGCGTGTGTGGGTCTTCACTGCGGGAGAAGCTCCGGTCCCTGGAAATGGCCACGTGCATTTACCCTGAAGCAGGACACTCAGTCACCTGCTTAGGAGGATGACGATTTCAGTTCCACAGTTATCTTTTCCAGATGACAGAAAGTTTTAGGCATTCAGGCACTATATTCAAGTACTAGCTTTCCCTTGTGGTTTTTCCTGAGTGAACACTGAGTTTAAGCAGTCTATTCAGGTTTGCGAGTTTTCCCAAAAGGCAGCATCCCCCTCTGCAGGCTCGGAGCCCTCAAGGTCCGGTGACGGCCGCGCTGCAGTCCTGAAGAGGAGCAGGCTCTACGTGTGTGGTGTCCCACTCGGGGCTCGCTTGGCCACGTCTGTAGTGCAGGGAGATAGTACATTTCGGTTCATTGGTGAAAATAGAGATGTGATTTTTTTTCTGCCATCCTAGTTATGTTTCCCTTTGGGGTCCCGGGCGCCCAGGTGAGGACGGGACTCCCTGCCTCAGAGCCTGCAAGTGCAGGTCGAACGAGACCGAGCACCCTGCGTTTTATAAGACGTCACTGGGTGACACTGTGGTGCCGAGTGCCAGAGTTGCCGTTTTCCATCTCCTTTTCTGCTCTTGTCGCGACTGTTTTCAGTGGACATGAAGGAATGTTTTGGTTTTCTTCAGGGTTAACAGCTGTCACCGGCAAATGGCCGAGATCGCCGTGAACGCGGTCCTCACGGTCGCCGACATGCAGCGGCGAGATGTCGACTTCGAGCTCATCAAGGTGGAAGGCAAAGTGGGCGGGAGGTTGGAGGACACGAAGCTCATTAAGGGCGTGATCGTGGACAAGGACTTCAGTCACCCGCAGATGCCGAAAGTAAGTTGTCACCTTTCACGGGGCTACGCTGTTTCTTGACTGTTAAATCCACCGGCTCCAGCTTTTCTCTCTTTCCTGGCAGCAAGTGGAAAACGCAAAGATTGCCATTCTCACGTGCCCGTTTGAGCCACCGAAACCAAAGACAAAGCATAAGCTAGACGTGACTTCTGTAGAAGATTATAAAGCCCTTCAGAAATACGAAAAGGAGAAATTCGAAGAGATGGTTCAGCAGGTGCGCCCTGGTTCTTGGCCAAACGCACGGGGTGGGTGCTCTGGGTGCTCTGGCGGGGCCATGGGGGGGGGTGACTCACCTCTGCTTCAGTCTTCGTTCCCAAGGACAGGCCACACCGGCGGAGGCTGGTAGGAAATGCGTGTCACGAGACTGCGTCAGGCTGGTGTGAGTGCCACTGCCTCCTGGTACTAGTGACAGTTCGCTGGTTTCCGGGGCGAGGGTGTTACGGATGTTTGGTTTTACTTCAGCGTGAATTAACTAACTTTTCAAGCACAGTTTGACAAAGGAGGCGATTTCTGTGATGTTTATCATGCAGAACTTGGGCTGACAGAGTCCACCTGCTTCCTTTCCAGTCCACTTTTTCTTCTGATGTTTCCCCCTCGCACCCCCCACTGTGCATCTCACCCTTTTCCAGCCTGTTTTCAAATGTGAGCCTGTTAAGGAGTCTTCCTTCATGTTAACACAGTTGTGGTCTGTCTTTTCCCAGATTAAAGAAACTGGCGCCAACCTTGCTATTTGCCAGTGGGGCTTTGATGACGAAGCAAATCATTTACTTCTTCAGAATAACTTGCCTGCGGTTCGTTGGGTGGGAGGACCTGAAATCGAGGTAGGGAGCTCCTTGGGGAAAGGCTTATGAACTAGGGGTTGAGCTTACGATGAAGTTGTGGATTTGGGGGTTTCTTGGGTGTGCAGCCTTAATAGCCACGTCCCGCTCAGCCTTGTGAAGGGGGAGGAGGAGCTGAGAGAGGGAGGGTGCTAGGGCCCCTCTTGTCATAGTCTGTGCTGTGTTTTCGTGCTCCCACAGCGCGTTGGGGTGTTTCCACGTGTCACCTCACAGGGCCTCGTTGGCTCTCGGAGGCAGGAAGGCCCATCTGCCCCTTCTGTGTCAGCCCATCGCTAACAGCCTCCCAGCCATGGTCTGCACTGCAGACACCCCGGCCTTTGGTCCTCCCCGCAGCCAGGTTTACAGCAGGGCAGCTGCAGAGCTCTGTGATCGCAGAGCACAGTTGGCGAGACAAGGTCGAGAGATGGGGAGCTGTGCAGCAGGACGCCGGCTCTTCAGAACCTCTTGCTTTCAGCAAGACTCCACAATATTTCGGCCAGAGGGGGGCAGCAGGGGTGGATAGGGTCATAGAGCAAGTTGGTGGTCTGATTTTGAAGATTGGCTGTCCCTGGGCTTATTCTCTCCTTTCTTCTCCTTCATCGTCTGCCACGACCAGTTGATCGCCATTGCGACTGGGGGGCGCATTGTCCCACGGTTCTCAGAGCTGACCGCTGAGAAACTGGGCTTTGCTGGGCTTGTGAAAGAGATCTCATTTGGGACGACCAAGGACAAGATGCTGGTCATCGAGCAGTGCAAGAACTCCAGGGCTGTGACCATTTTCATCCGAGGAGGAAATAAGATGGTGAGCGTTCCGTGGGATGTGCTCCCCCGATTCCAGTTTGCCCTTCCCCAAAACACTTATCAGAGACGCAGCAGCATACAATGTGAGATGCTAAAGGTCACGGCCACTGTCAGTCCCAGGGGTGGAAATGGGGGCGTGGGGAACAGCCGTGCTGGCCTCCACCCCCGGGTGTCAGTGCCCCTGCACAGCACTCCCAGGGGCTTTCTTGTCAGTTTGTTGGCCGCCTTCACATGGTGGCGTCCTGCAACAAACCCCGGGCTGCCTGTTCGGTTATTTGGCTGGTTTGTTTAAACTATGTTGTCGGGAGGAAAGAGGGCGGGTGATGGCAGAATGTAACCTCCAGCCTGCACTTGCTTGTAACCAGGATGGGGTGAACGGTGGGGCCAGCCAGTGCCCAATGAGCACTTAGATTAAACCAGAGGTGCCAGGCAGCAGGATGGGTACAGAGATCACAGCCATGTTGATATAGGCAAATCTGTGTCCCTAGATCATCGAGGAGGCAAAACGATCCCTTCATGACGCGCTGTGCGTCATCCGGAACCTCATCCGGGACAACCGCGTGGTGTACGGCGGAGGCGCTGCGGAGATCGCCTGCGCGCTGGCCGTGAGCCAAGCAGCAGACAAGGTGAGTAGCTGCACGGCCTGAGCGTGCCTCCCTGTACCCCGGGGTCGGATGCTGGTCATCGGACACTGGCCCTGAGCCTTGACTGTGGTGGGTGAGCTCTCTGGTCTTTGAACGAGATTTGAAATTCAAAGTCCACCCTAAGAGCAGTAAGAGCACGTTGTCTGACTGCTTTCGTGTGTGGCTTCGTCCTCACTCGTGGGTGACTTTATGTTGTGGTGGATTCAGAGTAGTCAGGGCAGCCCAGTCTTAGAATTCTTGAGTCTTTCAGAGTATGTGATTGAAGTGTCGGCATCTCCGCTGGTTTTCCCGCCCCCACTCACCCAACGCCTGTGCCCGCAGTGCCCCACCCTGGAGCAGTACGCCATGCGCGCCTTCGCCGACGCTCTGGAGGTCATCCCCATGGCCCTCTCGGAAAACAGTGGCATGAACCCCATCCAGACCATGACCGAAGTCCGAGCCAGACAAGTGAAGGAGGCGAACCCTGCTCTTGGGATTGACTGTTTGCACAAGGGCACAAACGGTGAGCGGCCACCGTCATGCGGGCTGGGCTGGTTCACGCCGGGTCCCCGCGTCCTGGGTGGGAGGCCGGTGGGGCATGCTGGCCAGGTGGGGTCTTCGAGATGCTTCACACGCTGGGTATTTGGGTCCTGAACTTGAGTGTTCGATCATCTCGCCTCCGGAGCAGCTTAGACAGCTGGAGTTCACTTCTGTGACAAGCTAGTGTGCTTACACCAAAGGTGACGTTCAGTCTCTGGTTTTAAAAAATAATTCCCCGGTCAATTTTTTTTTTTTTTTTTTTAAGAAAACTGTATTTGATTGCTGTTAGATTTTATATTTTTAAGATTTTACTTATTTATACAAGAGCTGGGGTACAAGCCAGGAGTTCAGGAGGGTGAGAGGATTCACCAGCAATAGAGCGGGGAACAGAACAGGCAGATTGACCAAAGTGTACTGCTGAGGGGAGCAGCGGGCGAAACAGGAGAGGTCTGCCGCGCCATGTGGGTTGCTCCTTGGCCGGCCAGGAATCGAATCCACGCTGCAGAGGGTGCAGATAGCTTCACAGCGTGGCGCTCAACCCGCTGCGCTACCGGGGAGGCCCAACTCACTTTTCTTCGCACAAACACCTGTCACAGTGGCCTCAGGGTGTTGTGTAAAACAGCTCTGAGGTCGGCTTCTAGCTGCTTATTCCTAGCATGGCCTGTTGGCCAGGGGTGTTTATAATTATAAACGTGGCGTGACTGAGCTGCCCCGTCAGCATCTGCTGAGAAGGCAGTACCACCTCGGCTTGTTGAAAGGGCAGCCCCGTCGTTTCTGTTCTAATTTGGCCGAGTCTGAGGCCCTGTGATCAGTCCCAACCGCAGACTTGTCTGCTTTTACTGAAGAGAGTAGGTCGGGCCTTCTGCAGTTTGCACCCCGGGGGTTTCATAGCAGCCACTCTGACAGGTAATTAAATTTTTTTTTCAACTTAAAGGAGTGATTATGCTAAAATGTTACCATTTCTAAGTCTTTCTTGAAATTAGTTGTAATTTCAGGTACAGATTGCAGGTTTGCTAAATTGCTGTGTCGGCTGCCGGGTTGGGAGGTATGAAGTGTCCTTGAAAGATGTGATCCTAGCGGGCTCCTGACACTTCACTGGTGGTTGAAGAGAGGTCCTCCTCCCGCCCACCCCAGCTCTCCGGTGACCAGGGTCAGATTCCAGGTGTCCTTCAGATACAGATACAGCTGGCACTAGTCACCGCACAGCTGAAGTTTTACTATGATCCTGGAAGGTGGAGAAAGTTGCCGGTACAAATGTGTGTGCTCTCTGGGGTAATAAACTTGTTCTTTCTCAGATATGAAGCAACAACACGTCATAGAAACCTTGATCGGCAAAAAGCAGCAGATCTCTCTCGCCACTCAGATGGTTAGGATGATTTTGAAGATTGACGACATCCGTAAGCCTGGAGAATCTGAAGAATAAAGAAGAATCTAGAGTAATTGTAGTAAGACCTGCTGCTGTGATTGGATGGTGTCCCGTGCTACATCTACAGTTATTTATTGTTCCATCCTCCATTAGCCGCTTGAGATGCTGTAATAAAAAGCTGTTTGGTAACTGGCTTCAAAGTCCTCTGATTGTGGGGGTGCTGTCCCCCGGGCTGTGTGACGCTCTTCAGGTTTTAGTGAACCGTTCATTGTAATAATCAAACGCCATAATTGGAGAGAGGTTGAGTAGAAATCCTAAGACAGCTTAAAATTTAAGACAGCTTAAAACATTAAAGATTTAAAAAATTTAAGACAGCTTAAAACATCTTACAAAACGCCTTTCAATGCTGTACCATCAAATGGAGGACCCTTCGGTTGTAGGGCTCCCTGCGGCGGTGCGTCCCCACCAGGCGACTGGGGGGCCCTCAATACCTGCCAGGTTACAGGCGGGAGACCTAGGCGGTTTCTGCAGTTCCCGGCAGCCGCTCTGCAGGGTCCGCTTTGCTGTTTCTGGCCCTGGCCCACCCTGAACACAGCCAGCTGGTGTCGCGTGCCACCTGCAGCCACTTGGGAGGGTGTTCTCCGCTCCGAGGGGCAAAGCAAGGAGGGTGAGCGTGGAAAGCGAGGAAACGGACTGAGCAGGAGGAGACGGACTGAGCAGGAGGAGACGGCTCACAGTCGCCATGGGTGGGGGGAGCCAGCCCTTCCAGACACCGGGGAGGTGCTCTTCTCATGCCTTAGGTAGGTGGTCCCCGGCCTGCATCCCAGCGTGAAGCAGCAGCTGGGGCAGACCAGATGCCTGACTCCAGGCTTCTAATCCCCGATGCTGGGTTGCGTCCAGCGTCTGCTTGCGTCTAGGTGTCTGGATTTTGTGGAGGAATGTTGGGAAAAGGTGACTAAGGTCACTGCCACCCAAGGGAGGATTTACGGATGGGACTCGAGAATGAGGATATGCCAGTTGTCTCATTTGGCCTGGGTGATGTCACAGGGTTACCTTCTCAGGAGAACACAGGCACTGGCCGGTGCTGACCGTCGGTCATTGTCTCTACGTTAGTGCTCTGGCGGGTTCACTGAAGTGGAGAGTGGAGTAAGTGCCAATGGTCTTCATTTCAGTGTTTCTGGAACACGGCTCAGTGTTGGAAGTGGAAACCTGAGTGTGTTCCTGGGGTGCATTCCATCCTCCCGCGGGTGGGAGCAGCCCGCCTCCTGGCGGGGCATCAGGGCACAGACTCTGGGTCTAGAACCCGGTCAGACAGACCTGCTTACAGCAGTGGCATTCACAGCCGGTGCGTGGTGGACAGACGTCCAGCCAGAGAGGAGGCGGCCCCTCAAACACCCTGCTTCCCGGAACGCGTGGCTCGCAAGTCTTCAGGGAGACACAGGCTTCCCGGCCCCGGCTGCCCACCCCACACATCCAGCTCCTGTCAGTCCCGGCCGCGCACACCTTTTCCCTAACCAAGGCATACGGGAAACCAGGAGGGGGTTCTGGAAAATGTCCCCTGACAACAGCAGGTTCAGGTAGAGACCCTCCCTGCCACTGCTGCTGTTCTGAGAGGCCCAGGGTGGCAGCCCTCACCCACATCCTGATGCCAACAAGACCCTGGGAGGTGTGGGGGCTTCGGTGTTACTCTCGGCCACTGCCCGTCAAGCGTTGTCATTTGCAGCCTAAGAAAGCCTGATACTCCAGGCAGGACCAAAACCAAACTTCCCATGGCCCAGTTCTGCTGCTGCACCCCCAGGTAATCTCCCGTCTAGACCGCAGGGCCGCTGCGTCCTCCCAGCTGCTCTTTACTCTCCCCCCCCCAGCCCCCATCACTACTTCCCCCACCCACTACTCCCCCCTCCCGTCACTACTCCCCCCGCCCCCCTGCAGAGGGCTGTGGCTCCCAGTGCTCTCTGAAGAAGCCGAAACCATCAGACCCCCTTGGCACCCCCAGGCCCAGCCAAGACGCAGAGGTGGTGTGGCCCCCAATGGGCCGTGGCACAAACGGGTGGAAACAACCCCGCTCTGTACCAGGGACCCTCCCTGTGGAGCCCCCAGGTGGAGGGGCCTCACCAGCCCGGGCCACGGGTGGGCACTGCAGACGCAGGATCCCGAGAGAAAAGGTCGCCGCTCTGGACTCAACTCCCGCTGGAGCTAGGAGAGGCACGCCCAGGCTGTCACGCAGAACAGCGGCCGGGGAAGTCAGGCCCGTGGCTGGTGTAGACGGCGCTGCCCCAAGTGGGTCTCGCTTTGTGCCCAGCCACAGGGGTGTTGACCGCGGCCAGGGCTGCTAAGGAGCTGGAGATGTTCACGCCCTCCGGGTTGCACTGGTTGACAACGCCGAGTCTCAGGAGGGCAGCTTCACGCCCTGCACCTGCAGGACCCCACCTAAGGCCTGGACACTGTCCGATCAACCCCCAAACCCTCCCCCTCACACCCTTCCCCTGCCATTGTCAGTGGTGTAACTGTAATTAACTCTGATTGAATGCATGAGAGGGTTCTCACGCAGCCCCGGCTCCTGGGACCCCAAAATGCCAGGGTTTAGAGAATCCCTGCCTAGAAACAGCCGGACAGTAAGTGAATCCCATCATTTTTAATTAGCTTTTAGATAAAGTCATACATTTTAAGACTCAGAATTAAGTTTGTTAGCTTGAAATAATTAGGTCATTTGGATGCCAGGTTTTCAGCTCAGCATTTCTCACGGTGCCATTTGTGGCCGTAGCAAATTCATCCGCAGGAGGACAAAATACACATCTAATCAAGTTGGCTTTTCCCCACCTGAGTTTACAGTTCATGTTCTGGGCTTTGCAGTCCAAGGAGGAGCCCAGCGCAAGGCAGGAGGGCCACCCCGGCTCCGGCGCGGCCCTGGGCGTGCGCTCACCGTGTCACTCTCGCGTTTAGATTCTTCCACTACGGGCCTGTTTTAATATCTTTTATTTAGGCACGTATTAAAAATTAAATTATTTCATACATTAATATTTCCTACTGAACTTATATCTCGGATGAAAGTGAATTTCAGGATTCCTTGGTTTATTTTACATGAAGTGAAAATTAAATCATGAAGTACTTCAGGCAAATTTCTGGATGAAAGCTGTTGTGAGTTGGCACTTGGCCATGGTTAGATGTACTTGTTCAGCCACTCAAGTAAATTCCTTCTTGCCTCATCAATATAGGGCTTGTCGTCAGGTGCGCAGTCTTCTCTCTTCCGATGCACAAAGCCATGAGTTTGCCCGGAAAATGTTTTAATTTGATATTCCACTTTGCAACGATCTTTCAGCTTCTGGGTCAGCAACGAGACCTGATAGGGAAAAGATTTCAGGAGGATATGATTTGAACCCTCAAGAGTCCCCTTCTCCAAATCTGTGAGTGCTCAGAGAGGATATTTAACATCAGGGGCCTCCCTGGTGGCACAGGGGTTAAGTCTCAGCGCTGTGGTGCCATCACTGCTGTGGCCTGAGTGCAGTCCCCGGCCAGGGAGCTGACCCAGAAGGCACAGCAGACCTCTCCTGACTCGCCTGCTGCTCCCCTCAGCAGTGTATGTCAGTGGATCTGCCTGTTCTCCCCACTCTGTCTCTGGTGAATCCTCTCACCTCCACACCTCTGGCCTACACCCCAGTTCTTGTATGCACAAATAAATATAAATCTTTAAAAAACTAATTGTAAGGTTGAAAAGTATTTGGAGCAACAAATGAACCCTTGGGGGCATTTTCCCCAGAATGTCATGGTGCTACTGAATCTAAGGATGAGAAGAGGTTCTGCAGCCATGGAGGCCTGGTGGGGGCAGGACTCTGCCTACAACAGGGGTCTCCAAACCAGAGGGAGCCCACAGCTGCTCGAGATGGACCTGGATTCTGTCTAGACCAGAGATGCGCTCACGTGTACAAAGCAGAGAACAACTTCTCAGGGTAAACCAAGTCAGGGAGTGCGTGTCCACGGAAACAGCAGCAAAGCCTGGCCCAAACCCAGATGCCACCTTCCTGCCAGGTCCGTGGGGCACAGACATGAGAAAGGTGCTCACTTACCTGCTCGAGAGGAATCACGGCATCGTTCTCCGCGAAGATGAAGAGTGTGGGGTTCTTCAGTCCGTGCACGTCGTCCGAGTCCCTGATGATGCCTGGGAGGGGACAGCAACACGGGTGGGACTGCCGTCTGCGTGGCCCAGAAAGCCACGACAGCTTTGATTGTTCAAAGTCAAATGCGTGCCTTGGGGCTTTTGTTTATTGACTTTTCAGTCGTTTCACAGAGTGACCTGCACTGTTGAGTCCGCCTCACTGAGAAACTCCCTTCATTCCTGAACAATCAGGCCATTCCACAGGGGAACCAGGCTTTAAGACAGCGGGGCGGAAAAACGGCCCCCTAGTGAGAGGAGACCTGCCAAATCCCCACCCCTGCTACCACTGTTCTGGAAGTTTCTCACAAGCCCCTAGGTTCTGACTCCAGCCACCTGAGCAGGCCCCTGAAGAGGTAGGTCAGTCACTTGACTGATAGTTGCCTTCAGAGGCCCAGAGTCCTCCGAGATTCCAAAGTGTGGGATCCCCTGGCACCAGGCACTGGTCCCGGCAGGCTGGTAGTGAAATGTATGTCTTTTTTATTTCGGAATTTCAGGGATCTTTTAGCCAAAGCATGTTCTGTCTTAGGGACTCTGACCAAACTGGGGGTGTGCCCACTCCCCGGGAAAGCAAGGACGCTGGCACTCAGATGATGGCCCACAAAAGGGGCCGCTGGCGCAGGGCCTGTGGCGGGCAGAGACGGGGTTCAGCCCCAAGTGCAAAGATGGGGGGCTATGGCCAGAGAAGGAGAGAGGGGTCGGCAGGTCGAAACCACCACAAGGAGACACTGGGGGTTTCCTGGCTGGAGTAGTGGACAAGGTTCTCACTGTAGGCAGGACAGGGTGACCAACAGATGGGGGGTGTCCTCACCATACCACGGGCTGGGCCAGAGCCCGAGGTAGGTGCCCACTCTGAGGACCCACAGAGGAGCCTGACTCAGGTTTGGTCAAGAAGGGAGTCTAGGGGCCTCCCTGGTGGCACAAGGGGTTAAAGCCTCAGCACTATGAAGCAGCCACTACAACACAGGTTCAATCCCTGGCCAGGGAGCTACCCACATGGCGCAGCAGACCTCTCCTGAGCCATCCGCTGCTCCCCTCAGCAGTGTATTTCAGTAGATCTGCCCATTCTGCTCCCCACTCTCCACTCTGTCTCTAGTGAATCCTCTCACCCTGCACCCGGCACCTTTGGCCTGCACCCCAGCTCTTGTATACACAAATTAAAAAAAAAATCTTTTTAAAAAAGAGTCTAATAAGGAAACAGGAGGAAATAATAGGTAGCTGTTGTTTCCATTTCCTCTTGGCAGCTCCGCAAAGCTAGGTGACCCCGGTAACCCCACTACCCCCACCCCAGCCAGGGCGGCCACGAGCTCCCGGCCACCACCATGCGCTGCGCAGCCGGGACAGCAGGGGGCGCCCGAGAGTCGGCCTCTGGGCCACTTTCTGCGATTTCCCTGGACTCCCTGACAGTGGCTGCTCGACCTGGGTTTCTTTGTTTTTGTGTAAGCCAACAAGTCAAGGCTTCTTTTTGATGCTAAAAGTCAGCAGAAACACCACAGTGAGGAACTGTCAAGCCAAACGGGCATCACTGGTATACTATGAAATACAAGATGGAAGGTCAAATAGCTTGTCTTTTTTTTTAACTTTTTTAAGATTTATTTATTTATGCATACAAGAGCTGGGGCACAGGCCAGAGGTGCGGGGGGTGAGAGGACTCACCAGAGACAGAGTGGGGAGCAGAGCAGGCAGACTGACTGAAATACACTGCTGAGGGGAGTAGCGGGCGAGACAGTAGCTGCTGCACCATGTGGTAGCTCCCTGGCCAGGGATCGAACCAGGGAGCAATGGCTGCGGACAGCTTCATAGGTTGCATCCTAACCCCTTGTGCCATCAGGGAGGCCCCCTTTTTTTTTTAACATTTTTAGGGTCTGAGTGCTTCTATATGGAGAATTCAGTTTGTCGGGTTCTAGACGCACCCTGATGTTCCTTCCCTTGCTATGTTACCTTTGGTCTGTCCTGGCTGAAATGCTGATGTTGCCATAACATTTCCTTCCTCTCCTTTGCAGTGTGTGTGCCTCTGAGACTAAGTCACATCTTGGGAAATACCTCCATGGATACTGCTCACGGCAAAGGCCTGTCATCAGCACCCATCACCGAGACAATGCTATTCCTCTCATCCCTGGGAAGCTGCTGAGACAGCAGGCCCCTTCCCCAAAGGCCTCCGCACTCCCAGCACAGTCCCCGGCAGCTGCACCTGCAGCTTTCTAAAGGCAGTTTTCTTAAAAGGGGCCATGTTGGCCCCATGGGGTTAGTGTTGCCCCCCCCCCCGAGCCCTGAACTTGGAAAGAGGCTCCTGGCACTCACTCCTCCTCCTGTTCTTTTCGTGTAAAAATGAACAAGCGGATTTACCATAGACAGATACCCCTGCCCTGAATTCTGGATATTTCATCATCACATGATGGACAGCGACTCCACCCCAGCAGAACCCCACGACGCCAATTTTCTGGGCGTGGCACTGTTGCTTCAGGTACTTGAGGACAACATCCACCTCTCTGGAACACAAAGAAAAGTGGTTCAAGAACCAGAAGTATTCTGTGTGCCCCTGGGGCAGGCCGGGCCCAGGACTCAACCAGCAGCAGCTCCTTGGGGCTTGGGGTCTCACCTTCAGAGATGGGTCCTCCCTGCCCCTGCGACCACCCCACAAGGGAACTCCTGGCAAAGCATGAATCTGACCGGCTCACTCCAACCAAAGCCGAGCAGCGGCTTGGTACAGCATCTGAACAGGGGCCTGGAGCTAGCATGACTCTAAGACCTGTTCCAAGCGCTGCGAGCACCCCAGAGTCTTGTCTCTCAAAAGACACCAGCTGGAACCAGGCAGCTCCCCACATGCTCTGACTTGGCACACATTCGCTCTGCTGAACACCCCAACCCTGCATCTTCCAGCCCCCAAGGGATGTCCTCAGGCCCAGAGCATCCTCCAGAGCAAGCGGGGACTAGGGAGAGAGAGGAGGGCACTGCTGTGCAGTCCCCACAAAAGGCCCCACAAGCTACATGGGGATCTCCCACTCTTGAGGGTCACATGCTTGCCCCCCAGACTTGGGAGAGGGAGCCAGGCCGTCACACCCTTCCAGGACACAGACACACACACACACACCCCCAGCTGCCAGGATGGGGCAGACTTAATACAAAGTGGCTGACATTGTCAGGGAGCAGAATCTGCCACCCCAAAATAGGCCTCTGGCAAAAGTCTGATTTCTTGGGAAGACTGGGTGGAGGCTGCTTTTGAAAAAGATGAACTTCTGTAAGGGTGTATCCTGGGAAGACCTGATCCCCATCTATTTCTAGGGAGAAGGCGGAGCTTAGTCTGCACACACCGCGCATGGCGCCTTCCTGGAACATTCCTAGAGCTGTTCCCCTCCTCTCTTCCCACCTTAGCAGAGCTACCGAAGATGAGCTTGGAGTCTCGTGCGCAGGTGACTGTTTGTTTCTGGGCCTCTCCCACGTAGACGGGGGGGGGGGGGGGGGAATGTGTGTAGGGTAACATGCTAACATTGGGGTTCTCTGGGTCTTCTCTTATCAAGCTGTCTGGTGCTCGTCTGCTCCCCTCAGAGGGAGAAGGGATCCCCACAGTAAGGCTGGACCCACCTGTGCCCCCAGAGTTCTGGGGACCCCACAAATGCAGCACAATGTTGGGCACTTACTTATCTATCTTTCGGGCATTTCTTGTCTTCAGCCACTCAGGGAAGGTGGACCAGTCTCCAGAGGGATCCCAGGGCGCCTGCCCTACAAAGAAGTCCGGAACGATAGTTCTGGAAAACAGGGAGGTGCGGGACTTAGCTTCGGCGAGGCTTACCTACACAGGACACTCCCTCGCAGGCTCACAGGCCCGCGGAACAGCTCCGCTCCCAGCCGGGAGGCCACCTGGCCCAGGGTCAGGTGTTGCACAACTGCAGGTGCAGGCAGGCAGCGGGGCCAGGAGGGCACAGGATGGGGTGTGGGGGGAGGGCCCCTCCGGCCCTGGGGCGCCACACCTGTCAGCCGACCTGTCACGTGAGCCTCAGGCCAGCAGGGCACACCTGGCCAGCCGCCAGGCAGCAGTCAAGCACTCGCTCTGCTACCCGGGCGCTGCAGGGCCTGACCTGCAGAGCAGAGGTGCCATCTAAGGCAGGTGCTCGTGGGCGGTCTCCCCAGATCGGAGGGCATTTCTCAATCAGCCCAGGGGTCACCTGGACGCAGGGACGGGGGGTCAGTCCAGACCCGGTGAGCCCGGGACTCTGCTGCCATCATCTTAAAGGACGCAGCGTGTCGTAAGAGCCGTGAAGGTTCTAGAGGTGAGAGGTTTTGTCCTTGCTCGGCTGTTGACCCTTTTCCCAGTGGAAGCCGTGCTCACTGCTCCCCTTTTTATGCCCAGAAGAATGCAGTTCGGGGGCTCGTGCGGGTGCGGGTTGTCAGTGAACACGGCCTCCCTGAGAATCTGGTTTCCACCTCACAGTGAGGTCGGCCCTCGGCTGCCACGTGAAGTCTCCTGTTCTCTCCCCCAGGTCCTGAAACACACGCAGGTAGCCCTGCTCAGAATTTACAACCACGTGAGCTCTCCGCAGGCGTGTTAATGAATTTTGGCTTTTTCGCCTACTAACCCAGCTTTCCTGGACCTGCTTCGGGGCCCCGCATTAGGCCCCCTCCGAGGGAGCCCCGCCAGGAGGCGCCCTAGCCTGTGGCAGGTGTTCAGGTCTCACCCGCACCGCTTCGGGCCAACCCTGTCTGTGTGTGTGGGGGGGGGGGGGGCTTTGGTTTTTTTCCGAATATATTTTCTTGCTCTCCTCTCTCCGTGCACACTAATGCTATTAAAGGTCTTTCACCCTGAGCGTCTGCTTTGCCTTGTGCACAGAGAGGCCCGTTCCCTTCGGAGCGCGGGTGCCGACGCGCCCTAAGACATTCCCACTTTCCCGCAGCTGGTCAGGTCAGCCAGTGGACAACGCAGAGGAGAACGCGCTCAGGGAACAAAGCCGAGCACAGAGATTCACTGTGAGCAGGAACAGAGCTCAGAGCCCGCCACGCACGTGTATCCATTGCCTGCGATCATGTCCGCCATGTATCTGGTGTTGGGCAGCTGCCAGCCGAATATGTCCTGGATGACGACCACGGCCTTGCCCGTGTCCACGGGAGCTGGGGTGACGTAAGCCTTGATGTGCTCCACCTGGACCTCGCGCCCCATGCCCCCATACTCCAACCTGTGGCCGATGTCGCACGGGCAAGGGCGAGCCTCGTTGGCCATGGCAGACTGTTCAAGCTGGGCTGCAGAGAGAGAACGGCACGTTAGAGTCTCTAAGGGGAGAATTCCAAGGAATAATTCCCTAAGGGGCAAAGCCCAAGACTCTAAGGAATAATTACAATGAAATCAAGATTTGAGAAAAATTAATTTTAATTCTAGCCCGAGTGTGTGCAAGAAATCACACCAAGCAAAATCCGGCAGCACCATAGATGAGGTTAGCAGCAATCCAGCGCCAGAGCGAAGGTAACCAGCAAATACAAAGAGAAATAGTGGAACTCACGGGAAAATGGCAGCAACCCCCAGCCAGGTCTGGACAGGAGAGTGAAGCAGGGTGAGGGAGGCAGGAGCAGGTGCTAAGGGGGCCCAGCAACCTGGGCCAAAGGGCCAGACCCACCCAGAACAGCCCAAACACAACCAGCGCCCAGGGCCCAAGCCCAGTGAGGCCTTAGCCACCAAGAGATGAGGATTTCGGGGCCTCCCTGGTGGCACAAGGGGTTAAGCACAGCACTATGAAGCTGTCCGCAGCCTCTGCAGCAAGAGTTCAATCCCGGCCAGGGAGCTACCCACATGGCACAGCAGACCTTGCCTGTCTCCCCGATGCTGCCCTCAGCAGTGGATTTCAGTCAGTCTTCCTCTTCTGCTCCCCCCTGTCTCTGGTGAATCCTCTCATCCCCTGCACCCCAGTCCTGCACCCCAGTTCTTGTATGCATAAATAAATAAAGCTTTTAATAAAAAAGATGAGGCTTTTAACTGAGACCCCCTCCTTTACAAGTCAGAGGCCCAGATTGTTCTCTGTAGTGGGAAAAAACAAAAGCAAAAAAGAAACGGCAACAAAGAAAAAGAGGAAACTCTACCAAGCAGGACTAGGAATGTAAACAGAAAACCCAGGATAGGAAAAAAGCAGCCAGTCCCCCAAAAGTACACGGGCCTTCCCAAGGGGGACTGCAAAGCCTGGAAAGACAGCCTAACAGTTGCCCCTGGGCGGCGAGAGCCCCGAGGCATCCGGCAGGACCGAATGCAAATCCACTTGGGGGTGAGAGTTTCACCGCCCAAGCCACAAACTCTACACACAGCAAGGGAGCCAAACAGACAAGGATCAGGAGAAATTTACGTTGAGTGGAGGTAGAAATGACGAAAACATCTAAAAATGCTGCACCAAACAGAAGGCAGGAAAGAAAGCACAACAAAAGGAAAATCAAAAACCTATGAACTATAAAGCAAGAAATCATGTGGCTGAAATACAGGCAAATAAATGTAGGTTAGAGTCACTAGTAGAGAGATTTCCACATTGAATTTGTAAAGAGTCGCGCTGCAGTGGCCACCAATAGCTTGATAGCGCTGACCTGAACCCCTCCGCCACCAGGGAGGCCCGCTACCCACGCTCTGAATCTCTCCTACCCACTGGAGAAAAGAGACAGACGTCCTAACTGGTCGGAAGGAAAACGACCAAGGTTTACAGTCGGGAAAGCCACGCTCTGCACTGGTTCCAGCAGGTGATTGTCTGCAGGCAGGGGCAGTGGCTGGGCGAGGTCCATGAAGCCCCTCCCATGGCGCCTGTGTCCCGGCCAAGGCCGCAGCTGAGCAGGGCAGGCAGCTCCGTGGTTATAACCATGCCCCTGTGGGCCCTGGCGAGGCTGGGGACACACCCTTGACCCTCTACTGACTGAATCATGAGAACATTTTGTGAAGCCTTTCAGGATTGCAGCTGTGGAGAATAAGGTTTGGGGTCCCCCTAGACAGGGAGTCATGGGTCTGAGGTGTATAGTGGGGTCCTCATGTGATAGGTGGGTTTGAGAACCCAGCCCGGCCACCCTGAGCTCTGACCCTGGTCTCCTCTGATGAAGGCTCTGAAAGTCAAGGTCCTCTTCTTGGTCAAAAGCTGCTCTGTGGTGGACACCCCAAAAGGCACACTGAGCGACACCACGGTGGCAAGCTGCGCCCAGCTGGGGGCTTCCCCCCAATATCCAGGCCACGTGCCACACATCCTGAAGGCGCACAGAGCCCCTCCTTCCAGGCCACCCTCACTGTTCCTGCACCAGCACCTTTGGGCCCAGACTCCAGCCAAGCTCTTTTGAACTCACTCCACAGGGAGGCCCTGGCTCTTGGGCTGCCAAGTTCACCTCTGCATTGTCCAGTTTTACGAAGAATCCTGCAAAGTTCAGCAGAACACCCACCCCCATATCTCCTCGAGTCCCTCACCCCCACCCAGACAACCTCGTGATGGCTGACGAGCCTGGCTTATCTGCTGCAGGGATCCTGGCCGGCCAGTCAGTTCTGCCAGGACTCCCTTCCCGCCCATGCGCTGCCTCTTAGTAATTTTCCATGCCCTAACCCCCACCACCTGCTCCTTGGTTATAAGTTCTCACTTTCTATGTTGGGTTCAGAGTCTACCCCTCCCGCCACGGCAAGTCCCCCTGGAGGTGGGGCCTCCACCTAGTCCTTGGTCCTGAATAAAGTCCACCTTTCGGTTTTTTAACAAATCCCCCCACAAAATCAGGAGTCGGGGCTCTTGGGGAATCACGGGTGTACATTTCAACAGCCGTGCTCCCGTGCCCGGCTCCCTTCTCATCGGCAAAATAAAATCTTTACCACGTGTCCACTTGCATATCAGTATGAGTCACGACTGACCTTGCACTGAAAGGGATCGCTTAGAATAATCAAACACACCCCTTTTCACAACTGGAAGCCAGGAAGACGCAAGACAGAGTGTGCACGTCCCGCTCTCCTACCCCCAACGCCTTCAATAACTCGCAGGGCAGACTCTCCTAGGCCATGAAGTTCTCCAGCCCAAGCAGAGGAAACAGATTTTGACCAGCGAAGAGTCTGGATGCAGAGGGGGTGAAACGGGCAAGGAAGGCTGTGAGGAAGAAGCTGCTGGGGGTTTGGAGATTTCGCACTGAAGCCAGACCAAGTGCACAGCAGCTTGGGTAAAGGCAGCTTCAACCTGTGCTGGAAGGGGTGACAAAAGGGGACGGCTGGGGGTTTCCCGCTGCTGGGCAGACAGCTGGGACACTGCAAGGCAGTTGGTTTTCCATCTCGAAGGGCCAAGGCAGGGCCTACTTATCCTCGCTGACTCCATGTGCCTCGACTCCCCCCAATACTTATGCCTCCGCAGCCAGGCTTGCGCGGCCCTGGCACCAGTGGAGATGGAGTTAATTAGGCCGCAGGGTGGTGAGCCCAGCCTCCTGAAAGCCGGCCAACCACGTGGCCTCTCTGGCCCCTTCTGGGCTGCTGGAGGTCTGGATAGCATTTCCCCAGATACCCGCAGGGCTCACTCTGTCCACCTTATTTTAAATGGGTTTGAAAACAACAGGTGGCAAGCTCCCCGCCCAAGGAAGCCTGCAGGCCGGCCGCACCCGGCTAGGTTAGCCTTGGAGAGCGGGTCCTGCCTCCACCCCGCTGGCCAGGCTGAGGGCGCGCAGGCTGGGTCTGCCTGGGGGCCAAGCGTCTGGCCTGCGGGGCCTCCGACTCCAGAACCTGCACCTCCCCTCTCGCTCCCGCCCTGCTAAATATAACGCGACATTCGCGGTGCAAACGGTCCCAGTTTTGCAGCATTAATGAAAGCCAGACAGCCCAAGGGTCTCCACCGCAGGAAACGCGCCTCGGCTCTGCTGTCAAAGGCACGACCAGAGAAGGCGGGGGATGCGCCCCAGCGGGCGGGGTGGGCGCGCGGCTGGGGCGCTGGATCCCCGGATCCCCGGAGACGCCGCGCGGGGGTCCCGCCGGGCTCCGGGCAGGGCTGGCCGGCGCCGCCCGTGCACCTGGCCGGCCTCGGTGTCCCGGCGCCGCGGGGCGGGGGTGGCCGAGCGCGCGGGCGGGGGCGCAGGGGAGCCACGTACCTCGTCCCGCCGGGGAGGTCGAGCCGCCTTCCCTGCGCGCGGCCCGGGCGCCCCGGAGTCGCGGGGCAGCGGGTGGGCGGCGCCTGGGGCCGGGCGGGGGATCCCCGCGGGCCGGATCCCAGCCCCCCGCGAGGCCGAGCCCGGAGGGGGGCGGGCAGCGAGGAGGGACACGGGGTGGGTGTAGGGGGGGCGGGCAGGAGGCGGGCGGAGGGCAGGTGGCCTGGAGGCCGGGGGAGGAGGACCAGGGAGCAGGGAGCAGGGAGGTCGGCAGGACTGACAGGCCCGGCTCCTGAGGCTGTGACTTTGCTGCTGTAAATCAGAAATGGGCTATTTTCCCCAAATAAAGGCGCCTACCCGAGCTTGGGCCGCCCTCCCCCACTCCCTGGAGTGTCTCCTCACCTGACTGAGGTCGTGCTGACCAGTCAACTGGCTACGGTACAAGGTCGAGCAAGAAAACCCGGGGAACTGTGACTGCAAGGGCACAAAACGGGTGACAGCAGGAATGAGGGCCCGGGCGCCACCAGGATTTAACCAGAACTGAGGGCTGGGTGGCAGCAAGGTGTTGGCTTGGCTGCTTCTAAGCGGACAGGGTGCGCCTTCTGGCTGCAGCTGACCTTGTCCTTTAGGAGCTGTCATTCAATCAGAGGCAAATCAAACACATCAAAAGACCCGTTGTGAGGTTTGTGACTTAATGTGATTGTTCAAGAGCGATTTTCAGCTTTTTGTGTGACATCAAGTCTGCCCTGGTAACTGCTTCCCTCTGAGCTCCCAGCAGCCACCAAGGGTGAAATGTTTTGTTTTGTTTTTTAAGATTTATTTATTTATGCATGTAAGAGCTGGGGTGCAGGCCAGAGGCATGGGAGGGTGAGAGGACTCACCAGAGACAGAGAGGGGAGCAGAACAGGCAGACTGACGGAAATCCACTGCTGAGGGGAGCAGCGGGCGAGACAGGAGAGGTCTGCTGCGCCATGTGGGTCAGCTCCCTGGCTGGGGATCGAACTCGTGATGCAGAGGCTGGGCATTGCCAAGAAGAAAGATGTTTGTTATCTGAACCTGCACCTCCCTGGCGCCAGGCTGGAAACTTCCCAGGGCGTCCATTCCTTCCCTTGGTGTCCCAGTTGGAGGAAAGGGTTGCCCTCTCTCTCCCTTTGTGCAAATCTGATCCAGCTTTTGGAATTCTTCCCCAAAGGCTGACTTGTCTACAATTCCCTTGTCCGCATTCCTAAGAAACCATTCCTTTGGCATCTCATGCTACAAACTGGGTCACTGGGTCATGTATCACCTCGCTGGTGAAAGAAAGCCTCTTTTTCACAAATGTGGTAACTGGGGGTTCTCAAGACAGTGGCTGGGAGGATTCTCCCCTAAAATAGCAGAGCTCAAGGAGTGGAGCCATCTTGCTTTAAACCATTGCATTTCCCTCAGGCTCCGTTTCCAGATTTGAGTCTCCCATTTTAGGTTGGCTCAAAATCCCTGGGGTTCTCTGCTGGGTTTTTGATTTTAAACCACATTTAACACATTCCTAGCTCGTGGAACTTGTAGTGTAAAGATTTCATACTGAATAAATGCTATTCATTAAGCCAAAAATGACAAAGGAGGAATTTATTTCAAGTTTTAGCTCCCTTGTTTGAAATACAAATGTGCAGAAAACATCAATTGTATCTCTTCATCGGGAACTTTGAACCTGCTATCCTTTCACATCTCTATTAGAAAAATAGGAAAATAAATTAGAAAAATAAATAAAACAAAACAAGCCAGAATAAAAGGCACTCCAAGTTGATCGGCTGCTAAAACAGTGAGTTATTATTATTTTATTTATATATATTTACAATATTGTTCATTTTTTTTAAAGATTTATTTATTTGTATACAAGAACCGGGGTACAGGCCAGATGCGCGGGAGGGTGAGAAGATTCACCGAAGACAGAGCGGGGAACAGAACAGGCAGACTGACTGAAATACACTGCTGAGGGGAGCAGCGGGTGAGACAGGAGAGGTCTGCTGCGCCCTGTGGGATTCTTGCCAGCTGGCCGGGATCGAACCCGCGCTGCAGAGGCTATGGACAGCTTCACAGTGCGGCGCTCAACCACCTGCGCCACCAGGGAGGCCCTCATTTAAACAATGTTTGCTCCACCCTTCCCCCAGGAGGTCTTCTTAAAGAGAACCATATAGTATCTTGCCAGGAGGGACGGCAGAGATTGAATAGCTGTGCCTGGCTGTGTACAGGTCACCCATGAGTTAACTGTCACACTATAAAGGGACAGCTGGGAGGAGGCTAGAGGTTGGGGCTCAAGGGCATGTGCAGTATATCCACCTGGTGGCAGCTGCAGCTGCAGGTTAAAGCCTAAGAGGCACCCCGGGCTCAGTCATACAGTTGAGGAAGAAAGAAGTCAAGCCCTGGTAGGTTCACCATGATATTTAGGGAAAAGTCTTTCTCTTTGTTTCCTCAACATTTGACTAAAAATATGTTTTGTTTTGTTTTGTTTTTTAAGATTTATTTATTTATTTATTTATTTATACAAGCACTGGGTACAGTCAGAAGGGCAGGAGGGTGAGAGAATTCACCAGAGCCAGAGCGGGGAGCAGAGCAGGCAGAAGGACCGACGTACACTGCTGAGGGGAGCAGCGGGTGGCAGGAGAGGTCTGCGCGCCATGTGGGACCCTCCTCCAGCCAGGGATTGAACCTGCGCTGCTGAGGCTGCGGGCAGCTTCACAACTCCCAGCGCTCAGCCTCTGCGCCACCAGGGAGGCCCTGAAAACATGTTTTAAAAGCGACAGCTTGCTGAGGCCTCTCGCTGAGGCCTCCCTGGTGGCATGAGGGGTTAAGACGCAGCACTATGAAGCTATCCTCAGCCACTGCAGCATGAGTTTGATCCCTGGCCAGCCAGGGAGCTACCCACATGGCACAGCAGACCTCTCCTGTCTCGCCAGCTGCTCCCCTCAGCAGTGTATTTCAGTAGATCTGCCTGTTCTGTTCCCCACTCTGTCTCTGGTGTATCCTCTTACCCCCCCCATACCTCTGGCCTACACCCCAGTTCTTATATGCGTAAATAAATCTTAAAAAAGAAAGAAAGAAAGAAAAACTGCAGCTTGCTCTGCTGGCCCAGCGTTTTCTCTTGCTTGCAGGTGAGATAGTACATTAGCATGTGTTTGCAGCACAAGGCGTACAGCACATGTCAGCATCTCCACTCTGCTTGGGCCTCTCCAGCAATCAGGGCTTGCTAGCAACCTTCAGCCTGGTCCCTGCACAGTTCAACCATGCACAGTTTAGTGGGCACCTTGTCCTGGGGACTAGTTAAACCACAGAGTACCCAACCCCAGAGCCTCTGATTCAGGAGGTCCAGGTGGACCCTAAAAATCTGCCTGTCCAGTAGGACTCCCAGTGACGACGCAGATGCTCCTGGCTCGAGGAGCATGTTTTGAGCCTGGACCACGGGGCAGCCTCGCAGTGACCAGCACACCCATCTGGCTGGTCACTGAAACCACCTGTGACAATCAAATGTCCTGGGCTCAGACCCCACTGAGCCGAATCTTCAGGGGTGGCACCGGGGAGTATTTAAAAAAAGCTCCCCAGATGGCTCTTGGAATGGGCCAAGGCTCAGCCCCCATTGAACTTGGGGGCCTCTGCAGGTCGTGTGGACCATGTCAGTTGACCTGGCACCACATCCTGTTCTAGGTTCACCTGGAGAGGAGGGTCCTGCCCTCGGGGATGTGACTCTGCAGGGTCACAATCAGCCAGGAAACAGACAAGCAGAGGGAATTCTGGAAGATGCCCTTTGGCCGAGCCAGGCTGCCACAAGCCGCCCGTTATCACTCACTGCCGATGCCCTTGCACAAGCTCCTTGCAACACCAAATTGGCAATTTTTCAGTTTTACCCTTTTTAGTTCCAAACTCCCCTGGAAAATTCACTACCCAAGTTAATATTTAAACCAGGTTTTTCAAAAAAACTGAAAAGTTACATTCTTACAGAAACTGAGTGTAAATGAGCACTGGGATTTCATGGTGTTCCTTAATAATTTAAAGAGCTATGACTCAGCGGTCCCCGCTGGATACCCCTTGCAAGTTGTTTTATTTTTCATGATGAAATAAAGAAATGGATTCCAGGGGGGGCTGAGTAAACCCAAGCTGGATTAACAAACGGGACAAAGGCAAAGTTGAACCAGCCTGCTGACTTAGCGAAACCCAGTGATTGACACTGACCTTGAAGGCAAGCTCAGGAAAAAGATTCCAGGAAACTGCTCCTCTAAAGAAATGTTGGAACAAAATCAGAAAACGTGCTGGTGTGTTGCGAAGCATCTCAAAATAATACCTGAGGGAGAGTTTATTCCAGTTCATCTGTCTCCATTTTGGGGGCGTGTTGCTGACTCTGCCACCCTGACTGTGGCGTGGGCAGCGGGCAGGGGAGGCTTGTGTGCTGGGCAGGTTCCTGATCCCCAGAGACAGCATCAAATAATTAAAAAAAAAAAAAATCAAGTCACTCTATTAGTCACTGCATTCCTGGTACTTGGCTACAGGGTGTGGCAGGCCCTGAGGAGCCTGCCCTCCAGGGCTAGCAGGTGCCCAGAGAGAGTGCAGACTTTTTTATATGAAAACCAACTAATCTAGAGCTTATCCCCCAACCACCACCTTTACTGGACTTACACTGTTTACCTGCACTAACCATCCACAGACCTGGGACAGTCCCTTGGCTTCGGAGCCTATTAAAATCCTAGCAGAGGGGCCACCCCGGTGGCTCAGCGGTTGAGGCCCGCAGCCTCTGCAGCACCGGTTCGATCCCCGGCTGCTCCCCGGCCACCGGAGGAGGGTCCCACATGGCGCGCAGACCTCTCCTGCCGCCCGCTGCTCCCCTCAGCAGTGTCCTTCGGTCCTTCTGCCTGCTCTGCTCCCCGCTCTGGCTCTGGTGAATTCTCTCACCCTCCCGCTCTTCTGACTGGACCCAGTGCTTGTATAAATAAATTAAAAAAAAAAAAAAAGGAGTATGTTTAAAAAAAAAAAATCCTAGCAGCCGTAAATTTGCTCTCCTCTCCATGGAGACCACGAGAAGGCCCTTGCCTGCATCTCCCCCCTCCCCCTCCACACTGAATGGCCTGGAGCTTCCCCATGAGGCCCATTTGATACAGTGGCTTCCTTTCTCTTTGTGTAATAATCTCTTTTCAAGGAAGCACCTCCTGATCTGCAGACCTCCCCTTGCCTAAAGGACTACAATAAAGCCTGCATTTACAATACAGCAATGCGGGGCCTCCCTGGTGATCTAGGGGTTGAGTCTCAGGCTGTCATCTCTATGACCTGAGTTCAATCCCCAGCTAGGGGGCTGGTCAGACTTCAATCCCCAGCTAGGGAGCCGGCCCAAATGGTGCAGCAGACTCGTCTGCTGTTCCCCTTCGCAGTGTATATCAGTGGATCCCCTTTTCTGCTCTCCACTCTGTCTCTAGTGAATCTGCACCTCTGGCCTGCACCCCCATTCTTTATGCATAAATAAATCTTTCTTTTAAAAATAAATAAAAATGCAATTATGTGGGGGGCCTCCCCTGGTGGCGCAGCGGTTGAGCGCTGGGTTGCGAGGCTGCCCGCAGCCTCTGCAGCGCCAGTTCGATCCCCAGCCACCTGCGAGGGTCACACAAAAATAAATAAATAAATAAACAATGCAATTATGTGGGTAATTTGTTACACAGCACAGATAACTAGTACACTTAAACATTCATATAATTTTCTTTCATACCACAAGTCCATCATCATACCTAACAACATTAAAATAATTCCTTTATACCTAGATCATCTTATATAAATGTCCTCCATCTCCTGAAAAATGCCATTAGGATCAGTTCCTTGGAGAACAGTCTCCAAAGAGGGTCCACATGTTGTATTCAAAGCTACATTTTTGCAGTCTCTTTTGAAGGTATCAAATATGCGACTCATTCATGAGGGAAGCAGCAGGCTGGTTAAAGTTGTTGAAAGAAACTTGGAGAAAATAAAAATGATTGCTAAATTAGATTTTAAAAAACTGGCAGAAAACCTCCAAGACATTAACACTGTAACCAAAACATCTCTGATTGCATTGCAAGCAGACAGGAGTCATTTGCATCTCTACCAGACAAAATTAATCCCAACTGCTATCAATAGGAATCACCAGCAGCACTATCAACGTTGCACATGCTATCATCTTTGCCCACAGAATTGTAAAATATCTTAAATCTTAAGAAGTGTTAATACACATCCCCGAGTGTCCGGGTCCTTTCTTGACCTTCAGTTCTGTGTCCTCCAAACGAGAGCACTTTACCGCCAAGGTCCATATTTGCAACTAGAGTCTCACACACACCCCGAACTGACCTCACTCACGTCTCCCCTGAAATACCAGTATGGTTTCCGGGGGCTCCCATCTGGGGATATGTTTAACTTCCATTCCTCCTCGAGAGAAAAGTGGAATATCAGAGCAAGAACAGTTCTCCCAGTGAAGGTGTTGCAGAAAGGAAAGCAGGATGTTGCTAATTCAAAGCCAAGTGCAGATCGGTAAGGCAAGATGAGAAGCAAGCCCCGAACTCCTCACCGCTTCTCTTTTTTTCTCCCTAACTAGCTTGTAGTCTAAATAAGATAACTCAATTTTTAAAAAATGGGTAAACACTATTATATTTGGCATTCAAATAAAAATTCACAGGCTTGCTCGAACAAATCTTCTTTCTTTATTTCACAAGTGAAAATTTTACCTTACTGTTCTGGAAAGTGGGAAAATACCTTATCTTGGAGGCCCAAGATAAGCAAGCACCGAACTCCTCACCATTTCTCTTTTTTCCTCCCTAACTAGCTTGTAGTCTAAATAATATAACTCTTGGGCCTCCCTGGTGGCGCAAGGGGTTAAGCACCGCACTATGAAGCAATCCGAAGCCTCTGCAGCACAAGTTCAATCCCCCGGTCAGCCAGGGAGCTACCCACATGGCGCAGCAGACCTCTCCTGTCTCGCCCACTACCCCTCTCAGCAGAGTATTTCAGTCAGTCTGCCTGTTCTGTTCCCCACTTTGTCTCTGGTTAATCCTCTCACCCCACCCCCTGCATCTCTGGCCTGTACCCCAGCTCTTGTATGCATAAATAAATAAATCTTATAAAAAATAATATAACTCTTGTGTGTTAATAGAACTCCATTCTATTACCACATAATATGCTATTTGTATGAGTTATCTCTTGCTGCATAACAAATGTTTTTAAAATTTAGTGACTTAAAGTAATGATATATAGTGTCTGCAACATATAAAGCTACATATATATATAGAATATTTTCAAAATTCTCTATATATGAAGAGATGTGTGTATATGTGTAGGGTAAGGTAAAAGGTACCAGGCTTTTCTACCCTCCCCCCATCAGGATAGATGACGGAACCCTGCGGTCCTGAGTGCATGCCTGATGGCGGCACCTGGGACGGGGTGTGGGCACATGTAGATGGGGTTCACCTGGGCTGAGACTGGGCTTTTAAGGGTGGCGTCACAGGGACACCAGCAGAAGCCAGGAAGCCAAAAGAGAAGCAGAGAAAGAAGCAGCAGAAGCCGAGAGAGAGAGAGAAAAGGCCGGAGAGCCCAGAGAGTGAAGACTTGCTGGGGGCTGGGAGGCCTGCCAGCCTCCCTGCCCCCCAGCACCCCTGCCTGGCGTGTACCTGGTAAACCCCAATAAAAGACCTGCAAGAAGCCACTGAGGACTCTGACTCCTCCTTTACCCGGTCTGCTGCATCCTAGAAAACCTGCACCGTGTCCTGTCCTGCCCCTACAATATGTATATAACCACATATATACAGTTTCTCAAGTTGCTGCTGCTCTCCGCTGGGGTCAGACAGCTGGTGGCACTGCTAAGCCTGGAAGGGCTAAGACAGCCTCCTTCTCACGCCTTGGGCCTTGCGTCGCTGTCAGCGGGACCCCTCTTTCCCTGGGCTCCCTGGGTGTTCTGACACTGAAAATGGCATTGACGGTATCTCTTAAGGCCTGGTCTCCGAGGGGACACAGGGTCACTACTGCTGCATACCAGTGTCCAGCGCAGGTCACTGGGCAGCCCAGAGTCAAGGGTGAAGAAATAGGTGCCACGTCTGGATTTAGGGAGAAGCAGCCAAATCACATGGTGAAGGAATGAGGGCGCTGGGCCAGCATTCATGGGGGGGCCTGGCTGTGACAATGCTCCACATTATTGTTAATGACATTCAAAGCTCCTGGAACCTCTAATTAGATTAGTGTTTGGCTCGGAAACTCTCAGTTGGATGAAATTAGGCTCAAGATACATTTTGGATCAGAAGGGCGAATTCACCCCAGGTTTAGATGTACTTAATCTTTATTTGAAAATGATCACAATCCACTTATAGATGAGTCAGAGAAATCCGACCCTGTGGTTTTATGGGCATTTTAACGACCAAGAGAAAAGTCCCACAGAACCCATTAGCTATTTAAATGCACTATTATTACCTAATTGTATGCTGGCTCTCTTAGGACTCCTGATGTCTAAACATGTCAGTGTTGTAGAAACATGAACTGGATCTGCTCCCAAGAGGAGGTGGGCACACCGCACACAAGCGGGCACACCTGAGCCAGAGCAGGAACGCTGGGTGTCCCTGGAGTGGAAGGCACAGAGGGAGACCTGGAGAGCTCAGCCTGCTGTCCCCTCTGCCCCCAGCTGTCACACTCTGGCAATAAGGAGTGTTGCTTGGATGGAGACCAAGGCCGCCCTGACATCTGACCACCTCTGTCGTCTGGGCTCATTCCAAGATTTCCCTGGGAGGAAGTGCAAAAAATCAAGGTCAGGAACCTGCCCACACACCTGCCTCAATTAGTCATCATCTCTGTCCTCATGTCAAAGCCTTTGTTTTTTTGTTTTTGTAAAGATTTATTTATTTAAGCATACAAGAACTGGGGTACAGGCCAGAGGTGGGGGAGGGTGAGAGGATTCACCAGAGACAGAGTGGGGAGCAAAAGAGGCAGACTGACTGAAATCCACTGCTGAGGGGAGCAGAGGGTGAGTCAGGACAGGTCTGCCCCGCCATGTGGGTAGCTCCCCGCCTGGGGATTGGACTCAGTGCAGTGGCTGTGGTTAGCTTCATAGGTTGTAGGTTGCGACTTAACCCCTTGCGCCACCAGGGAGGCCCCTCAAAGCCTCTGAATTAGCAGTCCCCCCTCCCCCCTCCCCTATCCCATTAACAGGATAAATAACAAAGAGGGTAAAAGTTCAAGTGAAGGACCTGACATTCAGGAAGGGCTCCCAGATCGATCGTTTTCCCACCCACCTCCTTCCTCAAGGAGGGCCCTTTCCCTTCAATCGGGGGCATTTTCTGCACCCCCAGCCTGTGCTGGAGCCTGGAACATTAATGCTGGGCCGGTGGCACCACGCTCAGAGACTGGGTGCAGGAAGATTTGGGGTTCTTACAGACAAGGGAGCGGGGAGAATAAACACAGACACGGAGAAAGGAGGCAAGAAGGAAGGAAAAGGATGTTTCTGCAAACAGGTACCTCCTTCCACACTCCTGATGATCCCGAGGGGGCCCTCCTGCCAGCCAGGAGTCTGGGGAGACTAGCAAATGTGTAGCGGGCCGTGGGTTTGGGGTGCTGTGCGTGCCACAGGAGGGGGCCACGGATGGTGTAGGTTTTGTCCCAAACCAAAAGAATCTGCAAGCCTCCCTGAACATTCATTCTGAGTTCCCGTCTCAGCGACCTTCTTGTTGGGACTCAGCTGGCCCAAAGGTGCAGTTAAAGCCCTCAGTGGCCTGACGGCCCTGGTGCTGTAATGTCACAGACAAGTCTTTCTCTCTGGGAAAGAAATAACCACTTACCATCGAGATGCCTCTCCCCGGCCCTCGCTTTCTCCCACCTTTCCTGCTATCCCATCAATATTCTCGGCTGCCTCCTGCTTCCTCCCACCCTCAGGTCTTCACTCTCAGTCCACCTGCCAGCAGGAAGCCCCCCAAGTTCAGGCCTCCTGCTTTCCTCTCCTCTGAGGCTATGGATCCAGGACACAGGGGAACCATCCCCTCCAAAGGCCTAAGATGTCTCCCCGGGCTTACAGGTTCAAGCTCAAAGTCCTGTATGTGACACTGAAGTCTCAGTTTACCCTGCGGGGCCTCCATCCCCCACTCCTACTCTCCTTTCACCGCTGCCAAGTACATCAAGTTCACATGCCTGGCCTCTAACCCACCCTGTCCCCTCCGGGCTACAGTGTCTCTGGGAGGTAGAGGCAAATATTATTTCAGCTGTGCTCTTCCCCACAACCTCACCAGAACCTCCACCCCAACCAGCCTCTGCTGGGAGTTCCTGCGGATTTCTGTCCTCTCTGTGTCGCAGCTGGGAGTAGCAGTAGGTTACAGCTGGGGGTTGGAATATCTGTCTCTGCTCACTGGGAGAAGGAAGCCCTCCCTGGATCAAGCCTTTCCTAAGTCCGTTCTTAGGCATCTCAATATGTTAGGGGGAAAGGCTGTCCTAAAGCTAATTCCATACAGGCTTTGTGGACTCTACCCCCACCCCAGGCCAAAGCCAAAGCCACTGGGAACTCCACATCCCATCCCCACCCAAGGGAAGGTGGCTGGGACCTGAGGGTGGGGTTCAGCAGCCAGGTTGGTATAAAGCCAGACATGTGGGCTTTGGAGGGGTCCCCCATTTTGGCTCCCCGCCAGCTCGCAGCGTCCGGCCAGCTCTGAGAGTGCCTTTGGGTTTCCAGGTCGGCGGATCCGGTAGGACGCATGAAAGACTTTATTTCCCTATTTTCTCCCTGAGTTGTACATTTTCCTTATTTCCTTTTCCCTTGTAAATAAACCTTTCATGAACCTTTTGTGTGTCCTGCAGTGGAGTATTCATAAGTCCCTTTTTTTTTTTTTAGAGGCATTTTTTTTTATTTTTATTTATTTGTTTGTTCATTTTGTTTATACATGCACTGGGTACAGTCAGAAGAGCGGGAGGGTGAGAGAATTCACCAGAGCCAGAGCGGGGAGCAGAGCAGGCAGAAGGACCGAAGGACACTGTGAGGGGAGCAGCGGGCGGCAGGAGAGGTCTGCGCGCCATGTGGGACCCTCCTCTGGTGACCGGGGAGCAGCCGGGGATCGAACCGGTGCCGCAGAGGCTGCGGGCAGCTTCGCAACCCAGCGCTCAACCGCTGCGCCACCGGGGAGGCCCCATAAGTCCCTTTTAAGCACGCGGGTGAGGACCCACAGCCAGGAACCCGTTCAATATCGGGGCTGCCCTATAACAAATACAGTGACAAGTTCCTCTCTAGATCTCCTTTCACAGTAGACTTTTTGCACAGAGGATTCTCCATCAGCTCCAGTGAGCTCAGCTACCTGGTGCTATGGCACATCCATTCAATTACTTTTTGAACTGACCCTACCTCCCTCTTCCCCAAAAAGCTAAAATTAAGTCTGTGATGTTTCCTTGAAAGGTTAGAGTTACCGGGCCTCCCCGGTGGCGCAGCGGTTGAGCGCTGGGTTGCGAAGCTGCCCGCGGCCTCTGCAGCGCCGGTTCAATCCCCGGCTGCTCCCCGGCCACCGGAGAAGGGTCCCACATGGCGCGCAGACCTCTCCTGCCGCCCGCTGCTCCCCTCAGCAGTGTGCTTCGGTCCTTCTGCCTGCTCTGCTCCCTGCTCTGGCTCTAGTGAATTCTCTCACCCTCCCGCGCTTCTGACTGTACCCAGTGCATGCATAAACAAGCAAGCAAACAAATAAATAAATAAAACATGCCTCTATAAAAAAAAAAGAAAGAAAGGTTAGAGTTACCCTATAAGGCAGCAATGCCACTGGCAGGAACAGAGCCCAGAGAACTGGAAACAGGTCCATAGGAAAAAGTGCACATAGAGGGCCTCCCTAGTGGCACAAGGGGCTGAATCTCAGCACTATGAAGCTGTCCCCAGCTGCTGCAGCTGGAATTGGATCCCTGGCCAGGGAGGTGACCCACATGGCACAGCAGACCTCTCCTGTCTCCCCGCTGCTCCCCTCAGCGGTGTATTTCAGTGCATCCGCCTGTTCTGCTCCCCACTCTGTTCACAGCAGCTCCTCAGGGTGGCCCGAAGTGGAAGGACCCAAGTCCCAGCGGCCAGCAGAGGCTAAAGTGCTCTCTCCCTGCAATGGGAGATTATTAGGTGGAAAAGGGGAAGTTCCCCGCCAGCAACACAGATGGGCCTTGGAAGCACATGCTGAGGGCAGCCCCACCAGACCCCCTTTCATACCACGCCTGGGGAACAGTCAAGTCTACATGGACCGCGAGTGCACGAGGGGCTGGATGACCCAGCAGCCCTGGACACAGGGAAGCTGCGACCTGCACACGAGGCGTGGATGGCCTGTGTGAGCCCCTCCATGGCCGGCCTGGGAGTCGTGGTCCTCAGAGCACTCCCGGAGGAGCCCCTGGTGCTGCAGAGGCTGGGCTCTGCCTCACTTCTGTTCTCCTGGCTTGGAGCGGCTGGTTCCAGGCTCACAGCCTTGCAGCCGCCTGCCTGCCTGCGCGAGTCACCACCTCCAGACCCCCACCCCCTGTACCCCTGTACCCACCCACTGGCCCCCGCCTCAGGTCGTCTCTGTTCTAAGCCAGAAATCGCCTGGGAAACAGCTTCTGGCTTTCGACCCTTCCCCTTCTCTGGGCGGCTCCATTGCCCCTTCCCTCGCCTTCCTCGCTGAGGCTGCGCTGGGGTGCGGTGGCGCCAGCCTGGAGGGAGGGTGACTCAGGCCCCCCCACCCCCGGCAGGCGCTCCCGAGGAGCTGCACGTGCGCAGGGGGCTTCCCACCTGCCCCCCCGCCCCCCTGAACCCCCCACCCCGGGCTGCGATCCTGGGGGGGGCAGCACCTGACACCACCGTCGGCCTCCCCAGACCCCCAAGCCAAGCAGAGCCGACCCCCACCCCAGGGCGGGCCTCCAGGGCCGCCGAGGCAGTGGCTCCGGGATCGGGGCGCTTCCGACCTCATGCGGGGTCCGGGGAGACCCGAGCCCCTCCAGGGACGGGGGGCTGGGCCCGGCGGGCAGGACGCCCACCCGCGGGACGGCGGGGAGGGAAAAGGGGCGCGGAGTGTCGGTGCCCGCGGGCCGCGGGGCAGAAGCGCCGGGGGAAGCAGGGGCGCGCGGGGACTCGGGGTCGCGGCGGCCAAGGCACCGGCGGGGGGAGGCCACCCCGGCCCGCGGCCGCTTGCGCCTCCGAAGCGCGCGCCAGGGGCAGGAGCGGGGGGGAGGGGGGGACGGACGGGGGTGCTGGGCCTTGGGGAGGGTCCCCACCTAGCAGCGAGGCCTCCACCTGGCGCTGACCGCACGGGGGTCGCCCGGGGCCAGCTGCGGACCCCAAGTGGGGGGAGCTTCAGGAGCCGGTGGGTGCGCAGGGGGTCTGGGGAGGGTGAAGGGGTGAGCAGGAGGAACCTCATCTGCTCCTTCTTTCTGCCAACTGGTGTTTTTGTTATAGGGCAGCCCCGATATTGAGCGGGTGCCTGGCTGTGGGTCCTCACCCGCGCGCTTACAAGGGACTTACGAATACTCCACCGCAGGCGCACACAGAAGGTTCATGAAAGGTTTATTTACAAGGGAAAAGGAAAGAAGGAAAATGTACAACTCAGGGAGAAAATAGGGAAATAAAGTCTTTAATGCGTCCTACCCGATCCGCCGACCTGGAAACCCAAAGGCACTCTCAGAGCTGGCCGGACCCTGCGAGCTGGCGGGGAGCCAACATGGGGGACCCCCCCAAAGCCCACGTATCTGGCTTTATACCCACCTGGCTGCTGAACCCCACCCTCAGGTCCCAGCCACCTTCCCTTTGGTGGTGATGGGATGTGGAGTTCCCAGTGTCTTTGGCTTTGGCCTGGGGTGGGGGTGGAGTCCACAAAGCCTGTATGGGATTAGCTTTAGGACAGCCTTTTCCCCCTAACATTTTTATTACCAAAATAACGTGTGTTCCTCATTTAACAATGGACAGAACACGTGGTGGTAGGACCCCGAGCCCTCCAAAGGGCCTCCCTCCTGGGCCCGGTGAGACAGGGCAAGCTAGGGTTATTAGGCAGTTTTAGGGACAGTGCAGGAGGGACCTCTGAAAAATTTAGGGAGGCTTCAGAGATAAGGACAAGCAAGGAAAAGTAACCCATTCCATTAGGAAAAACAAACATCTCAGGACCAAGGACAACATTGTTAATGCTGGTCCTGGTTTCCTCCAGGTGGTAAAGGGAGGCGGAGATTGGAGAAATGGAGAGTGGTTTCATTTATGGACACATTAGAAGGGCAGCTGTTTAACTTCAATGCAGGGATGTCCATCCAGAGGACTGGGCCATAAATTTAAAGATGCAACAAATGGGGAAAGAGAAAGCTGCTAGATAAGGAATGTGAAGATCCCCTACTCAGTAGCAAATTAAGTGAGACAGCCGAGACCTGACCAATCACAGAGAGACGGGTGGAGCTGTAGAATAATCAGGGAAAGAAGGTCTATGTTCCCTGAGACACGACTCCACTTTGGCTTCCTTGCCCCTCGCGGGCCTGGTTCCCTGGCCCGGGAGTCCCACTTTACTTCTGTTCTTTTTCTCCTCAATAAACTTTTTCTTCTAAACAAACCTGCCTCTGCTCGCTTGCTTGCCTGAGCGTCTGCGAAGTTCCTGCTGCGGCTTCGTGAGACACCAGCCCGTGGGGGTCTAGGGGCTGGGGCTCAGTGCTGCCCTGCAGCCTGGGATCCGTTCCTGGCTGGGAGACTAGGCCTGACAATTCTGGTATCACCGGGAACTGTAGGTGCCTGTGTGCCAACGGCCCCGTGGGGGGTGGGGAGCCTGGGGGAGCCTGGGCGAGCTTCCAGCTGCACCACTGCAGCTTCTCATCCCTCCCTGGGAATTCGCATACCCACAAGATGCTCCGGCCGCAGCCTTGAGGGGTGTGTATGGCCCGTGTGTTGTTGACATATCTGGACTGAATCTTTTTTTTTAAGATTTATTTATTTATTTATACATGCACTGGGTACAGTCAGAAGCGCGGGAGGGTGAGAGAATTCACCAGAGCCAGAGCGGGGAGCAGAGCAGGCAGAAGGACCGAAGGACACTGCTGAGGGGAGCAGCGGGCGGCAGGAGAGGTCTGCGCGCCATGTGGGACCCTCCTCCAGTGGCCGGGGAGCAGCCGGGGATCGAACCCGCGCTGCCGAGGCTGCGGGCAGCTTCGCAACCCAGCGCTCAACTGCTGCGCCACCGCGGAGGCCCCAGAAAAGTTAATAAAAATATTATTCATGTATGGAGACAAATAATGGTGCAGCAAACGTGGCAAAATATTAACATTTGGCGAAAGTGGGTGAAATGTATAGGAAAATTTGTATTTTACTGGAATCTAAATTTGTTTCAAAACAAGCAGTTTGCAGTAATAGAAGGAGGTCAGTGAACTGGACAGGTAGACACTAACTAGAGGACACACAATTCTATTGCCTGACATTCAAATGCAATGAACTGTCTGGGGTCAGGACTCTGGGGGCCCTAACTCAGAGGCTGTGAAAAGAGGGGTGCAGGGTGCACTAACTGTTGGGGAAGAAATGAGTTTTGGGCAACTGGACAGGAAGCACCCCCAGTCTCACAGTCTCACCCAGTTGCAGAGAGGCCAGTGTCCAAGGAGGCTTTGTAACAGGGGTCCCCAGGAAATGGGGAGGTTCCAGGTTCCCTGCCCCACCCAAGGGAGGGTGGAGCTGAGCAGGGAGAGAAGCTGCTGAGGAGACTGAGGAAGGAAGGAGCAGGAGGGAGCCAGGAGGAGCCCTGGAGGAGGCACATGGAGCCGAGAGATGTGTGAAGAAACTGCGCTTGTCTTTTGATCGTGGACAGGGGACCCAGATGTGGGTGAGACCCTTGGGGAGGTGACCATGGCAGCTTTTATCTTGATTTTGATTTTGCTCTTTTCCTTCCGGGCTTGTCTGGTTGTTTCTGACCCTTTTCTGTGGGTCCCCACTGGAAGATGCTTTAGACTTGTGGCAGGCTTTGGGGCCTTGCTCTGGGCCAATCCCATTTGGATGGACTTTTACCCACAAGGGACGGGTCACTTTGGGTGCTTGATTTAGAAACTAGATTCTTTGCCTTTCCTGTATTGTTTCCTAGTTTTATTAAAGTTCCTTCCCATTAAAGTCTCATGTTTTGTGTTGATGCGGCAGATGGCAGAACCCTATATAGAATAGGCAGGTTTGTGGGGTTTGGGCTGCCCCTCTCCCTGCCCTGTCACAGCTTGGCAAGCTGGGCTTGGTTTACAGGGACATCCATCCAGGCAGTTTCAAAGGGGAAGGTGCTCAGATGCTAGCAAGTTGAAGTTCAAAGTTGTGAGAGTTCTATGGAGGGGTGGAGGAACATGGTGTTCTAGCATCTCCCTCTCCTCCAGCTACACACACAGCAGGGGAATCTCACCACCGCAATGAATGAAATCAATCAGACCAATGGCCCAGACTGTCCGATGCCATTCAAGTGAAATTCAAAGACAGAACAAACTGATAACAATGAGTCACATCCACCTCCCTGGAGAGTGGGTATTGCCTGCTTGGGAAGGTCAGGAGGGAATTCTCTGGCCCTGGAAATACTCTGTCTCTTGATCTGGGTGGTGATAACTACTTATCAAGATGTGTACCAAAGCTTTGTGCACTTTCTATTGTATGTGCTAATCCTCGTTTGAAAAGGTTGAGCCCGCCCACAGCCCCACCTCAGCGCTGGGGGGGGGGTGGGGGGGGTTGCTCCCTGTAAACAAGACCTTCAAGGCAGATTCAATGAACATTCTATTTACGTTGTTTGTTATTTCGTTGCTAAGCGACACAGTCTAAGCTGAACCACCAAGTGACGCCAATCACTGACAGCCGACGTGGGGGATGTGCTCAACCAGAAGCGACCTGCAGGCACAGCCCCCACCCCCAGTCCCTTTTGCTCGGGTTGCCCGGGGGGATGGGGTTGAGCTGCTCAGACCGAGCAGAGGACGACTCCTCCCTGGCGTGGGCAGGCTGCTGGGAGCCACCCTCTCGCCTTCCAGGCTGCTGCATCTATCACTATGGCAACTGCTTCCCAGTGAGGGGAGGTGGGGGCTAAACTGCAGCTCTGTGGGTGTCCCTGTAGTAACTGGAGGTCTCACCTGCCTCGAAATGAGAGGCCTGATGAGGAAATTGATGAGTCACTGCGGGGACAGGCAGGTGCTTGCTGGGCAGGGTCATTCAGGCAGAAATGGGACAGATCTGAGATTTGAGACAGACAGAAAAGATCCGTGAAGGTCACCTGAAGGGCAGGAGTCGACCAGGCCAGGGAGCAAGCTCTCAGAACCCGTTAAAATCAAAAGGATGTGGAAACAAAGACCACCCAGGTGAGATGGGGGTCTCTTGATCCAGAGCTTGCCGAACAAAAGGAGCCGGCGACCAACTCTCCGGTCTGGCAGACACTCAAAGGCAGGCAGAGAAATGGGAAATTTCACAGTGGAAAAGGGAGGGCTTGGGGGTGCCCTGATTGGAGGCTGGTGCCCCCTGGCAGCTGCAGGCAGACTGAGAAGGAGGGCAGCCTGGGAGGTCGGGCGGAGTGCAGCTGAGGTCACGGTTTGTCTTTCTGGACTGGCGGCTGCCGCAGATGGGTCAGGGTTCCATTGTCCTGCGTGGTCGGGCCACCCATTGTCCCATGTCTCTCAGGGCCCACAAGTTAGACAGTCAGTTGTATGGTCCCCACCAGGGGGTGAGGCCCCGCGCAATGGACATAGCGGTGGGATAGGGAGCATCAGTAGGAGGAAAGGAAGGCAGGGAGGCAAGGTTGGACACCTACCCGAACCAGAATCCAGGGAGCAGGGTCCAGGGAGACCCACAGAGTCTCCTGTGAGCTGGGGATGTTGCTGGCCCCTACCTGCAGCCAGATGCCAAGTGGGTCACTTCGGATATGTGGAACCTGTGTAACACACAGCCTGAGTGTCCTCTGGAGCTCGAACCTCATCAGTTTAAGGAACTGAATGAGTTACTGACTGGGCTGGATAGAGCCCGGCAGGGCCAGGCGCCCCATCCGAGTTCACTGTGATTGATTTAGAGCTTGCACATAACTTGTACACTCAAAATATTAGGTTTAGGGGCCTCCCTGGTGGCACAAGGGGTTAAGTCTCAGCACTGTGAAGCTGTCCGCAGCCACTGTAGCACGAGTTCCATCCCCGGCCAAGGAGTTACCCACATGGCGCAGCAGACCTCTCCTGTCTCACCGGCTGCTCCCCTCAGCAGTGTGTTTCAGTAGATCGGCCTGTTCTGTTCCCCACTCTGTCTCTGGTGAATCCTCTCACCTCTGCACCTCTGGCCTGTACCCCAGTTCTTGCATGCATAAATAAATTAAATTAAAATAAATAAATAGATGAAGTTTGTGGTGAGCATGGAGAGTCCCTAACCTCTGTAAGAGTTGCCTGGGGTCCTATAACAAATAAGCTCACACCTGGTGGCTGAAAACAACAGGAAAGTGTTGCCTCATATTTGTGGGTGAGAGGTCTGGAGTCAAGGTGTGGGCAGGGACACATTTCCTGCAGAGATGTTTCTGAGGAGAATCCAGTTTCTGGCGACTCCTGGTGCCCCTTGGGCTGCTCCCGCCTCACATCATCGTCTCTCTATGTCTCAAATTTGCCCCCACCTGCCTCTCATAAGGACGCCTGTCACAAGATTTATGGTTCTTCTGGAGAATCTGGGAGGATGATCTCACCGCAAGATCTTTAGCTTAATTACAACTGTAAAGACTGTTTTTCCAAATAAGGTAACACCCACAGCTTCTAGGCATTAAGGCGAGGACACATCTTTTGGAAGGGGAGGGCACCATTTAGTCACTACACTCTCCTTCCAGGGGCAAGAACATGGAGCAGTCGTGGTCCACGCCTGCAGATGCATTCCCACCGGCCCAGAGCTCCCGAGACGTCTGGTGCTGAGCCCGTGAGCTCACAATAGGTAGCCTGGCATAGCCCTCCGAGATGGGATTCATTGCCAGTCTGGCGTTCTGATTTAGCCTGGGAAATCCAACACAACTTCAAGGAATTCCTGGGCTAAAGGATCTTCCGGAGGTGGAAGTTGCCATCGCCAAGTTAGAGGCTTCCTACTCTTGGTGAGGGAGATCTTGGTTCTTTTATCCCTGACACCTATGGGGCTGGTCTGGCCGGGCATTTTGCAGGGTGCATGCTGGGTGACAGAGCCTCTGCGGGGAGGTTCAGTGATCGAGGGCACGTGGACGGCACCGGTGGCCTTATTTCCCTGTTGCAGATTCTCAACACTTTTTGACAGACTGAAGGTACCCAGAAATCCTAAAGCAGAGAAGCCTAGTGTTCCTCAGCTTGCCCGTAGCTCTTCCTAACTCATAAATCATGCTTCGCTTTGGAAGGGAGACCTGTTGGGGAGGCCATGCAGGCGCACATGTCATGCCAGGTCTCCTTTGGGTTGGCAGAATTTCAGAATATCAGATTAAGCCTCGTTTCTGACTTTATTTACACTCCCAGCGCTGATGCCAACTGCTGACGCTCACGGACTCCAGCCCTGATGAGGCACCTGCTCCCCTGCTGCAGTCTTGCTTCACCCCAGGAGTCCAGGGTGTGCCCAGGAGTTACTGACTTGCTCAGTGTTGCACAGAGGGCACAGTGCCCTCAGCCATGCTGGAGCCCCGTGGTTCACCACGCACTCTGCCCCTTTACAATAGTTGGGGAACATTTTGTTTGTGGGCAAGCTTTTTCGTGCCTGAGCACTAAAAAAAGCGCCCACCTCCTGTATCTGCTTGCATTGAACAAGGAAATCAGAGGTGTGGCTGCTCCATCTGGATCCTGTGCAGCTTAAGAAAGGATTTCCAACTTTTCTTTGGCCTTCTTTGGCCTCTTCATTCAGAAGGAATTGCCAGGGCCTGATCTACCTCACAAGGACAGACACTCAGGGTGTTGCCAGTCACCTGCTAGAATCAATGGTGACTTTTTTATTTATTGGTAAGACTTGGAGATTGACACAAAAACAGAATGAGGTTTTATTTCACTGCATAAATTATGGGTACATTTTGGGTAAAGAGTTTAGAAGGTTCTGTACAATACACACCTGTCATAAATATCAACAAGAATGTTTTGAATGATAGCATACCATTTCAGATTTAAGAATGACTTTAAAATATGGCCATTCGGGCCTCCCCTGGTGGCGCAGGCGGTTGAGCGCCGCGCTGTGAAGCTGCCTGCAGCCTCTGCAGCGCCGGTTCGATCCACGGCCGCCAGCAAGGGTCCCACATGGCGCGGCAGCCCTCTCCTGCCTCGCCCGCTGCTGCCCTCAGCAGTGTCCTTCGTCTGCCTGTTCTGTTCCCCGCTCTGTCTCTGGTGAATCCTCTCACCCTCCCGTCCATCTGGCCTGTACCATGATTCTTGTGTAAATAAATAAATCTTTTTAAAAAATGTGGCCGTTCTAGTTAATGAAAAAGCTGTGAATTAAAGGACCTGAAGAACTGTGGCTTCGGTGTGCGTTCAGGGTTCCCACACTCAATGTCCGGCGTGAAAAGAGGCTTCCCCACACCAACAAGCAGGGCGTCTGAGAATTCTACTCAGTTCTGAGGCCGCCTACAGCATTAGTTCCGCAAAATAAGGATTCACGCTCCCAAGATCACCCTCAGCTTCAGGGTCTGGTCTCAAGCGCCGGCTGTTCCATGTGCTTCTGACTGCCTGGCTGTGTGTCCAGGGCGCCCAGCACCTCCCCTTAGACATCAGGTGTCAGTTGCAAGTCTAGCTTGTACCTGCTCTTCTGACGACTGGATATATAAATTGAGATTCCCAGGCCCCCTCTTCAGGTTCAATGAATTGGCCAGAGTAGCTCAGAACTCAGGAACCCTGTTTACTCACTAGATTTATTACAAATGATATAACTTAGAAAGAGCCCGATGGAAGAGCTGCTTTGGGCACATAACGGGAAAGGGCACAAGTCAGTCATGCTCTCTGCGGCAGGATGGTTCTCCCTAAATTTCCACATACGTGTCAACCTGGAAGCTCTTTGAAGCCTGTCTTGGATTTTTGGAGGATTCTTTACTTACGCAAAATCAATGAACAATTTGGCCATACCATCACTTTATTTTTTTTTAAGGATTTATTATTTTTTTAAGATTTATTTATTCATGCACACAAGAACCGGGGTGCAGGCCAGATGCGCAGGAGGGTGAGAGGATTCACCAAAGACAGAGCGGGGAACAGAACAGGCAGACTGACGAAGTACACTGCGGAGGGGAGCAGCGGGAGACAGGAGAGGTCTGCTGCACCATGTGGGTTGCTCCCTGGCTAGGATCGAACTCAGGACGCAGTGGCTGCTGATACCTTAGAGCATTGAGATTGAAGCCCTGTGCCTCCAGGGAGGTCCTGTTCATATTTTGTAAAATGAGCTCATGGTGATGCCTGCCTTCCCACCCCAACACCTCAAGATTCTTTCTAGCCTCCCCCTTTTCCGTGCTACTGTTTTTTCCAGCAGTGGGCCATCTGATTCTCATTGCGCTCTCATCGATATCTGTGTTTATTTGCTCTATGTTATCAGTTGTCCAACCGCGCCAGCCTTCCCCGTCCGTTCATGGCTCTCCCTTCAACCCCCATGTTCTGGTCCATGTTGCCATTGTGTCTCATTGCACAAAGGGACAAAAAATAGAAAGAAATATGGAGAGGAAAAGGAAGATGGGAGGAGAGAAGACAGGATGGCAGAGAAGATAGAAAGGGGAGGGTTTAATATTAAGAGGCTATAAATTGCTTCTGTAATTTGCTAGTGTTGATAATTGAAAGCTTAGGGCCTCCCTGGTGGTGCAAGGGATTAAGCACTGCAATCTGAAGCAGTCCACAGCCTCTGCAGCACGAGTTCAATCCCCAGGCCAGCCAGGGAGCAACCCACATGGCAAAGCAGACCTCTCCTGTCTCCCTGTTGCTCCCCTCAGCAGTGTATTTCAGTCAGTCTGCCTGTTTTGTTCCCCACCCTGTCTCTGGTGAATCCTCTCACCCCCCACATCTCTGGCCTGCACCCCAGCTCTTGTATGCATAAATAAATAAGTCTTTAAAAAATAATTGAAAGCTTATAATGAGGCCTTTGCCTAATGACCATGTCTATGCTGCTCAGCAGCAATTGTGTGCTACTGTTGCAATGGCATGGGTTTCTCTATATAAACATGGGCTGGGCTCAGAGCAAAAAATTGAGAGTTCAGTGGTGGTGTGGAGAGGAAGGCTGCTCGTGGCAAAACAGTGGGGTTCCTTGTCTATGTGTATGGCCAAGAGCTAGGTACTTAGCAGCTGTGAGTCTCAGATTCCTCATCTGTGAAATGGGCACAGGATTTACTTCCAGGATTGCTGTTGATGTTGAGTGGGCGTGATAGGGAGTTTGGTTAATTATTGTTGTCAGAGGTAGTGCTCAAAAAATTATACTGTGTCTTTCTGCATGGCCCCTCTTATTCATTTTATTGCTGTATGGAAACCCAGCATTATTAGATTATAGCATCCTCATGGCACTGTAAATACACACACACATACACACACATAATGGGGACCTTGTATATGCTATACCTTTTAGTGTCTTTTTTTAAAGATTTAATTATTCATGCATGCAAGAGCTGGGGTACAGGCCAGAGGTATAGGAGGGTGAGAGGATTCACCAGAGACAGAGCAGAACAGGCAGATCTACTGAAATACACTGCTGAGGGGAGCAGCGGGCAAGACAGGAGAGGTCTCCGTGTCATGTGGGACCCTTGCTGACCGGCTGTCCATCCGCCCGGGATTGAACTGGCGCTGCAGAGGCTGCGGACAGCTTCACAGTGCTGTGCTCAACCACCTGCGCCACCAGGGGAGGCCCCTCTTTGTAGATTTTTGTGAACAGTCCTTTATCATGTGTGCAAAAATTTTCTCCCAATCAGTGGAGTGTCTCTTTATTTTGGTTACTGTCTCTTTTGCTATACAGAAGATCTTTCATTTGGTGTAGTCCCATCTGTTTACATTTTCCTTCACTATCACTGCTTTGGGTAATGTGTCTTTAAAGATGCCCTATAACACATCTTAATGAACTACCACTTGCTCAGTTTTGGCATATTACTAAAGAATATCCAAAATTATCTGAAAAGATGTCTCCCTTTTTAAATTATCTCTAAGATCTTCATATACTTTAACCATAACATATGGCAACAGAGTAACAGGAGAGACAGAAATGAAAATCCAATCTCTGCTAATGATGCAGACATAAAAGAAATTTGTAAAATTTCTTTTCACTAAAATTTAAAAATTTCTTCTCATTAAAGAAAATTTCTTCTCACTAAAGTTTTTTTTAATGTCTGACACTACATTTATCATAGTTACTTATGTTTTCATGTATCAAGTTTAAGGTTTTGTGTTTGCTTTTAATAAATGTATAACAAAAGCCCCATGGCAGGGGTCCTCTCTGGTGGCCTAGGAGTTAAGTCTCAGAGTTAGCACCACAAAGGCCCACCTAGACAGCATGAGTTTGATCCCCAGGCGGGGAGCTACCCACATGATGCAGCAGACCTCTCCTGTCTTGCCTGCTGCTCCCCTCAGCAGTGAATTTTGGTGAATCTGCCTGTTCTACTCCCCACTCTGTCTCTGGTGAATCCTCTCAGCTCCCATACCTCTGGCATGCACCCCAGTTCTTGTATGCATAAATAAATAAATCTTAAGAAAAAAAGTGGTCTCAGCCACTCGGGCATATATGCAGCCCAAGCTGACGGTCACATACCTATCCTGAAGTACTACTCGTACTTCTGTTAATCACCCCAAAAAGTGTGGTACTTTGCCCTCTAGGGAAAGAATTCACCAGAGCACTAGTTTACTAGAGACTCCTGCATGAGGGAACCAGTGCTTGCCTGGGTCCTCAAAGGGGGTTAGGAGGCGATATTGAAAGAGCAAGTCCATGAGGAGGGCTGCAGAGCAGCAGGGTCACCTCCCGGGTTGGCTACCCACCACCCCCCTCGGAATGCTGGCTCTCAACCCCCTGGCTGGAGGAAATTGGGAGATCATCGCTAGTCAGGATTTAACATTTTTTCGTTAAGGTGGCACCTGAAGGTCAGGGTGGTGGGTCCAATTATTTGAACCACTTCCTCGTCCACTGTTTGGTCCACCGTTCAAACGGCACTTAGGCCGCACATACTAAGGCTCTCAATTTCTTTTCCCTGCCTGGGCTGTCTCACCTCCTGCAGCAAATCTGTCTCTCTCTGGCTCTAAGAATCCTTCTTCTTATGCTATGCAACATCCAAGACTGGGCCTGGTGGTCTTGAACTGTGCCCCAGGACTGAGCTGTGTGAGAAGAGGTTTGCCCTGATGGGGAAGGTGAACTCTTGCTCTATGGCGGGAGGGATGGGGTTGGGGAGTGAGCTTCTGTATTCTGTTTCTCAGGAGACAGGCTCGTGGAAACCTCTCAGGAATTTGAGAACCCTCATTTCTCAAGGTCGCCATTTCAAGAATTTGAGCTCTTTTCTGCCTTGGGTACCATGAGTGATGTTGTCAAATTGTTACAGGGCAGGGAGAGGGGCAGCCCAAACCCTGCAAACCTGGCTGACTAACCATGGATGGCTCTGTCCTAAATCATGTGGGGCGCCAAATCTGTTACAGGGCAGGGAGAGGGGCAGCCCAAACCCTGCAAACCTGCGTATTCTTTTTTTTTTTTTTTAAATATTTTTATTTATTTATTTATTTTTAATAGAGGCATGTTTTATTTATTTATTTGTTTGTTTGTTTGTTTATACATGCACTGGGTACAGTCAGAAGCGCGGGAGGGTGAGAGAATTCACCAGAGCCAGAGCAGGGAGCAGAGCAGGCAGAAGGACCGAAGTACACTGCTGAGGGGAGCAGCGGGCGGCAGGAGAGGTCTGCGCGCCATGTGGGACCCTCCTCCGGTGGCCGGGGAGCAGCCGAGGATCGAACCGGCGCCGCAGAGGCCGCGGGGCAGCTTCGCAACCCAGCGCTCAACCGCTGCGCCACAGGGGAGGCCCAAACCTGCGTATTCTTAATGGGTTTTGACATCCGCTGCATCAACACAAATCATATGAGACTTTAATGGGAAGGAACTTTAATACAACTAGGAAACAATACAGGAAAGGCAAAGAGTCTAGTTTCTAAACCAAGCATCCAAAGTGCCCCGTCCCCTTGTGCGTAAAAGTCCATCCAAGCAGGATTGGCCCAGAGCAAGGCCTCGAAGCCTGCCACAGGTCTAAAGCACCTTCCAGTGGGGACCCACAGAAAAGGGTCAGAAACAACCAGACAAGCCCGGAAGGAAAAGAGCAAAATCAAAATCAAGACAAAAACCACCATTGTCACCTCCCCACAGGTCTCTCACCCACATCTGTGTCACCCAGTCCACTACCAAAAGGCAAGCGCAGTTTCTTCACGTGTCTCTAGGCCCCATGTGCCTCCTCCAGGTCTCCTGCTGGCTCCATCCCGCTTCCTTCCCTCCTCAGTCTCCTCTGCAGCTTCTTCTCTCCCTGCTCAGCTCCACCCTCCCTTGGGTGGGGCAGGGAACCTGGAACCTCCCCCTTTCCTGGGGACCCCCCTGTTACAAAATCTGGAAGGTCTTCTAGGGTCACACCTCTGCGGCCCCCTCCTTTCATTCTGCGGCTCATTCTGAGGCGGCTTGGGGAGGGTCTCCCCAGCTCTGCCCCTTCCAGCCACCCGAGAGGACGGGCATTGCTGGGCCTGCTTCTGCTCGGTGTCTGCGCATTGTTTAACCTACTTACTGGGGGGGGGGGGGAAGGGGGGCGACATCTTGGCTCCTGCCCAGGCACTGCTAGGCTGGTGCCCCTTCTGGAGCGCGGTTTTGAAACGGCTCCTGTGCAGACGCAGCCGGACTCCCGCGACAGGGGCGCCGTGCTGGCTGGCGGGGCAGCGGCCTTTACCAGGCGAGGCAATTAGCGACAGGTGACTCTGTCCTCCAGAAACCACGCGGCGCCTCCTGCACGAGCCGCGCGCTCGCGGAGCTCCGAGTGTGCAGCGACCCCCGCCCGCCGCGGGGGACCCGCCCCCCGCCCCCGCCCCAGCGGCGGCCCCCGGAGCCTCCCGCGCGCGGCCGGCGGGGGTGGGGGGCAAGCCTGTCTCCTCGCGTTTCTTTCAGGACGGTCTGGGCACGTCCTCCAAACGGGCGTCGGTGCCACCCGGGTGCCAGCCCAAGTGCATATTCCGGGGCCCGCCCCAGCCACGCGGCCCGGGGAGGGGGCGCCCCCCGGTTATGCTTAGGCACCCTAAGGCCCCGGCCTCCCCCGAACCCCCGGCTGGTCCCCGCTGGGTCGCCTCTCGTGGAGCCGCCTCGCTGGTTCCGCCGCCGGCTGCACCCCGAGTCCCGGCCGCTCCCGCCCCCCGCACCCCCCGCGAGGAGCCCCGCCCCGCCCCGCCCCGCCCCGGCCGCGCCGGCCCCGCCCCCGGCCGGGCCTCTGCGCCGCCGCAGCCGGAAGTGACGCCACCCGCCGGCGCCGCACGCCCCTTCCGCCGCGCCGCCCCGCCCAGGCCTCGCCCCGCGGCGCTCCCGCCCCTCCCCCTCCCGGCCGCCCGCGCTCTGTCAGCCGCTCCCTCTCCCGTCCCGTCCCGTCCCGTCCCGTCCCGTCCCGCGTCCGGCCGCGCTGCCCTCGCCCCCGGCGCCCGCACCTGCCGGCGCCGCTCCACGCCCCGCCCCGCCGGGAGGCTCGGGCCTGCCGCGGAGCCTCGCGGCTGCGTCACCGCCGCCCGCCGCCAAGATGGACACCGCCGAGGAAGGTGAGCCGGGCTCGGGCTCGGGCCGGCCCGCGCGGGGCGGCGGCGCTCGAGGCGGGGCCGGGCCGGGCCGGGGCGGCGCGGGGCCCGCGGGCCGTTGCCCGGCCGGCGCGAGGGGCGGCGGCGCGGCGGAAGGTGACCCCGCGGCGCCCCCGCCGTTTCCCGCGCGCGGGCCGGGCCGGGGGCTCCGGGGCGTCGCGGGGCGCCCGGCGGGGGGCTCGCGCGGCCCGGGGGCGGTGGGACGTCGGGGGCCGCTTTGTCTGCCGGGGCGTCCGGCCCGCGCGCCCCCTTTGTGGACGCGGAGCTCGGCCGCCGACCCGCAGGTGCCGCGAGCGCGCGGCTCGCCCGGCGGACCCGGCGCGGCCCGGGGTGTCCGCGGCGCGGCGCGCAGGCCCGGCGGCTGCTGCTGGCGCGGGGCCCTCGGGCCCCTTTGTTCGGGGGCGGCTTCTCGGCGCCCCCGCGGGCCCGGCGTGTTTTGGGGCGCGCGTGCCGCGGCCCGCGGCCCTGCCGGCGCAGCCTCGGGAGGCCGGGGCGGCCCCGGCGCGCGGGGAGCCGTCTGCGGGGCGCGGGGGCGAGCGGCCGGGCCGGCCGGGGTCGCGGCGGGGGGCCGTGCTCGGGCGCGCGTGGCCGCGGCGGGGGGCGGGGGCGCGCGGCGCCCGGGGTCCCGCGTGGGGATGTCGGGTCCGGCCCGGCGCGCTGCGCTCGGGAGAGAAAGTTTGGGGGTCCGGGGTGAGGAGCTGGCGGGCCTGCTCGCCCCGTGCGCGGCCTCCCCGCGGACCCCGAGTCCAGAGCGCGCCGGGGGGCTCCCGGGGCCGACCCGCCCGTCCGCGCCGCGCGCTCGCGGTAGGAACTGGGGTGCTCGGGCCACCACCGGGGTGCCCTTCGCCTCGGCGCGCGCGTGGCGCGGGGAGCCGTGCAGGCCGCTCCCAGGCCCCGCGGGGCAGGCGGAGGGACAGCAGCTGCGCCGGGGCTGGCCCCCGGCGGGAGCGCGCTCTGGCCCGGGGGTCCCCGCGGACGCGGGGTCTCGGCAGCCGTCCCCGCCCGCGCCCTGTCCAGCCGCCCGGCCCGCCGCGCGGGGCCCCTGGACGGGTGCCGGAGGCGCTGCAGCAGGGCTCTGCTTCGGGGTCTGCACGCCGGGTGCGGGGTCGCGCTCGTCGCGGAGGCCTGGCAGAATCTGGACATTGTATCAAGTCTTGAAAGAGAAAATTCCAGTGTCCTTCTGGCGCTCGAACAGTGCTCTTCCACGTAAAACTGTAATCAGGGTGAGATGGAGATGGTTTTTATTGGCTTTCACACTTCTGAGACCTGACTCTGGACGCGTGCTGAACACTTCATCTGTCGCGTTCCAGCCTCTCAACAGTTTCAGGCTGAGGAAGGCAGAGGAGACGAGGGTTCGTGCGGTTTCGTAACGGTGCGAGCCCGCACGGCAGCCAGAGGCCGCGGTCAGACTCAGGTGTGTTGCGATTCCACGGCTAAGTTAGGTATTTGTTAGCGTCTATCCAGTTATCCAGTGTTGAAATAACTTATTTTTGTAACTTGCTTTATAGAATAAATTATTTACATAATCATTTATTTTACATTTGTTTTCTGAAACTATTAGTCATGAAGCGAAAGTGGATTTTATTTTATTTTATTTTTAAGATTTATTTTTATTTATTTATGCAAGCTCTGGGTACAGTCAGAAGCGCGGGAGGGTGAGAGGATTCACCAGAGCCAGAGCGGGGAGCAGAGCAGGCAGAAGGACCGAAGGACACTGCTGAGGGGAGCAGCGGGCGGCAAGGAGAGGTCTGGGCGCCATGTGGGACCCTCGCCCGGTGGCCGGGGAGCAGCCGGGGATCGAACCAGCGCTGCGGAGGCTGCGGGCAGCTTCACAACCGAGCACTCAACCGCTGCGCCACCGGGGAGGCCCCGAAAGTGGATTTTAATACACCTCATACCTACTTCTGCAAAATTGAAATTGGGAGTCTCAGAAATTTTCAAAATTGAAAAAACACTGGAAGGAAAGGGAGGGAGGATTTCATGATAAAAATGCTAAAATAAAGGTGCCCAAAAGCCTGGAAACAACTGTTCTATTTGCTGTTGTCCCAGATTATTTCTTATTTTATTTTTTTAAAAATGATTTTTTAAAAAGATGTATTTATACAAGAACTTGGGTACAGGCCAGAGGCACGGGAGGGTGAGAGGATTCACCAGAGTCAGAGGGAGAGCAGAGCAGGCAGACGGACTGAAGGCACTGCTGAGGGGAGCAGCAGGCAAGACAGGAGAGGTCTGCCGCTCGTATGGATATCTCCCTGGCTGTCCGGTAATCGAACCTGGGCTGCAGAGGCTGTGGACAGCTTCATGGCGCTGCGCTCAACCTACTGCACCACCAGGAAGGCCCGTCCTAGATTTTCTTTATTAAAGAAGTATAATTGTTTTTATCTGACTACAGAAGAAACAGTTTTTTTTTGTGGCACAGTTCAAAAACATGGCTGTCTGAGCCTCTGCAGCGCAGGTTCGATGCCCTGCCTGCCAGGGAGATTCCCACATGGCTTGGCAGACCTCTCCTGCCTCGCCCACTGCGCCCCTCAGCAGTGTCTTCAGTCAGTCTGCCTGTTCTGCTCCCCACTCTGTCTCTGGTGAATTCTCTCACCCTCCCGTGCCTCTGGCCTGTACCCCAGCTCTTGTATAAATAAATAAATCTTTAAAAAAATGGCTATACATAATAATAGAGTTAAATCTTTTAATCTTAAAACGTATTGTTAAAATAACTGATATTTCCATTTTTAAAAAAAAGTCTCTAAAATACCAACTGTGTAAATAATTTTTTTCTTTTACAAAACAGCATGTTGCTTTCCTCTGAAGGTACCATCTATGATGTTTTAATAAAATATTCAGAATGTTTTTTATTTATAATAAACAGTGTTGAATTCTGTTAGAAAATTGATAACTTGCCATAAGGATTTTGGATTTTGGTCCTTCATATTAAGAGTTTGCTAAATTTTAGAGATCTCTAAAGTGTTCATTTAAAATTTTTTTTTCTTGTGTGTGTAAAATCAACAATGTTTATAATCCATTCTTATAAGACAGGAGGAGTACATCATTCTTATTGTTTGTGTGTAGTTGTGTAAGTGCAGATGTGTTACGTACACTGCTATCCATCATCAAATCTTTACATTTCACAGCTGTAAGAGATCATCGTTTAATGGATTAGAGGTCTGATCCTGGAATATACTAAGAATTTTCCGGTTTTAGGGAAAAATATCTGTCTGATGTTCAGTTTTTTGTCTTTTTTAAAGATTTATTTATTTATTTATTTATTTATTTATTTATTTATTTATTTATTTATTTATTTATTTATTTATTTATTTATACAAGCACTGGGTACAGTCAGAAGCACAGGAGGGTGAGAGGATCCACCAGAGCCAAAGCGGGGAACAGAACAGGCAGACTTGACGAGATACACTGCTGAGGGAGCAGCGGGCACCACAGGAGAGGTCTGTTGCGCCATGTGGGACCCTCGCAGGGGGCCAGGGATCAAACCGTCGCTGCAGAGGCTGCGGGCAGCTTCGCAGCCCCGCTCTTAACGCTGGGCCACCAGGGGAGGCCCTGATGTTCATTTTTTTAAAGGAAAAATATGGCACTGTTGGGACAGATGTTGCAAGCAAGTATCAGTGTTCCTACATTGTTCATAAAGATACTATTTTGTTAGAGTATTTTCATTTCAGCCCAGTGATACAGAGTTGACTTTTTTTATTTTGCTAAGTTCTGCTGCTTACAGTAGCAGACTGTAATACAAAATCTTGTCAGAGCTGTGTGTGAGCGTGCCTGTGTGTGTGTAATGCCAAGGCATTTGTTCTTTACGCTTTATGACACTTTTTTTGGGAAGGTAAGAAGTTGAAGTGTAATTGTAATTGATCATGGTCTGTATCACCATGACAAAAACTTGCGGTGACTTATATTTGGAAGAAATGCATTAAAAGGAGGGAAGTTGTGAGGATCAGACAGCTAGTTACTGTCTTTCTACAACTACGTGGTCTTTTTCATTTGTTTCCAGATGTGTCTGCTTCATTCTCACCGCAGATCAACTTTCACTGCTTTGGCATGCTGATGACCAAAGCATCCGTGCACTTCTTTGACAAATGTTTATTGAGCACCTGTTATAAGCCAGGCACTATTTTATGTGCTTGCAGGGAACAAAATAAACAAATCCTTTTTTTTTTCTTAGAGCTGGCATTCTTATTTGTGACTTGGTAGGGGAGGAAAGGGAGACAAAATAAAAATGTAAATTATGAGGCTTTGCTAGTAGGGGATAAGTGCTGTGGAAAACTGTTAAATCAGGAAGGAGTAAGGAGTGCTAGGGTATGAGGGTAGTGCTGCTGTGTTAAGTGTGGCAGCAGAGGAGGACCTCACCGAGAAGTGTGAGAGGAGAGTTAGACATTCAGATGCTCTATTCAGAGCATTCTAAACAGAGGGTGTTTCTAGTGTGAAATCTCGAAGATGGGAGAATGCCAGGAATGTTCAAGAAGTAGCCAGGAGTGGGTCTCCCCGGTGGCACTGTGGGTTGAGTGCCATGCTGTGAAGCTGTCCACAGCCTCTGCAGCTCCGGTTCGATTCCCGGCCCACCAGGGAGAATCCCACATGGTGCAGCAGACCTCTCCTGACTCGCCCGCTGCTCCCCTCAGCAGTGCCTTCGGTCTGTCTGCCTGTTCTGCTCCCCACTCTGTCTCTGGTGAATCCTTTCACCCTCCCATGACTCTGGCCTGTACCCCAGCTCTTGCATAAATAAGTAGCCAGGAGATTGGTGTATCTGTAATGGAATGAATGAATTGGAAAGATAAGTAAAATACAAGTCATTGACTTCACAGGGCTAGTAGAGAGTGTAGAGAGGGAGCTAGTGGAAGACTTAGGTTGACTTACACAAGCATGAGATAGGGAGCTTGGGGAGACAAAGCAAATTTTCTTGACACTCACTAGCTGCTTCCCTCAGTCTGCCTCTTTTCTGATCAACTTTTAAACCCCAATTTCTGGGAGCTAGATTCTGATTGGCGCATTGGGTCAGGTGCCCATCTATAACCCATTAGCTGGGTGGTGGTAAGAAGATGATATGAAAAGTCAAAAGGTACAAATTCAGAGTTATAAGGTAAGCCTGGGCTGTAACGCACAGCATGGCGGCTATCATTAATACTGATGTATTACGTATTTTAAAGTTGCTCAGAAAGTAGTTCTCAAAAGTTATGATCACAGAAAGAAAGATTGTGACTGTGCTGATGGCCTTATTGTGATCTCTTCATAATATATACATACATTGAATCATGTTGCACACTTAAATATGTTAGCTATTAAATTACATTTAAAAAAAAATCATGACTGGCTGTGTTCATTGATAATCTGGGCAGGAGAAAAGATGTCTGCTACATTGTTGAACTAGATAGAATAGGTTTGAATGTTGGGCACCCTTAATGCTGGCTTTACCAGACCTGCTGCTACCAGACCAGGCTTATTATTTTTTTTAATAACGATTTATTTATTTATACAAGCACTGGGTACTGTCAGAAGTGTGGGAGGGTGAGAGAATTCATGGGAGCCAGAGCGGGGAACAGAACAGACTGACGAAACACACTGCTGAAGGGAGCAGCAGGCACGGCAGGAGAGATCTGTCGCGCCATGCGGGACCCTCGCTGGTAGCTGGGGATTGAACCGGCGCTGCAGCGGCTGCGGGGAGTTTTGCAGCCCAGTGCTCAACCGCTGCGCCACCAGGGGAGGCCCCAGACCAGGCTTATTAAAATAGTGCTTTATTTACTTCTCTGCTGTAAGGACATGAAGACCAGTTTTTTGTTTTTTTGTTTTTTTTTTTTTGGTATAATAAAGATATAATGGGAAAAGTTCTTAAAAAAGGAACAAGGAACTAAGACTCCAGGGGGAAATTTACTGTTTCAGATTATAATACCTTAGAATGCTGTTGCAGTGGACTAGGCAATACTACAGGCATTTAATGCAGTGGGAAGGAAAAGAATGAGAAAGAAGAAAAACAGATCAGGGTAGAATTAATAGAAAAAAGTGACTGTGTAGCAGTGTAGAGATGAGGATTTAAAAAATGATTTGTTGGGGCCTCCCCGGTGGCGCAGCAGTTGAGCGCTGGGTTGCGAAGCTGCCCGCAGCCTCTGCAGCACCGGTTCGATCCCCGGCTGCTCCCCGGCCACTGGAGGAGGGTCCCACATGGCGCGCAGACCTCTCCTGCCGCCCGCTGCTCCCCTCAGCAGTGTCCTTCGGTCCTTCTGCCTGCTCTGCTCCCCGCTCTGGCTCTGGTGACTTCTCTCACCCTCCTGCGCTTCTGACTGTACTCAGTGCTTGCGTAAATAAATAAATAAATAAATAAATAAATAAATAAATAAATAAATCTTTAAAAAAAAAAAAGATTTGTTGGGGCCTCCCTGGTGGCACAGGGGGTTAAGACACAGCACTATGAAGCTGTCTGCAGCTACTGCAGCACGTGTTTGATCTCTGGCCAGCCAGGGAGCTACCCACAGGGTACAGCAGACCTCTCCTGTCTCCCTGCTGCTCCCCTCAGCAGGGTATTTCAGTAGATCTACCTGTTCTGCTCCCCACTCTGTCTCTGCTGAATCCTCTCACCCCTGCATGTCTGGCCTACACCCCAGTTCTTGTAAGCATAAATAAGTCAATCTTTAAAAAATGAAAAATGATTTATTGTGTAGTTTATATCAACTGAATGGGAAGAAATCTTTGGTTTTGGATAGTGTATTAGTGCGCAAGGACTGTCATAACAACATAGCACAGGTAGTTTAAACAACAGAAATTTATTTCTCACAGATCTTGAGTCTTGGAAGTTTGAGATCAAGGTTTTGGCAGGTTTGTTCTTAAACTTATCTCCTTGGCTTGCAGAGCATCTCATTTTCTTTATCTTCACTTGGTTTTTCCTCTGTACATGTCTGTGTCCTGACCTTCTCTTTCTAGAAAGTCACTAGTCATATTCCCACTATAAGGTCCTAGTCCCATCTTAATGACCATAATTTAAACCTAATTACCTCTCTAAAGACCCCATCTCCAAACACTGCAGTCATTGTGCATCCTGGTGGAAAGAACTTCAACTTAGGAATTTTGGAGGAGGTGGTGAGGGAAATGACACAGTTCAGTCCATGAAAGACATAATGTGCAATTCTGTTGTAGCACTTTTGAGATGTAGGATTTGGAGATTCCTTGTCCTTTTTTGTTTTCATCTCTGCGTACCAAATATCGAATACCTGGTGGAACTGTTAAGTGTCAGTGGTATCAGCTATCACCATTGAGTCCTGACTTAGAACTTGCCGGGGAGCTGACCCACGTGGCGCAGACCTCTCCTGTCTCGCCTGCTGCTCCCCTCAGCAGTGTATTTCAGTCAGTCTGCCTGTTCTGCTCCCTACTCTGTGTCTGGTGTATCCTCTTATCCACCCGACACTTCTGGCCTACACCCCAGTTCTTTCAGGCATAAATGCATAAATAAATCTTAAAAAAAGAAGTCGAATGCCAGCTGTGTGCTTAGGCCTTCGTGCAGTGTTTCCTGCATTGATTTTGTTTCCATTCTTAAACTTTGCAGAGTTCTGCACTTGTGTTGAATGGGACAGCTTGAGGACCACTGGTCTCAGAATTTCTTTATACTCTTTAAGATGGAGACCCATAGGACTTTTTTTAAAAATGATTTTTCATTTTGCATAGAAGAACTGGGTGTAGGACAGAAGTGGGGGGAGGGTGAGAGGGGTCATCAGAGACACAGTGGGGAACAGAATAGGCAGAGTCACTAAAATTCACTGCTGACGGGAGCAGCAGGCAAGACAGGAGAGGTCTGCTGCACTTTGAGTGGATCAGCTCCCTGGCTGGGGATCAAACTCATGCTGTCTCGATGGGCCTTTGTGGTGCTAGCCCTGAGACTTAACACCTAGGCCACAAAGAGTTTTAACTGAGGCACAAAAACAGTGGGAAAAGTATAGTTTTTTGACAAATAGTGCTAGAATAACTGAATACCCAGAGGCAAAGAATGAACTTCATGCCACGTCTTGCACCATATACCAATATTAACTAAAAGGAATGGTAGACCTAAATGAAAAACCTAAACTATGAAACTTTTTGAAGAAAATATAAGAGAAAAACTTTGTGATCAGGGGATAGGCCAAGATTTTGTAGGCACAACAGAAAAGCACAATCCACAGAAGAAGAATTTAATAAATAGGATGACAACTCATCTGCTCTTTGAAAAATACTGTTAAGAAAATGAAGGTCGGCCACCAAAAATGTTTGTGAAACGTGTATGTGGTAAAGGACTTAGCTGGAGTATATAAAAATTTCTCAAAGCTCAGTTACAAGATAACAAATAAGTCATTTGAAGAAGAAAGCCCCAAAGGTTTGCGCAGATGCTTCGCCAAAGAATATATGCATGTGGCTAGTAAGCACGTGAGAAAATGCCACCTCACAATTCATAGGCAGATCAAAACCACAGCCAGAAATTTCCCCCCTGTTAGAACAGCTGTGCGCGAAAGGGGCAGAAAACCCGTGTTGGCAAGGATGTGGAAAAATTGAAGTCTTCACTCAGTGCTAGTGAAATGTGAAATAGTATGGCTAATTTTGGCCAGTTTTCTCAAAAAATTGAACTGAGTTACCACTTGATGCAGCAGTCCCATTCCCAGATGAATACAAAGAGAATTCATGATGGAGTTCCCAGACAGCGGCAGCAACTCCTGTCTGTCGCCTGATGAGTGGATAAGCCAAATGTGGAATGTGTGTAAAAGGGAGTGTTTTCTGGCAGTACAGAGGAATGGAGTACTGGTAGATGCTGCAGCGTGGGTGAGCCTCATAAACATTCTAAGAAACATGAGAGACCACCTTTTATATGATCCACTTTGTATGAAATAGGCAAATCTATATGGAGAGAAAGTGAACTAGTGGGTAGAGCTAACAGAATGGGGAGATGACTTAATAGTTTCTTTTGGGATGATGATGAGGATGTTAACAACTAGACTGTGGTATTGTTGCTTAACTAAATAATTCAAAGCTGTTGACATGTACACTTAAAGTTGCCTTTCCGTAGTATGTGAATATGTATAGTATGTAAATTACATTCCAGCAAAGCTGTTAATAAGTTAAAACAGTGAGAGATCACTATACCCGTACTAGAGCGGCTGAAATGATGAAGACTGCCTGTACCCAATGTTGCTGAGAATGTGGAGCAACAAAACTTTCCTATTCTACTGGTGGGAGTGTAGATTGGTACAGTCAGTTTAGAAATCACTATAGCAGTTTCTTAAAAAGGTAAACAAACATATACTTACCGTGTTATTGCACGGTTTATCTCTTACTCAGGCCTGGTTTTGTAATGTCGTGTATTGATCCTTTACTACATATTGGATGGATGAGTGTTGTGCATCTTCCATATTTCATATGTGTTATAAAGGTTCCCATTACTATCTGTCTCATCTTGAAGAGTCTTTGAATACTGGAGAAGAATACTGCTCACTTAGAAACAGTGGACTAGCACTGGCTTGGACAACTCCACATTTCGCTGAGGTCAGAACCACAGCTTCCTTCCAAGTTTGTCCCTCCTTGAAACTCCCTCATGCTCAGGCACCCTTTATAGTATTCTTCATATCTTTTAATTACTCTCATCACAATTTATTCATTCTCTCAACTTCTTCTGGTTGAATTATTATATGGTTAACATATAATAATATATAATATATAGTTTATATTTAACATATAATATATAATATATAATCCCTGGCGGCACAGGGATTAAGTCTCAGCAGTATCACCACTACAGCCTGAGTTTGATGGCCTGCCAGGGAGTTAACCCATATGTGAGGCCGCAGACCTCTCCTGTCTCCCTGTTGTTCCCCATAGCAGTGGATTTCAGTAGATCTGCCTGTTCTGCTCCCCACTCTGTCTCCACTGAATCCTCTTACCTCCCCATACCTCTGGCCTGCACCCAGTTCTTGTATGCATAAATAAAAAATAAGTCTTTAAAAAATAAATATTGGAGAAGCTGTCATTGTGGCGGTCTTGTATAAAGTTATAATTTTTACTTGAAAGTTTGATTTTTATCTTTTTTTTTTAAAGATTTATTTATTTATTTATACAAGCACTGGGTACAGTCAGAAGCGCGGGAGGGTGAGAGGATTCTCCAGAGCCAGAGCGGGGAGCAGAGCAGGCAGAAGGACTGAAGTACACTGCTGAGGGGAGCAGCGGGCGGCAGGAGAGGTCTGCGCGCCATGTGGGACCCTCCTCTGGTGGCCGGGGAGCAGCTGGGAATCGAACCGGCGCTACAGAGGCTGCGGGTAGCTTCGCAACCCAGCGCTCAACCGCTGCGCCACCGGGGAGGCCCTGATTTTTATCTTTGGCAGCCAAATATTATTGGTTGTTTTCTTTGGCTCATTCCAGTCTTTTGTGACAAAATGCCTGCCACATATCCAAATCTGCCCGAATAGTTGCTGTTTGTAAAACATTTTCCATTTTAATAATTTTAAAGATTTTTTTAAATTTATGCATACAAGAGCTGGGGTACAGGCCAGAGGTGAGGGGGGAGGGGTGTAAGAGATTCACCAGAGACAGAGTGAGGAGCATAACAGGTGGATCGACTGAAATCCACTGCTGAGGGGAGCAGCTAGCGAGACAGGAGAGGTCTGCTGCACCCTGTTGGTCAGCTCCCTGGCCGGGGATTGAACTCGTGCTGCAGTGGCTGCTGTTAGCTTCATAGTGCCGAGACAACCCCTTGAGCCATCAGGGAGGCCCATTAATGGTGTTTCTTCAGTAAAAAAGCGGCTGGTTCATCTGGCTACTCCAAAGAATGATACCATGCCTTTTCTTGAGGCAGCCGTTGCTGTTTATCTTTAGTCCAGGACACAGTCCCTGTATTTTTCTCCTTTAAATCTTCTGTTTTGGACCTCCCTGGTGGCGCAAGGGGTTAAGGGCAGCACTGTGAAGCAGTCTGCAGCCTCTGTAGCATGTTTGATCTTGCCAGCTGCTCCCCTCAGGAGTGTATTTCAGTCAGTCTGCCTGTTCTGTTCCTGAGTCTGTCTCCGGTGAATCCTCTTGCCCCTGCCTCCACCTCTGGCCTGTACCCCAGCTCTTATATGCATAAAAATAAATAAATCTTTTAAAAAAACTTCTGTTTTCTCTGCAGTCTGGGTCTAGTCAGAAAGTAGAAAACATACAATAATTCAACCAGAAGAAGTTGAGAGAATGAATAAATTGTGATGATGAGAGTAATTAAAAGATATGAAGAATACTATAAAGGGTGCCCTGAGCATGAGGGAGTTTCAAGGAGGGACAAACTTGGAAGGACTGGGATCCCTTCTTACTGAAGCTGTGGTTCTGACCTCAGTGAAACGTGGAGTTGTCCAAGCCAGCGCTAGTCCACTGTTTCTAAGTGAGCAGAAAACAGCCCCAGAGTGAGCGCCAAGGACGATGGGTAGGAATGCAGAGGTAGTTGTGATGCCACTGTGGATGCAAGACCAGTAGCGAGTGGATTCTTATCAGTAGGGCTGTGGGAAGTTGGCCACTACAACCTGTTGACTGCAGCAGGAGCAAGAAAACACTACCTTCCTTGTCCTCCAGCACCCTACTGACAAACCCCGCTGCTCAGCAATGCCTGAGAGTTCAGTCTTTTCTCACTGAGCAGGTCCTAAAGGACGAGTTGGGAACTGATAGAGCACACTGACACCTGGCGCTTCTGCTCGGACTGAACTGTTTGGAGGCATTCCCTCTGTTTCCTCTGCGGCTGAACTCATTTGCTTGCGCTGCTGGCCAATCCCTCCACCCCTCCCCACACTTCTGTGACTACTGCAGGAGCTGCAGTACTTGCACTAGGCTGTCGCTGCTGTTCTCAGAGCAAGCAGTAGGAAATGACACCACCCTTTCTGTCCTCTGACCCCACAGAGGCGCTTCTGATGAAAATCAGCTTTGTTAACATTGTTGCTTTAGCATAGTTCATCCTTTTTTATTGCTCAGTAGCATTTTGTTGTAGGAATGTCCCACAGCTGGTCTGTTCCCAGTTGTAGAAGCTTGTGTCTTTTTTACAGTTTTGGAGAATTATGAATGAAACCACTATGCATGTCTTCATTGGTACCTCTTAACCAGAGGGGTGTGTGTGTGGACATTTCATTTTGCTAGGTTAAATACCCAGGAATAGTACTGGGGATCATATGATAAGAATTATTAGGATATAGTGAGAGAGTAAGCATTAAGGTATATAGACTACTGTGAAAGGTGCCTTGGGCATGAGGGAGGGTTCAAGGTGGGGCCTCCCTGGTGGTGTAAGGGGTTAAGCACAACACTATGAAGCTATTCACAGCACTGCAGCACAAGTTCAATCCCTGGCCAGGGAGCTACCCACGTGGCGCAGCAGACCTCTCCTGCCTTGCCCGCTGCTCCCCTCAGCAGGGTATTTCAGTCAGTCTGCCTGTTCTGTTCCCCCCTCTGTCTCTGGTGAATCCTCTCAACCCCCACTTATCTGGCCTGTACTCCAGTTCTTGTATGCATAGATAAATAAATCTTTAAGGGAAAAAAAAAAGGGGGTGAAGGTTAAAAGGAGTCAGATCTCCTTGGATGCCTGCTTGGATTGTGGTTGTGCCCACTATGCAGTCAGAGCAGGACAGGGGCCTGCTCAGCAGCTGAGTGCTTGCCATACAAGTATTTTATAGTGAAGGCTTATCACCATGCTAGCTGATTTATACCAGTAAATTGTCTTTCTATTTAGGGGAGATAATTATTCATAAGGTGCCCTTGAACAAAAATTACTTAACCACCTGTGGGGAAAAACAGTACTGCGAAAGATACTTGTGATAGTATTTATTGGACTAAATTCTGCATTAGAGTCATTCATATTAAATGATTTTTTTCCCTTAAGATTTATTTGTGCATACAAGAGCTGGGGTACAGGCCAGGGATGCGGGGAGTGAGAGGACTCACCAGAGACAGAGCAGGGAACAGAACAGGCAGACTGACTGAAATCCACTGCTGAGGGAGCAGCGGGGAGACAGGAGAGGTCTGCTGCACCCTGTGGGTCAGCTTCTTGGCCAGCAATCGAACTGGTGCTGCACTGGCTGCCAGTAGCTTTGTAGTGCTGAGGCTTCACCCCCTCCGCCACCGGGGAGACCCATCCTCTTTAGAATCTTAAGGCCATATAGACTCAGAAAAACTTGGCTCTGCCATACTGATTCACTTAACACACCCATTGTGTCCTAATATCATTTTCCCCATGAAAATAACTATATTCCAAACCAAAAAGACTTAGAAGAGTAGATTTTACATTTGCAAGTCTCTTAAATGTCTGGTTGAATGTGACGAGGCTGGAGTATTTTATTTTTTCTGTGGCCGCATTCAGCCAGTTACCTCATGCAGTCTCTGGAAAACTCCACTGTACGCTGGCAAGACAAAAGGCAACTGTCCTAGAGTTGGGACTAAAATAGCTTTGACTTTGCCTGGGCCAGGTGAATCCCAGTTCTCTGCTCTAGACTATGTTAAGCAGAGCCCCAGATTTGAATTTGTGTAATTTGCTTAGTTTTGTATTTGTTTGTTACTCAGAAGGGTGGGGTCTTCTGAAAATAGTGTCCTATCTTCGTGTATGTTTCGCGGCCCCTTAATATGGAGGTCTGGTGTCTCCAGTCCTTCCCCCAACTCCTTTTTTTTTTTTTTAAAGATTTATTTATTCATGCATACAAGAGCCGGGGCACAGGCCAGAGGTGTCGGAGGGTGAGAGGATTCACCAGAGACAGAGCAGGGAGCAGAACAGGCAGACTGACGAAATGCAGTGCTGAGGGGCGCAGCGGGGAGACAGGAGAGGTCTGCTGCGCCATGTGGGACCCTCAGCGGTGGGCGGGGATTGAACCTGCACTGCAGAGGCTGCGGACAGCTTCACAGCACTGAGCTCAACCACCTGCACCGCCAGGGAGGTCCCCTTCCCCCAACTTTTTTTTTAATCTTTTTTTTTTTAAAAAGATTTATTTATTTATACAAGCACTGGGTACAGTCAGAAGCGCGGGAGGGTGAGAGAATTCACCAGAGCCAGAGCGGGGAGCAGAGCAGGCAGAAGGACCGAAGTACACTGCTGAGGGGAGCGGCGGGCGGCAGGAGAGGTCTGCGCACCATGTGGGACCCTCGCCCGCGGCCGGGGAGCAGCCGGGGATGGAACCAGTGCTACAGAGGTTGCGGGCAGCTTCGCAAACCGGGCGCTCAACCGCTGCGCCACCGGGGAGGCCCTTCCCCCAACTCTTAATGTCACTCACCCCTAGGCCTTCGCCAGGACGAGGGGAGTCTGGGGAGATGTGCCCCTCCTCAGGAGAGTGCCCCTCCGGCTCCCTGCAGTTCAGTCACACCACGTGCATCTGGGGTGCCCTGGCGGGGCTGGTTCCTGTCACGGGACTGGCCCACCGGGGTGCAGCCGTTGCTCCCACGGGGATGTCACTCCCCTGTTGTCCCTGCGTCACGTTCCCAGCCGTGTGCCAACAAGAGCTCTCCCTGCCCTGCCCCAGCACAGCGTGGCGTTTCTGTGCTTGACCAGGTGGCGTTTCTGTGCTGGACCAGGACCGTGCTCCTGGAGGCCACTTCAGGACCCTCTTTCGGGTGAGCGCAGTGGTGCCTGCGCCATGTCTCGCCCCGGGCACACCCCTGTGCCACTTCAGCTGTCGCGCCCCGTGCATTTCAGTCAGTCCTGCCCGGGGAGTCGGGCTGCGCTGCGGCCCGTGTGGGATGCCCTCTGGGCGCCTCCCTGCGCCCTGCCGACCCCAGGCCGCGGCGAGGGCGGGAGTGCGCGGCGCAGCGCGTGGCGGCCTGGGGTGGGCGCGGTTTCCAGGGGTCGGAACTTGGCGAAGCTCGGCGGCGGCAGGGCGGGGGCCGCCTTCACCCGAGAGACGGCGGCTGCCCAGGATGTTTCCATTCGTCGAGGAAGAAGGTGACCGTGGCGGTTTGGAAAGCCTTAGAGCCCGCCTGGGGAGGTGCAGCTCCTCGCTTGGGTCCTGCTGCCGACCGCCAGCCGCGCCCGTCGCCCTCCGGCCGTTCCCGGGAAACCAGGTCCCTCGGGTGGGGTGGCCAGGGGGTGCGGGTCCGGGTCCGGAGCTGGCGCCGAGAGGCCCCGCCTTGTCGTTGGTGAGAAACCGGCACCGCAGACCCGGGACCGCGCGGACCGGGATGGCGCCTTGGCGGCTGGTGGGTGGCGCGGCGGGCGCAGCTTGCCCGATCCGCGCGGGCGCGCTTGCCAGGCGCGGCGGCGGCGGGACAGCGGGGTGCGCACCAGTCGGGCCCCCGAGCGCTCTGCGCGGCCCCGTCTTTCCAGGGGGCGGCCCCGCCGGAGGGGGCAGTTGGAGGGGCGCGTGGGCCTCGGGCCGCGCGTCTGCGAGCGGGCGCGAACCCCCTCCGGCCCCTCCGCGACGGGGCGGGAACTGCAGTCACCCCCATGGCTAGGGTTCCAGAGTGGGCCGCGAGCTCGTCCTGCTGGTCCCCGGCAGATGTTCCGCCGGGGTCAGCGCTGGGCGGTCACCGAGCGGTCGGGCCCCCTAGGGGCGGTCTGCGGGGGACGTCGGGAGCGCGCGGGGCCAGCGGCCCCTCCGCGCTGCGTGCCGCCGCCTGGGGAGGCGCGGGGGCGCCCGCGGGCGCGCGGAGGCGGGAGCGAGGGCAGCGGTCCGCGCCGGGGACTCGCCCTCCGGGCGCCAGCGGTCCCTGCGGCGCGGCCGGCCTCTGCCCCGCGGTCCTCGGGCCTGGCTGCGACCTGGCTGCGCTGCCCGGCCTGGAAGGGCGCCCGCGGGCAGCGGTGCCCCCCGGCGCGAGGCGCTGGCGCAGGGTGCCGTGCGCGCTCTCCCGCACTTGCCGCGCTCAGTCCGCAGGTGTGTTTTTGTGGCTTTTAAACTGTGAAGACTGGACTTGGGACTTTCCCTGTTAGGACTGAAGCTGTGGGGTCTGGTCAGGACAGAATCAGCTGTTGGCGGGTTCCACGTTTCTGTGTGATCCGCGCTGCGGGAGAGCGGCCGGCAGCCTCCTGAGCCCTCACGGAGCACCGGACCTTACGTGTTAGGAAGTTTACTCAATTACCATCTGAATCGCACTTTTTAGTTATTTGTGCTGTTGAGTAATGTTTTAGCAAGTAATAGAGTTTTGTTTTAACATGTACTATTTTAGGTCTCTGGTTTGTATTTCTTTTTTTTTTTTAAGATTTATTTATTTATTTATTTATTTACACAAGCACTGGGTACAGTCAGAAGCGCGGGAGGGTGGGAGAATTCACCAGAGCCAGAGCGGGGAGCAGAGCAGGCAGAAGGACCGAAGGACACTGCTGAGGGGAGCAGCGGGCGGCAGGAGAGGTCTGCGCGCCACATGGGACCCTCCTCCGGTGGCCGGGGAGCAGCTGGGGATCGAACCAGCACCGCAGAGGCTGCGGGCAGCTTCGCAACCCAGCGCTCAACCGCTGCGTCACCGGGGAGGCCCTGTGGTTTGTATTTTTAAAAAAGTTATAACTAACGATAATTCAACTGTTCTTTTTCACTAACAGACATATGTAGGGTGTGCCGGTCAGAAGGAACACCTGAGAAACCTCTTTATCACCCTTGTGTATGTACTGGCAGTATTAAATTTATTCATCAAGAATGGTGAGTCATCTTTTTAGAAAATTTTATGTCTGAGCTTTTTTTGTCATCTGTTTAATGAAGGGGATCGTTTCTATAACTAGTATTCAAAAATTTTTTGTAATAAAAATTTGGAAATTACTCACATTTTTATGCCTGTCATTTTGGTATATTATCTTCCAGCTACATTTGAGTACCCATTTGTTTATTTCTATCATGGAGAGCTTATTTTGTTCATTGCGTTACAGTTTCCTAGTTTTGCTTGGCATGATAAAAGCTTACATTTATCAAGTGCTTTGTTTCAGGTAAATGTTCAGTGCTTTTTACATACCTTAATTTACTTAATGCTAAACAAAACTGTGAGCTGGAGTATTATGCAGATGAAGAAAATGAAGCATAGACAGTTAGCCAGTTAGTAACAGAACCAGAATTCAGACTTAGCCGCCAAGTATCAGGATTATCACACAAGTATTAGAAGTGATATTGATGCTTGGAGAGTCTTCGAAATTCAATTACTTTTGAGGAAAGTACAATTTAGATTAATTGAGCCTTTTACATAATCAGAAAAACATTGCTTTTATTTTTACCTTTTATAGTTCTATGTTCTTAGATATTAGTTATAAAGTTATGAATATTCTAAATTCGAAAATGTCAAAATTGAAAAAGCTCTATAATTTGTAAAGTTTTAATAAAACAACATTAGTTTTCAATTAAACCTTGGAGTTCTTTACTATGAACACTGTACTAATGAAAGTATTTGTAATTGCAGCTTAGTTCAGTGGCTGAAACACAGTCGAAAAGAATACTGTGAATTATGCAAGCACAGATTTGCTTTCACACCAAGTAAGTTCTTTCGGAGTTTCCACTGTGAGTTTTGGGACTAGCTGGCTGTATAAAGATGTATACACAGTTTCAAAGCGATTATTTTTGATTTGTCTTTGCTAGTAATAGTATTATAACATTTTGGAAAATATTTTTAAAAACTTCATGTCAGCTTTAAACACATGTATGTTTCAGCAACATGTATGAGCATGAAAGAGAAAGAAAAGTATATTGTGGGATTTTTTTCTTTTTTTTTATAAACAAGCTCAAGCATATACAAATGTATAATGAGCCCATGGATAACCTAACTCAGTTTTACCCGTTTTCAACTCATGACTTTTACATGGCATTATCTGTGCTCTTGTTCCCCACTAATACAGCCTTTTAAAAGCAAATTTATTATTTCATCTGCATATTTCAGTATGTATTTCTGAAAAGTAGGGATTTTTTTTAACAAACATAACTATAATAATATTCACTTGGAAAAACAGATACCAATGCCTTGATTTTATCAACTGTCCAGTTCCAAGTTTGGGATACTTTTGAGTTAAAATTGTATAGGGTGGGAAAATAATAGGGCAAGTTTTAAATTGCCTTTTTAAAAGTGAGACTTCCCAAATCTTAGTATTTTGTAAGCCTGTGGTAAATATTTCGCAGGTCTTTAAAATTTCGAGTATATTTTATAATTCTTCTGTCTGTTGGGTGATATTTAGTGTAAATATAACTTAAATGAGGTGTATTTTAGCAAATTATCAAGAATTTGAAGTATAATTTTTATCCTGGAATTTCGTGGGTTGTTTTTTTTTTTTTTTTTTTTTTTTTTTTAATGAGCATCTTGCGATGCTGAATAGTGGGGTAAATAGGATTAAAATGATTACATTTTCCACTTTTGGAGATTTATATTCATTGCCATCGAGAAATGGCAATTGTTTTTTGTAGTCTTTTTTAATAGAGAATAAAAACTACATTAAAGTTTACAGCAAAGTGTGAAAGATTAAGTCATTCAATATCTTCATAAAGTTTGATAGGAAATACTGAGCTTCTTTGAGCCCAGTAAAAGCTTGTGTTTGCACATTTTAGATTTCATTTGATAATCATGCTCTTACTTTCTTTATCTGTCTCAAACTGTATTTTACTAGTGTAATGATTTGCTCTTGTGAATTAAATATCCCCTTATTTTTTTAGGTATGTTACAAAAAGTTGCTGCTTGTTCATTGTTTAATCCTAAATGTTTATAGTTGTGACCAGTTATGTTATAATGCTCTCCTAATTTTAGCTCATTGACTTTAAAACTTCATACATCATAATTCCTTGTTTTGGTCTCATTGGACAAAGAGTCATTTGTTCCTCTTGTGTGTTCTGAGTTACCTGTGGTGAAACAGTAGTTTTCATTGGACTCATTTAAAAAGGGAACCTTTCTAAGCATGGCAGAACTGTTTCTCTGTGTTGAATCACATCTGCAGAAAATCGATAAGATCTGAATCTCCCATTTGGAATACGGCAGCGCTCTATTCCAGTGGGGTGCTGCTCCCACGGCGCAAGGCAGGCTGTGGTGTCTGGGCAGTGTGGGGGAAGGCTATTGTGGACAGCCATTGACCTCACCTTTTGCTCCTGCTTGCTTTATCTGATTTTTTTTTATAACTTGAAAACAAGATAATTATTTTGATTGAATGCTAAGTTACGTGTAAATTAGCTTTGCATGAGGTGAACATGGCTATGAGTGAGGAATGGGAACGTCTGTTGAATCTTTTTTTCCTGTTCAGAAGCCTTTTTTGTGATTTTTACATTTTGCTTGTGATTTGCTGTCATAAAAGATTCCTGGGTAAATGTGGTATTATTGTAATGATTTGATTCACTTTTTTAAAGAGGAAAAGTATTTAAATGCATTACAAATATTGGAAGTTAAGATAGTGTTGCATGCCTTTTTCATATTTAGATATATAAAATCTTTATGAAGTTTTATGTACATTTTTCCTTTAATAGTCTATTCCCCAGATATGCCTTCCCGGCTTCCCATCCAAGACATATTTGCTGGACTGGTTACAAGTATTGGCACTGCAATACGATACTGGTTTCATTATACACTTGTGGCCTTCGCGTGGTTGGGAGTTGTGCCTCTCACAGCATGTGAGTATTCATTCAGTCTTTTGTGGGTAGAGTTATTAAACATTGCATTAAGTATTTAATATTATGAAGTAATAGTCCATTTCATTTTGAAATTTAATTATTTGATATTATAGTGTCATATGTTAGGACAACCTTGCTTAGAAACATTATTCCCCTTTATTAACTGTTTTTTAACTGGTCAATTTCTTGAATGATGTGGAAAAGAAACACCTCATATAGTAACTGATAAAGTGCACAAAAGAAGGGAAAAGCAAAAATCAGGCCATAATTGGAAGGAATTTTAATTTTATTCATTGAAGTATATTAGAGCGCTCAAGTATTGCGAAAGATAGATTCTTTGGAGAACTTTACACCCCCCTCGGCCCTCTTAAAGACACTCATATCTAATTGTCCTTAATAGTTGGGAAGCTTATCTTTGAAACATAGAAGACTCTCTGGGAAGTTAGTATACTAGCCCTTGGTTGATCCTTTTTTGAGTCTTTGTTCTTGAATACATAGAAGATGTAGATAGTGTATGGAGCCAGAGTCTATAAAAAATGACTCTTTGGCATTAAATGCAGACAAGGTTTTAAGCAAGAATAGTTAATATCCTTTTGTCTCCTTAAAATAAAAGGATTGGAATGAAAAGTTTGGTTACTATACCATGTAGCAAAACAGGTACTGCTGAGGGCTGAGTTAGTGACCTTAGAAGATTGAGCACTGCATTCTCATACGAATATAGCTCAGCTCAGAGAGACAAAACGTTGCAAGTGTGAGGGAAAAGCAGAGAGATGGAGCTGCATCTTGTTGCTCCTTGTCTGGTGAGTGTTCCAGGACGTAGAAGAGACTGGGGATGAGAGATGCAGGCATCACATAGAATGAGGGTGAACTGACTGATGGAGGACACAGACTCCTAAGACATTCACATTCTGAACCTTCCAGTACAGTTAGGATGGTTGGAGATGTTACACTTCCACATTATCCTATGGAGTAATGGATGTCAGACTGACATTGGACTTAAACCAACAACACTGAATGCCAGAAGCAGAAGAAACTTCAAAATTTCACAAAAAAATTGAAACTAAAGTCTTCAACCTGTAAATTAGTCTCAAGATGAAGACAGGATCCATTTCAGTTGATGCAAGGGCTTGTAAAGTGTACACACCTCAGACTGCTCACAGAGGGGGTCACTTTCCTCGGCCGAGCAAGGAGTTAGAGAAGGGTGAGCAGCGAAGAGCAGGAAACAAGTGCAGCTGAAGCCAAGGCGCCATTGTTAAGCTGAAGGAACAAGTAGTTTTTTGGCAACAGTTGAATGAAATTTTAGATGATCCTTAGCATGGGAGAAATTATGAGGAGCGGTTAGAAATGAGAGCCTTTAAAGTTGTTCGTAAGGAAGTTATAGATGCTTGAGATATAGATGGGACAATGTGGTGTAATGAGGCATTAAAAATAATGAGGGCCAGCAGAGAGCTGTGACCATAGTTAATGTGCCTTTTTTGACAGGCCGCATCTACAAGTGCTTGTTTACTGGCTCCGTGAGCTCACTGCTGACACTGCCGCTGGACATGCTGTCCACGTGAGTATTGTATAGGAGGATTGTATGAGCTACTGCTTCCTCCAGCTGTTGTTTATGTTCTGTTTCGAGGACAAACTTTATAACTTATGTCTCATATTGTAACAGTTATAGCTACATATATAAAAGATGTTTGTTTTAAAACATGCCTGTTTTAAAGGACTGTAATGGTGGGATAGATTATTTAATAGACTGTAGTGTAGTACAAGGTATATACTGTGCATTCCTATGTTGAGTTTATTTAAACATGACATTTTAACAACATATATACATTTGAAATCAGATCCATTAAAAAATTTTTTTTGTGGGGCCTCCCTGGTGGTGCACGGGGTTAAGCACAACACTGTAAAGCTATCCGCAGCCTCTGCAGCATGAGTTTGATCCCCGGCCAGCCAGGGAGCTCACCCACATGGTACAGCAGACCTCTGCTGACTTGCCCCCTGCTCCCCTCAGCAGTGTATTTCAGTAGATCTGCCTGTTCTGTTCCCCACTCTGTCTCTGGTGAGTCCTCTCATCCCCACATCTCTGGCCTGTACCCCAGTTCTTATATGCATAAATAAATAAATCTTAATTTTTTTTTTCTGATTCTAAAAACTCGTTCGTATTAGTTGCATTATTTGCTATTGTAAATTTTATTTTTGGGGGAAAGGCCCATGTGTTTCATTAAAAATGTCAGAATTAGAAATGATGTAAATAATGAACCATATCATGATCGCAGATTCTGAAGCTTACAAAAGAGTTGTACCTACTTGCTAAATCTTCTTTTGTATGTGCTCAGATGACCTTGGGTTTCTGATCCCTATGTCAGGAAAGACAAAAAAACAGTGTTGAGACTTTCTTGTCAAGAGAAGCATTCAGAGAATATTGCTATTTTGTAAAAACGAGCCGAGTGGCAAAGAATACAGCAGAATAGAGGTTAAATTTCTGGTAGAAAACAAATCAAGGAGGAGATTTCTTGTGTCTGCATCAGTTTTTTTATATCGTGGTTGAAAATTTCAGAAAAATTAAACTTAAACTTGCCTGTGACACATTTTCGTACATATTGGTTCTCCCTTGTTGACTAGAATAGGCAGGTTATTTAATTTCTGTGTCCTTGGCAGTACAGGGACCAGATAAATGAAGACGTTTTGAACTTGAACATTGTTTACATTGGGGTTTTTGTGTGTGTGTGTATTTTTTTTTTAATTTTTTAAAAAGATTTATTTATTTATACAAGCACTGGGTACAGTCAGAGCATGGGAGGGTGAGAGAGTTCACCAGAGCCAGAGCGGGGAGCAGAACAGGCAGACCGACGAAGTATCCTGCTGAGGGGAGCAGCAGGTGCGGTAGGAGAGGTCTGTGCGCCATGTGGGACCCTCGCCAGCAGCCGGGGATCGAACCGGCGCTGCTGAGGCTGCGGGCAGCTTTGCAGCCTAGCACTCAACCGCTGCGCCACCGCGGAGGCCCTTGTGTGTTTATTTTTTAAGATTTATTTATTTATGCATACAAGAACCGGGGTACAGGCCAGAGGTGCGGGGGTGAGAGGATTCACCAGAGACAGAGTGGGGAACAGAACAGGCAGACTGAAATACACTGCTGAGAGGAGCAGCGGGGAGAAAGGAGAGGTCTGCCGCACCATGTGGCT